>NW_026294573.1:76611149-77211149 GCF_007827085.1 Peromyscus californicus insignis | reverse complement strand
GGGTGCCTCTGTTGCTTCCTCTTTGTCTTCTCCATGATCAAAAAGTGTGCTATCTTTTTGAGTGGAGGGGCCATGTCAGATATCATGGGCTGGTACCCAGACAGGTTGATGTTGATCCTGTGAGGAGGCAGAAACAAATTCCTTTCCATTTCTTATCAAGGTGTCAGGCCCCTTCCAATACCTGTCAAGTAAGTCCATTGAACCAAAATGGGTAGAACCAGGAAGATGGCATACAGTTCCTTAAAATGGGTGGATTTATCTGGGAGGAAGAAAAGATAGGACTCAGTGTCACTGTCTCCTCGATATATTGTGTATGTGGCCCCTTGTTGCTGCCCACCTGTGAAAGCCATGGGGGCCTGTATGGTTGGGGATTGAGAGAATAAGTGGAGATGGAGCCACCTAAGTAGTGGTATGGTTGCTAGAAATTTATCCTTGGGGCGGTGGTTATCTGTTTGTCCTGGTAAGCCAATAAGGCTGTTAGCAAAAGAAGTGTGGTTTCTCAGGAGCAATTAGATGTCTTGGAGAGGGAAAGTAGAACAATCATATCAGGTTTCTTCCCTATGATTTGTAAAGTACATTCTCTCCCTTACCATGGTGGCTAAAGTGTTTACCTCAGTTAATAGTAAGGGAGCTCCCCCTACTGGTGCATGGAGTCATTCTAAGATTCCCCCTGAGACTGGTATAGCAAACTATCATGGGGGAGAATTTACATATAAGGAACTGGATTGGCTAGTCTGGATTAGAACAAGCCAGGGAGGCATTTTTTATGTAGTTGTTAGTGGACAAAGGACCTCTTTAGCTGCTGGTGTCAGACAGCAAGGGGAAGAAGGGTGTTTGTCACCCTTAAGTAAATCTAATAGAAGCTGCAGTTGGCTGGTTGGTATGGGAAGTCAAGGCCTCAGCCAGTTAATATTACTTAAGAAGCTTTGAAGGGATTTAGGATTAATAAGTTGAGGAAGTCAATAACAGATTTAGCTGGCCAGACTGAGGTCAGGGTAATTTCTGTCTCCAGGAATATGATGGGTGAGGTTGGGGGGGGGGGGGGGGGGGGGGGGACACATGAGCAACTTGGATCTTGTCTTCTCCTGTTACAACAGTAAAGCCTCTTTCTTTCAGGGACTTTGTGACTTGATGTTTAAGATCTTCTAAGGTTAGTTTTTGATTCTATTTTTTTTGTTCCACATTAATAGGTTATACATGTAATGATATATATGGAGACCTGATTTAATAAGGGGTTTTAATGCATAGGCTACAGCTTCCTGAAAATGGTGAAATTATGGGGCTGTTAGCCATGGCTTGAGGGAGTATCCTCCACTCATATATATTAGCTGGTCCTGAGTTGTTGATTTGAGGTGTTGAAAAGGTGAACCATTGCAATCTTGTTCATGGAGTGGTATTGAAAAGAAGCAATCGTTAATGTCTAACTAATACCAGGGTATTTACTGGTACGGCAGAAGGAAGAAGGAGGCTTGCTGAGGTAAGTCACAAATTTTCATGATTTAATAAATGCTCTTAGATCACAAAGGAGTCGTCAGGTCCTGGTCTTCTTGCTTTTTACAAAAAGCAGAATGTTCCAGGGTCTTCTAGAGGGATGAATATGTCCCATGACTAATCAGTGTTTAACCAACTGTTGTTAAAACAGTTAATTTCTCCCTGTTTAAAGGCCACTGTTCCACCCTGGCAGGCTCTTCTGTGATCCATTCTAGGCAGAGAGTGAAGTACTCAACAATGGCCCTTAGAATTGGGGATACATTTGATCTTGATATTTTTGGTAATCTTCTCTCTAGAGGCATTCTCCCCCTATTCCACTAACAAGGATCACATTTAAGTCTTCTAAGATGTCTCTTCTGTAAGGACCCATGCAGCCTCATCTCAGATCAGCATATGACTACCTGTCGAGTGGATTTTTCTCAGGGCAAGGCACATGTGGAAATGGACTCTCATTTGGCAAGGACCAGTAGTCCACAGAAGAGTGCAGGAATTGCAAAATTAATGCAACTTTCAAGCTCTTTTCTCTCTCATTATACTTGTGATTCTTTGGGGAGTTTTTAGTTTTACTTTGTCAGTCACACATGCAATAGCTATAGTTTTCCCTGGAAATTCTGTTCTTTCTCATGTATTTTCTCCTAAGTTTCAGCAGGGGGCTAATGCTTCTTAAATCTCGTATCTGGAATTACTAACTACAACTCCCAGTCCTGGGAACTTTTCTGACTTAATAGAGATAATTAGGTACATATGAGAAAACAACACTTGGAACATTAAGGAGAGCAGGGCATGCACACATAGAATAGGGGGAAAGCCTCAAGAATACACATAGTATCAACGGTTGAGAGTGAGTTTCCTGGACACCAGGCATAGAATCATTGGTAGGATCTGGTATGCTCCAAGAGGAAAAACTACAATGCAAAATGTGGGATGTATAGATCCATCTTTACCATACATAGAAGCTTACATTGGTGGAGGAAGTATGGTATAGTGGGATGGGAAAAGAGTGCTTTGTCAAAGTCTATATTTTACAGAGAGATTGAGACATGGGACCTAAAGAAAAGGGGACTGTATATAAACATATCTTTCAGACATGAAAGAATTGTTTGGGTTTGAATATTGTTGTCCTTAAAGCATCATGCTCATGTCTATTATTTTTTAACTTTGTAACCACAAGTAGCTGCCAGCTGGCATCATAAATTCTGTGGGAACAGGATGTGTCTGGCTTGATATTTAGTTAAGCCTACAAAAATGCTGAACTCTATGTCTAGAATAAGGTTATGCAGGGGGTGGGAAGGTGTATTTGGGGAAGCATAAAGGGGAACAATGGGGCTTTCATAATGATCACAATATATTCCATAAATCATGATGTATTTCTTAAAATCAAAAGTAGGAGCCAATAATAAAAACCGTTCATGTAACCCTGGTAAGAAAAACTCTATTAAAGTATAAATAAAGACAGCTTGAGCTATTTGGGGCCGCTTGAGTACAGCTCACATGGTGGTGAGAAGTTTTCCTTTCGTGGATGCCCCTTCCCTGCCTCGGGACCTGAACCCAAGCCAAGGCACTCTTCCCAGGATGTTAATATTCACAACAACCACTAGAGATCTAATGCTCCCATTTATGGCATCTTTGTTTTCCCTCCATAAAAGTCTTGGGTAATAAATGCTCAGGAGAGACCATCTACTCCCATCTGTTAGGGCCCTGATAGGAGGGTTCAATGTGGAGGAAACCCAGCTTGTCTTAAGAAAGTCTTGTCTTCCCCCATGTCTATTAGACATTTGAAATTTTATTGTCAATTTTTATTAAAAGTTCAGTTTGATGAATGGAAACACATGAACTATGAACCAATGGCTGAGGGGTCCCCACTGGATCAGGCCCTCTGAATGGATGAGACAGTTGATTGGCTTGATCTGTTTGGGAGGCACCCAGGCAGTGGGACCAGATCTTGTGCTCATTGCATGAGTTGGCTGTTTGAAACCTGGGGCCTATGCAGGATTGTTTGGCTCGGCCTGGGAGGAGGGGACTAGACCTACCTGGACTGAGTCTACCAGGTTGACCTCAATCTGTGGGGAAGGCTTTGCCCTGGAGGAGATGGGAATGGGGGGGGGGGGGTTGGGGGGAAGGTGAGGGGGATGGGAGGGGGGAGAACAAGGGAATCCGTGGCTGATATGTAGAACTGAATTGTATTGCAAAATAAATTAATAAAAAAAAAATATATACATTTTGGCATAAAAAAAAAAAAAGTTCAGTTTGAGATTTTTCTAGTATATTAGTGACTCAGTGTACTTGTGGACTGCCCCAGAAGGAGTTGAAAGGTGACAGAAGTTTTCCAACTTTGTCATATTTGAATTTACACTCTTTTTTTCCAGTGGCATCCTCTCTTACAGCAGGGACAGGTGGATTTGGGTCCTTTAAGGGCAAGTGGGTTATTGCTCGGGTAATCTCCTTTCCAGTGCCCATTCTCTCCACACTTAATGCATTTTGAATTAGACTGTGTTGTGGCTGCAAAGGCCTGGACAAGAAAGCAGGCCTGATATGAGGCAGTCCCAGGGTCATCAGTAGCCAAGATCCATTTATCATGATGTTCAATTTTTTTAGTCCCTGACAAACCTGCCTATGTTCTGGGGTCATTCCTTCCCAGGTAAGATTATTTAGAAGCATTGCTTTAGCTGCAGGCTCTGTTATTTTTCTGTCTAGAATGGCTTGTACTTTTAGTATGAAACCCAGGAGAGTTTCAATTGGTTTTTGTTTTAAGGTCAGTGAGGAGACCTCTCCAGGTCCTATGGACAAAGGAGTCAAACAACCCCAGGCTTGGGGTGAACATATGCAGACCCTTTCAAAGCAGGCAGCAGAGAGTGGGGCCTGTTGTATTCCTGTGAAAAAGTTACCCTGACCAAATAATTGATCATAATACCAGTTTATTAATTGAGTGGATGGGGGAGGTGTTTGTCCTTGTTGTAGTCAGATTTGTTGATTACGGATTTCATTTTTTTCTAGCCCACATTTGACATTTATCACCAAACAGGGCTTCCCGTTTGTGGTGGTATTGTGTTCCCCAAAATATTGTGTACCTTAATAAACTTATCTGGGGTCAGAGAACAGAAAAGCCACAAGATACTTAGGCTAGAAAATATTAGCACATGCCTTTAATCCTAGCATTCCAGAGACAGAAATCCCTCTGGATCTCTGTGAGTTCAAGGCCGCATTGGAAACAGCCAGGCATGGTGACTCACGCCTTTAATCCCAGAAAGCAGCCTTTAATCCCAGGGAGTGGTGGTAGAAAGCAGAAAGGTTTATAAGGCGTGAGGACCAGAAACTAGCAGCATTTTGCCTGGTTAAGCATTTGGCTGGTTAAGCATTCAGGCTTCTAGCAGCAGTTCAGCTGAGAGCCAGTGGGATGAGGACACAGAAGCTTCCAGTCTGAGGAAACAGGATCAGCTGAGGAATTGGCAAGGTGAGATAGCTGTGGCTTGTTCTGTCTCTCTGATCATCCAGTGTTCACCCCAATAACTGGCCTCGGGTTTGATTTTATTAATAAGACTCTCTAAGATTCATGCTACACCCATTGTATGAATAGAGAATTGGAAGTGTCTCTCCAGTCTTGGGGGATTAAAGGGGTGCTATTGAAACTCTGTAAAACAGTCTTTGTCCAGGACGCATTAATTCTGTCCTTGCAGATGGCTTGAAGTAAGTCTTTTAAATTTGTTGCAGAGAAGGGGTACCAAGCTAATGGAAACCGACTTGTTACAAGTAGATTAACAGGGAAGGTCTCTATGGGTGAAGGCTCTGGATCCCTGTGCCATTGTGGCTGAGGGGACTGGGGACAATTGTTCCGAGTGTCTCTGAGATTGCAGAGCTTCTTGAAGGCCATGAGGGGGGTACCACAGAAGGTGGTACTAATGGGGGGACATATCTGGGTGTTTTTAGGAGCCTTTGCCTTGATACCCAGGTCTTTGTTCTCTGTACTCAATGAGGGCTCGGGTTCTTTGTCCTCTGGAGCCAATGAGGACTCATAAGGGAGAAGGGCGGAGGGCAGGGGGGAGGAAGATGTAATCGGGGAGGAGTGTTATGGGTTTGGGAATAACATTTCCCTAATCTGATAGATCGCTTTATACAGGAGGACTAAATCAGCTACAGGGTCTTCCTCCTCATTTGAATCTTGCCTTTTGTCTCCCTGTGCTTTTTTTCTCTAATGGGTCATCCTGAGGTTTGGGGGTTCCTAAGCATTGCCTAATGACAGCTGTTATAGGGAGGAAGGAAAGGGGCAAGAAATCGCCTTCCTGGATTTCCTTTTTACCATGGGTCTAGACGTCAAGGTTGGAGATATCTGCCACTGAAGATGGAGATACCTGCAAATTGAAGCCCCTCGTTCTAGAACTCTAGGCCTTCTTTTTGAAGGATTTTAAGTCTTCTTGAATTAAGTCAGGCTATATGGTAACAGATTTGGAGATCTCTGTGGAATGGTGTTGAATTTCCCATTATAGAAAAGAGAAGTGCTGCCAGTGAAGTCCAACTTTCCTGAGGTAATTTCACCGCAGGGGAATTTTAGCACCCTAAGGAACACAAGCCTATCCACAGATTTAAGAAACTGCCAACTGTCATTAAAGCATTTTTACGTGGTAGCTGCACCACCAGGTTTTGATGAGAGACAAAAATGGTTATAGCCTACACCCAGCTGGTCTGTCAGGGTCCATCAAGAGGGTAGAAGGACCTTAAGGCAATGTCAGAGAGTCGCCCTGACCGAGAGGCTTCAATTGCCAGGGAACCATATCCAGACCATCATGAAGGTGCAAACTGAAAGTAAGCAAAGAGGAAGAACAGCCAGATGAGAAACACCTGCTACCCCTGGTGATGCCATAGGGGTACTCACAAACACCACACATCCCGGAGAGTCTCTGTTCAGGTGCCAGCTATGGGTCTCCTCTTCAAGGGTCCTTGGCCTCCAGTCTGCGAGAGAGGAAAGAATAGCAGTGGGGAACAGGGTTCAGAGGGCTGTGAGCATGACAGAAATAGCCTACCTAATTATCATATGGGGGGTACTTGCAGGGAACTATGTCAAAGGTCATACATAAGGTAAGTCAGGCATCCAGGCTCAAAGATAGTCTCCAGATAAGGTAAGGCAGAGAGCAGAAGGCCCTGCTGGGGGTGGGGAGGGGGCTCCATTTTGCACCAAGTTCAGAGAGCTGTCCAGGCTGTCCACACATGGTAGACTACAATCTTAAGTAACTTTTTTTTTTTAATCACAGAAACAGAAAAGTAGTACAGGAAGTGATTTTGAAATAGGGTGTCACTGTGTACTCCTGGCTGGCCTTGAACTCATTATGAAAATCAGGCTGTTCCCAAACTCACAGAGATCTGCTTGTCTCTGTCTTCCAAATTCTCAGGTTAAAGGGAAGTGCCACCACACACATGGCTATGAAGTGAATTTTATTTATATATAAATAAACATGAAATGTTCTTTATTGCTAAATTTCATTTTGTCAAATTTAGTTTATTGAAATAATCACAAGTGCATGCAAATATTTTTGTATCAGAATACTAATCAATTCTGTTTTCTTTCCCAACAACTTAATGTGAAAAAAATGAATATAACTTGTATCTTCAAGAGAAGGAAATTACTTAATTTCTACATAGAACAAATGGAATGCATGTATAATAGTTAATGGTGTAAACTATGAGAGGACTGGATTGCACCTTAGCCATTGATTAATTAAATTCTGGGCAAGGCACTACATTTTTATATTTCTAGACCTGTAAAATGACTATTATATCTATGTCACAAAGGGACAAGTTTAGGCAGTCAAAATCTGTAATTTAGAAATAATAAACATAAAAAATATCTCTCTCCTGAAAGGGAATACAAGATAGTTTACTCTGATGATGGCTCAGAAACAAAGGTTTGGATTACTCCAGATTCCATGTTTCAATGTGGTGTCCATTTCATGAAGTCTTTAGAGTAACACAGTAAAGAAGTCATAAATCAGGACATTTTTAGGTATATTGATGGAAACATTAGGTAAGTGTGTTACAGCAACAAGGAACTGTCTATTATTAGTCTCAGACACTCTCTGAGGACATTCTTATCTTTAGTGTTGTTGGCAACTACTGGTCTTCTAATATGATATGAAAGTTTGTACATTGGTAGTCACAAGGATGTTAGATAAGACACAGGCAATAAGGACTAGTTATTGGAGGGATAAATTGTAATTAATCTCTAAATCTGTAACATTCCAGCCTCTCTGTAATTATTGATGGTCTATGTGAGAGGCAGGAAGGTTTAATTCTATTTGCCAAATAAAACTTAATATGTGACTACATCCAAACTCTGTAAATTACATATGACATTTTCCACAAAGATGGGTTCTATAGATCAACAAGCTCAAGATAAGGTTCTTGGAGGAGGATGCACTGTGGTCTTGGTCAAACAGATGGAGCAAAGGTCACCAGTCTATTAAGCATATCTGCT
Organism: Peromyscus californicus insignis; assembly: GCF_007827085.1. Lineage (NCBI taxonomy): Eukaryota > Metazoa > Chordata > Mammalia > Rodentia > Cricetidae > Peromyscus > Peromyscus californicus. Next base: position 77,203,195 of record NW_026294573.1, on the reverse strand, counting down.
CCCAGCCTTCTGAGCAGATAACAGGTTATGCATTCCTCACTTTGATGGAATAACAGTGCCTGTTTAACATTCTTGGTTCCCCTAGTATTTATCTGTGAGCACAAGGACCTCTGTGCCCCCACATAATTATGGGGCCTCTGTGACCACCACAGTCAGCAAAGTAATATCCACAGGAAGCAAAAAAGTAGTTCATTTCAAAATGACTTAGTAACTGGTGTTGGTTCAAACTTCAGAAATCTGTTGTTGGTTGTTTTGGCTCTTTTGAGGAGCCCACCACCCAGCTTCCAAATAAATCACACACAGAGACTTATTCTTAATTATAAACACTCAGCCATAGCGTGGTTTGTTGATAGCCAGCTTTTTTAAACTTAAATTATCCTGTCTAACTTTTGCTTCTGAACTTTTCCCATTCTTACTTCTACAAATCTTAACTCTTCCTATGTGGCTTGCTGTGTAGCTGGGTGGCTGGCCCCTAATGTCCTCCTCTTTCCTCTCTCCTTGATCTCTTAGATCTCTGCTTCCTCCCAGATTTCTTCTATATATTCTTTCTGCCTGCCAGCCCAGCCTGTTCCTTCTCTTGCCCTGATATTGGCCATTCAGTCTTTTATTAGACCTTCAGGTGTTTTAGATAGGCACAGTAACACAGCTTCACAGAGTTAAACAAATGCAACATAAACAAAAGTAAAACATTTTAGAATAATATTCTACAACATTTCCTCCTTTTTCTCTAAATACAAATAAAGGTTTTGACTCTAATATAGTAAAACTACATACAATAAAAAATTATCCCATAGGAATTACATTTATAATATTCTGTGTATTTATAGTTAGCATATTCAAAGAAAATAATGCAATATCTATCCTATCTTAATTAATCCAAAGTTTTACACATAACTTACTTTCTATCATAACTAAGAAAAGCTTGAACTATAACTATCTAGTCTTCAACTCAATCAAAGACACAGAAAGACATAATATTATCTAACAACAGAGACATTTGGTTGCCTGAACAGTCACCCAAAATTCCTCTGCAATGTTGGGGCATCTACCTTAAGCCTATAGGTCCAGAAAATTAGGCAGACTTTCAGCGAAGCAGGAAACATGTGCTGTCCTGCCTTGTTTTGGCAAAGTTCATCATTCACTTTGCTCTATGTCCTACAGAATGTCTGGCAGTTTCTTTATGAAGTAGGAACCCTGAAGGATCATCCTGCCTTGTTTAGGCAAAGTTCAGCAGTCACTTCTCTGTGGGTCATGCATGTACAATCTACACAGCATGCAATCAAGCAGTCAAGGCAAGAATAGGTTTTTTTGCCTAGTGGTTAACCATGTCACAATAAAAGCAAACTCCATAAGGAGTATTTTTAATGCCCATCATCTTTGAAGTAATTTAGTGCTGCCAGGAGCAGATGTGCCTCACTGTAATGAAAACTTTATGTTAACAAAGCATTTTAAATGCCATATTCTGTAGGACTTTGAAAGGCTTCAATACAACCTATCTAAAATATATCTCCATGGTGTGGATATAGCTCTGTATAAATAAAATGCTGATTGGCCAGTAGCCAGGCAGGAAGTAAAGGCAGGACAAGCAGAGAAGAGAATTCTGGGAAGTGGAAGACTGAGTGAGAGATGCCAGCCTGCTCTCCAGGGAGCAGCATGTAACAGGCACACAGGTAAAGCCATGGAACATGTGGCAACATATAGATTAACAGAAATGGGCTGAGTTTAAGTGTAAGAGCTAGTCAATAGTTATCTTGAGCTAATGGCTGAGCAATTTTAATTAATATGAGCTTCTGAGTGATTATTTCATAAGTGGTTGTGGGGTCCATGGTGCTGGGCAGGATTGGAGAAATCTTCAGCTACATCTCTACATGATCTGGAAAGCATACCTAATATATCTACAATTTTGATTGTTATAAATGACTAATCACTAACCTATGTTTCCTGATTATCCTATATATATATTGTAAGAACAGCTTTCAAAAACTAGAATTTTACCTTACATTTTTAAATGAACTGCATAGGTACAATACCTTAAACAAAAATAGAAACATACATACAATAGGTTATAACAAAAATAATCTTAAATTTTTATTACTATACAAAAATCCTTTAAACAGGAGTAGAAACATATATACAGTATAATAAAAATAACTTAAAGTTTCTATCAATATCTATATTCCCCTAAGTGATAACAACATTCCTAGTCCACCAAACAACCAAAAGCCTCCTACATCCTACAATTCTTGAGAATGTGCACATAGTTTTCTCCATACTGCTTCCTGCTGTCTGTGGATGAAGTAACTTTAGGGTCCCAGAGAGAAAATTTGAGATAATGGCCAAGACCTGAGAAGACCAGCAATAACCTTTAATTTTTACTGATAGATATTACCTGTCAAGACTCAGGAGGTTTTGCCTGATCAAACCTGAGCTATATTAACCCTGAAGGAATCCACAACCTCTCATCTCCTGTGGCAACAAAACTCCAAAGCATTTTTGATTTCCATCTGACAAACATATTTTTCAACTTTTTAAAAGTTAAGACGTTCAAAGTGTCTAGGTTGGTTCAATTTAGCAGTCCAGTTCACAATCCCATGTGTTCCAAGCAGTTGTCTTTTGCTCTTCAGCATTCAAAAAATTCAAAATCAACACAATAACATACAGGATCCAGATGCCCTGTGTATTTGCCATCTTATGTGGCTTTTTTTCTTTTATATTACTTTTACTTTCCCTGTAAAGACTTCATTATTTTAAACTATTCATTTCTTTCTATGACTATACCCTTTTTATTTTCTTAAGCCTATGCATATTCTTAAACATATTGGAACCTGTTTAGAAGTTTTTCTGTCTGGACCTCTTTTATTGAATATCTTCAGCCTCTTTTGACTGTATAAGCAAAACTTTAAGCTGCTAACCTATGGTGATATTTTATTTGTGCACCCCAATAAAGCTTATCTGGAAATAAGATATCTGGAGATCAGAGGAAAAAGCCAGCCACTATATTAAACATAGAAGTCCAGCAATGGTAGCACATGCCTTTAATCCTAGCATTTGAGAGGTAGAGATTCATCTGGATCTCTGTAATTTCAAGGCCACACTGGGAACAGAGCCAGGCATGGTGGTACATGCCTTTAATTCCCAGCACTAGTTAACCATAGAGGTCTGGAGGTCTGTACAGACAGACAGGAAGTGAGAGAGCTGGGAAGAAAGAGGAAGTGTTGTACCTGGGTGGAGAGAGGAAGTGAAATGACAAGGCACAGAAGGGATATAGGCATGAGTATACAGGAAGTAGCTCTTTTTGGCTGAAGATTTCTTAGCAGAAAGAACGTGGCTGGCTTCTTTCTGCTTCTCTGATCTCTCAGGTTTCACCCCAATATCTGGCTCCGAGTTTTTTATTAATAAGACCGTATAGCAATTTGTCTTACACTAACCTACACCTGGATTCTCTGCACTGGGCTCTCAACTGGCTCCGCCTGCTTCTTGGGCTGGGAAAGCCAAGCCACAGCCCATTTAGAGGTTCATGACTGAAAACTGCATTCAACCTTCCTAGCTTTGGAAGCCAGTACCTGTATTGCCCGCCTTTTTTTTTTTTTTTTTTTTAATTATTTTTGAAAAGCTTTCTTAAGCACTATAGAAATTCAAGCTCCAGGTTGGTAGGCCAAATTATTGTACTTTTATTGTTGCTGCCTGTTAAGCCACAGCTCTCTGAATCAGCAACTGCAACTCTGTAGCTACAAGCAGCAGAGGAAATTCTGTTCCCACAGGTTCCGACTCTTACAAAGCTACTAAGAAAACTTAACTAAATCTCTGCCTCTCTAAAGAACTCAAGATTCAAAGGTTAAGGTGTAATTCTGATCTTCAGGGAGCCTGAATAGCAAGTAGCTCACCTCCTCTCCTGGCTCAGCTCAAGTCCTCCAAAAAGCCTTCATGCTTCTCCTTGCCCCTCCTTAAAATCCCTTCTCCACCTGGCTCCTCCCTACCACTTCCTGTCACCTAGTTGCAGACTCAGCCTCCTGACTGCAGGTGAATTTTATTTAATTAAACATATTTTTGCATCATTTAACCAGTGTTCCAGAGCAAAAGCAAAAGTAGCATACCTCAAAGTAGTTTGATTTAGGCATGTTTAAGCACATCACAATTAAGTGATTATTAACTCAATCTCTTATTCATAATAACTTGTTCATAGTTAAGAAGTGACTACATCAAAACACTCTGTAAAGTTTATTTGACATCTTCCATAAAGACATTAAGTACATATGAGACCTTCCATAAAGATAGGTTCTACAGATTGACAAGTTCATGATAAGGATCTGGGGAAGGATCCAGTGTGGTTACCAGGGTATTGACCATGTTCTTTTCCATCTTTCTGGGCAGATAATAGGTTATGCATCCCTCCCTTTGAAGAAACAATCCTGTGTGCTTAAAATTCCTGGTTCCTCTGGTGTTTATCTGACAGTACACAAACTTGCATGCCCATGCCGGTTCTAATTAGTTATTACACATATAGAAGGTTCAGTGTAAAGTGTGGTTTTCTTAAGCAACCTTTGTTCACCATATACTATGAAGCTTACGAACAATTGTACAGTAAATAGTCATATAATTACTGGTTGTCATTGATGAAATGCTAAAGTTAAATAAATGTAAACATGAAGTATTTATTTTTGAAGAATATTTTGATAAGGATAAATGTTTATACATTTATACCTTATTAACTGAGAAAAATTAGTAATAAAGGAATAGAATATAGTAAACAATTCTTATAAAATCTATTCTAAAATCTATTCTTGTATATATGACAAATGTCAATAGTATTTACTCATAGAGACAAATTTGTGGGAAGCATTTGCACTTTTATCTTCATGCTTTGTTTCAACAATTTTATTGTCTATTGTAAAATGAATGCATATACTTTTTTAAACATGTAAAATGCTAGCAAGATGTAGTGGCATATCATTAATCTCATTACTTGGGAGGCAAAGGCATGCAGATCTTTGTGAGTTTAAGGCCATTTTGTCCTACATAGTCAGTTCCAGGATAGCCAGAGCTACATAGTGAGACCCTGTCTCAAGACAAACAAGGCATGAGAAATTATAAATGCTTCCTCACCAAAACTAAAAACAAAATAGCTTTAAAGCACAGGAGAAATATCATTATATCCACTTCATGAATGAAGGAAGAAATGGACAACAAATGCATGCAAAATTTGGCCAGACTTGGACAAGGGGGTATTTCTAAGGAAAAGAATAAGGGAACCACAAAGCTAAATGTGTGAAAATTTGAGCCTTACTTATGGGACAGCATATGTGAAGTTCAGTTTCTATGAAGTATATGAAAGAGTTCCCTACTCTGAGACCTAAGAGAAAATGAAGGCCACAGCAAGAATTTTTTGAAACCCAGCAAATGTTAATAGAACTTCTGAAAGCTTTCAGTTTAAAAAGGGGATCTAAAATCAAAAATGTTACAGCAAAACTTGGTGTTTTGTCCTCTTCAGAGATTTCTAGTGTCACTTAGTGTATCAAAGCTTTGATAATCATACCTTTAATGTCTTTAAAACCACATTATATATTTAACCTTATTTAACATATTTTATCTCAGTGTTCCTATGAATCAAAACATTATTTATCAGGGTCTTGAAAGATGGCTTAGTGGTTAAATACTCTTGCTCCATAATGGAATGGACTGAAGTTTGGGTACAGTAGCCAGGTAACAAGCCAAGTTTTCCACAGATAACTGAAACTCCACTTGAAATGGATGAAAAGGGTTTTTTTTTTGTCTAATCTCCTTCTCTGTACATACAAAAGTGCACACACCTGCATACACATTGCATATGCACATACACATACATAGATGCATGCATTCCTTCATTAACAAAAATTTCACAGAAGAATATTGTTTCTCTACGTCAATTTGGAAGTGACTTGAAAAATAGATGGCGAAAAGAAAGACAAGCAGAGAGGATTCATAGTATGGCAATCCTTTCTATGTAGGAAAATTATGAATGTAACATTTCAGAAAGTATTAGAAATCCAAGAAGCAGGGAGTATGTATAAAGTGGAGAATGAAATAAAAATAAAGAACATAAAAGACTAGAGGGTGAGGCAAGAGAGATCAGTTTCCAGTATCAGTTGTATAAACTAGAAACACTAAAAGTACTTAATGTCTGGATGTCACCTTCATTCAGCATTATCCTGAGCACCATTTACAATGTATTCTTACTACTGTTTAACAACTATGTTAGGATAGAAACAATTTGTTAATTTCAGGTGTTTGTGACAGAGAAAAATGGGAAGTTCTTCACAGTTAAAACAAGATTCTGAATGAATGTGTATGTGTGCATGTGTTCACAAATGTGTATGTAGAAGAGATAGATGTATATAAGAAAGATAGAGATACAGGATAAAGGAAAACAGTTATAAGTAAAATACCTGGTAAGTACAAGAAATATGATAATTGTATTTATATTTCTCTAAGACATCAAAAAATCAGTACATAAATATATTAAACATATCATATATTGTTTCTAACATTATTTTCAAAATACTGAAAAATGTTTTGTTAAGCCACAATACTAAGCCATACATTTTTGTCTGTGTTCATAGTGTCTCATGAGATTTTAAAAACTCATTAGCTAACAAAGTGGTACTAATTCTGGGGTTTTACTATTAAAATGAAAAATGAAATTCTCTTGTGTTTTAGTGGCAAAATGTACTTGATAATTGGTTCTGTGAAAATTACACATTTACGGACTTTGTCAAGATTATTTGAGGGAGAAATACGTGTGTGTGTGTATGTGTGTGTGTGTGTGTGTGTGTTTGTGTGTGTGTGTAATCTACTAACTATATAGTAATGGTAAGAAATTGCTAAAAGATTGTGTTTCCTAGATATAGCAACTTTTAAAATGAAACAGGACTATGAAGAACTCAAATTTGCCTATATGAAAGTTTGTCTTTTAAATAATTAAATGTCAAGTATTTGTCTCCTTAGTTGGCTACATCATCTAGAATAAAGTGGATCTTCCTACAAATTTCCTGGGAGGATTCTCAAGTGAAATCTAGACACATCTTGACTGATATGGAAATAATTAATCTACACTTGTGCTATTATAGAAAATGTAATGTCTTCAAGACATGATCTTTGGAAATCTGGAAAGTTGGACTCTTTAACTGTACTTGGGAATGCACAAGTCATTTCTGGCTTTTATTTTAATATTTGTTCCCAAGCTTCCTTCTCCATTGCTGTGGTAAATGCTAACCAAGCGCTACTTAGAAGATGAAAGGGTTTATTTGACTTACAGATCAGTCCACCATTGAAGGAAGCCAAGGCAGGAAGGGACTGAAGCAGAGGTGAGAGAAGAGTGATGTTTACTGGCTTGTTCTTCTTAGCTTGCTCAGCCTGTTTCTTATATAATCCAGGACCACCTTCCCAGGGGTAGAATGACCCACAATAAGTTAGGCCTTTTCCCATCAGTCATTAATTAAGAAAATGCCCCACAGTGTAGCTAGAGTTTTCCTGCCTGGCCCACAGTCAGGACAAATCTCTCTCACCTGCCAGTCCCACAGCCGTCAGACCCAACCAAGTAAACACAGAGACTTATATTGGTTACAAACTGTATGGCCGTGGCAGGCTTTTTGCTAACTGTTCTTACAGCTTAAATTAATCCATTTCCATTAATCTATACCTTGCCACATGGCTCGTGGCTTACCGGCATCTTCACATGCGGCTTGTCATCAAGGCGGCTGGCAGTGTCTCCCCCACCCAGCTTCTTGTTCTCTCAGTTCTCCTCTCTGTTAGTCCCGCCTATACTTCCTGCCTGGCCACTGCCAATCAGTGATTTATTCATTGACTAATCAACAACACATTTGACATACAGACCATCCCACAGCACCACAGTTTTGCCTAAAGGCCAAACTTATAGAAAAAAAAATACTTAATTGATATTCCCTTTACCCAAATGGCTATAGTTCATGACACATTGATATGAAGACTACCCAGCACATCATGTAATCTTGACTAATGTAAACAAACCACCAAATACTAAAAAGCTTATGAATAATATATTTTTTTATTTTGAAAAAGGAGAGTATTTCTATAGTAGATGAAGATATACTAAGGTTCATTGTCTTAATTTCCAAGTGATTTAAAGAAACCCACTGGGAGAATACTACAATTCATGAGAAAAAGCTTAAATTTATGAAAGGAAAAGTTATCTTCTCCCAGATATTTATATATGCAAACATTTATGCTTGAATTGCTATATAAGTACATATAAAAATATCTAAACATGCTTTTATATATGTACATATAATGATTAGAAATGGCCATTCACTGACTTACTGGCAATAAAATGATTATTTTTAAAACATTAGAAAAACAAAGCTTACCTTCATCAAAATAGCTGGACACAAGATTAAGTCAGAAAAATCAGTAGACTTCCTATATCCAAAGGACAAATTGACTGAGAAAACATTCAGGGAAACAATATCCTTTACACAAATAAATAAAATACCATGGGATAACCCTAATCAAGCAAGTTAAAACTTTGTACGACAAAATCTTCAAGTCTTTGTAGAAAAAATTAAAGAAGATATCAGAAGATGGAAAGATCCACCATGTTCATGGATTGGTAGAATTAACATAGTAAAAATGCCCATCTTACCAAATCAACTACAGATTCTATGCAATCGCCATCAAAATTACAATACATCTCTTTATAAACTTTGAATGAACAATTCTCTGTTTTATGTGGGGAAAAAAACTCAGGATAGCTAAAACAATCCTGAATAATAATTAAAAAAGAAATTTCTGGAAGTATCACCAGCCCTGATTTCAGGCTGTACTACTGAGCTATAGTCATAAAACACACATAGAGTCTGCATAAAAACAGAAGTATTGATCAATGGAATTGAATTAAAAACTCATACATAAATCCACACACCTATGGATATCTGATTTTTGATAAAGAATCTGGAAATACACAATGAAAAAGTAAAGCATTTTCAACAAGGGGTGCTGGTCTTTCTGAATGTCTATATGTTGAAGAATGCAAATAGATCTGTATCTACCACCCTGCACAAAACTCAAGTACAAGTGGATCAAAAACCACAACATAAAAACAGACACACTATACCTGATAGAAAAGAAGGTAGCAAATAGCCTTGAACACATTGGCACAGGTGGCAACTTCCTAATCAGAACACCTATAGCATGGGCACTAAGATCAATAACTAACAAATAGGACCTCATGGACTAAAAAGCTTCTGTAAGGCAAAGGACACCATCAATGGGATAAAACAGCAGCCTACGGAATGGGAAGAGATCTTCACTATCTCCACATTTGATAAAAGGCTAATATCCAAAGAACTCAAGAAACTCAACAAACCAAATAACCCAATTTTAAAATGGGGTACAGAGCTAAACAGAGAATTTTCAATAGAGGAATCTCAAATGACCAACAAACACTGAAAGAAATTTTCAACATCCTTTGCCATAAGGGTAATGCTCATCAAAATGACTTTGAGATTCTATCTTACACTTAATCAGAATGGCTATAATGAGTAACACAAGAGAAACCTCATGTTGACAAGGATATGGAGCAAGGGAAATATTCTTTCACTAGTGATGGGAGTGCAAACTTGTACAGCCACTATGGAAATCAATATGGTGCTTCCTCAAAACACTGGGAATTGATCTACCTGAAGATACAGCTATACCACTCCTGAGCATATACCCAAAGGATGCTCCATCCTACCACAAGGACACCTTCTCATTATATCCATAGCAGCTTTATTCATAATAGCCGTAAGCTGGAAATAATCTAGATGTCCCTTAACCAGAAAATTGATAAAGAAAATGTGGTACATTTACATAATGGGGTATTACTCAGCTGTTTTAAAAAAATGACATCATGAAATTTGCAGGCAAATGATTGGAACTAGAAATAAATCATCCTGAGAGAAACAACCCAGATCCAGAAAAACAAACATGACATGTACTCACTTATAATTGCATATTAGCTGTTAAGTAAAGGATAATGATGCTAAAATCCAAAGACAGAAGGAAGTTAAGTGATGAAGAGGGCTCTAGGGGAATGCATGAATCTCTCTGGGAAGGGGAAATAGATTTTGCAGGAAGACTGGGAGCAGGTGAGGATGATAACACCAGGGATCAGCTGGGGAGGGATGGAAGGAGGAAGAGAGTATGGGAAGAGATGAATGTTATTGGGGGCATTTACAGGGTGATGAGGAAAACCAATGCAGTGGAAACTTCCTGAAACCTATGAGGGTGACCCTAGGGAGGATTCCTAGTAATGGAGAATACGGAGCCTGAACCAGACATCTTTTGTAACCAGGCAAGGCTTCTAGCGATAGGACTGGGACACCAATGCAGCCACAAAACCTTCCACCTATAAATTGTCCTGCCTGACGGTTGTGCTAGAGCAGTGGTGACTCAGAGCTTTGGGAGTGACCCACCTGTAATTGGTCTAACTTGATGCCCAATCCACAAGAGTGAGTCCATGCCTGGCAACACTTGGGTGGCCAGAAACTGAAAGCTGGATGACCAAGAGAGCTAGGTTTGAACCAAACATGACTGGCAAAAAAAAAAAAAAGTCATTGAAATGATTCCTAAACATACTTGGAGATTGGTACCTAGCCCAATCACCATCAGAGAGGCTTCTTCCATCAGCTGATGGGAGCAGAGATGCACAGCCAAACATTAGGCAGAACTCAGGGAACTCTTCAGAATTGGGGAGAAAGGATTGTAGGAGTCAGAAGGCTCAAGGACATCAGGAGAACATGACTCACAGAATCAGTTAAGCAGGGCTCAGAGGGCTCACAGAGACTGAAGCGGCAAACACAGGGTTTGCCTGGGTCTGCACTAGGTTCTCTGCATCCATGTTATGGTTGTTTTGCTTGGAGTTCTTGTGAAATTCATAACAGTGAGAGTGGGGGTTGTCTCTGTCTCTTTTGCCTGTTTTGAGGAACCTTTCCTCCCACTGGGTTGCTTCGTCTAGCCTTGATAAGAGGGTTTGTGTCTAGTCTTAGTGAATCTTGTTATGCCATGTTATGTTGACATCCCTGGGAAGCCTGCTCTTTTCTGAAGGGAAACAGGAGAACTGGGACAAGAGGAGACTTGGGCGGGGGTATTGGAAGGAGTTAGGGAGAGGAAGCTGTGGTCAGGATGTATTTTATGAGAGAAGAATAAATTAAGAAAAACATCATGTATGTAGGTATGTAGCAAGAAAAAAAGTAGAAAGCTAGTCTCGACAATTCATGGGTTAGTTTCTAAATAGAACATATCCCATTTGTAGAATAGTTTTGAGCATTCAACAGCAATAACAAAAACAGATATCTAGCCAATAATGATACATTTTTGTTTTGTTTTTTTTACTAAATCTCTATCATTTCATTTTACCAATAAAGACTTGCAAGCTGGGGTGAAAACCTGTTAGCTAAGAGAGGCACAGAAAGCTGAATTTCCTCCTCCTCCACTGTTGTCCCAGAGAAAGAACTGTCTTTCTCTTTCCCCATTTCAAACAAAAAACTCCAACTGGATGTCCCTCCCTTTTACATCCTGTGTGTCTCTCTCTCCATCCTCCTGACTTCTTCCCACTGTCTATGGCTTTTTTCTGTCAACAGGTTGCTTGCTCTGCTTCTTCACCTATTTTTTTTTACTTAATTTTACTTAGTCCTGTTTACAATATTCCAACATAAAGCTCTTGAATTAAAGATGTGTGCTGGGGCTGAGCCACACCACAGCTAGAAGCAGGTTCCTCCAGTAAACAACACAATCTTCAGGTTCACAGTGTGATAACATATCCTGCAACAATACTTCTATTCATTTATTTTTAGTTGAAAATAGATTATTTTCTCATACAATACATGACCACAGTTTACCCTGCCTCCACTCCTCCCAGGTCCTGCCCCAACCCCTTTCCCCTGGATGTACTCTCCCACTCTCCCTTCAGAAAAGAGTAGGCCTCCAAGAGACAACAACCAAACACTAAAAAACAAGATACAATATGACAAGGAAAAAGCCCTCATATCAAGGCTGGACTAGGCAACCTAATAGGAGAAAAGGAATCCTAAGAGCAAGCAAGAGAGTTAGAGAGTCACCTGCTTCCCTGTTATGAGCCTAACAAAAATACCAAGCTAGCAGTCATAACATATAAACAAAGGACCTAATGTAGACCCATGTAGGACCCATGCTTGTCACTTGAGTCTCTGTGAGCTCATATTCACCCTGCTTAGTTGATTCAGTAGGTCATGTTCTCCTGGTGTCCTCCATCCACTCTAACTCCTATGATCCACCTCTCCTTGTCCTTGAGGTTCCTCTAGATCCAAAGGGAGGGATTCAATGGAGACTTGCAATTTAGACTCTCTCTCCCCACAGTGTCTGCCTGTGGGCCTCTGTACCTGCACCCATCTGCTTCCAGGAGAAGCCTCTGTGATGATGACTGAGCAATGTACTGATATATGAGGATAGCAGAATATCATTAGGAATCATTTCATTGGCTTTTGTTGTTGTTGTTGTTTTTGGTTGTTTGTTTGGTTTGGGTTTTTTTTTTCCAGTCATGTTTGGTTCTACCTGTTTCTGAACTATCCAGTCTCAGGTCTCAGTCTCTTGGCCATCCAGGCAGTGTTGGATATGGGCCACATATGTGGCATGGGCCACAAGTTAAACCAATTTGGGGGTTGATCACTCCCAAAATTCCTGCTTCACCACTGCTGCACCATTTCTTTCAGGCATGACAGATTGTAGATTAAGAGTTTTGTGAATGGGTTTGTGTCAAACTTTCTCTTTCAGTAGTCAATAATGATACCTAATGCTTTATTTTTATTTCTGTCTGCCAGTAGGAGTAGCAAGTACATGCATGGGATAGAAGGTTGAAAAGATACATAAATATGTATTTGTATTATAAATTTAATTCTACAAGAAGTCATTGAAAGAAAATTAACCATAACTAATCTGACAATTAGCTTTAATATTCTATAATATGTTAAGATTGATTATACAAAAATACACAGGAGAATACATCTTTTTTGACATTTACGGTGGCTATATTTTTGCCTATGCTGGGCACTAAGGATGTTTACTTTGTTCTTTCACACTTTAAATTGTTAACAAAATTTAAGACTTATTTAGGTGTCATTATGTACATATCAACTGTTGACATAAAATACAAAGCTCTCATCTTAAAGGTAATAAGAGATAGCTTATTTTGGAACATTTTTAGAGAGCATGGCATGGGAACAGAGATTTAGGTTAACCCCCAATTCCATGTTCCAATGTGAAAGCAGTTTCACTAAATTTTTGTAGTTTCACAGAACAGAGAAAGACATAAATCAAGACAAGTTTAAAATACATTGTTGGGTACATCAGTGAGGCAGGTACAATGAGATGGGGAAAGGTTTTCTACAGGCTCAAGATGCTGTCTGATAACATTCTTAGTTTATGGACTGGTAGAAGCTAGTTTTCTGCTACGTCAATAGATTCTAAAAGATTTTTTATCTATTGTCACAAGATGTTAGTTCTGACTAGGGGCGGTTCTGCAAAATTGGCTGTTCCTGAGGGCTATAATTTAGTGCAAGATAAGATAATTAGCCTTTGGACCTACAATATTCAAGTCTCTCCACAGAACTGAATTTCTAACCAGCCAATCATTCTCTAGAGACACAGACTCCATTCAGGAGTTTTCATTCACAACTAGATGCAACTTATTTACAGAACTTTTCATTCACAAAACTTGTAAAGTATAGTTTTATGACACACACATATATAGTCAGTACCATTTGAATTTAAACCCCTGCGCATGAATGTCAAAACTATACTGTTGGCACCATTAGTAAGATATGCTCCCAAGAAAGAGACCGTATCAGATTGGTGGCTGTAAGAATTTTTCTCAAAGTCTATGAAATGTTTTAGGCAAACGTCACAGATCTTCTCATCTAGATTAACAAATGAAAAGAAAAAAGAAGAGGACGAGGAGGAGGAGGTGGAGAAGGAGGAGGAGGTGAAGGAGGAGGAGGAGGAGGAGGAGGAGGAGGAGGAGGAGGAGGAGGAGGAGGAGGAGGAGGAGGAGGAAGAGGAGGAGGAGGAGGAGGAGGAGGAGGAGGAGGAGAAGAAGAAGAAGAAGAAGAAGAACTTTGAGAAACCTTAATTGTGTTGTGTTTATGAAGCATCCTAACATGATTAAGTTAGTGTATACAGAGATTGAAGTCCTTTAATCAAGGGACTCTGCTACAGGTCCTCTAACTCCAGCATCCCACAGTCCTGGGGACCTCTAACTCCAGGATCCCATAGTCCTGGGGATTTCTAACTCCAGGATCAAACAGTCGTTGGTGAGTTACAACTCCCAGATCCTGCATTTCTGAGTGTTCCCTAATCCCAGATATCTGTATTTGTGAGTATTTTCTAAGTCTAATATTCTGCATGCCTGGGTGTCCTTTAACTCCAGGATCCTGCATCCAATTTCTCAGAAACCTCTAACCAATGTTGTAGTGACACACTTTTATAAAAATATCTGTTACATTTAAAGGTACTGCACTTTGGCTGAAACTCACATATAAGTTAAGGATACACCTTTAGTTCATTTAAGACTATATATTTAACCTGCTGTCCTATTGTGTACTCAGCTTGTTTATGTATAACGTGCCTTCAAGGGACTAATGTAACAACATTTCTTGTGTTGGATTTCCGATGCAATAAACCTTTACAACTTAATCTAATGCGTAGCATTTTGAAAGCAACTTTATATATGAAATATACATACCTCCCTCCTACATGTGATCAAACTCAACCACTGCAAATGATCTAAAAAAACATAGAGTGAATAGAAACTTATTCTTAACTGTATTAACTGCAAACAGAACCCTTAATCTGCAAGTTATTTTTTCCCCAATTTTGGTTTCCTATTTATATGCAAGATGTATTATTCTTGATCCTATTTTGGTCTCACAAAAGAATCAAAGAAAAACAAGAGCAAGAGAGTTATGAGGACAGGAAATACATCCGGATACACATTTGCCCCTGTTTGGATCTGATGAGAAATATGGTGGCCTTGTGATTTTTGCCTTTATAAACCTCCACAAAACATGATTTGTAGTCATTTCCTGGGAATCCTGGAATGGATATAACCAGAGTATATCATGCTGGTCAGTTTTTAATTAAAGTCTGATTCAAATTTGGCTCAAAAATTGTGGAACTGATGATTCTTTTGAAGTTCTCAGCTTTAACACTTTCCTTGTTCTTTTATTAAGTCCAGTTTTGGTATCTCTGAGGTTGTATTTAATGCTTAATGATGCACCAGGTTACTCTTCAGTCCTCAGGGACCTGTGATATCAGAGGATTTACCATCTCGAGGTCCCTGCAGTCCTGGGGGACCTCAAACTCAGGGCTCAAACTCATAATCCTCAAATTTTTCCTACATCCATAATCTCTTCTCTGGGTTGTCCAAGGTTTTGTGTGTGTGTGTGTGTGTGTGTGTGTGTGTGTGTGTGTGTGTGTGTGTGTGTGTGTGTGTTACAACGCTTTATGTCTTAATCCAAGCTGAAAATCTAGATTTGTGCTACATTTTGGAAAACAGACTATTTCCAAGTAATTCTACTACTCTGATTTTTTTGATGTATGGAAAAATTTTAACGGAAATTTTCACTAAACATTCTCTGGTCAGGAGAACAATACATTTTAAAGGAGATACCATTAACCATGGATCATTTGTGAATTGTTCTATACCTCCAAAAGCTTCTTTTGGATCCCAGATAAGGTTTATTTCTAGAACCTTAAAATTAACTTTCCACAGACACTCTAATTCACACTACAAATTGTCGAAAACCTTGGTGAGTAACTGCACAAAACCTTGCAAAGACTGATGAAGTGATTTGAAGGAAACTAAAGGCACAGCCCTAGAATAGAAGTCTTTCATTTTTGAAGTTTTCACGGCTTCTGCTAAGGTCTCCTTAGATAGATCTAGTAGTGTGCACCAGGTGACAGGACTGTCACAGCTGTCTGTGCATCTGAAAGGAAAAAGGAAAATCTGGGCAGAAGCACACAGCATGGGATGAAAGTAGCAGAATATAAAAGAAGAAAAGGAAAAGAGGAAAGAAAGTCTCCAGGTACTAAAACCAAGGGAATCATGGAAACATACTATACATGGATTTACACATTAACTCTTCTAATGTCTGGGTTCTAAGATTTCTTAATTTCCTCATTTCCCTTAGAAAGAAGAATTATCATTCTTACAATACTGAAACTGATAGCCAATGACTTCTAATAAATTGCCAGAAGACAATTAAATAATAAGTGCTAACATGGAAACCAGGCTTAAATACAAGCTTGTATGACTCAGAAAGAATAAGTTTTTTAAGACAAAAAATTGTTAAAATGGCAAGAAGAAATTAATCAAAACTCTTATAAATTTGCATCAAAAGAAGGTAATTTTTGTCACATTAGCATGATATGAGGCCTTTGGAGGAACATTGCAAATTCTTCTTTAACTATAACTAAGCAGCTACTATCTCTGTTCTTATTCATCCTTTACTCTTAACTATGCAGAGGAGATGAAAAATCATTGTTTTAAATTCAGATTCTTTTTTTTTTTTTTTTTTTTTTTTTTTGGTTTTTCGAGACAGGGTTTCTCTGTGTAGCTTTGCACCTTTCCTGGGACTAACTTGATAGTCCAGGCTGGCCTCGAACTCACAGAGATCCGCCTGTCTCTGCCTCCCGAGTGCTGGGATTAAAGGTGTGCGCCACCACCGCCCGGCCTAAATTCAGGTTCTTAAAATATGGTTCCAGGTCACTACTTTGATCTGACCAAACTTTATGTAGACGGGAGTGTTGCTAGAGTTTTCCTGCCTGGCCCACAGTCAGGACAAATCTCTCTCACCTGTCAGTCCCACAGCCACTCAGACCCGACCAAGTAAACACAGAGACTTATATTGGTTACAAACTGTATGGCCATGGCAGGCTTCTTGCTAACTGTTCTTACAGCTTAAATTAATCCATTTCTATTAATCTATACCTTGCCACGTGGCTCGTGGCTTACCAGCATCTTCACATGCTGTTTCTCATCATGGCGGCTGGCAGTGTCTCTCTGACTCAGCCTTCCACTTCCCAGCTTTATTCTCCTCCTTGTCCCGCCTACACTTCCTGCCTAGCCAATGGCCAATCAGTGTTTTATTTATTGACTAATTAGCAACACATTTGCCATACAGAACATCCCACAGCATGGGAGGCTCTGGGGTAAGGCATCCACCAATATGTTCACTTCAATTTTGTTGTTATTTTGACACAAGCCACACAGGTTTCTTACATTACACATCTGTACTTCACAAGTATGATGGAGATTTCATTCAGCCAAAATAATTTTCTACAGGAATACCACACGTCCCATCCTTCTTTCAGTCTCTAGGAACAGTCCTGTTTTTTTGTTCGTCTGTTTGTTTGGTTGTTTTTTTTTTCTAGTTTGGAGAGGCCACCTGCATTTTGAGACTCGTGGCCATGGCCCCCTCCTCATGGAAGCAGACCTTGGAGCCACTTTCCCATGGGACATTTTGCATGTAAATTGTTAGGCTGCAAAGACGAGGAGCAAGCTCTCCCATCCAGACAGGTTGACTGGGGGTCATTTTCTGTACCTTTGACTGAAGTCTCAGACCCACAATAATAGGCTATGGTATTGGGTGCCTCAGTAGTTCTTGATTTCCAATACTTATCAAATAATGAAATTTGAGTGTAGAATGGACCGTTTGAGATGACTGACAAATTATATTTTGGTGAAAGCTTTTGGCCAAAGATGTTAGGCACATTCACTCAGGAAAATTCTTATGTTTACATTCTTTTCTACGTTTCTTCTTTCAGACTTGAAGCTGACCTCAAGGTCACCTTGATAATTAGTTGGTGCTGGCTCATCTTTTTCTCTCCACTTTATTTTTTAATATGCAGCACTCATAAGAATGCTTTGAGTTACAGGTAGGCAAAAAGGTTAGTGGAGCTAAAATAAACAAAATTATACCAGGAAATAAAAGAGAAAATACTTTTATTAAAACAATACATTTTTATTATGTACTGTTATGCTTTTAACACAAAACTCACTATACATCATAGCTATGTTATTATTTTTTTGTATTTGGATAGGACAATAATGAAAATAATATTTCATTTTGTAAAAGTAAAATGGTTTTATGGAAAAATTTGAAAACAGTAAAATAAAAGGCAAACCTGTTCACATCTAAAATAACATTGAGCCATGGAGTTAAGAAAGGATGCTTGAAGAAGAGGAGGGATGGTTAAGGGGGAGAAATAAAAAAAATTCCTTGTTCTTGGAAGAAAGACTGAGTTGTGAGGTGGATGAAGACGGTTACAGAAGGAAAAATTAAGCAGTAAGGGTGTGATAGCAGCCTCCAGAAAGTAAGAAATAGGGTGTCCAGAAGCAGAAGACCAAGTGAAGCTGTTCAATAAATCCACTTCATCTAAACAACAGCTACGGATAAAGCTCCCTAATCTTTCAATCAATGGAAGTTTCTCTTCTGTCATGCATATTAACACAACTATGAAAGTCCCTATTTGTATAACTAGAGATTTCTTACTCGTGAACCGAACCAAAAGATAGAGACACTTAAAATAGTTAAAGAACTGTAATAAAACCTCATTAATTAATGTGCATAGGAGATGTAAGATGAAAACACACACCAAAAATTCTATGATTAAAATTCAAAAGTACATGAATCACACTATATTACAGGTAAAGTAGATTGCTTTCACATATTCACTTTAAATGGCTAGAATATATATAATTCATTCCAAAGTGACTCTGGAGGAGGAATGAGGATAGATTAACCTTTCAGTGCCACACCTGTTCTCTGGATTTCCCTACGTGTTAATGAATTTCCTAAGATGGAGACTTCAGAGCTGCTGGCAGTATATTAATCTGAGAGAGCACGAAGTAATACATCCTCTATACTCAAAGGTGAGTGAACCAATTTATACAATGTTAAATCAAATCCAAGCCTGTCCCTAAAGACAGAGCACCAACCTGCAAAGCCCAAAGACATCTGTGAAAGTCACCAGCCCAGCTCACTCAAAGTCACTCCTGAATTTCTAACTCCAGTTCTTTATCTGTGTCTCAACAGTAAACTGTGAAATATTGTGCCTTTCCCAAATTCCTCCAGGAATAAGGACATCTGTCAAGGGACCTATAAAAATAACAAGCTTTATCTCAAAGACAACCATCTATCCAATGGTGGAGTTTAAAAACAGATTTGAAAAGCTGATAATACGATAAATAGATGATGAGAAGGTACATGCAGAGGAATGTGGAAGAATTCCTTTCTAAAATATATTTCACTGAATTTAAATACCCAAAGCCAATTTTAGTGCTCTAAGATTTGTACTACATTTGAAAAAAGTCAGGCTGGGGTATCTGACCCAGAGGTTCACTGACATCATGCACAGAAGATACAGAGGATACTTACCAATTCTAAAACAAAAAGATGACAAGCCTCAGATTTTAAGTATACACACCCAGGAGGAAAAAATAAAGGTTAGACAAGGTCACATAGATGACCCAAAGAAGAATAAATAAAGCCTTTGATGCCTAGCCAGGCAGCAAGCCTGACAGCACACACCCCTGTCAGGAAAGATCTTGACTATCTTCCTCTGATGACATCACTGTTCAATCTCATTGCCTAGGGTGGGGGCTGGGAAGAAGGTAGTTTCAACATGATTTTTATTCCTGAAAAAAAGATACACACAAGGAACAGAATAGGGCTGAGTAAAACTTCAAAATTAATCAGCATGACAACCATGCAGCACATTATAAAATGACTGTAAGTTTAACCATATCATAATTTAATCTCATGTCTTCTGAAGCTCTTGCCTCATATTGTATGACCACTTTGACCCTTTCTCTGAATCTATATGGAGTGGCAAAAATAATCTAATATATAAACAAAACGGCTTGTAATATTGTTGCTTCAGATGAAGATAGAGTCAATTTACCTTCCAAAGTTTTTGTTGAATGTCTAGAGGGATTCACATATTATCATAATTGTATTATATTCTCCTTTCTCTCTTCTGTTAAACTAAACTTCTTTATCATCATTCATTTTAAAGGTTGACTATCTTGTGGATTTCAAATAAAAGCAAGTGGCTTCTTTATATTTTAGTTAATACGACTGGAAATGAACTGATCTTCAGATTTTATTGCCCCTTTGTTTTTGATCTTCTGTGAATTACTGAGTAATTTTAAGTCATTTTCACTGACACTGTGTCATTATTTGTCTTTCCCAATTTGAAAAATCTTACTGCATATGATGGACAAGAGCTCTATTATGTGCTTACATGAATTTTAGTTTACCATTAACCTGTTAAATTTTATTTTGTGTATTCAAAGTGGTTCATTTAAAGCACAAAAGGCATTAACAAAACCCAGTAATCCTTTATGATAAAGAACCTGAAGATACAAGGGATATAAGGAAGATAACTCAACATAATAAATATTATGTGGTAAAATTATAAACATGAAAAACTTCAAAGCATTTCCCATAAAACCATAAATAAAACAAGGTTGGCCATTTTCTCCATTCTTATTAAATATAGTTCTTGAAGTCTTATCTATATCAATAAGACAAATAACGTAAAAAAAAGATACAAATAAAAAAGCAATGAAATCATCCTTATTTCAGATTATAGTATGTTATATATATATATGTGTATATATATATATATACACATATATATATATATATATATATGATACTAAAGATTTCACCAAAACCTCTTGATATGATAAACTCTTTAAATAAAATGATGCGGTACAAAATTAATGCACAAAAATCAGTAGCATTTCTATACACCAATATCAGGGAAACAACCAGATTCAAATATGTTTTAAAAATAATTAGAATAAAATACCTTCAAATAAATTAGAACAAAGAGTATCATAATAACAAATACATCATTATATAACGATACACAAAAAAAGCAAAGGACTAGAATAGAAGACCCAGTTATAACCCTGTGTAACCACAGACACCTAATTCTACAATAAAATAAAAAATACATATTTTAAACCACACCTTCATCAGCAAATTGTACTGTAAAAATTGTGATTCACAAGAAGACTTAAAATTGATTTTTCTCTGTCATTCTGTACAATATTCAATTCCAACTAGATAAACATCCTTTACACAAGATCTAAAACTCTGACACTAGCAAAGGAAACAGCAGAAAAACACCTCAAAATTAAGGTTAAATAAGGACTTTCTGAACAGGATTACAGCAGCTCAAGAAATAATGTCAGTGCTAAAGTACTTACAGAGACACTGTCAACATTTAAAGACCTGCACAGATACAAACAAAATAACATCACTGAGAGAAGGGGCTCAACACAAAGTCCCACCTCCTAATCAAGAAGCTATTTGCAATTGGCAACTGCTGGGAAAAGAAAATCCAGTTTTCTTCAATGGAGTGTGACTACATGTATCAATTATGCTCCAAGGCTGGCTCCATGCCCATGAATAGTTGATCAATGCAAAATGGACATTTTGTTTGTTTTGTTTTGTTCAGTTCATTTTATTTGTTTGTTTGATTGTTTTAGTTTGTTCTGCTTTTCATTATTTTATTTGGGGAGGTATTCTTGGGATTTTGTTTTCCATGATTTTTGAGAGAGAGACAGACACATAGACAGAGACAGAGACACAGAAAGAAAGAGAGAGAGACAGAGAGAAGAACATGAAGTTGAGTTGGTGAGGAGGATCTGGGAGGAACTGGCATTACAGAAAGTATATGATCAAATGTATTGTATGAAAAAAGTTTAAATAAAATTTTTAAAAAGAATATATATCAACAATTTACAAGTGAGATCTCACAAAAGTACAATAAAGTAAAAGCATTAAGTGAAAAGACATCCTATTGCACTGAAGAAAATCTTCACTAGTTACACATTTGGCAAATAATTTGTATATAGTCTAGAAAGAATTCAAAAAAAAAATCAAGAAACCAAACAACTGAATGAGGAAGTTAGTCTAATGAATAGATGGTAAACAAAAGATGAAGTTCAAAAGACACATCAATACTGGAGAAAAATGTTCAAATTCACTAACCATCAGAGTAATGCAAGCTAAAACTCCATTGACATCCCACCTCATTGTCAGAACTGTAGTTATATATGACAAATCTATAGCTAACATTACACTGTATGGGGGAAAACAGAGAATGTTTTCTGTAAAAACTGGAACAATTCTGCCTACTTATATTCCACATGCTCACTAGCTTCCTAGCTAGAGAAATAAAACAAGAAATGAAGTAAAAGTGTTAGAAATATAAAAGGAAGAATGTACAATATCAATATTTTAATGCAATATGATTCTATATTTAGAATATCCCATATACTCCATCAGAAAACTCTTAAACCTAATAAATAGTTTCAGCAAAACTGGAATACAAAGTTAGCATGCAAAATTAGTGAGTTTTCTATATAGGAATAATAGATACACAAATATACACATAAAACTTTAAAAATAAGTATTTTTTAAAAGAAAACAGCAATAAATACTGGTGTTGATGTGGATATAAAGGAACCATTGTAATTGCTGGTGGGAATGTAAACTATTCCAGACTCTGGAAATAAGTATTGGGTTTACATACAAAAACTAGCCACAGATCTATCATATGGCACAGGTTTATCTTCCCTGGGTATTCAGCTAAAGGACTCCAAGTCAACATTTCACAGAAATATTTGCACATAATTTTTTATTGCAGCACTATTCACGATAGCTAAATTATAGAGACAGCCTAACTATCAAAAAAAAAAAAAAAAACGAAGAAAGGAATACTGGGAATGTGATACATATATAAATGAAAATATTTTCAACAATAAAATGGAATGATGTAACATTATTCTTGGGTATAGTTATATATGCAACTGAAGTTAATCATATTAAAGTAATCTCAAGAACATAAACATACTCTTCAAACATCCACAAAAGAGAAAGAGGAAAAACAGGGCAAAACTCACCCTATATTCTGATAACAAATTTGGACAATTATACAACAAATAAAGAAGACTGTAGACTCATTTCTGTGATGAACATATATGCAAAACATTTTACATAAAATTATTGTAAATATGATTTTAAAACATATTAAGATTACACACCATGACTAAAATGGCTTCATATCAGTTATGTGAGATTGGTTCAACATATGCAAATCAATGGAAATAATTCAGGAATACATTGATTTAAAGACAGAAAGCACATTATTGGATCAATTAAAGCTGAAAGGCCTTTATCGGAGTTAAATATCCTTTAATGGTCAAAAAAATCTAAAGAGTGTCTGGAGAAATAGCTTTGTAGTGAAGAGCATGTGCTGCTCTTGTAGGGACTCTGAGTTCACTGTCTAGCACCCACATGGAAGCTAACAATGTCTGTAACTCCAATTCTAGGGAATGTAATCCCTCTTCTAACCTCCGTGGGCACCAGGAATGAATATAGTACACATATATACATGTAAGCAAAGAGTCATACACATAAAATAAAAATAAAAAAAGTTCTAAAAAATGAGGAACTGGCCAGGCGGTGGTGGTGCACGCCTTTAATCCCAGCACTCAGGAGGCAGAGCCAGGCGGATTTCTGTGAGATCAAGGTCAGCCTGGGCTACAGAGTGAGTTCCAGGAAAGGAACAAAGCTACACAGAGAAACCCTGTCTCGAAAAACCAAAAAAAAAAAAAAAAAAAAAAAAAAAGAACTGGAAGAACATATTCCAATATAATAAACTAAGAATTTAAAAGGGGGTACAACTTCCTTACACATAAGACAAATTCAAATTAAAACCACCTTGAAATCCGATTTCATGCTAATCTCAAGGGTGTCATTACACAAACAAATAATAAGAAATTCTGGTGCAATGTGAGAATGAAAATGTCATACATGGTGCTAGTGTGAATGTAAGATTGTGCAACCACTATGGAAATAAGTATGGAGATTCTGAAAAATAACTGAAAATTAGAACTACAATAACAACCCAAAATATCACTATTGGATATCTAAGGAAAGGACTATAAGTCAATAAAACACAGAGATGTTTCCACATCTATTTACTAGTGCATTATTCACAACACCAAAATAATTGAAGCATCCTAGATGCCCATTGGTAAATGAATGGTTAAAGGAAATGTAGTACATATGGAATACAGCCTTAAAGAAAAACTATGTCATGACATATGTAGAAGAAACTGAAAATTATCAGATTAAGTGAAATAAACCAGCTCCAGAAGGACAAATAATATGTTTCCTGTCATGCACAGAATCTATACATATTAAATTTATACATATATTAAAAAATCTGTATATGTGTTTATGTGTGTCTATATACACTTGTTTCTAGATCACAAAATTTAAGACCCTCCACTCCAAATCTCCAAGCTCAGGTGAGAGACAAATCTGTGAGCTCTCTTTTTTATTCTGACTCAGTTTTCTCCCCCACATTCCCCTTGTTCAGGCAAAGACAAGGAATTACATCTGTACATTCTCTTGCTGAGCCTGACTCAAGTCCCTTATCCTGGGCTGACAAGTCTACACTGTACTACTTTGCCTGGCACAGGACCAGATCATAACTGTATCCACATTCTCTCTTTCCAAGTCTGATCAGGACACTCACCCCTCATTGCCCTTCCAGGAACAGAAAGGAATTCCTTCTGGAAAATTTTTTTGATCAGACCTAGTATGAATCCTCATCTGTGTGCTATATTGAGTCTCACCGAGGTCACAGGACTTGTACTGTCCTCCAGGGCCAGGACCAGCAGGGCACACCATTCACATGTTTTTTTTTTTAGAAAGTCTGCTTGGATCCTTGGCCTGTGCTCCCTTCCATGCTCAAACACAGCTGAAAACCTTGCCGCAGAACTTTCATGGACTTCACCCAAGAAATCTCACATTACCGATAAGATTTTCATTTCATATCTATTTCTACTGAATTGGAATCACATTGATCTCTTTTATTAAGAATCAGCATTTTTCTGAAAGACTGACCTTATCACCCTCCATACCTTACCTGAAATTGACCAAGTTTGGGCCACATAAAAGCATGAAATGAATTTCCACTCAACCTAAACAGGCTATAATCTCATAACAGACACACAGTCAAAAAGTCTACATTCAAGTTTAATCTAAAAGAACACAAATAATATGAAAGTTCAAGACAACATATAATCCCCCAAAGACTGCCCAAAAACTACTAGCCTTACAGAAATGTTCTCTAATAAGAATTACCAGGATATGCAATATGAAAGATAGTCATAGATATAATTAAAGAATTCAAGAAATTCTGAAATAACAAAAGCAAAATCCTGAATGAATTAAAGTAGAGAAACAAACTCCTAATATAAGTCCACAAAACACAAACAAAACCTGGATGGAATTATGAGGACAATACAGAATTTGAAAACTGATTTGCATGAAAATACAGAAATACTGAAAGTTCAAATGGAAACAAAGATAAAAGACATCAAGACCCAAATATTAAACTCAGGGGGAAAATCAGTCATATGGATCAATATAGAATATCAGGACATGAAGAGAAAGAAGAATTAGACCAAACAAAGTAATGAAAATTATAACTGTCAAGTCCATTTAATGTCTGTCAAGTGTCTATGTGTTTAGGGCTAACCACTGGCATAGTGTAACCAATCAGGGGACTCATCCCTGAGAAAGACTAATTCTTCTGGTCTCAGCAGTTAATTGTCTGTAGCTCTTCATCTGGGAATGAGGCCTTGTGAGATTTCCTGCATGGATGATGGCATGTCAATTGGTGTCATTTTTCTCTTCCTGTTTATTCAACTATATTGTTGAGGTTTCATGAGTGCAGCTTCTCTGTTATGTACAGAAGACACTATCTCAAGAAATACAGCCGGGCGGTGGTGGCGCACGCCTTTAATCCCAGCACTCGGGAGGCAGAGGCAGGCAGATCTTTGTAAGTTCGAGGCCAGCCTGGTCTACGGAGCGAGATCCAGGAAGGGCACAAAGCTGCACAGAGAAACCCTGTCTCGAAAAACCAAAAAAAAAAAAAAAAAGAAAGAAAGAAATACTACAGGCAAAAAAGAATTTTTTGCAGTGATGTCAATGACTGCAGACTTATATCTAAGAATGAGAGACATTAAAAGCTTCAGTGACAACCCTCACACTCCCCAAACAGAGACACAGAGAGAGAGAGAGAGAGAAAAAGAAGAAGAAGAAGAAGAAGAAGAAGAAGAAGAAGAAGAAGAAGAGAGAGAGAGAGAGAGAGAGAGAGAGAGAAAGAGAGAGAGAAAGAAAGAAAGAAAGAAAGAAAGAAAGAAAGAAAGAAAGAAAGAAAGAAAGAAAGAAAGAAGAAAACAGTCCAGACAGGAAGCCATTGAAGAGAATCCTTAAAAACTGAGATAAAAATGCTGAAGTGTAGCTCTTCACAATTGATGATTTCTTTTGGGAGTGGGTATGGGACTCAGTTTTTATTTAAGGGGATGGCCACTGGAGTTTGACCATGCTCCAATAAGTATATGGGCAACACACACACACACACACACACACACACACACACACACACACACACACACACACACAGAGAGAGAGAGAGAGAGAGTAAATGTGTAAATGTCCTGGTCCTCTGGCTCTTACATCCATTCTTCTGACTCTTGTGTGATACATCCCTGAAACTTAGGTATAATAGTTGCATTGCAGATGTCTCAGTTGGTGTTGAGCAACATATGATCAGTTATTTTAACCAGTTGTGCCTTTATATAATAGTCTTTGCCTGCTGCAAATGTAGCTTCTTTGATGAAGGGTGAAACTATATTTATATGTGAGTAATGATAAGTATTTAAAATGAAGTTAGAAATTATACTGGTTTAAGGAAATGGCAGTAGTTGGTTATCCTCTAGAGTCTTTGCTCTAACCATCATCCGTAGTAGGCTAGATTTACCATGAGAGGCATGGTTACCAATGGGCTATACGTCTAATTAGATAGCTATTAGTTACTCCCAGGATATAAGTGACAACGCTAACCTTTCAAAGTATCTTGCTGTTCCAATAATTGCTGGTGCATAGTCATTGCAGCTTAGTAGAACTATTGATTGCTTTTCTGTTCTGACACCTTACATAGCTCTTTCCAGTACTCTGAGAGATAATCAATGGAGAAGCTTTCCAGATTAGGTCCAGATCAATTCTTCCAAATTCTCTTTCTGTGGTGTGTGCTGTCTTCAAACAGTGTCATGCCTTTAATTTCTAATAAGTAATCAAATGCCATGGTACTGACCTATTTTCTTTGAGGAGTCTTGACTCCTCTAACCAACAATTCAAAGGAATTTTCACTTGCCTGGCATTGGATTTTTTTGTCAGATAGTCTATGGCATTGGAGTAGGAGTACTTTCACCTCAAGTGGAGTAACTTCATTTAAATTATATAGCTGCATGATGATATAGCTAGATATAGATACAGAGATGGAGATAAATGTATATTAATACATAATTAGGATTATTTTTTACCATTCTACATAGTTTTGTGTCAATTAGACATAAGATAGAGTCATCTGAAAAAAAGAAATCTCAGTTGAGAATATGCCTCCGTAAGATGCAACTGTAGGACATTGTCTTAATTAGTGACTGATGCAGGAAGGCCTAGCCAATTGTGGGTGGTGCTATCACTGGGCTGGTGGTTCTAGGTTCTATAACAGGCTGACTAATGACATGAGATCAAGGCAGTAAGCAGCACCACTACAGGGCCCCTTCATCAGCTCCTGCCTTCAGGTTCCTGCCCTGTTTGAGTTCCTGTCCTGCCTTCCTTCAGTGATGGACTACAATGTGAAAGTGTAAGCCAAATAACCCCCTTCATCCCCATCTGGGTTTTGAGTTATGTTGTTTCATCATGCAATAGTAACCATAACTAGGATATTTACCCTTCTTCTCCATTAGTGTTTTCCTCCTTCCCCTTTCCCCAGGTAATTTGTATTATTTATTTTCTTCACTCTTTGTTTTGTTTTCTGAGTTCTTTATATATTCTGGATATTAATCTATCAGATAAGTATCTGGCAAAGATTCCCACTCTGTGGGCTTCTTTTCACCTGATTGTTTCCTTAACTGTACAGAATATGTTTAGTTGTATGAAATACTATCCATGAGATGTTTGCCTTAATACCTGGACAAATGGTTCCTATTAAAATGTCATTTCCTATATTTATACCTTGAAGAGTATTGTCTATGTTTTCTCCTAGCAGTTTCAATGTTTTGGTTTTCACACTGAGGTCTTACATCTATTTGGAGTTAAATTCTGTGTGAAGACACAGATACAGACCTAATTCCATTTTTCTACACGTGGACATCCATTTTTACCAGCAACAGCACATTGGAGAAGATGATATCTTTTCTCCAATGAGTAATTTGAAAAAACTTGATGAATATCAAACATGAGTGCTGTAGTTACATGTACTTATGTTTGTGTGTTCTATTTTGTTCTGTTGGTCTATATGTATTTTTTAACGAATGTCATACTGTTTGTGTTACTACTCTTTTTAACAATATCTAGAAATCTGGAATGGTAACTTCCCCAGCATTGATTTACTCAGAACAGCTTTGACTCTCTTGGGTTGTTTGTACTTTCATATGAATTTTTAGAGATTTTTCTGTTTCTGTGAAGGATGTTGAAGCTTTTTTTTATTGGATTTGCATTGAATCTATAAATTGATTTTAGGAGAGCAGTCATTGTCATGATATAAATTTATTTTTATTATTATTTTAATTTTATAATTTAGTTTAATTTTACATATCAGTCACGGATTCCCATCCTCCCTCCTCCCACCCCTTCCCCACCCTCCCCCAATCCACCCCCCCTTCCCACCTCCTCCAAGGCAAGGTCTCCCCTGGGGATTCAGCTCAGCCTGGTAGATTCAGTCTAGGCAGGTGCAGTCCCCTCCTCCCTTCACCCAGGCTGAGCAAAGTGTCCCAGCATAGGCCCCAGGCTCCAAAAAGCCAGCTCATGCACTAAGGACAGGTCCAGGTCCCACTGCCTGGGGGCCTCCCAAACAGTTCAAGCTAATCGACTCTCTCACTTATCCAGAGAGCCTGATCCAGTTGGGGGCTCCTCAGCTATTGGTTCATAGTTCATGTGTTTCCATTAGTTTGGCTATTTGTCCCTACACTTTTTCTAATCATGGTCTCAACATCTCTCCTTCCTACAATCCCTCCTCTTTCTCGCCGATTGGACTCCCAGAGCTCCACCTGGGGCCTGGCCGTGGATCTCTGCATCTGCTTCCATCAGTCATTGGATGAGAGTTCTACCACGACAGTCAGGGTGTTTGGCCATCTGATCACCAGAATAGGTGAGTTCGGGCTTTCTCTCGACCATTGCAAGTAGTCTATTGTGGAAGTATCTTTTTGGATTTCTGGAGACCTCTTTAGTACTTTGCTTCTTCCTATTCCCATGGGGTCTTCATTTATCATGGTGTCTCTTTCCTTGTTCTCTCTCTCTGTTCTTGATCCAACTGGGTTCTCCTGCTCCCCTAAGCTCTCTTTCCCCCGACCCTTGCCCTTAATTACCCCACCTTATGTCCGGTTTGCTCATGTAGATCTCATCCATTTCTCTGTCATTGGGGGATCCCTGTGTCCTTCTTAGGGTACTCTTTACTAGGTAGCCTCCCTGGAGTTGTGAGTAGCATTCTAATCATCCTTTGTTTTACATCTAGTATTTACCCATGAGTGAGTGCATACCATGTTTGTCTTTCTGAGTCTGGATTACCTCACTCAGGATGATTTTTTTCTGCTGGCCAGAAACTGGGGCCAAGTTGGGCGGGTATTCCCAGAGGAATGGCTGGGGCCCATGAATGGGTCCTAGGGGCAAAGCTCACCAGGTATGAACAGAGTCACTCACCTCTAGGCCTGATGAGAACTGGGGGTTATTTTCCAAGCCTCGGGAAGTGGCAGTGGTCTCCTCTGTAAGCTTCTTATATTTTTATAAGCATGTCCTTTTTTATGTTGGGAAAATTTTCTTTGATGATTTTGTTGGATATATTTTTTGGGATCTTGAGCTTGGATTCTTCTCCTTCTTCTATTCCAATTATTCTTAGGGTTGATCTTTTCATAGTGTCTCAGATTTCCTGGATGGTTTTTTGTTAGGAATTTTTCAGATTTAACACTTTTTTGACCCATGAATTCATTTCCTCTATGTATCTTCAGTGCCTGAGATTCTATCTTCTATCTCTCTTCCATCTATTGTATTCTGTTGGTGATGCTTGCGTCTGTAGTTTCTGTTCACTTACCCAGATTTTTCACTTCCACAACTCCTTGGTTTGTGTTTTTGTCATTGCTTCTATTTCCATTTTCAGGTCTTGAACTATTTCCTTCACCTGTTTGTTTTTTCTTAGCTTTCTTGGCATTCTTGAAGGGATTTGTTGATTTCTTCAAATTTCTTGTTTGTGTTTTCCTCAATTTCTTTGAGGGAGGTTTTTATTTCTTCTTTAAGGACATCTATCATCTTCATAAAATTATTTTAAGGTCTTTTTTGTGCTTTAACTGCATTGGAATGTTCAGATCTTGCTGTCATAGGATTGCTGGGTTCTGGTGGTGCCATCCTGCCTTTTCTGTTACTGATTGTGTTCTTTCACTGGCATTTAGGCATCTTGATTTGGGATGATTATAGGCCTAGGTATTGATTCCTGTGTTTGTCTTTGTTGGATGAGTGTTTTGTTCCTTTGTTTTCTATTTCCTCTCTGGTCTTCTCTGATAAGTGGGCAAGCATTCTGGTGACTGGCAAGTCTTCAGGTCCAGTAGGGTGTCTCCACTGGGGTTTGGGGGGACTTTGGGGTCCTAGATCCAACCTGGGCTCCAGTAAAGCTTCTGAAGTTATAGACAGGAGTACAGATCCCAGGGAAGGGGGTGATGTTCTTCTGACTGGTGTGGATTGTTCCTGGGCCTATGTAATCTACTGGAGTTGTGGGGAAGGGCTGGCCACAGGGAGGATAATGAGGAGGCATGAGTTGGGTGACAGAGTGGGTCTTTGAGGAGATGGTGGCAGTCCAGCTGGCAGACAGATCACTCACCAGCTCATAAGCTGATGAGGACTGCACCAGAGCAATGGAATTCTACCTGAGTAGGGGACAGGGCCCAGGAGTGGTGCTGGTGCTGATGTGGGAGGGAAATGGGCATGGAATGAGCCCTAGTTCTTAGGTTCTGGAGAGTGGGGCAGCTGAGCTGGTAGGCTGGTCACTCACCTGTTTTTCTAACTGGTGTGGACTGTACCTGGGCTTACAGAATCTGCCAGAGTTGTGGGAAAGGGCTGGCCATGGAGATAATGATGAGGTGGGAGGAGATGGGCAACAGAATGGGTCTTGGGGGACTAGAATCCAGGGGGTGGCAGTAGTGCAGCTGGCAGGCATGCCATTCACCTGCTCATCTACTGATGAGGACTCTTTGTCCAACTGCTGTGGGCTTCTTCTGATTTGTGTGATCTGTATCTGTTCTTCTGAATCGTGTGGTCTCTACCTGAGCAGCTGAAGTTGGTTCAAACTGGCATGGCTTGTGCCTGTTTTGATAGTTGTGGCTTGCACAGCTTCTGGGCTTGTATGGCATGCTCCTGAGTGGCAGAAAACCACTTGGGAGTGGTTAGGGCAAGCAGCAGAGCCAGGGACAAGCTGTGATGGTGTGAGCCTGGGGAAGGGACCCAAGGAACTGAATCCATTGAGGTATTCTGTTCTGCTGCCAGGCAGGTCACTCACAGGTTCTGACTAATGTGTCCTGCTCCTGAGCAACAGAAGTCTGTTGATGTTGGAGGCAAGGTCCAGCAACAGGGCCAAGGATGCGCTGGGATGGTGTGGACACAAAAACCAGAGAGAGGTGTAGTTCTGCGGGCAGACAGGTTACTCACCAGTTCTGGCTAGTGGACCCTGCTCCTGTGTGGCAGAAGTCTGCTGGAGTTGGGGCAGGGCCCAGCAGTGGGGTCAGGAACCAGCTGCAATAGCATGAGTCTAAGAAACGGACACAGGCATCTCTTTATATTCTTGTTCAATATTTTGATTTTCTTTTGTTTCAGTTATAATGTGCCATCTCATCCCTATTTCTGTTCATTTGGCTCCTCTCTTTCTTTCCTTTGGTTAATTGGTTCTCTGTTCTGTCTATGTTGTTTGTCTTTTCAGAGAACCATCACTTTTGTTGGATTATTGGTTCTTTGTAATTTTTTTGTTTCTATTTTGTCAGTTTCTAGGCTGATTTTTATAATTTCTTCCCAATAATTGAGTATGAATTTTGTTTGCTCCTGTTTTCCCAAATTATTGAGTTACATCAGTAAGTCATTTATTTGTGCTTTTCCTGAATTTTCATGAGTAATTTGGAGTTCTAAACTACTCTCTTATGATTTACAGCTTCTTTGAATGTGTCCCAGAAATTTTGCTGTGCTTTTTGTCGAAGTTTTCTTCTTGATTACTCTTTGACTCAGTCATCTGTATGT
This sequence comes from Peromyscus californicus insignis, assembly GCF_007827085.1. Taxonomy (NCBI): domain Eukaryota; kingdom Metazoa; phylum Chordata; class Mammalia; order Rodentia; family Cricetidae; genus Peromyscus; species Peromyscus californicus. The sequence continues at coordinate 77,170,739 of NW_026294573.1, read as the reverse complement.
TTATGCCTTTGTTTTATTTGGGAAAGTTATTGCAGAAGAATTGTTGATCTATGCAAAGATGTGCTACATTTGTTTAACTCTGTAAAGACGTGTTACATTCATTTATTTTGTAGAATATTTGTTTAATTATGTAAAGATGGGTTGCATATGTTTGATTTTGTAAAGATGTGTTACTGTTTTAACTTGCCTGCCTAAGGCACCTGATTGGTCTAATAAAAAGCTGAATAACAAATAGCAAGGGAGAAGATATAGATGGGACTGCCAGAAAGGGAAAGTAAGTAGGAGGCAGAATTTAGAAAAGGGAGAAAACAAAAGAGATATCAGGGGCCAGTCAGCCAGACATGGAGGAAGCAGGAAAATAGGACATACAGAATGAAAGAAAGGTAAAAAATTACTGAGGTAAAATGTAGATGAATAGAAACGTGTTAAATTAAGTCAAAAACAGGTAATGGGACAAGTCTAAGCTAAAGCCAACCATTCATAATTAATAAGTTTCCATGTCTTTATTTAGTGGCTGGTTGGCAGCCAAAAGAAAATTTCAACTACAAATGACACCCAACATTGGGCCCAAATTTCCACATAGGGCCTGAGAAAGTTGAAAAACAAACAAACAAACAACATAAAAAATGAGTACAGCTCCTTTAAGAAGCACTGCTACAAAGCAGAGCACTTGAGCATCTGGTATGCTAAGTAGAAATAGCAAGCTAAGTAAAAACATCTGTCACAGAGCATGCACCAACTTCCTAGACCTAGGGTGGTTAAATGTAGCACTTGTTTATATACAGCTTTTGGCCAGACCATGCTAGGCTTAAAGCTTGGCTGTCATGGACCCAAGAAGGGCATAGAGCCAACCACTAGAGCTGCAAGAGAGAGGTACTAAGTGCCACTTAGCAGTTTAAGGTTTGGCTTATGTGGTCAGAGGATGCTACACATACACAATAAAACAGGTCCAGACTGAAAAATACCTTTAAACAGATTACAATGTGCATAAGTGCTTAAGAAAGAAAAGAAAATGGATATAGACAGTTATAGGAAAAAATATTTTTAAATGATTAAGTAAAGTCTTTAAAGAAAGAGTGAAGTAATATAAAAAATAAACCACATAAAGATGGGAAATACACAGGGAGTCTGGATCCTGTGTGGTTCTTTGTTGATTGAATTTTTTAATGCTGATGAACAAATGACAATTACTGAGAAACATAGGATTGTAAAAGGAATTGTTGAATTAACCCAGCCTACATACTTTCAGGATGCCCTAACTTTAAAATGGAATTCAGAAGATGTATTATGTTGGGGGAGAAGTTATGCTTTTGCTTCCATGAGAAATGAAAGACTGTGGATTCTTTCAAAATTAATGAGACAAGATTTGGTTAAGGGAGCACCCCTGAAAACTTTGGCTGTTGTGGGATAATGCTCTTGTACACTGTAAAGATTTGTCACTGGAGCTGATTTAATAAAATGCTGACTGACCAATAGCCAGGCAGGAAGTATAGACAGGATAACCAGACTAGGAGAATTCTGGCAAGAGGAAGAGCAGTGTCAGAAGTTGCCAGCCAGACACAGAGGAAGCAAGATGAGAATGCCACACTGGGGAAAGGTACGAAGCCATGTCGCTAAACATAGATAAGAATTATGGGTTAATTTAAGTGTAAGAGCTAGTCAATAATAAGCCTGATGTATCAGCCAAACATTTATAAGTAATGTTAAGTCTCCAAGTTAATTATTTAGGAAGCAGCTGCTGTGTATTTGGTAATAGGTAGGCAGGAGAGAAACTTTTTTTTGGCAAAAATTTCTACATAAAAACCGAGAAAGCTTAAAAAATTATTCTGAACACACAAAAATGAAATCAAATGCAGCTTCTTGGTAACCGCCTTTTCTCTGGTAGACTCTGTTTGCTGGCAATGAGCAGAGGCACAGCTCCTTTAAGACATGGCTTCCTACTCAGATTTAGTGGCAAAAGCCATGTGGCTCTTTTAAGAGGTCCTGCTACCAAACACTTAAATGGAGTTTATGAACAGTGGGTGGCACACTACTCGGTGGCAGTGTGAACCCAAAAACTTCTCAGGGTAGGAGTGGTAAATGTGCCTCCACCATGAGACTAGCTTCTCAAGGAACCAAGGATTGGGGCTTAGCCAACTGCTAAAGCTGCAGCTTTGGTCCTAGCCACACCTGCTTAGCAGCTTAAATGTTCATGTGATCAGAAATAGATAGAGATAGGCAGTAGAGACAGATTCAAAAAACAAAAACAAAAATCCTCTAGGGGTTATGGTGTGTTTAAAAATATATGTAGGCTTGGGAGAGAAAGGGAAGGTATAGACAATAATAAAAAAGAAATACATAGTTTTAGAATAATAAAGTCAAATTATTAAAAAGGGAATAAAGTAATATAAAATAGGCATGTAAAGATTGAAAATCACAGAGAGTCTGGGTACTGTATGTTATTGTGTTGTCTTTGAATTATTTGACAGCTGAGGAATAAGTAAGAGCTGCAAAGAGACATTTGACTGTAAATATTGCTGGATTAATTCAACCTATATATTTTGAAAATGCCTTGACTTCAAAATTTAAGTCAAAAGATATGTTACTTTGGAGAAGAGATTATTATTTTATTGCCACAGTAAGTGAGAGGCTGTGGATTCATTCTGTGCTAAGAAAAATACGATTTGATTGAGTAAGAGCCACCTCAAAAATCTCCAGTGGGAACAAATGGCCCAGATGATCCAACATTTCAGAGCACCTCTGTGGCAGTTTGCTCTGAGTTCTGCATCCAGAAAGGCTTCAAGACTACTGACTGAATTGATCCAGCCTCACAGACTACTCCAGTTAGTACTTGACCATATTTCTAAATTTTCTCAGTGTCCCTAGAAGACTAACAGTGCCCCCAGTCAGCAAGAAGTAGGCTAGAAAACTACACCCACATTACCAAAAACTGGATTAGGGATGCTTGTCTTTGTTTAGTGGGTTTGTTTATAAATTGTTATTGGTCATAGTTAATCTCCTTCTAAAGAAGAAAGGGGGATTGATATATAAATGATGGGGGAAAAGGGTAAATTATTATAATAACAAAAAAGAGGTAGATTTTTTAAACTACTTTAATTCAAAAATCAACTGTTAATCTCAAAATACTTTACACTGGTATGGAATTTGGTTTACTGATATAAATTTAAAGTTAATTTTGTTATACAATATGTATATTTCTACTCTTATTTAGAGTATTATGTTTTTGCAGATCATTTAAAAATATAATATGTAATTAAGAAATATAGATTAATAGTCATCTATAATAGTCAAACTTATAGTCATGTAAGGTATGTTTTTCAAGATTGTACACAGATATATTTAGTAGACAATCTTCAAACACATCAAAGACTTATAGAATATGGCATTTAGTATGTTTAATAACTTAGACTTTTCTTGACAGTGAGACATATCTACTCCTGGAAGAACTAATCTACTTCAGAGAAGATGATGGGCACTGAAGAAATTCCATATGGAGTTTGTCTTCTTTATGGCAAAAGTTAGCCATGTGAGCAAAGAAAGTGCCCTTTCCTCAACTGCTGACAGTATACTGTACAAATTGGACAAGCAGGACACAAAAGAAAATGACTGCAAAATTTTGCCAAGACAAGGCAGAACATCCCTTCAAAAATCCTACTTCACAGATAAGTCTATCAGATATACGAGGCCTGTAGGCTAAAGATGGATGCCCTAATGTTACAGAAGAATTTTGTGTGACAGTCCAGGCAGCCTGATGTCCCTGTCATTAGGTAACATTACATCCTTCTGGGGTCTTTGATGGAGTTGGAGACTAAATAGTTATAATTATAGTTTTCCTTAGTTATAATAGAAAGTAAATTAGAAACAACACTTTAGACTCACCAAGACAAGATTTATCAAATGCAAATGGATTATATATTATTACTGCAATTCTTACTTAATAATTATTTTTATTTTACTATATTAAGTTTAAAACCTTCCTCTTTCATTAGACAAAAAAAGGAGAAATGCTGTGGGATAATGCTCTTGTACACTGTAAAGATTTGTCATCAGAATTGATTTAATGAAACGTTAGTTGGCCAGTAGCCAGGCAGGAAGTATAGACAGGGTGACCAGACTCGGAGAATTCTGAGAAGAGGAAGGGTGGAGCCATGAGTTGTCAGCCTGACATAGAGGCAAGATGAAAATGCCACACTGAGAAAAGGTACCAAGCCATGTACCTAAACATAGATAAGAGTTATGGGTTAGTTAAAGTGTAAGAGCTAGTTAGTAATAAGCCTTAATTACCAGCTGAGCATTTATAACTAATATGAAGCCTCTAAGTCAATTATTTGGGAAGTGACTGCTAAGTATTTGGGAACAGGCAGGCAGGAGAGAAACATCCAGTTGCATTTGGCCATAGACATACAGAAATAAATCTAGAAAATCTACTAGACAGGTGACATATATGCTGATTCCTTGACATGGGAACAACTCTGAGACTTGATGAGACATGATAAACTTGTTGGTTACAGAGTTCTCATGATATTACATTCTACCCTTTCATATGGCATGGATAGGGGATTGGTTACATAGTCAATCAAACTTAGAAAGTTGGGAGGTGTCTTTTACCTATTCAAACATAAAACAAAAATAATATGTTCTTTGGCTGGCTTGTTTACAATGCACAGTCCATACATGTGTTAATGTAGATATGTATGTTACCTTTGAAAGTTTGTGTGTTTTCAGAGCAAGGGGACCAGGCACCAATAAAAATGGGTGGCCCAGGTGATTCAGCCTTTCAGAGTGCCTCTGTTGCAGTTTCCTCAAAGTTCTACATTCAGAACAATGTCAAGGCTGCTATCTGAGATGGTTCAGCCTCACAGACTATTCTGGCCAGGGCATCAGATAAGCCTTGCACTTTCCCATTGCACAGAGACTGGACAATAAATGTTATAGTTAGTTTACTTAGGATATGACCAATTTTCTCATGGCCTCTTGGGGATGTTGTCACTCCCAACAACAGGAAGCAGTCTAGAGAACACAATTCCCACATTCCTAGGAGGACAGGTGGGTAGGTCTTGGTCATTCAGTGGGTCACGGATGCTCATCACCATTTAGTGGGGATATAGGAATATAGTATAAAAAGACAACTATTCATCTCAAATATTTTACATTGGAATGGATTTTTGATATCAATATCAATGGATATTGATACAAATTTAAGGTTATTTTTGTTAAACTGTATATGTTTCTACACTTGCTTAACGTATTGTACTGATGTAGCTTATTTAGAGATATAAGATAAAGTTCTAGTCCTTGCAAGCTATTATAACAAACTGCTTAGGATAATTAAAAATGCAAGTTAATAGTTAATCATCTATGTCAATCACACTTGTAGTTATGTTAGGTATGTTTTCAAGGTTAAACAGATTTATCTAAGATAGGTAATCTTCAAATGCATGAGACCTACAGAATATGGCATTTAACATGTTTTAATGACCTAAGGCTTTTCATGATAGTGAGAAACTTCTGCTGCTGGAAGCAGCAATTGACTTCCCAAAAGGATGATAGGCATAGAAGAACCTCTGTATGTAGTTCACTTTCACTGTCCAAAGCTAGCCATTTTGGCATGAAACTACCACATATAAACTCCCATTCCTCTAGCCACCTGATATTTTACAAAGAGTTCAACAATGCACTTTGCAAAGGAAAACATCTTTTTCAATGAACAACGCTGATACAACTGGATAGCTACATGTAGAAAAATGATATTAGATCCTTATCTTTGACCCTGAACAAAACTCAAATCCAAATGGATCAAGAACTTCAACACAAGACCTGACACCCTGAATATGATAGGAGAAAGGAGGGTGTCTGCTTAAACACATTGGTATAAGAAAGAACTTTCTGAACATAACCCAGGTAGAACAGAAATTAAGAGCAAAAGATATAATCTCATGAAACTAAAAAACATCTCTGCAACAGAGAAACCCATTGTTCAAGTAAAGAAGCCAACTACAAAATAAGAAAAATCTTTATTTATTATATATCTGATAATAGGTTATCAACTAGATTATGCAAGGAACTCAAAAACTAAACATTATGAGAAATAACCCAATTGAAAAAATATGAGACATGGAATTAAACAGTATTCTTAGAAGAGAATATACAAAGTGTTGATTTTTTTTATCTGTGATATGATGTCTGATTCTATTCACCTGATGAATATGACTGTCCAGAGGATCTATCTGATCTAGTATGCAAGCTGGAACCCCTACACCTAAGGTTTAAGAAGAGGGGTTGGAAAGATTCTGGGAGGCAGAGGACCAGAATGCCTGCTATGAGATAGTGTTCTCTAATCACAACAAGGATGTTATACACATGAACTCTCAAAATTATGGTTTTTTTAATACCAGTTGACATCCCAAGATAGATGGGGAGAATTTCACAAAACCCCATATTTGGGTGAAGAATAACAGATAATTGATGGCCACTTAGAGAAAGAGAAACATTCTTCTCAGGGATAGCCCAAGTAGTCATGCCTAAACACACATACACACACACACACACACACACACACACACACAAAGTCATGAAGTTGAGAGAGAATGAAAAAATTTATAGGTGAAGTTGGAGTCGGGTATATGGGTGGAAATTATGTAAGTATGTGTACTTATATATCTGTAAGTAAAAATCCATAATTACAAATACTCATAAATGAAGTTCTCAAAAATAATAATAAAATAAGTGTTTATAAAAAATATCATACATAATTACCAAGTAGATTTCATCACAGGGATACAAGATTGGCTTAACATACATAAATTAGTAAAAAGTAATATACCATATAAGCAGATTTAAGGACAGAAATAACATGGCATCTCAACAGCTACAGACAAGGCACTTATTAAAGTTCAACATATTTTGTAGTAAAAATCCTGAGATATATAGCAGTAAAATAACTATAGGTCAATGAAATAAATCTTACATATGATAACTCTATAGCCAAAGTTCTGCTAAATTGGAAAAATATGAGCATATTTCCTCTTTAATCTGGAAATAGAAAATGATATTCACTTTTCCACTCTTATTTAATATAGTACTCAAGTTTAACTTAAGAAGTAAGACAAAAAATAATAAAAAAATGAATATAGATAGGAAAGAATTAAGTCAAATTACCCCTTTTTTCAGATGACATGATTTTACACTTAAATAACCCTGACAACTCCTCTATAAATTTCTATATCATAATAGTTTTTGAGAATATTAAATAATATAAAAAATTAAGAAAATTTTTAAAGAATTTTTAATATATAAAGAATTATAGAATATAAAAAATATTTTAAGAATATAAAAAGAATTCTTTTTTATATTAAAGAATATAATTTATTGTTATATAAAGAATATATACTTAAAGAATATAAAAAAATAAACATACAGAAAGAAGTGGCTTAACTATATACCAAAGACAAATTCAGAATGGTACAAGATATTGAAGAATGTGCCTCCTCAAAAAAATGAGACACCTGCATCAGGATCATGATGGGGAAACATGCAGGGACAACCAAACCAAACTAGAGGGAACTCATGAAATTTGGATCAATGACTGTAAAGCCTGCAAGGGACTGGGCTAGGCCCTCTGCATGGTGTGACAGTTGTGTAGCTTGATCTGCTTGAGGGGCCCTATGAGAGTAGGAACAGAATTCATCTCTGGTGCATGAGTGGGCTTTTTGGAGCCCACTACCTATGATGTGACACCTCGTGCATCCTTGAGGCAGGGGGAAGGACTTGGACTTGACTCTACTGGATGTGCCTCCCCATGGGAGGCCTTGCCTTCTTATGAGTGGAAGTTGGGGATAGGTTGGGAAGTGGAGGCTGGGAGGGATGGGAGGAGGGAAGAGGGGGATCTTTGATTGGTGTGTAAAATAAAGGAAAAAAATTTCTTAATTAAAAAAAGGGAAAAATGAGATACCCTTACAATGATTGAAAGAATTAATTAAAATAAATGACAATGGTTACATTGTTACAACTAGTCTGTATATTTATCAAAGTCTCCATCAAAACTCAAATGATGTTCTTCATCAAACTAGAGAAAGTCATCTTCAAATTCATGTGAAAAAAACAAGACTCTCATTATCCAAAGAAATTCTAAGGAGACAGAAAAAAAACACTATGGAAATGCCACAGTATGTGACCTCAAGTAATACCACAGAGATATAGTGACAAAGACAGTATGGTACTGGCATAAAACAGACCTGTAGACTAAGAGAACAAAGAAAGGAGTCAAAGCGTATTCCTTAAGTAGGACAGCCATAGTAAAATTGAATATCTACATGCAAAAGCATAAAAATCATAAAACCAGATCCTTTTCTTTTACCCAGCACAAAAAAACCATGTTCAATGCCACTTCATTAACAATAGCTAGGGAATAGAAACAATATCTATGTCTTTTGGATACTGAATGGGTAATAAACATATAGTACATATGCATAACAGAATTCTATTCCACTGTAAAGTGAAATGAAACAATGAAGTTTGCGGTTAAATGGATGGAACTGGAAATATTATACTGAGTGAGATAACATGGACCATACAAGACAAATGTTACATTTTCTCTTATTTGTAAAGCCTAACTCTGACTTTAGATTTGAGTATGTAACTTGAAGTAACAGCAGATTCCAGGAAATTAAAAAGGGAACATGGAGGAATGGTAGGAGAAGGAAATCTAGAGGAGAATGTCTGCTGTGAGATTGCATCTCCTAGAAATATCAGGGAAGCTATAATGACAAACTTTCATCAACATAGATGCCTAAATAAGACCCAATCAAGGAATAACACTAACAGACGTAATAGTGGGAAAAAACAGTCTTCCCCAAGGAAGGTATATATCCCCCACCGAATTTGCTAACAAACACCAAGTGGTAAGGCCTGAAATCATATGCATACACACAGGAAATACCATACACATTGTATTTATAGTTAGCAATATGTAAACAACAAGTAAAGAAAAAGAGACCAGAGGCCATGAACTTAAGAGAGAGCAAAGAGGCAGGGGCAGGGTACAGATTCATGAGAGACATTGGATGGAAGGAAGGGGAAAGTGGAAATGAATAAATCATATTTTAACTTAAAAATGTTTTTAAATGCAGGGTAATAAAATAATGCAACATGTAATTATTGAGCAAGCTAATCAATATGCACATAACTTTTCTTCACCTTAAAGTGATAGTGTCCTCAGCCCACCCAGACAGCAGCTGTTAGGACTATATTGCTTTTCAAGAGAAATCCAGAGGACATGTGATATTCCCGGGCAACTTCTGAAAAAAAGAAGTTTTGTCTAAGTAACCAAATATTTTATTTGATGTCACTTAGTTTGTAAAGTTGATAATATAAGTAATAAATTTAAGAGAAAAATTTAAAAGTACAAAGTTAAATTTTCTGGCACAAAAGGAAATAGAGTTAATAAACTGGAAAAGGAAGGTGGAGAAACCAGGAAAATTTTGGTGTTTGAGAAAAGATGCCATGTAAAACCTAAAAAGACAATATCCTACATTAAGTCAATTTAACTTTCATGGAAACGTTCTTTGTTTAGTGAAATAGTAAGCCAGAGGTAGCTGAGCTTCGTATCTCGGAGAGTATATGGGAGAGAGCTACAGTCTTAGCAGGAAATTTCACACCCATCAAGATGTCCAGGTTGTAGAAAATAAAGGAAAGGTGAAATATAAACTTTCAGGCACTGCACAGTGAGAACAGAGCATTGAAGAATCTATAGATTCCAAAGAAACTTCTGTGTGGCTGAACAAAGGTCAGTGTATCAACAAGACCTCATGAGTAATTCATAAATGAAATGAGTGGTCTGATATGTCCCAGGGGAGGCCACAGTTTCCAGGGCATCACAGTGGATACTGTTCTGTAGAGGACAATGAGCAAATGACCAACTCACTGAAGACATCCTTGTGTGAATAGCATCAGAGTACAGATGATGCTCATATTCCAAGTATCCCTTTTCAAGAGTTCATGAAGTCTAAAAACCCATGGAGCCTAGCATCCACAGCAGGCAGTAGAGTGAGGCTGTATGACTGTAAGAACCCTGGTTTTAATTTTTTAATTTCTTTTATAATATCTGAAAAAAATAAATTGGCTGAACTGATCTTAAATAAAAATGCATAGCTATCAAGCCAACAAAGTGTGAAATGGTGTCTTTTTCACATCTGAATTTCTTGTCTATGAAGTTCACACTACCTTTTCTTTCCTTTTATGTTCAAAGGATGTTTACTGCTTCTGTCCAGCTAATAACAACAAAATCATGGAAATATTAACAGAAAACAAGTTTTGTAACTGCTTATAACATCCAAAAACCTAAGCTTGGCCTTTTGTGTGGTGTTTTAAGAGTTCCCACAATCAAAAAATCCAATTTTTTCATTTTTTTTCAAACTCTTCTCACAACAGAAAGTTTAATGTGACCTTCCAAGAACAGCAAAGTTTACAGAATTGTGATTCAGCTCTGCATTTTTCCTTTCTGGTGTTTGATAAATGTGTAGATCATCAGTGAAATGACCCAGCACTACAAAGAAAAGGCATACAGAAACTGATCATGTTCTCATAAACGAGCTTTGTTATGAGACCTTGCCAACCTTTGGTGAGTCTCTGCTTCATGTTTGCATGTGCATAATCACATTCATGCCATCTACAGAGAGGTTATGGTATATGATTTGCCTAATATCTTGCCTCTGTTTTATTCTTAACTTTAAAATAGAAATTCACCTCATTTATTTTTAATTTTCAGCAAAATTTTTCTTTATAGTTGTCTTCTTAGGGGCTGGACAGATGGCTCTGTACTTATCACACAGACATGTGGTGCTGAGTTTTGATCCCTAGAATCCACATAAAATGCCAGGAAACATGGAAGAACTTTACTAATTCTAGTTTTATGGTGACAGAGGCAGAGGAATCTCCTGGGCCTTGCTAACCAATTGATCTAACCCTTCACAGAGCTTCATGTTGAATAAGAGAACCTGATTAAAACATAAGATGGAGAGTAATAAAGGAAAATATCTAACATCAGCCTACCATGTCCATGAATACACACACACACACACACACACACACACACACACACACACACACACACTCACAAGCATACACATGTTCATGTACACATACATTCACATGCTACATGCATATAAGTACATTTACATATACACACATAAAGATACATATGTACACATATATACATTCTCATGTACATGGACACATGCTTTCTCATGCTACATACATATAAGTACATTTACATATATACATATAGACATACACACATACAGGCACAGAGAGAGAGAGACAGAGAGAGAGAGAGAGAGAGAGAGAGAGAGAGAGAGAGAGAGAGAGGAGAAAGACAGAAAGAGAGAAAGAGAGAAAGAGAGGAAGAGAGAAAGAGAGACTGTCTTTGTCCTCTAAAACTTTATTTAACTCTTTCAAATTCTCTCACAAACATGGAACCACTTCTTAGCTCTAACATTTATACAACAGGCTTATTCTTTGGTCTCCTATGCAGCTATTCATCTCTCTGTAAGAAGGACCAGCCTCATGCTCTGTCATTGCTCTTTGCCTGAAATATGTCATGGAATATAAACGTCTCAAACGTCATCCTCCTTGCAGTTTCATGATACAGTCTAACTTCACGTTACACAAACACCGTTCACATAGGCAGACTTCCATCACCATAACTCTTAGACCTTGCTCCCTCTAAAGTCTCCACTTCTGGACACCCCTCATGTTCCCAGTTGCCTTAGGCCTCTTCATTTGGACAACTTGTTTGCTTCTTAAAATCAGGAGTTACAAAGTCAAACATGTCTTTTCCCTTGTGTACTGTTTATTTAGAGTTTCTTGTCTTTGTTAACTGTTCATCATCATTTTTTGGGTCACACTAGCTAAACCTCGAGGTAGTTCTTACATCATGTACCAAGGCATGTTCCAAAGGCACAGTCTGTCTTACAGTCAGTATTTCTCAGTATTCAACAGCATAGGAACTCTGTGATTACCCCTTCCATCTGTGTTAATACTTAAATAGCTATTTATTGCTTCCTTATTTCTTTCATCTCTAACAAAATTAACATCTGCTTAACCATTTTAAGGCATAGGTCTAGCACAATCACTTCTCAAAACTTCCAGTGATGCCCTAATAGAAGTCATGTTAACTAAAAAATCTTACTCTGGCATTCAAGAACAACACTATGGACCTAATATTGATTTTGGTCATACATTTTATCCATCCAGGTGCTGTATTCAACTGATCAAGCTAGAAGGAAAATGATGAGATAAGTTAAAATGGAAACATCAGTTTCTTCCATTCATTGTTTAATACAAAGTATACCATTTAAGATTATTTACTTAGATGTGTATGTACTCATATGAGCTACTTTCTTTTTAATGTCTTATGATTTGTCTCCCATGGCTAGACAGCAGTGGCTAAAAATACTTCATAAGAAGTCAACCCTCTCTATTCCTAAATAGCACTAGAATAATTTTTCCTATGTATGGAATGTTTAAAACAACTCAAACATAGCACCAGGTCCATTGGTATTATGATTCTTATTTAGCATAAACTTTTTCATCACAGAGTTCCAATTACACACATTTTAGCAGTTTGCTCTCTGATTGGGGCATAAGGGTTCATATGTGTGAACTATACACAACTGTTGTAGTCTATTTCATAAAAATAAAAAGATTTCCCTCTTTACTTTGTCTATCAGGAATCTCATCTAAATGTGTGATTTATATCAGTATATATATTTATCTGTTTCTCTGTAACTATAGAGTTCTCACTTTTCTATTCTTATTTTATTTTTAACTGATTCACTTGATAATGTATTGATTTGCATTTTATAAGTTGCCACCAGTTCTTTAGAAAAAATAAGACCTAAATATACAAAACATTGATCAAACAATCTGAGAGTACTCAGATTATGATGGGGGTTTAATGCTAATAAAGTATGATAGGTAATAACTAACCCAGATGTCAGAAGGTACAAATTTTATTCAAACTGATCATCTCTGTTGGCAAAAAGAGGGACTCATAAGGATGGTAGACATGTCAAATGTACCTCTGGGCTGAAGACCCTTGAAAAGTGGCCATCACAAAAAAAAAATAAATAAAGGATAGCCAAACTGCCCTTTCTTACAAATAGCCATCCCTAAAAATTCCTCTGGAAACCATGTTTGTGCTTTACCAAGGGGCTACAGTTACCAGGGAGTGATAACTAATGCTACAAAGGCATGCATATCCTCTTCCACCCTGTGCTCATCTCATGGTGCTGGTATCTAACATCCTTCTTCAAGCCCCTTTACTTATTGATTTTCTTGTTGGACTTTGCCTGGGAAGTATAGAATTTTCTATTTTGGCCATTTATTTGGGTCTTCTTTATTTTACAAAGGTCCCAATATACAATACAAATTAGTGGTACTCTGTTAACATGCATTATGTGGATTTGGTTCCTAGATACATCTGAAGATCCCAGACAAGAACTAGGACATGTAGGATTAGCCTATAACCAACCTCCCTTGCAACTACAGAATACTGCTATAATGAGTCATGTAAGCTCACTATAAAGTAAGGAAGACTGTGCATTGGGAAGAAGATGCAGCATTGGTAGGAACTGCATCTACTGGAGCAGGTGAGAAGGAATTTTCAGATTATAAGGAAATGCTTTTTAGATGAGGAAAGCCATTTCTCTAGATAATTTTTATGAAGCAATTGTTCTGTGCTCTATGCTTATAGGTGAATCAATATTCAGGTTCCTGGGAGAGAAAAAGGAACTTAGCTGAAGTTCATCTAATTCACATTAACATGTATTCTGTTCAGACTCACTGGTAAGGACAAAGTTCAGCTAAACATTTATGATGCAAAGAACATGATTTGGATAGTCTATGCTTGGCCTCATCCCAGATGGATGAAGAGAACCTCTGCCACTCTGATCAAAGTCATATGGAGAACAGTGGCTCCTTTAAAGGAACTATTTTCTGAAACAAAAAAAAGAAAGTAAAGGACTTTTTAACCATTTCTAATTTATAGAAGCATGGGTCTAAAATAAAGGTCAACACTGCCAACAGGTTGCATATTAAATAGATTATGAAAGAAAGAAACTGGTAACACATTTTGGAAGAAACATTGGCAAGAGATTTTTCTGAAAAGATTATTATTAAGTATGTCAGTGCATAAAAATGTATCTTAAGGAATTTCAAACAGGGAATAAACATTATAAAGAGGCATCTGCGGCCACTGTGGTCCGAGGCAGGTTTGGTTGATACTGAGGAGCTAATGGTTATTCAGCAAATGATCTCAGAGTCAATGTTTCAAGGAACTGACTGGGCTAGAAGTGCTATAACTGAAAATTGTTTCATTCCACTATTTAAACACTGACTACTGAGGCAACTAGCCATCTTTAGAATGGAAATGGTAAGTACTCTAGAGAATATCACTACATATAGAATGTACATCTTTGATTTTGACAATTTTCTTCAGTAGAACTTAAGATTGGCATTAAAAACTAATAGCAATGCAAATGATTCTTGTCTATAGCTGTGCACATGGATTTAAGTGCTCTTTGGTGCACTTTAAATTCATCTCACTAATATCACTGATCAACAAATGTGCAATAATTTCATTTATATATAATAATGTTTTTTGATAAATTATTCCTTCTCTAAACAATGTTATTTCATCACTTAGATTTCAACTCTCACAAGAGAAGGATATCAAGTATGCCTGTTATCTATATAGACATGATGTCTGGTCTTGCTTCCCAGTGATCACCACATGGGCAAATAAGGAAAGGTCTGTGCTTTTCATCTTTTGTTGGTGTATGGTTACTTTTCTAATGTTATGATAAAACACCATGACCAAGGCAACTTATTGAAGAGTATATTTGGCTGTATGGTTCCAGATGGATAAGATTCAATCTTGGCATAGAATTGTGGCATCAGGCAGAAGGTACGGCAGGGGCAACAGCTGAGCACTCACATATTTAGCTACAAACAGAAAGCAGAGAGAGTAAACTAGACATAGCAAGTGGCCTTGAAACATTAAAACCTACTCAAATAGTGCCACTAGCTGGGGAACAAGCATTCAAATATTTGAGCCTATGAGGAACATTTCTATTCAAATTACCACATTCCATTGGCTGGCCCTCATAGGTTCATGGCCATATTATTCATAATGCAAAATGTATTTAGTCCAATGCTTTCAATCCCCGTAGTCTTTTAGTCTCAGCATTGTTCCAAAGTCTCATCTGAGATTCGAGACAATCTCTTAATTGTAAAATTCCTATGAAATCCAAAAGCAAATTATATATTTCTAGCATACAATAGCACAGAAAATAAATTACCATTTCAAAGGAGAAGAATGAGGGCATAATGAGAAAATACTGGACAAATTCAAGATAGAAACCCAGCAGAGCAAATACCAAAAGGTGTAACTCAATGTCAAATATCAAAAGTGACAGCTCTACCTCTACTTTGCTGCCTGCCTCTCACTTGGGCTAATAGCACTGACTGTATGCATCTTTTCTTGATTGGTATCTCATGACTTTGGCATTTCCAACATCTTAGGGTCTCCAATGCAACCCAGTCTTTACTTCCACAGCTTCACACATGGCTTCTCAGTGCCTTGATGCAGGAACTCCCCAGCCTCATGTTACCTGATCTCAGCTGTTCTCCAAAACTGTGCAGGAAGATTTTATGACCCATTATCTTCCTTGATTTTAAAGCCAACATCATGGGAGTAACACGGTCAAGTTCATCTGCCATCTTGGTGTAGTCATCTCTTGTTCGTTGTTGCTTTATAGGAGAAGGAAAATCCTTAGACTCTCTTTGACAAGTTGGAAGCTTAGATGGATAGGATATTGCCCTGAGGGCACTCTTTTCTTAATTCCAAGATATATAAAGCTTCTCTTTAATCTCATTATCTTTTTTCAAAACAAGCATTGTTGCAACATTAAGTTTTCTGGTCTTCTTTTTCTCTTCAAATGCATATTTTGTATTTCTTTCTACTTCATTTGGTATTTTTTATTTTAGACCTGCACAAGAGTGCTTACTAGAAACCACATGATAGGTGATCTTGAAATCACCTCTGCCAAAGAAATTAATACATTACTTTTAAATTTAGCTTCAGGGAAATCCTTAGAACAACAACAAAAAAAAAACCAGCACATTCTTTGCAGCTGTATCATAAGAATGGCCCCTAGGCCCATTGCTAATATCACTTCTGTCCCCCAAGTTCCTTTTATGATGGTCCATTAAGCTCTACTTGTAGCGCTCAACTGATTTCCTAATCCAAAGTTCAAAAGCCTTTCATATCCCTCCAAAAAACAAGAGGGTAAAGTTCTTAACAGTAATACCCAATTCTGCTATCAAATTCTGTATTAGTTACTTTTCTGCTGCTGTAATAAGGCACCATGACCAAGGCAATACAGAAGTAAGAGCTTATTTGAGCTCATGTTTCTAGAGGGATGTGATTCCATCTCAGAAGTGGGCAGAAAGCATAGCAGCATGAACAGCTGAGAGCTCACTTCTCGAACTGCAAGCAGAGCATTTCAACTAGGTATGGTGCATGGCTTTACAACCTCAAAACTCACCTCAACCAATACACTTTCTTATGCCAAACAGTGTCACCAACTAAGGACTAAGCTTCTATCATTGAGCTTCTGAGGGACATTCTCATTCAAACCACTCACATGGAATTATTGTGGATTATATAAAAGTACTCTAGGGGTAAATGCACTATTCAGTAATAACTCTAGAACATCAAGAAGGTCACATTATTGTCCTAAGAATTAGTAAAACTCATTTACTGTGTTTTAAGGTAATACTTTAAATTCTAAGAAGAATCTGATCCACATGAAGAATGCTTTAGTGATGAAAACTGCGATAACAGGAAGAAGAGCCCATGTAACACTGAAAAGAAAAACAAGTCCATTAGTAAATGAGATGGTGTCCTATGACTAGCAAAGCCCATCACTGATGTACTGGCTACATAGTCTATCTGACTCATCTCAGTCTCGCTGAACTAGTAAAGGAAATAGGCTTATACTTGAAAGACAATCTACTTCCCTGAAGAAGTTTGCTAGAAAGAGTTACTGCTGTAGCTAAGCAGGAAACAAAGTACTATTCTATCAAGCCTGAGCCCAGAACTACTGAAGTGTAAGTGGCCCTAATTATCAGTCTATCCACCAGCACAGCACCTTCCATCACTACCCTGAAAAGCTAAGATATGAGTTGCAAGTCCATAGCTCTCCTTTATGTGTCTCAAGGACTTCCTAATTATTTGCCTTGAACTGCATTAAAAGTAGTGCACAATATTGTCCACTTAAGTGCTTTAATCTTTTTTTTTTCTGATTAGGACAGTATGGCTGTGGGTACAGCCCTTACACATGCTTGGTCTAACTTCAACAGCAGCAGCCAAGAATGCTGTCAGCCAACCAAATTGTAAAGCTTATCCCCAGAATGATAAAACCATACTCTTCTGATGTTCCATGTCTTTCAAAATCACTTAGTTGTCCCTTTATCCCTATTAACTCACATAAAAACATTGCTCTAGTTTAGGTGTAATGCTTCTCCACTTCGTTACACTTGCCTTTTTTTTTTTCATTTGTACTTCCCTCCTAATATCTGCCATGAGCCATACTACCTCCTTTGCAGCCTCTCTGCTTTTAGCAATCATTTGCACATAATGGAACAGCCAGTGGGGGTTTGATCAATGACCTCTGTCTCAGAGATGCTGTTCCTAGGGAAACACATCTGCCAACATAAAGTATTGGAGCAATCACAGCTCAGTGAACGCAGTAATGAGCAACTGTTACTCTGGCGCCATCAGTCATGTTCAGTTACAGACCTGAAAGGAAATGGTACCTCAGGGAGCAATGTCCTTCCATAAATTTGGGCAACAATGAAGAATGATTTGCAATCAAGTAATAAAAGACCCGGAAAGGGTCCAGCATGCATACTAACATCCAGTACAGCTGACAAAGGAAATAGAAAACCTTGGCATTGTTTGCTCATTATGTAAACTACACAGCTGTCCAAGCAATTAAGATATGATTTTGGGAATTCTCTCATAAAAATTTGCTAACAGTGCTTCCACTTGTGAAAGTGACACTCTTCTTTATCGGTAAAGTGCATTTCATTAAGGTAATGCAATTCCATCAAGCTTAATAGTAGGGGTTGTTTAACCTTATGGCAGGAGTACATAAACAACATAAAATTAATGTGGCTCCATGTGTGGGGTATAGATTTGCATCAGTGATAGCACTGATCTGGTAGCAAAGTAAGCCAGTACGGAGTGCAGGACCAATGGCTCCAGTGGCAAGCAATCATCTTCCGTTCACATGGTGGGAACATGTAACAGCAATAAAACAGTTAAAGGTAACCTATATGCAAGGCATTGACAGAGGAGGACGGACACATCTAACTACTGAAAATCTGTTAATATTGGGTGATAATAAATGCATCCTCTTGAAACTCAAATGGCCGAAAGACATTTAAGGAATTGCTCAACATCCCTAATCATCAGGGAAATGCAAATCAAAACAACTCTGAGATACCACCGTACGCCTGTCAGAATGGCTAAGATCAAAAACACTGAAGACACCTTATGCTGGAGAGGATGTGGAGCTAGGGGAACTCTCCTCCACTGCTGGTGGGAATGCAAGCTTGTACAACCACTTTGGAAATCAATATGGCGCTTTCTTAGAAAATTGGGAATCCATCTCCCCCAAGATCCAGCTATACCACTCTTGGGCATATACCCAAGGAATGCTCAACCACACCATAAGAGCACTTGTTCAGCTATGTTCATATCAGCATTGTTTGTAATAGCCAGAACATGGAAACAACCTAGATGCCCTTCAACTGAAGAATGGATAAACAAAATGTGGTACATATACACAATGGAATACTACTTAGCAGAGAAAAACAATGACATCATGAGGTTTGCAGACAAATGGATGAATCTAGAAAAAATCATCCTGAGTGAGGTAACCCAGACTCAGAAAGACAAACATGGTATGTACTCACTCATAGCAGGATACTAGACATGAAACAAGGATGACTTGTCTGCTACTCACATCACCAGGGAGGCTACCTGGAAAACAGGACCCCAAGAAAGACACAGGGATCGCCCAATGACAGAGAAATGGAATGAGATCTACATGAACAGCCTGGACATGAGTTGGGGTAATGAAAGGCGAGGGTCGAGGGAAAGAGAGCTTGGGGGAGCAGGAGATCCCAGCTGGATCAACAACAGAGAGGGAGAACAAGGAATAGGAGACCATGGTAAATGAAGACCACATGAGAATAGGAAGAAGCAAAGTGCTAGAGAGGCCCACAGAAATCCACAAAGATACCCACACAACAGACTGCCAGCAATGGTCGAGAGACAGCCCGAACTGACCTACTCTGGTGATGGGATGGCCAAACACCCTAATTGTTGTGCTAGAAACCTCATCCAACTACTGAGAGATCTGGATGCAGAGATCCATGACTAGGCCCTGGGTGGATCTCTGGGATTCCAATTAGCAAGAATGAGGAGGGTTTATATGAGCGAGAATTGTTGAGACCAAGGTTGGATAGAGCACAGGGACAAATAGCCAAACGAATGGAAACACATGAACTATGAACCAATGGCTGAGGGGTCCCCACTGGATCAGGCCCTCCGAATGGGTGAGACAGTTGATTGGCTTGATCTGTTTGGGAGGCATCCAGGCAGTGGGACCAGATCTTGTGCTCATTGCATGAGTTGGCTGTTTGAAACCTGGGGCCTATGCAGGATTGTTTGGCTCGGCCTGGGAGGAGGGGACTAGACCTACCTGGACTGAGTCTACCAGGTTGACCTCAGTCTGTGGGGAAGGCTTTGCCCTGGAGGAGATGGGAATGGGGGTGGTTGGGGGGAAGGTGAGAGGGGCAGGAGGGGGGAGAACAAGGGAATCCGTGGCTAATATGTAGAACTGAATTGTATTGCAAAATAAATTAAAATAAAAAAATAAAATAAAATAAATAAATGCATCCTCTTGACCCGTCAGATTTGATCTCTCAAGAACAAATGATTCTACCAACTTTTTCTATGCTATAGCAGTCATCTCCTATCCTGGAGCTTTCTGGAAACAATGTTGGCTCATAACAGGGTAGAAGACTCACTAAAAAGAGTTCCATTTGGCCTGTTTTTATTTTCATCAAATCCAAGAAAGGCCAAATTCTCATCACCAAAACAAATGTCATTATTGAGTTGACACAATAAAGTTTGTTAGTGTGTCAAAAGTCGATTTCAGTGGAAACTCTAACCCTTTAACCCTTTCTCATATTGAATCTGGACACATAGTTTGTCCTTTAAATATCTCAATCTTCTCCTCATTATAAGCACTCATCAGAATTGCAAATGATAGTTTCCCCTTCTCTAATATTTCTTTTATAAAAAATGAGAAGGTAAGGGTAGCAAGACTAAAGTCTAGGTGATTCCCTCACTTATTAGCCAGCCAATAACTATGTTATCCCAAAAACCCAGTTCTAAATTAGAAGCATATCCATTGTTTAGGTGCCCTTGGTTTTTTTTACATAAGTCAATGAGATAATTACATTTCCCCCTTCCCTTTCTTCCTTCTAGACCCATCTCCACACCTCTCCTTATTCTCTTCTAAATTCAGTCTCTTTCATCATTGTTATTGCATGCATATATGTACATACATATATATTCCTGAATTTATCCTGATCAGATGGCATAAAATTGACTTCCAGATCCAAGAAAGATGGGTTGCCCTCAGGATGAAAGTGGCTTGATACAGAAGACCAGCTTCCAAATTATAGGAAAGAAATTAAAATAATTAATATTTTTAGCATTGAATTTTATAATAAGAGAGAATGGAGGTTATTTTAACTTGAACTATGGAGTGGATAGATCATGAGTCTAGTGAACACAATGTTCTTGATTGATGAGGGTGGAAGCATGAAAGATGTCTCCTGAGTCTCTATTTGAACTTTCGCTTTGTGTTTCAATGAAGTAATGAAGAAAAGTATAATGAAGCAATATTTACAAAGGTGTGGACAGGGTTAAGGGAAATAATCAAGTGGTAATGCAATATACTGTGATATATTACGATAGTAGGAAGTTCGTAACTTCTTAAGAATACTGAGTCAAGTTCAGAATCTCAAAGCAAAAATGGTATACACAGCATGATATTTTATTAAAAATGAAAACAATATGCAGGACACAGTCAACAAAGAGGAAGGCAAAGGAAACAGTGTCTTAATAGTCCTTATCCAAAGTACACATGAAACCAGAACCTTGGCTTTAAAGGAGCTCAGTGAACCAGTCAATATCAACACCAAGAACAGAGAGTAGAGAAAAAAATGTAGGGCATAGGTATTGGAGAGGAACTTTGGTTTGTTCACATCCTCCAAAGTCCCAGGTATTAAGTATTGACCTTAGGTGCTGCTGGTGGAAGATGGTGGATGGACATTGAGGAGGCAGGCCTATGAGAAGTCATTTTGTCACTGAGAGTGAGTCTTTAAAGCAGACTCTAACACTTGACCTACAGTTCTTCTTTGCTTGCTAGCTAATGGGATGAGCAATGTTTTGTCTTACCACATGGCCCAATCATGTGATAGTCCAACCTCAGAAGCATGAGACAATCAATACCCATTTCTCAATCTTAGTATGAAAATTTTATAATCACAATCCAAAATAAAGCTCTTATCTTCCCAGTTAATTTCCTTGGGTGTTTTGTTGGAGTAACAGAAAGCAACTAAAATAGGAACAAAGAAAAAACTCGAACCTTAATGACCACAGAAAGCAACTCACACATTCAGTTCCAAATTTATTAATAAATTTATGTGAAATGATTTAAATTTCCCTCTGAGATTCTATAATACAAAGCAATTTATATCTTTATCATATATAACACTATATATATATACATATATATCCTATATTTAACATTGGTGAATTATAAGTAACAATGTGAGGGGATTCAAGGGTCCAAGAATTAAACAAGTCTAATATATTTAGGCACTCATGCACTAACATAGCTAAGTTTTGTATTATGTCTTTGAGAATCCACAATTCTAGAACAAACAAGAGTACCAAAGAGAGGATATCAAAATATAAGACATGTTAGTGTGACATCAGTAAGGTTTTAAGGCCAGTTCTAGGTAAATTTACCAAATTTTTAAGTGAGATTAAAGTTCTGCCCTCAATCACAGGCACCTATTTAACAAAATGAAACATGAAAATGAGCCATTGAGCTTAGTATCCAATGACATTACTACTTTATTTGACGGTGTTATTGATGAAAGTTGGAGCCATAAGGAAAGGCAAAACACACTACACTGGTTTCTTCTACCTGTGGAAAGCTGAGGTCTGGAGGAAATTTTCCAGAATCACTTTACCCTGAGGATGAAAACAAAAGAATCAGAGTAGCAGTAGAGTAGAAAAAGGAGCAATAGATTCCACATACTCAGACCCTGGTTCAGACAATACATATTCTGACTGTTTATGACTCTCTGAAACTTACTAATCTCAGACTTTCCATATGTTAAGGGAATAGAATTCCCACATCAAGAGATTTCTATGTATGTCAATGAAATGGTGTAAGGATAGAGGGAGTGAAAACTTCCACACAATACATGAACACAAGATGCTATTCTGGCTGCCACTTCTTGATGTTCAACAAGGATGAAGCCCACAAAACACAACAGGCTCTTTGAAGAATTGGTTGTGCAAAACTCTCATTTTCAAAACAAAAAATAAAATGATAAAATTAAAAAAAAATGTGACATTTCTTTCAAGAATTTTGTAGTACTCTGAGGAGAATAACCACACTTTTAAAATAAAATTTTAATGTATAATGAAGTTTTGAACAATGTCTTTGTGGTTTTTTTCTTTGATTTGGGTCAATTCTGCTAGATTTTAACTAAATTTCCATGATTACTGAATATTCACCTCTTCTAAGTTGTGATGCAGACCTTAAAAAAAAAGTGTCAGAACTCTGAAAGCAGTCAGTAGTCATCCAGCTGTACCAGACTGTAATTTCATGGGGCCCACTGACGGGGGTACACAGAATAGAAAATTATCAGTAATTATTTCTCAGATACTTTTAAACATTTTAAATTTCCTATCTCCATGAATGTCCACTGCCACACAGTCAAATTTTCCAGTCTTCTTGTTTCTGTCTTCGATACTCCAGATAATATAGTTTTTAGTAATATGCTGCCTAGAATTTATTAACTAGAAATCAAAACCCAGCTTTGCTATAATATGCTGTATGACCTTGAAGAAAAATTTCTACCTTCTGTGTCTTAGTTTCCTCATCTGGATAATAGAAGTAATGATAGTATCAAAATCTCAAGTGATAAAACATCCAGCAAAATCCCTTCTAAGTAATTTTTCATTGAAAATTTGGTTAAAATTTAAAATACAAACAAAGTTTTTTTTTCAATTTGAAAGTCTTCTGACCTATGCAGATAGTCTTTTATTCCTAAATTAGAATTAACAAGGTTGTATATACCTTCTTTCTAAATCAGTGGTGTAAAGTAACTCTTTCAGACAATGATGCTTTTAATTTCTAATACTGCTTTTAAATTTACCTGTGGATCTTAATGACCATAATGAAATATTCTTTCAACAAGTTCACCAACAAATAACTCTACAGTGGAAAGTGGAGGCCATAGCTGTTTAGAGCATATGGAAAATTCACTTAGTGATCTTGAATTTGAATGATCTTACTTTACTTAATGTTATAAAAGGAAGTGGTGAAATTTGGGAGCACAACTGCTAGTTTTCTCAGAAGTAAAACATGCATAAGAGAACTCAAGGGCCAGAGAGGTGGCTCTCTAAGTAAAGGTGTTTAATAGACAATTTTGGCAACATGAGTTTCATCCCTGGAACTCATGTAAATGTGAAAGAACAGAGCTAACCCTACAAAGTTGTTATCTGATCCCATCTCCTCGTCAAACACACACACACACACACACACACACACACACACACACACACACACACACACATCTTGCATGTACACACAGTCACACTACACAATAATAATGAACAAAAATTTTTGAAAGAATATTTCAGAGGCTAATGAGGTTCTGAAATTCCTTCAGAGCAACAGGAAAACACCTATACATTATCTAAGCATGCTAGGTCAAACCATGCCTTCACCTTTTTTACCAAAGATTCTCTTTGATCACTTAACAAAAATGATGTGAAATATGGGTAGAGAGAAGTTGGTGGAGATGGTTTTGAGAACAATTTTGTTTCAAGCCTTCAACTTCTTTTTTTACTTCATCTTTTTTAATTACGCTTGTGTATCTCTCAGTCTCTCTTTCACTGTGTGTCTCTGTATCTCTGTGTCTCTGCTCTCTGTCTCTCTCTGTACCTCTATCTGGGTCTCTCTCTGTCTCTCTTTCTCGGGGGTGGGGGGGGGGGGGGGGGGTGGGGGGGGGGGCACAGAGCCCAGGTGGAAATCAGAAGACAACTTGTGGGAATTTGTTTTCTCTTTCTACTAAATTGATCCAAGTAGTCCAATTCTGCTTTTCAGGCTTGGTGGTAAGTGCCTTTTACCCATTGAGCCATCTCACTGGCCCAAGGCCTCAAATTCTTGTGCCTTAGTGAGCAATGAGAGATTATTTACAATGAAATAAATGTCATGACATCAATCTTGGGAGAACTCTACAAATTTAAAAATTAATGGAGGAAAACATATCAAGGAAAGGCAACTACCTGTAATGATGGAAGCACTAAGGCAGAAAGATCTTGAAGCCAGAAGCTCATGAATCTTCTTACAAGCAATGAAGAAATCGCTCCTTAGTTTCTCGGTCCTAAACACTCCAGCTCACTTCAAGGAAGCCATGATATGATGGAAAGCATCTCAGGCAATCTGAGCCCTGGATTTTGGACCACTTTCATAAAATTCACAAATAAATTTTTAAAAAGTATTTCTCATAAACTTTGATAGTGTGGATGGTGGCATGGAGTTTATGCATCTACTTATCCCATCAACAGAAATGAGGGATATCTCTTTTCTGCAAATTTCCTTTCACCACATAAGCTAACATATTCATAGGTTCTAAAAATTAGGATATGGTTATCTTGGTGGTTTAATTATTCTACTATACCAGTAGTGGTTGAAATTCACAAATACAGTGAAGGTATCAGAGTATCAAGCCATGCAACCAGAAAAACATGAGACTCTGAATTTTTTTTCCCAGACAGTTTGCAATTCCAAAAAGTAAAGAAAGTGTCCCTCCACAGTGGGCATCATTAGGTATAAGCAAAGCTATAAAACTGAAGATTAATTCTTTTAAGCACAGTAAGCCAACAAATATAGAGTAAAGCAATTCAGTCTGTACTGCCTAATGGTCCATTGCTAAACTAGTAGCAGTCTGTTTACAAATGTGGAAGTCAAATATAAGAAGACTTTTACAATTAAGACAGTATAGTTCTGAGAAGCCAATAAGACCATCAAAGGACACAATGATAGAAGTATAGTCTATTGTGTGTTAAACACCCACACAGCGTCACTCATTTTAATAAACACAGCAGTGAAAAGGGAATGTTTACCTTTGGAGGCAGAAGTGCTGAAATTTGGGGAAATTTCCCTATAATTTTATAAGTTGTGACATTTATAGACTATGTCCTTCAGCTAGATTTAGACAGTGGCTGGGGCCACTGTTTTCCTAGCACATTGAAACCATCTAATCACAGAATATTTTATAAAATACACAGCTAAAGAACAGAATCTCCTGAGGTTTGTATCTAATGAAGTGAGAAGTTAGAAGCTTTAATTGTCATGAATTTCCCCAAAATTATTTACTTACAGACTTTGAGCTTCTACACTGCCTTAAAAAAATTGAATTAAGCCAAGAGATTGATGTCTTCCTACTTGAAATACTGTTTACCCAGATGCATTTTTACCTGGAATACTTTGAGCTATAGAAAAACTAAGATGACTTTTCTAAATCTTCTGACATTGCCATCATGTAGATTTACTTCTTAAATTCTCCTTCAGGGTACAATTGAGCATTTCAAATAATTTGAACTGTGCATAATTTGGAGGACTGTTGTTTGTTTCTCCCACGACAAAACAGCAAAGCTTCAAAAAAATCGGACTAAAACTCATTTGTATTTTACTGCCTTCCCTGGTCTTTGATCAAGTATTGCTTTGCTTCCCACTGATAGAATTCTATATTTAAAGTGCATTGCTAGTACACTGTTTGAAATTATTATTTCAGAACTTTTTTTTCTCCAGTAGACTCTCATGAACCTTGGAAGGGGCTTATTATGAAAGAAAACAGAAGAAGTAGCAAGTAGTTTCAAATACATAGAGAAGAAAGGAGAGATGAGAGGAGAGAGAGAGAGAGAGAGAGAGTCAGTGAGAGGCAGAGAGACAGATTGAGATGGAGGGAGCTAGATTATGATTTTTCAGCTCTTGACTATAAATAAGCAGGTTGGATGTTTAGAGCACAGCCCCTCCTCCTTGCTTCGGATGTTTCCTTTTGTTTACAAGTCCCTGCCATTCTTCTTTGTGAACTGAATACTAAACTCTCTCTAGAGAGATATTATATTGCGTACAGAATGTTTGGCAGATGGTCCTTTCTGTTGTAACAGAAGGCGGTGAGTATACCTGAACTCTTTAGGAACTCAAACACTGGAAAACAAGATAAATGAAAGTCCTGAAAAGTTTTCTCTTTTCCCTTACTATGTATGCAGATAACGATCCTCCTATGCACCACCCCTCTCTGCTACTACATCAAATAGAAGCAACACTCCTACCTTATCCCATCTCCTCTAAATCAAGTACACCCTTGTCCTTGTAATGGCTTCTGTCTCCCATCAATGAAGTTTGTGTAAGGATTATTCATAGTGTTAAGTATGCAGATTCCTGGTCACTGTGCATTGGGATGGTCAAATGCCCTATTATAAGCCATGAAGAAAAGAGACAAGCCTTCATCAGAAATTATCTATAAAAATGAAATTGAAATGGATGAATACCTGACACCCAAATCTGAGCCCTAGAAAGGTTTTTCTCCTTGTGTCTGAAGGAAAATATTCCTTTGCAAAATAACTGTCTTTTCAGGAAAGCTGATCAGTGCTTCTTCAGGAATCCCAAGGACTTGGTCCTTTGCCCTTAGAAAGTTTTTTTATTTTTCTCTTCCTCAATGCCTCTGCTACATTTTCTTGCATGGCTTAATCTGTTCTTGGCCAAAGTAATTCTTCAATTGTCCTATTCTCTGTATATAAATGAAAAATGTGATGGCATAGCAAAAAAGAGGAGAAACGGGACCAGTAAAATGGAAATTCATACACACTACAGAATTGACTCATAACATAAATTGGAAAGTAGTCAAGTCTCTTTAGATGTGTTCTCTCATACACATAAATGAATGAATACTGCAATAAAATAGACTTTGAAGAGGGTGAGTTCACTGTCATGTACTCTTACCATATTACACTCCTCTTCTCTAGAAGACACGTCAAAATTTTAGCATCTTAGAAAAAGAGGTCAAAACTGCTGATGCTTTGATATTGGAACTCTGTGCTTCCAGAACTAGAAGAAATAAATTTCTACTATTCATAAGTGCCAAGGGCTGTGGCATTTTGTTATGGTACAAAGGACAAATCAAGACATTGTACATGTACACATAGAAACAGTATGACAAGGCATCAAATCTCAACTCCACCATTGTGAAGAGGAAGAAGTGTGAGAGAAATATGTGATTCCAAAGTTTGCAGAGACTTCACTGAAAATTCAAAGGAATCAGGTGAAGCTGATATTAATCAAATATTTTATTTAATCCAATGTAACAGTTATGTTTCTACATTTATTAACATAAAAGCATTAAAGATATATTTTATGCTTTTTCATAGCATTCAGAATCCATCATGAGTTTTATAATTACAAAAAGTCTCAGTTCAGACTAGCTATATTTAAAGGATAGCTCGAATACTTCTGACTGCTGTCCCCTTCTGGGAAGTTGAAATTGACAGTGATATTTTCTTTTTTTTTTTTTTTTTTTTTGCCCACAAAAAATCATGACATTTATTTTGTGTTGGTCAGCTACTACTAGACACAGAGCCTACCCTAGAGTGTGGTAAATATACACAGTGACACTCCATTGGAGAAAACCAATTCCCTTTGCCAGCAGGTATCAATTACAAATAGCTTCTTGGTTGGGATCCGACCCCATGTCTACTTCTTCTCAATTTGGAGATCCTATCTGACTTCATCCTGTAATGGCCTTATGTATGCTGTCACAGTCTCTAAGTTCATATATACATCATTCCTGTTGCGTCTAGAAGACATTTTTTACTTGGAGCAAAAACATGTTTACTTGGAGTCATCCATCATGTCTGGCTCTTATAATCTTTCCACATCATCATCTGAAAAGATCCTTGAATTTTGAAGGGAGGGGTTAGATAAAGATACCCCATTTAGGACTGAGTGCTCCAAAGTCTCTCACTCTCTGCACTTTGTCCAGTTGAGAGTTTCTGTGTTAATTCCCATCTACTGCAAGAAGAAGCTTCCGTGGGCTGAAAGGCTTTGATCTATGATATATTTTAAGACGTCTCTTCTTTCTGAGTCTGGGTTACCTCACTCAGGATATTTTCTAGTTCCACCCATTTGCCTACAAATTTCATGATGTCATTGTTTTTCTCTGCTGAGTAATATTCCATTGTATATATGTACCACATTTTCTTTATCCATTCTTCAGTTGAGGGGCATTTAGGTTGCTTCCGGGATCTGGCTATTATGAATAATGCTGCTATGAACATAGTTGAACAAGCATGAGCTGACTTTCTGGATCTCATTCCCTATGGTCAGACATTTTGCTCACATGTGATGCAGTGGGGAGGGACTTGGTCCTGTCTCAACTGAATGTACCAGGCTTAGCTGTCCCCCCATGGAAGAACATACCCTTTTGGAGGAGGGGATGAGGGGGAGGCCAGTGGGGAGGTAGGGAGGAGTTAGAGGAGGGATGAGAGGGAGATCTGTGGTTGGTATATAACATGAATTTAAAAAAAAAATTTAAAGATGTATCTTCTTAGTAAATGAAACAAAATGTCACTGTCATGACCTCTTCTCAGATTTTTTTTCTCCTAGTATATTCTGACCTGATATCTCTGAGGCCTTTTCATGCATATCCAGGAACAATCTAGATCCTGTGCCTTTCCTTTTCCAGAAATCGTGCATACACTTAAGGTGCTTGTTCATCCATGTGATGTATAAGGACAGTTTTCATGTTTATGCTTGGACAATACACTGGAGCATCTTATGGATAACTCAAAAGCTGCTTTAGGCTTAAGTGACAGAATATGAGGAGAATTTGACACCTGCAGGATGATTGTCCCTGGATATCCACGAAAAGGCCTTTGAGGCCTATTAGTAAGCCAAAAGCAAGAGCAGACAAGTTAACGTAGGCTCTCCTCGCCCCTAGGTATCTTTTTGTTCTGGATCTTACAATTGTCCATATATAGTGAATTTTCCCCTGGAAGAGTCAGTTCAGACTAGACCGGTAGTTCTGCCAAGCACAATAGGTAACAATATGCTCATTAGGCCTTCAGGTAATGTTGATCTTACCGAGAATTGTTCTGTTGTTTGTGGGTTACTGGATGCTAAATTAGTTTTAACTAATTTAACTTCAGCGTACATGCAAGACTGTAATGCCCTCTCCTCATTTCTATAGGCATTGTTCTTATTAAGTTTATACAGAAAAGGTGAAGCCACCCATAAAACATCTCTGGCTAGAGAGCCTAAAATCATAACCAAAGAGCTGCCTTCAGTCTGTCAAGTCCAGTGTCAGTCATCAGCATATATAGACCTGCTCTCAGAATAGAATAGGAAGGCAGCGGAAGTAAGAAGTTTGTCAGGCACATATGGAGGAATCATTTAAAAAAGGAGAGAGAGAGCTACCTGAATCAGACTCAGAAACCATAAAGGCCATTTTCACTCAGTGTGTTACTTGTACTTTAGGGATATAAAGGTAATTCAGAGACAGGATCCTCTGGTGATTTAAGCATATGAAGTCCTGAGATACATATCCATTTTAGGTTTCTTCTCTGCTCACATTTTGGAAAATTGATCCTGGCAATTGCTTCTTGATGGAGCCCTGAATTATGCTTCCTGAATAGTGATGAGTAAATTTAAAAGGGTTCTGGGCTGAATACATGAATGCCTAGGACGTCAGCTTCTTCTTCCTCACTCATAATTCCAGCCTTCCTAACTACTAACATCAGACGGGTGACTTGCATCAAATATAGTTGTGACTTCAGTGCAATTTGCTTTAGGCCAGGTATCTCACAGAATAGCATCATAAAACAAAAGATCAAGACAAAAGAAAATGTCAAGAGTGAGTTAATGTTCTTGATTATTTTCTTTTTAATATAGATGCTAATCTCAAATAAGTTGCAGTAAAGTTGATTGTCAGACTATTTACTATGGAACAAGTCAAATAGTATTCTTGTGTATTTTCACTAAGTTACTTATCTGTTTTCTTATTTAAGGTTCACATAAACTAAAGAAAATCAAAGGGCAAAGAGAATGAGAAGTGTCAATCTCTTTAAATGCCTGATAAACTTTTTTTTAACAAAATTGCATTAGGTATAAATAACACTTCCAAAAACAATGTACTCACTACTTATCAGCAACCTAAAAAAGTGAAGTTTGAATATTTCTGATATGCTGGTGTGTTTGACCTCTGTATGTGCATGTGTGGCCTCTGACTTCTGCATATGCATACTTGATTTCATATTTTTATGCTTCATTCTTTTTACCTTTTTTAATTTATTATTAATTAATTTTCCCCAGCAAGTTCAGTTTCCCCTTCCTTCCTCTTCTCCTCCCAGCCCCTCTCCCAATCTCCTCTCTTCTCCATCCCTATTCATTCCTCCTTTTGCTAGAAGGAAGGGTATACCTCCCATGTATATCATGGCATATCAAGTTGCAGTAGGACAAGGCACCTTCTCTCCTATTAAGCCTGGACGAGGCAACCCAGTAGGAGGAAAGAGTCCCAAAAGCAGGCAACAGAGTCAGAGACAGCCCCTGCACGTTTTATTAGGAGTCCCATAAGAAGACCAAGTTACACAACTGTAACATATGTGCAGAGGGCCTAGGTCAGTCCCATGCAAGCTCTCTGTTTAGTGTTTCAGTGTCTGTGAACTCCTATAAGTCCAGATCCTGTGGGTTTTCTTATGGTGTTCTTGGTCCCTCTGGCTCCCATAATCCTTCCTCCCCTTCTTCCACAGGATTCCCCAATGTCCACCTAATGTTTGGCCCTGTGTCTCTGCATATGTTTCCATCAATTGCTTGGGAAGCCACTCTGATGACAATTTAGTTAGGCAATAATCTATTAATATAGCACAATATCACTAAGAATCATTTCATTGACTTTCTTTTTTGTTCCAGTAATATTTGGTTCTATCCTAGGTCTCTGGGCTGTCCAAACTCTGGGTCATGGCCCTCCAGGCAGTATCAGGGTGGGCTCACTTTCATTGTATGGGCCTCAAGATGGACCAGACATCGGTTGACCACTCCCATAATTTCTGCACCACCTTTACCCCAGAATATCTTGTAGGCAGGGTAAATTGTAGGACAAAAGTTATGTGGCTGGTTTGGCATTCCAAACTTCCATCTACTGGAAGTCTTACCTGGTTACAGGCAACGGCTGGTTCAGGCTTCATATCTCTCATTTCTAGGAGTTTTAGCTAGGGACACCCTCACATATACCCAGGAATTTCCGTTGCACTAGGTTTCTAGCTCGTCCCAGAAATGTCCCTGATATCAATTGTCTTCCACAGTATTCTCTCCATTCATCCTTCCCTGACCTGATCCCTCCTGTTCCCATGTCCACTAACCCAAACCCCTCCACCATCCACCTGTTATGTCTATTCTAGTTCCCCTTCACAGTGAGATTCATGTGTCCCCCTTGAGCCTTGATGTTACTTAGTTTCTTTGGGTCTTCGAATTGTAGAATGGTTAATCTTTATGGCTAATATCCACCTATAGAGTGAGTATATACAATGTTTGTCTTTCTGTCTGGGTTACCTCACTCAGGATGATCTTTTCTAGTCCCATCCATTTGCCAGCACATTTCACGATGTCATTGTTTTCAACAGAGGAGTAATACTCTATTGTGTAAATGCACCACATTTTCTTTATCCATTCTTCAGTTAATGTACATCTAGGTTGTTTTCACTTTCTGGGTTTTACAAATAAAGCTGCTATAAACATAGTTGAGCAAGTACCCTTGTGATATGGTAGAGCATCATTCTTTTTGGTATATGTATGCTCAGGAGTGGTATAGCTGGGTCTTGAGATATATCCATTTCCAATTTTCTGAGAAAGTGCTATATTTACTTCCAAACTGACTGTACAAGTTTGTACTCCCACCAGCAATGGAAGAGTGTTCCCCTTGCTCTATATCCTCTCCAGAATGAGATATCACTGTGTTTTTGATCTTAGCCATTCTGACAGCTAAAAAATGAAATCTCAGAGTGGTTTTGATTTGCCATTCCCTGATGGATAAGGATGTTGAGCATTTCTTTAAGTGTATCTGGATGATTTGAGATTCTTCTGTTGAAATT
Organism: Peromyscus californicus insignis; assembly: GCF_007827085.1. Classification (NCBI taxonomy): domain Eukaryota; kingdom Metazoa; phylum Chordata; class Mammalia; order Rodentia; family Cricetidae; genus Peromyscus; species Peromyscus californicus. The sequence continues at coordinate 77,138,140 of NW_026294573.1, read as the reverse complement.
CTGTTTAGATCTGTATCCCAATTTATTTTCCTTTTTTTAATTAAGAAAATTTTTTCACTCATTTTATACACCAATCAAAGATCCCCCTCTTTCCTCTTCCCTCCTCACACCCCCCAGCCTCCCTCTCCTACCACACTCCCAACTCCCCCTCCCCCACAAAAAGGCAAGGCCTCCCATGGGAAGGCACATCCAGTAGGGGCAAATCCAAGCCCTTCCCCCTGCCTCAAGTCTGCATGAGGTGTCCTATCATAGGTAGTGGGCTCCAAAAAGCCCACTCATATACTAGGGATAGATTCTGATTCTACCGCCAGGGGATACTATATGTAAAGCAAAGGATAACCAGAAAACAACCCACAACTCCAGACAAGCTAGATAACAAGGAAGACCCAAAGAGGTCCCCTGGTAAGGGGAAATAGATGATCTTTCCATGAGTAAACTGGGAATGAGGGGTGGGCAATGGAGGGTAGGGGATAGGGGATGAGAACATAAGAGAATGGGATGGTCGAGCTGGAACAGGGATGAAGTGGGAAAGCAATGAAAGAAATATCATGATAGAGGGAGATATCATGGGGATAAAGAGAAACCTGGTGTATCCCAATTTTTAATTTGGTTCTTTGGTTTTTTGGTTTCTTTAGTTCTTTGTATATTTTGGAAATCATCCCTCTGTCAGAAGTGGGGTTAGTGAAGAGATTTCTCATTCTTTAGACTGCCATTTTGTCCTTTTCACAATATCCTTTGACTTATAGAAGCTTTTCAGTTTCATGAGGTCCCATTTATTAAGTAATGATCTTAGTGACCTTGAGATTGATGCTCAGATCAGGAAGTTGTCTTCTGTGCCAATTTGTTCAAGGCTATTGCCAACTTTCTCTTCTCTCAGGTTCAGTTATCTGGGGTTATGTTGAGGTCTTTGATCCACTTGGGCTTGAGTTTTGTGCAGGGTGATAGATATGAATCAATTTGCTTTCTTCTACATGCTGACATCCAGTTAGACTAGCACCATTTGTTGAAGATGCTCTCTTTTTTCCATTGTATATTTCCGGCATCTTTATCAAAAACCAGGAGTCCATAGATATGGAGATTTACATCTCATTCTTCAATTTGGTCCCATCAATCTACGTGCCTGTTTTTATGCCAATACCATGTGGTTTTTATTACTATTGCTCTGTCGTACAGTTTGAAATCAGTGATGGTGATACCTCCAGAAGCTGTTTTATTGTTTCCTGGGATTTTTGCTTTTCTGTATAAAGTTGAATATTGTTCTTCAAGTCGTGTAAAGAATTATTGTTGGAATTTAAATGAGAATTGTACTGAATCTGTAGATTGCTTTTGGCAAAATGGCCATTTTTACTTGTTAATTCTACTGGTCCACAAGCATGGAAGATCTTTCCATATTCTTTCTGATACCTTCTTCAATTTCTTTCTTCGAAGACTTGAAGTTCTTGTCATACAGATCTTTCACTTACTTTGTAAAAGTTACACCAAGATATTTTATATTATTTGTGGCTATTATGAAAGGTGTTGTTTCCCTGATTTCTTTCTCAACACATTTATCCTTTGTATATAGGAGGGGTACTGATTTTTTTTAAGTTTATTTTGCATCCAGTCACTTTGCTGAAGGTGTTTCTCACCTGTAGGAGTTTTCCTTGTAGAATTTTTGGGGACCCTTATTTATACTATCATATCTTCAAATAGTGATACTTTGATTTCTTCCTTTCTAATCTGTATGTGCTTGATCTCCTTTAGCTGGGTCCTTGTTCTATCTAGAACTTCATGGTATAACTATACTTGTTGATATCTAGGAGGATGTCTTAGATAACTCCCTTATTCTACTAATCCCGGATTCTACTCCACAACTAGTCTATTGATCCTTCAAGAGGCATAATGATGAAAGATTCTAAGCCTTAATTTAAGGGCTTTTGAGAGGGTTGAGTCTAATGGCAACCTAACCCACAAGGTCAGTCCTTTCAACTACCAGAGAGCTTATATCAGAACCAAGAAAGCAATGAAGACACTTCTGGCAGAAGGGACATGATGCCTCCAGCTTTGCCCTCTACTGGCAAATAGTATACATTCTTTTTTTTTTTTTAATCACACAATTCTATATTGATTTTTGGGAAATTTTACATCATGCACCTCAATCCTTATCTCCCAGTCTCTCCATATCTACCCCTCACCCCCACATCATCCCCCCACAAGAGAAACAAAACAAAAAAACCACCTCACTCCTCCATTTTACCAACACCTATTCATTCATCCTAGTGGCATTGGGAATTATATTATGCCATGTGGTATATCTTTTTTTTCCAATCAGCCCCATCCACAAAATGTTTATTACAATGAGTCATTGGTCTGGTTCAAGGCCTCTAGCACACCTTCATCACTGGACCCTCACCAAAACTCTTCTCAGATACCCTGCTCTGGCTCAAGTCATGGATATCCTGCATTTATTGTTCTGCAGAACCATTCCCTAACACACTCCAGCAGGTCATAGTTGGGGTAGGTCTTAGACCTGCGGTGGTCAGTTTGGACCACTGGAACTGCCCCCCTCAGGTGAGGGGCAGAGCCAGCTCTCCTTGGCCCATGCCACCAGGACCAGTTCTCCCATGACTGTGATGAGTGCTGGGCCCATCTTTCCTAAGTGCGGGGACCAGCTCTACACTGAGTGGTGGAGCCAGCTCTCCTGATTCAATAACCAATGAGGGGCCTGGGCCAGCTATCCCAGGGCCAGTGAGGGGAGCAGGGATGGTTCAACACTGCTCTTGGATTTCACCATGCATTGTTTCTATGGCACCCTGTAGTAACAAGGGCCATGGACATCATCCCAGACCCCAGATGCAGCAGGAACCTGGACCCCAGACAGGGTCCTAGGCAGCAACTCAGACCCAGACATCACCATGGCCCTGAAGGCAGCACAGGACACCCAGATCAGTATGGCTCCAGAGGCAGCAAGGCCCTCAGACACCAACATGGTCTCAGGTGCCTAGCTAGACTCTGGGCATCAACACAGTCCTCAGTGGTAACAGGAGCCACAAACATTAACTCAGCCCCTGGCTGGTGTTGGCCTGCAAACCCAGACATGGCTCTAGGCAGTAAGTAGCCTGGGGCTCAGATGACATCATGACCCCAGGTGGCAATATAGGCCATCCAGATCAGCATGACCCTCAGACATCAATATGGTCACAGACTGTGGCCTAGACCCCTGGGCATCATGTGGCCTCTGGTAGCACCATGGTCCATGGACATCAACACAGACCCTGGATATGGTAGGACTCCAGATCCAGACATGGTCCTTGGTAGCATCCCTGGCCCAGATGTCCCCATTGCCCCAGATGACAGTGCAAGCCACTCAGATTGGCATGGCCCCAGGCAACTGTCCAGACCCCTGGCATCAGCATAACCTTCAATGGTATCAGGAGCCACAGACATCAACACAAACCTTGGCTCCTATAGAGCCATAGAACCAGACATGGCCCTCAGCTGCAGCCCAGGCCTGGACATCACCATGGCACCTTGTGGCAGTGCAGGCCACCCAAATCTGTATGGCCCTAGCTGCAGTACGACCTCCAGATCTCCGTCTGGTCTCAGGTGACAGCCCAGAACCCAGGAATTTGCACAGCCTTCAGTGGTATCAGGAGCTACAGCTATCAACCCAGTCATGGCCCTATGCCACATCCCAGGCTCAGATGTCACCATGGCCCCAAGTGGCAGCACACGTCATCCACACTAGCATGCCCCAGCAGTAATGTGGCCACCAGACAACAACATTTCTCAGATATTTGACCAGAACCTGGTCATCTACACAGCCTTCAGTGGTTAATGAAGCCAGAACCTTGATGCTGCCAGGCAACAGACCCAGGCATGGTCCCTGGTAGAAGCTCAGTCCTAGATGTCATCATGTCCTCTCACGGCAGCACAGGCTACTCAGATCAATATGGCCCCACCATGGCCCTCAGACATCAAAATAGCCACAGGTGTCAGCCCAGACCCCATGTGCCAACATGAGTCATGGACATCAACACAGATTCCAGCTGCAGTAGGACCCTGGATCCAGACATGGCCCTAGGCAGTGGCCCAAGTCTGGATGTCACTCTGGTCCCAGGTGGGAAATAAGCCACCAACATCAGCCCATTCCTCACTGCCTTGCTTCTTCAGATCTGCCTTTTACCACAGCACATGAACCATTCTGCCTCTATTTCCCTCCCATTTCTCAACCGTATACTTGTTCATCATAATGACACCCACCTGCCTTGTGCTGAACCTGTGGATGCCTTCAGCCAGCCCAGACTGTGAGGACCCAGGCAGTCTTTCCCCCACCTGAGCCACATGGCATCAGGTGGGCCCATGGATGCCTTTAGCTAGTGTAACTTCTTGATGCTGCCTGGGTAAAGGAAGAATCTATCAGTCCCTACTGCAAGCCAGTAATTTGTTTTGAACACCAAAATCTGGAAAGTAAATAGAAAACTACACATATAATAAATACTATAAGAAATACTATAAGCATTTTTCTATGACTATTATATTTTGAACAGTATCAATACTGTTATTATAAATAATTACTACTGCAGTTCTTACTATTATGAAAGCTGCTAGGAGCATTTCCCAAACTAAAGGTTTCCTAGCCCTGAAACTTTTTTATACATACCTTCCTGATAGCTCTCTAGATTTAAGTCACACTTGACCTGCCTTTATCTCTAAGAGATTCTTTTGACTTAAAAAAAGAAAGAGAGAGAGAGAGAGAGAGAGAGAGAGAGAGAGAGAGAGAGAGAGAGAGATGTGTTTCCAGACACTCAGGTCTCACATTTTTTATAGGGATGAATAAACAAACCACAGCTATCAGTAGCCTAAGATACATTTTCAACACTTAACCTGAAAATAAATGTTCCATGTGACACATATTATATAGCCAGCATGAAATTATTATAAAATATGTATTGAGCACTAAAAAGTATTGCAGGCATTGCAAAAAAAAAAAAAAGAATAACAGTCATCTGAGTCCTAATGGATTGTAGGCTATACTTTTTAAGAGGAAAAACTGCTGAGTTACTTACACAGAATGAATGATTCCCAGGCTTTTAGCCAAAGAGAAATCATGTACACTTAAGGGAGGGTGATAGTTTACCTTGTGTTTAGAACAGTGTGTGTTCCAAGGTTGACCCCACCTTGGTCTGCTGGCAGTGGTCCAGAGGGTGCCTGGACCAGTCTACTCTAGTGACAAGCCTAGCAAATAACCTAGCTGTCATCATAGAGCCTTTGTCCAGTGACTGATGGAGGCAGATACAGAGATCCACGGCCAGGCACCAGGCTGAGCTCCAGGAATCCAACTGATGAGAGAGAGGAGAGATACTGCAGGCGAGGGACATCGAGATCATGATGGAGGACGTGCAGAGATGACCGGCCACACTAATGGAAACCCATGAACTGTGGACTGGTGGCTGTGGAGACCCCATGGGACTGGACTAGGCCCTCTGGATATGGAAGACAGTTGTTTGGCTCGAACTGTTTGGGGGACACCCAGAAAGGGGGATCCGGATCTGTCCCTGGTCTATGGGCAGGCTTCTCGAACCCGGTGCCTGTGGTATGACACCTTGCACAGCCTTGGTGCAGTGGGAAGGAGCTTGGAACTGCCTAGGCTCAGTGTGCTGTGCTCTGCTGACTCCTCATGGGAGACCTTGATTTTGGGGATGTGGGGATGCGGGGTGCTTGGGAAAGAAGGGCTGTGGGTGGGAGGAGGGAGGAGGGGGAATCTGTGGATAGTATGTGGAGTGAGTAGAAAATTTCTTAATAAAGAAAAATGAAAGAAAAAAATAGTGTGTGTTCTCCATCAGCAGTGCCACATTGAAATTTTTGTTTTTATTTGTTTATTTGTTTGTTTAGTGTACTGTCAGTAGCTTGCCACAGCACATATGGAGGTCAGAGGACAACTTGTGGGAGATGTTCTCAGACTCTACCATGTGGGTGTTAGGAATCAAACTCGGGTCTTCAAGCTTAGCAGCAAGCACCGCTACTTCCTGAGCCATTTTGTAGGCCATCCACAGTTTTCATACAAAGCGTCTGCAATGATGGTCTTTATGGTGACCCAAACACATTTCCCAATTACACTATCAATGTTATTGCTTAGACTAAAGATCTCTTCTCTTGTGAAGCCACAGCTATGAGAACCATCAAAGTATCTAATGCGTTAGCTAGCACAGGGTGGCATAGATGCAAAGGAAGCTTACAATACATATACAGAAGGCATTTAAAGTGGTACTTTCGCAATTTCAAATTAAAACTTTTTTCTTTGTATCATTAATATCCTTCCTTTTCTCTAGAAGGAAGAGAAAAGGCTCTTCAGGTGAATTGAACATAAATTAATCAAAACAATTCCTCTGAGGCTTAATTTTGTCAAACTAAAATCTTACATATATTTCTACTTCTAATCCATGCACATGTACAAAAAGAGTTTCTTCCAATTATGCTGAAAAGATATAATTCACCAAATCAAACCTACTCTTACTTGGACAACCTAGTCATTTAATAATGCTCATATGTGTGACTTATAATCTTAAAAATATATGGTTGGTTCTAGAGAAAACACATGAGATGTAAGGCAGTGTCAGCCGATTAAAATGAACTTCCTTTTTTTCCTTGATGCAGTCTCTCACTCGGTGGAAGTTCCTGTAGTGACACCTAGTGCAACCACCAGATCAATGACAGCTTGGGAGAGTGAGTGAATTTAGCTGCCTGACAAATTCCAATTTTCATTTCAACTAAGATAAATTAATTCAAAACTGAAAGGCTTACATTTTGTCTCTGACTCCAACATGCATGCATAACCTAATTACAACTTGAATATGTTTAAAAATGTAGCATGCTTCTGGGCCACAATATCAGCTCAGTTTGTTTCCTGTAGTCAAAAATTCTGGATCATTAATGTACATAAGGAAGCAGAACTGGAATTAAAGGATGTAGTTCTCGAACTTCCCCACACCAATTCACAAGAGACCCTCAAAATAGAATTGGCAGAGTTTGAGCTACTTTTCCTAAGCATTTCTCTGATATTTATACCTAAGGAACCTCTAGAGACCTGCATGAACTGCTGGTTACCTTCTGAAAATTACCCTTCTTAAAATATACTAGTCAGATGTTCTTCAACTCAGGTGCTGTGGTGGCTGAAATGAGAATGTCCTCATAGGTTTATATGTCTGAATATATGATCCCCGGTTGGTTGAACTGTTTGGGAAGGTTTAGGAGGTCTGACCTTGCTAGAGATAGTGTGTCAATGGGGACAGGTTTGAGGTTTCAAATTCTCATGGCCTTTACAATGTGTTCTCTGTTTCCTACTTGAAATTGGAGAGGTGACCTCCCAGTAGTTCATGCCACTTTGTCTTCATGCCATCATCATGGACTCTAACACTCTGGAATTATAAGACTAATTAAATGTTTTCTTTTACAATTTTCCTTAGTCATGGTATTTTATCACAGCAGTAGACAAGTAACTAATTCAGATGCCTCCCTAATAATATCAATTCAGAGATTACTTCAGTGAAATTGAAAATTGCATGCTTTTAGAAAAAATAGGAACATGCTTTGCTAACATTGATGCTTGTAGAACACCTGGACAGTTTCTTACACAAAGGTAGCATTCAGTAACATTTTCCTGAAGGAATTCTTGTTCTTCCAATATTTGCATCTCTAGTTTTTTTTAGATTTATTTTTTACATTAGTTCTTAATTTACTTAGCATTTTGAATTTTGTTTTCATGAAAGGAATTAGTTTACAAATTAAACTCAGAAGGGTCTTGTTCACCTTTTCCTACTTCCAAGAAGCATTTAATGTCATTACTTCCTTATAGTTTGGGTTTGATTTACTGATGTTATTATCTGAGTCATAGAAATGGCTTTCATCATGACTTCAATTTTACTTCAGTTGTCATTTTTTAATTATTTTTATATTAATTAGAACATAGTTATGTAATTTCCCACTTCCCTTTCTTCCCTCAAGTTTCCTTTCACGTGCCCCTCTACTCCCTCTCAAATTCTTGGTCTCATTATGTTTGATCTTGTTGTTTTACAAATAGACACATGCCTGAGAAAGACTAATTCCCCCCCCCCTCAGTAGCCATTGGTTACCTGTGCTACCTGTGCTCTTTGTCTTTGTTGGGGTTCCATGAGATTTCTCCCTTCAACATTAGTTGGTCATATTTCAGGACTTGTTTAGGCAGGTATGTTGTAGTGGTATCACGAGCATAGTTTCCCTGTTCTTCTTAGGAGACACAATCTTGTCACATATTTCCTGGTCTGCTGCCATTCACTGTCTTGCTGCCCCCTCTTTCTCCATGTTCTCTGAGCCTCTTTCCAATGTATGCTATGTTGTCAGCAATGGTAATTTACCTTCATCCTAAGGGAGGAAGCCAATAGAAGCAGAAATAACCTATTTTGTTTTGGGAGTGTCTTGGCCTATGCTGACCAATAATTTATAGGGAAAATTCTCATTTCCAGTAATGGGTATTTTGTTAATAGACTATGGATTTTGTGGAAAGCATTTTCAGCCTAAGTGGCATAATTTCATTCAAACACACACACACACACACACACACACACACACACACACACACACACACACACACACATACTTATATACATATATAAAATATATGTAATTTTAGATGAACATAAAATGCTTTAAGATTCTTTAAGACTCTTTCAAACATACTCTCTTCCCCCCCTTCTGTATTTATTTGTTTCCCTCATCCCTAACCAAAGCATCTCTCCCCATTTTTTACTATCATATTACCTGAATCTCACACTCATCCTGTGTTCCATTTTTAATTGTCTGTGTTCTGTGTTATTTAAATTGTATACTCACATCTTAAGTTTTAGAGCTAGGAACCACAGATGAGAAAGAACATGAAGCATTTGTGTTTATAGGTCTAGATCACTTCAGTCACTATAATATTTTCTAGTTCCAACTATTCGCCTATAAATTTCATGATTGCATTTTTCTTTACAGCTGAGTAGTAGTCTACTGGCTATATGTATTATATTTTCATTATCCACTCATTTGTTGAAGGGTATTTATGGTGATTCCATTTTCTAGCTATTGTGGGAAGAGCTACAATGAGTATTATGGAGCGAGCAACTAGGGAGAAGGATGTAGAGTCCTTTGGGTGTACGCCAAGAAGTAGACCTAGACCATACAGGAGATTTACTTTTACCTTTTTGAGGTTTATCCATACTGATAGCCAGAGTGCTGCATTAATTCACCCACCAACAGTGAGTCAAGGTTCAACTTCACCATCATTTGTTGTCATTTGTTTTCTTGATCTTAGCTGTTTTTGATAGATTGTGGTTAATTCTCAAGTTACTTTTAATTTGTATTTCCTTAGTTGCTAAAAATTGATGAACACCTTTTGAGATATTTCTTAAGCACTTTTTATTTATTCTATTATTATTATTATGTTCCTATCCATAGCTCATTTTTAATTGGATTGTGTTTTTTTCCTTTGATGTTTAAGGTTGTTGTATATTCTGAATACTAATCATCCATAACATAAATAACTAGAAAAGATTCTCCCCAATTCTATGGGTTTCTTCTTCACTCAATTGTTTCCTTCCTTTGCTGTACAGAGCTTTGTAGTTTTATGAGGTACCACTATTTGCAGATGATATTATATTAACCATGAGAGATGGCAAAATTTCTACCACACAACTTCTAGAAATGATCCCTAGGTTCAGCAAAGGGGCAGAATATGATATAAATGTTCAAAAAAATCAGTAGCCTTTCTAACACCAACAACAAACACACAAAGAAAGAGGTCATGAAACACTCCCATTTAAAATAGCATTGAGGACAATATCTTAAAATAAACCTAGCCAAGGTGCTTAAAAACTTTTATGATAAAAACCTAAAATCTTTGAAGAAAAATTTTGAGAAAGACATTAGAAAATGTAACAACACCCCATATTCACAGATCATCAATATTAATATTGCAAAAACTGACAACCCTACAAAAAACAATTTTCAGATCCAATTCATTCCCAGTCGAAATACCCATAAGATTCTTTACAAAAGTAGCATTTTCATGCCAACATTCATATGTAACCAGAAAACACCCCAGACAGCCAATGCAATCCTGAACAAAATAAAAAATAATTAGGGATTACCATTCAAGTTTCCAAGATATACTACAGAGCTCTAATAATAAAGAAAGTAGTACAGTCACTGTGAGGACCAGCCTGAAGCAGCACAGTCCTTGATAGGAATGCAACACAGTCCACAAACTAAAACTTTTTATTTGAGTGAGTAAGAGAAAAGACAAATACACTTGATTTCTTTCTCAACTTTTTCCTATACATCTTTCTGGGTGTTTTCCTTCTCTTGTTCCTGGTGTTTTTCTTCTATCTAACTTTATTTTATCTTGTACAGCTTATATACCCCAGTAGAATCTTTCAAGCAATATAAAAATTGCAATGTTTTGTTTACTGGTGGACCAATCCCCTGAAGTCAATCCATCTGTAGCTCCTCTGACATGGCCACCAGCAGAGTAGGATACTGACAAAAAAAAAAAAAAAAAAGACATGTAGACAAATGGACCAAAATAGAAGACTCAAACCAAACAATGGTCATTTGAGATTTGTCAAAGATGCCAAAAACATGCCTGGAATAAAAGATAGCATCTTCTACTAATGGTTATAGGAAAACTGGATGGCCCAATGCAGAAGAATTAAATTACACATGTATCTCTCCCCCTGCACAAAAATTAACTCCAAGTGCATCAAAAAATCTCAATTCGAACCTTTAAATGCTAAAACTGCTAGAAGAAAACATAGGTAATACCCTTAATAATATAGGTATAGGAAAAAACTTTCTGAATAGAACTTCAATTACTCTGGAATTGGGAAAAACAACTTAATTTTTAAAAATATTTTATTAATTCTTTAAGAAAAAAAGAATTCTCTGTGTATTTGATCATGTTTTCCTCATTTGTTCCCATATCCACCCCCTTCTCTATCCACCCAACTTTGTGACTTTTCTTGTTGTTGTTTTAACCCATAAGACCAATTTGTGAGGCCCAAATATTTCTGGATGCATGACCTTCCATTATATATAGTCAGCTTGCCAGAGGCTTGAGAATACTCATCTTGAGAATACTCACTCTATCTCTTCCACAGCTAACAATTGTCAATAGCTCTCAGTTGAGGGTGAAACTTCATGTTCACATCCTCTCTTCAGGATGGAACTTTTGCCTGTTTTGTACTTGTACAGGTTGCTGTCACAACCACTGTGAGTTCATATGTCCTGTTGTCCTACTGTGTCCAGAAATTATTTTTCCTTGTAATTATCTTCTGCCTGTGGCTCATGTACTCTTTCTGCCCTCTTTTCCTCAGTGATCCTTAAGCCATGGGATAGGTAATGGAATTTAGAAATATCTCATACTCATGGATTGGTAAGAATAATAGTTTGAAAATCACCATTCTACCAAAGAAAATCTACAGACACAGTCCAATCCCCATAAAAATTCTAACACACTTATTCACATAAATAATCTTAAATTTCATCTGGAACTACAATAGACCCCAGATAGCCAAAACAATGACAAACAACAACGAAAACTTCTAGAAGTATGTAGCACCTTCCCAGATTTCAAGTTATAATACAGAGTTACAGTAATAAAAACTACCCCTTTAATATTTAATGTTGCCCTTTCTTTTACTGCATTGTCACTGATGGTAGTTTTCTATAAATAATTATTATAGCTGTGAAATGATCAAGCTGTAAGTGGGAAATCAATTCAGAAAAATAGTTTCCACACCTAAAGGTTTATCTTCTGCAGTTGACTAGGGAACAATATTTTACTAAAGGGTATAAGATTAGGCAATTTTCTCAGCACCCACTTAATAGTGTAATAGAGAATATACATTGACTAAGGAACATTCATTTTCTAAATATCACCCTTTTCATGTGAGCACACAGATGTGCTGTATAGTTTTGTTTTGTTTTTTTTTTTTCTCTACTTGACACTAGTCTTTAGGGACTAGAAGTTAGACAGATTCCCTGGATAAGCAGGCAGGCAGGGAGAGGAGCTGTGACTAAATAATAAAAATTGCAAACCATTCTGAGTGAATGTGTGTTGTTGACATGAGCATGACCATATCCAGAACCAGACCCAAATGCCTCAGACTCATGAAAATGGAAAAGCATCCCTCCAGCCCATTGCAGATGTAGATGGAGTGTACAGAAAGTAAGGATGCCAGCTCCCTCCTCTTGGATATTTATTGCCTGAGGCTGTTCCCCTACACAGACCTCCTACAGAGACAAGCTCAACCCTCCTCCTTGTGCTATAAATAATAAATGCACTGAGTTTCTGGTTTGCAGTACTAGGTACTCTTCATCAGAGTGAGCATAGTTCATCTTATCCCAAATTTTTGTATGTATGTCTGTCATTTCTTCAGTGCCTTCCATTTATTCATTCTCACATAGTCCCAGTCATACTTCCAGTACCAAGCTATGGTAGACAAAGGAAGTAGTACCTGAACAGGGAACTTGAATTGATCAGACTAGGAAATGATTCCTAGCACTCCTAGTCACTAAAGATAACTCTTGGGTCAAATAGACGAAAGACTATATAGCACCCCTTTGGGCTCAAATGAAAAGGGTGATTTTTTAGAAAATGAAAATTTCTTAGTCAATGTAGATTCTCTATTATACTATTAAATGGGTATTGGGAAGATTACCTAATCTTATATCCTAAAGTAAACAAAGGTAAAGACTAAAGATAAAATTTGAAAAAAAAAGTGGCAAAACTCTAAGATGCAAAATATGGGACAAACAGAATCTAGTGATAAGTAGTTACACTCTAGTAATTTGAAGGAGATTTTGAGTAATCATGGAAGTAAAGTAAAAATATTGTAGCTTCATCAATCAGGTAAATGGAGGCTGCTGCAGAATTTAAAAGCTATATCTATAGCCACACAGGCAATGACCCCCTACAGCCAGGACAAAATATGGATGCTATTCATGTCTCCTCCTATGAGAAAATACAGCTTGTGAAGGTTTCTGTTGATACCTACTCTTATTTTGTTTATGCCTCTGGTTATACAGACAGGTTTCAGAACATACTATCACTAATTGCCCCTCCAAATTTGCCATTGTAGGCAAGCCACAGCTCAAGATGAATGTTACTGCTTATAACTCTTTTCTACATTTAAAAACTTTTGTGCCCAATATAAAATATCTCACCAAATGGGCATTTCTTACAACTCACAGGACAGACTTTTACAGAATTATCCTACAGAGGACTCACAGAACATTAGAATAACCAAAAGGGAAAGAATTCTCTATCCCTACCAGTTCTAAACAAGGCACTATTTATATTAACTTTTAAAACTATATAAAAGATGACCTCATAGTCACAGAATGGCAACAATCACCAAAGGATGCGAGAATAAAACCTAAGGTGCTCTGGAAAGACATTGTGATGGGAACAAGGTTTAGACCACCCTCCATGCTAATGTGGGGATTAGGGTATGCTTGTGTTTTCCCTGAAGGTATATCATTCCGCACAATGCTTGTTACTTTCAAGGAATGTGAAGACCAATGGATCCAATGAAGAACCTGATTCAAGGTATAAAGTGGCTGAAACTAGAGTCCATGGAGAAACTGGAAGGGCAGCCCTTGAAACTGATGCAGTTGCCTCAGATGAGGAGCCCTCCTGTAGAAACTACAAGGAAGATACCACCACCAAAATGGAATTAGGTTAATGCAAATGTATGAGAAGAGAGCACAAGGTTTGGGGTTTAGAAATAACCCAGCAACTATATTTCTGATGTGTCTGATATTCATGTCTATGCATATAACTCGGATTATGAGAAAAGCTTTCTGAACCTCCATTCCATGCCATCACTTTTTCAAACAGTGGTTTAGACACATCCTTCCATATCTGCTTATACAGTTTTGGGGGAGTACTCCTCTAATGATCTGGGGTTTCAATGGGATCCATTCAATTATTCAGGGCAGGTTACAGCCTGTGATTTAGACAGGATGACTACTGTTGGTAGTCATGTGGGCTACCAACACATGTGACAGCAACTCCTTGCAATAAAAGCAAACATAATTATGAATTAATTAGGGCCCACCCTCTGGGTGTTTATAGCTACAATAATGATACCATGGGTGTGTCCCAATTATGTTGGTACATTCTATAAATCCAAAATGCCTATGATCAGATAGTTCCCCTACTAATGTAAAAAACACAACCCTTAGCAAGCATTGAAGCTTCAATTCCTTTAACTTGCTAAAACATTCCTTTTGCTTTCACTGGGCACAGTTGCTCTTCTGTTCTTTTTTTTTTAATGATCTTTAAAATCCAGTGTCAAGTGTTGCAGCAAACTGCCCCAAAACTAAGTTTAAAGATTAATCATGAACATATAGAAGATAAGAAAAGGGGAGATGTGAGAAGCAGATAAAGTTCTGAGTAAATGTATGTTATTGACATAAGCACAGCCATATCAAGGACCTCAATGCCTCAGACCTATATAAATGGTAAATTAAAGTCAACTAGGTCATGATCAGAGAAATGTCATTGCCTTCTGCCAGTCAGATAATGAATCTTAACAAAGTACACAGAAAGTATAGGTTGCAGCTTACTCCCTCAGACATTTACAGAGACTGCTTCCCTACAGAGACCTCTGGAGACTCCCTCACCATACCTCATTGTACTGACCTGAAAAAAGTAGCTGAGTTTCTTGGTTATAGTAGTTACCTTCCATCAGAGTGAGCACAATCTAACAGATCCCAGAATTTCGGTATGTCTGTCTGTCCTTTCTTCATTCCAACAATCAGGTTTCTAGTACTAAGCCACGCTGAACATGGTCCTCCCCCTCCTTACCTGAGACAAAAGCCTAGCTGCTTAAAACAAAGACCTGGTGGGAGTTCTCCCCTGCTAGTATGGCCCCCTTTGCCTGTAGACTGGTCTGACAAGTTAAAGGCTAGACCAAAATGATTATCCCACACTTGTGGACCTATCAGCCTCCCTATCGTTGTTCAAACCAACCAACCCTAAGTTGGGCAAGCAAGACCACCCACAAAAGACCCTTAAAACACCACTGAACTCAAGAAGAGACCAGACTTTGGAATCTTGAGTCCCTCTCTGTACTGCAGAGGGGTTTTCATTATGTGTGCATTGCTGTATATGGGAATTTTCTCACTCTTCATAAAAGCCTTTCTTTATTGGCTGATTCTGTGTACTTCCATCTTCTGGATCTGGAATATCCCCCACTGGTACTTGTTGTATTGAGATTCCTACTGCCTTCTAATTCCTGAACTGGTAGACACTATGAAGGAGATCAAGGCCCCTATACAGCAGCAATCTGAGAAAAGGGAGCATCAGCTGAGGAATTGCCTCCAGCAGATTTCCTGTAGGGATGTCTGTGAGGAATTTTCATAATTAATGACTGATTTGAGTCCACGGTACCACATCTAGGAAGGTAGTCCTGGGTTGTATGACGTAGTCCTGGTTGTATGGCTGAGCAAGCCATAAGGAGCAAGCCAGTAATCATTGTTCCTCCATGGCCTCTGGTTCAATTTCTTTCTGAAAGATCCTGCCTACGTTGCTGAACTTACTTCCCTCAGTGACAGACTGTGACCTGAGAGTTGAAAGAAGAAGCAAACTCTTTCTTCTCTAAGTTGCTTTTGGTCATGATGCTTATCACAGTAATGGAAAGCTAAGTAAACAAGTCCAATTGCCAGCAAGCATGTCAATAAACTCAAAATGCCCTTAGACAAAGTAATCCAATATTTAAGAACCTGTTCTAAGTTAATAAAATGGTAAGACATATATAAGTTAAATACACTCATTATAGCATAATCTATAATAGCAAAGTCAAAAGATTACAACCTGAATATCTAATAGGAGGAGATTGAGTGACAGTTCATCATAGGGCCCTGCCAGAAGCTCTCTGGCATCTCTGAGATCACTAACTAATGCTATAGTTTTTAGAATGCTGACAGCTTTCTCTATAGAACTTCTGTCTCTGTCTTTTCACCTAAGGACTACCTCTGGTCTTACAGAAGGGAAAAAAACAAATATTGGCAAAGAGCAACATTTGGAAATGCATATGAGAGTCTACAGACCAGGGCAAGCTTCTCAGCTGGGTCTCCCCTGCATTGCACCGCTGCTTCAACAGAGAATATTTCATCATGTACACTCTTCTTTAAGCTCTTCCCCATCTGTCAATTGTGGTTGCTAGGATTGCCTCTAAATAAATCACATGTCCCAAAGTCTTTGCCTCAGTTCTGATTTTGGAAAGTTGAAAACAAGATACCAGTTGCATGCCTGAATTAGTAGTATGAAGTAGTTAAGATGAACGTTTATGTGACAGCATCATCATGTTGTTTCCAGTTGGGGAGTCACTGACAGCCTAGGGCAGAAAACCAAGACATGGGGTACCCAGTGTGTGACAGACTTTTCCTGGAGAGGTGCAAGACACAAATCACTCACCCCAGAAAGGGAGCCCTCTGCAGACAAAAGTAACAATTACACCAATGTCTGATTTGATGGATCAAGGAGTGTCCTTGTTTGTCTGTTTGTTTGTTTGTTTTCTATTGGCGTATGGGTTGGGATTACTGAGAAGGAGCAGGGATAACTTGAAAGAAGCCGCACCACCAGAAAGCCCATTCTAACACAAGTGTCAGTTCCTATACACCTGCATGCCACAGCTCTTTATGCAGTTTACCACGGCTCTCAACCCAAACATCTTTCTTTCTTTCTGAAGTTTGGGTGTTCAGAGTCTCCACCCCCCAGCTACTGTTTACTCACTTTTATACTGTTAGGTATGAGCCCTCAAGAATATTCCAATTTTTTTTCCTAAAATGTGACCTTTTGTTTATATTCTATTTTCCTCTGGAAGCCCTGAGCCTTTCCTGCTACTGCAGCAAACATTTAAATTTAGGGATAAAGCTGCAATTCATAGGAGCATCAACAGGACAGCATCCTAAGATTCTAAAAGGAAACACAAAGCATGAAGTCAGATGTCATTGTCTCATTTTCTTTGTTTGGGAGCAGTGAACCAGGCCCTGGTCCCACCACCTTCTCTTTGCTGATGCACACCTGAGGACAATTAGGACAGAAGTCAGTCTAGCCTTCTTAGACCCACTGAGGTCATATTGGAATATATTTATCTCCCTCTTGTGGGATACTTCTTCCTTCCATATGCCAAGTGATAAAGCTCCACAGGAAAAAAACTAAGAGCTGCAGGATACTCTAGGAAAGGGGGTAAGACCCCTGCTTTCCTAAAAGCTTGATATGGTGCAGAGGCCAATAGCACCACCTGGTGCTAGGAGACAGTTTTTTGCAGGGCTTAACATGCACTCTAGGAAGCTTGTGACACAAGTGGGTAACACAATGTTCTGTCCAGTTCAGAGATGTCTGAGGGACAGAAGCCTTAGAGAGTATCCAGTTCAATAAAGTTGGAAGGGACTAAGGTGCCACACTGAGGGAGGAAGCAAGAACAGTGCTCCAGATTCAGCTCATATTGATCCTTGGAAAGTGGAAAACACAACTCAGCAATTACCATGGCTCTTCATGGACTAGCATCAAGACTAATGACGGTGGTGGCTCTTGGAAAATAGAAGGCTCATCTAGAGAAAAGACATCAAAGTCCGAACTGTTTCTTCAGTCCACATGCACAGAAGTCAAACGCCGAAGAAGAAGCCCTCAGTAAGAAGCGATGCTATACACTTCTTCAGGGACTGGATCATAAAAGCCATTTACAAAAGGGTTTTCTAGTATCACATGGAACTGAAAGAGCCAGACAAGTTGGGGACTTTTCCTTACTGTGTCCCTACAGTTATATCCTCCCTACCCCCAATAACCTCAGAATAGTGAGGAAACGATATCAGAAAGCCACCATCAGCTCCCAGGACCAGACTTACAGACCATTCTGTTCTGGAACAAAACAAGGGTCAGTTTGATACTGAAGGTTTTTAAAACAAACATGATTCAATTGTCCTTAAAGAACAAAAGAAAACAGAAGTATTGGAGGAAAATTATAAAACCCTGATGTGGTTGTTACTAAGAACCAACAGAAAGAAAGAAGTAGTCATTGAAAATGACTAGGAAAATGAGACTATTTCAGATGCATATCCCTGGGAACTTCAAAAACCTCTGTAAACCAGTTATATCCAGCTATATCCATATTAAGAAAACAATGATAAGACAAAGTACAAATCACAGCAAAATATAAGAAATTAAGTGAAGAGTATATTATAAAGGCGAGCAGATAGTTGATTAATAACGGTGGATGAATTGGATAGCTGGATGGATAGATAGATAGATAGATAGATAGATAGATAGATAGATAGATGATAGAATAGATGATAGATATACAGTATATAATAACTATAGAGGAGGAAGAAAAAGGAGAGCAATATGATATGAATATATAAGTTGACTATTCTTGTCCACTGCTCCCTGTGAAGAATTAATAACAGGAAAACAACGGTTAAACATCTTCTAAATAAGAAAAAAAAATTGCCATATGGACCACCATTCTATTGCTTAGTATAGGCACTAAAAGACAGGCTTGAAACAAGAAGCACCAAAGGAGTTCTTTTACCTCATCCTTCATTTTATTAGTGAGGCTGGGCTAACAACACAGATGGTCCTGTGAAGGGAAAAGGAATTAACATGAGAACAGAGGAAGAACTCACCTTAATGAAACATTTCAAATCCTTATTCCCTTTCTGTTTTTGTGAAAACAGAGGTCTTCAATGTCTCAACCCTATATATGACATAGATGCTGAATGACCACAATGGTTATTGTAGACACAGCTCTAGATCAGGTCAGCCTGGATTCTGGTTGGAGCTCGGTTGCTTTATGACTATGAAACTTTGGGTAAATTAATTACCCCACTTGTGTATTCACATCTATAGGACAGAACTAATTGTATTACCTACTAAAGTTGGGCTAGGATTTAAGTGTGTACACAACTCACTACTAAAACGTGGGAATCATTGAATACAGAATTTCTGATTAGCAAAAGGGAGTTGCCATCATTTCAGAGTCCATCATTTAAACAATGAGCTTTTTAAAGACTGCTTCTCTGAAGATAATTTTTGGTAAGTGCAAAAACTTAGCACCCAGGCAAGAAAGAAGAAAGCTCAGAAGTCACAGATCCTAGTATCATATGTGGGTTAGTGTCATGGTGTGTTAAGTGCCAGAGTCACCATTATTTCCTCATAGACACAGAAAGTACAAATATAAATCAGCTACCCCACTCAGTTTACAGGTTTTCCAAACAGCAATTACGGGAACGGATGTGAAGATTTTTTTTAAGTACAAAGCATCGCACAAAACAAGCAATTTTAAATAGAATAATAATTGAAATATAAGGATAAGACTCAAATTGGCCATAGCTATGAAAGCTTAAAATCTAAATGATGTCTGTATTCCATTACTCAATACAATATGTTTATATGAGTTTTAGACCTGCACTGTCCAACACAGTGACTGCTAGCTACATGTAGCTATCAAACATCTGAAATTTGGCCAGCCCAAACTAAGATACTCTGTATGTGTCAAAGACCCCAGATAGTAAAGATTATATGAAGAAATAATGTAAAATATCTCATTAAAATATTTATGGAGAAAGGACTACAGAGCTGAGATAGAGCACTTGTGCAGTATGCACAGGGGCATCAGTTAAGTTCTCCATCACCAAAAACAAAGTTATAAATAGGATACATGTTGGCTTTTGATCTTGATCAATACTTGTCATGATTGTACATTGGATATATTGATATAAACATATATATATATATATATATATGTTGAGTCAAATACATGATTAAAATTAATTTGACTCAGTCACTTCTATTCATTAATTATTATGGTTTTTAAATGTGGATAATGGAAAATTTTAAATGACATCTATGTCTCACAGTTTTTATCTACCAGATAGTGCTGCCTTAGCTAATAATTGATTAATTTTTTTTATTTTATTTTGCAATACAATTCAGTTCTACATATCAGCCACAGATTCCCTTGTTCTCCCTTCTATGACCCCCCTCACCTTCCCCCCAGCCCACCCCCCATTCTCACCTCCTCCAGGGCAAAGCCTCCCCCGAGATCAACCTGGTAGACTCAGTCCAGGTAGGCCCAGTCCCCTCCTCCCAGGCCGAGTCAAGCGATCCTGCATAGGCCCCAGGTTTCAAACAGTCAACTCATGCAATGAGCACAGGACCTGGTCCCACTGCCTGGATGCCTCCCAAACAGATCAAGCCAATCAACTGTCACCCATTCAGAGGGCCTGATCCAGTTGGTGACCCCTCAGCCATTGGTTCATAGTTCATGTGTTTCCATTCATTTGGCTATCTGTCCCTGTGCTTTATCCAACCTTGGTCTCAACAATTCTCGCTCATATAAACCCTCCTCATTCTCACTAATTGGACTCCCAGAGATCCACCCGGGGCCTAGCCATGGATCTCTGCATCCAGATCCCTCAGTAGTTGGATGGGGTTTCTAGCACGACAATTAGGGTGTTTGGCCATCCCATCACCAGAGTAGGTCAGTTCGGGCTGTATCTCGACCATTGCCAGGAATCTGTTGTGGAGGTATCTTTGTGGATTTCTGTGGGCCTCTCTAGCACTTTGCTTCTTCCTATTCTCATATGGTCTTCATTTAATTTTTAAAGTCTTGGGAAACACAGTATAATTAAACAATGATAGAGGCATTTGAAATGTGGAATAGCTGATTCCTTATGTTTTTCAACCTTCTCATTGTTATAAATTGCCTTATTTGGGTTTAAATAAACCAGTAAAACTACAAGTACTCTATTGCATCAAATTAGGTGAACTTTTTAGAAGGAATCGCATATTTGAAGCAATGAGAGTGAATTTGTGATTGTAGATAATACTCAGTAAACTTAAATGAGACAACAGTATCACCCCACATAAGTCTGGGGCTTACTTCAATAGTTATAAAACCCACTTGAACAATCTGAGAGACCATTGAACCAGATATTCACAAACTGCCAAAACCACATTCAAAATGACACCAGTTATAGACACTGTGGATGACAAGACATTTGCTCATGTGGCAGAGTAAAGGAAATCCATGCCACATGCTCTGTTCTGAATGAACACTAAAGGAAATCTATCCCACCTACTCAGTTTTGAACAACACTTGGAAGGATCAGACACAGGACCATGGGAGACTCAAGCTATGAATATAGCTCTATGTTGGGTTGTAGCAGCATTACTAGAGTTTCTGGACCCTGATTAAATAGAACTAACACATAATTTAGCTTCAACCAACAAAGACTGTATAGTCAAAAAGTCAGCATCATCTCAGTTTGGGAGTATAATTTATGTTCTGTCGTCAGCTACCCATGCTCAAGGCATGGTCAAGAAGTAACTGTAGGCACCTTGGTACTGAAAATATGTATATGTGATGGCAATTCATGATATAATGGAAAGAAAAGGAGAAAATGTGTCACTGTCATGTGAACCAACATCATAAAATCTTGTGATCTTTTGATTTCTATGAAAGAACAAAGGTATCCCCCCAAAATAATAAATGTCCATGAGAATCTAGAGGTTGAAGATGAATAATTTAATAGGAAATAGAAAGGAAATGCATTGTTTATCCAAATTAGACCTATTCTAAGCAGGACAAAATAAAATAGTGCCCAGAAAAATTACAAATATAAATTATGTGTGAATTTCAGTCTGTTTTAAGTGTTCGAATTCAGTCAACTTAAAAAAATTATTGATAATCTCCTTCTGATATGGAAGAAGGCAATACATTTAATAGAATTTAGTTATACCTTTAAGCAACTAGAAATGAGTATTGAAGGATGTATGTGGCCCTGAAAATATTTGAAGATGAATTTTAAAAATATCTGTAAAACATGAAGTTTGAAAAATATTATTCCCAGCTGGGCGGTGGTGGCGCACGCCTTTAATCCCAGCACTCGGGAGGCAGAGCCAGGTGGATCTCTGTGAGTTCGAGGCCAGCCTGGGCTACCAAGTGAGTTCCAGGAGAGGCGCAAAGCTACACGGAGAAACCCTGTCTCGAAAAAAACCAAAAAAAAAAAAAAGAAAAATATTATTCCTAAATTCTTAAGATAATATAAAACTCAGATAAAATAAATTCCGAATGTTCCATAATATGGGGATGCCATTTTGTGGAATTCTGAGGAGATATTTTAAGAGAAATATTTACTGGAAATTCACCTGTGTAGGATTTGTCAGTCACTTGGTGAATTAAGCCTGTCAAATTGCCAGTTTATTGTTTTTTGTTTGTTTGTTTGTTTGTTTTTGTTGTTTGTTTGGTTTTGGTTTTGGTTTTGGTTTGTAGCAGTTGTCTCCTCTGGATACTAACAGAAATCGTAAGCAGATTCATCCAAGAGCTCCTTAATGCTTGTTTGTGGAGGCAATATCTAACCACAAACACAGCAGGAAAGAATAACACTCTTGACAAGCGACACCTGACTGTGAGAGAGTGTCGCTGGTCCTGCAGAGGAAAGTGTGCTACAGAAAGACCCATCCTGTCACCCAACTGTAGTGCTAGTTCATGCCAAATAGAACACTTTATAAATTATTGCTTGTGAACAGACTGCTGCCCTCAGAACAATGCAGGCAGTATGGTTTCCTGTCTTTTCTTCATGTATGGTACCGGCACTTGCTCTTTGTGTCCTTCTGTGAATGTGCATAACCCTTCTTTCTATTTTCAGCAAAAGAGATTCTTTGTTAACATCCAAATATTTCTCTTCTGTGGATCAATTATTGATGACATAAATTCTCCAAAAGGTAAATATCTCACAAAATCAAAACATGTCACAAGTCATCTCCCAAACAGAAAGGTCATGATGCAGCATCTTGAAGTTACCCAGGGACAGATTGGGTCCAGGCTCTCCTTCTCAGTGGTGTTTATATCTACTGCATCAGCAAGTGTTTTAATACTGTTATTTATTACTTGTAAAACTGGTCCTGTCAACTGTCATTATCAATGTCAGAAAGCCAAGTGTCATCAATTAGAGATGGTAGAAGCTCAACAACTTCAAAGCTTGACTTCAAAAGGAAAATTACCAAATGCTGATGCCCATTTAGCAAATTTTTTCTCATATCCAAAAGAGAAAAACATATCCCTTATGATTTGAATAAAGTATGTTAATGCAGTCAGGGAGACAATAGGTTGATAGATAATCAATTACTATCAATTCCACAAGGTTCAAGCTATCGCAGTACAAAGATTAGCACAAATGTTGCTATTTACTTATGTAACAGCAGAACCATGTACCAAGATAACAAAATATCATATTTCAGAAACATTACAGATATATCATTTCCTCAAGAAAGGAATATGCCCCTACAGCACATATTCCCATCATTTTATTGCCTTGAGTATCCCTTTATAGAATATGTAGGTTAAGTGAGTGTCCAGTGAGACACACATTATGATGGAAATTAGAGATCTGTGGTGAGGGTGACAGGAGGAAGCCAGGGTCCACAGGCAAACAAAAGGTCTGCACAGCAAGACTGGAAAGGCAGGCAGAGTCTTGGAGGAGATAATCTGGTTTGCAGAGACACGTTGAGAGAGCTAAAACATGGTCCAAGCATCTGAGCACTGTAAGGGCACGAGTGCAGGAACAACTTCTAAATGATCTTGATTCCAAATACGAGCCATAAAAAGTTTCCATCCAAAATATTTCTGACTTGGTTTGCTATTCTGATTCATTTTAACACTGTATTTTCCAACATTAATTAGGACCACTGGTTGCAATGAGTAAATAGTAATATTAAAATACTATCAAGGATGATCCATCATACCATGACATCTAATTGAGAAGAAAAATGTTTTTAAACTTCATGGATGTTTTCAATTTAGTTTCTCAACCAATGTCATATTAATTCATTAGACTAATAATTAGGGAGCTCAGTCTTGCTGGCAATATTTTAATTCTTTCTAAACTCATTCAAAATGTACCTAATATCTAGTCACTAAGATTAATGTAAAACATACGTAAAATCCATGTTTAAAAAATCTGTCCAAAGCAAGAATAACTTTCTTATGTGGGGATTGCCATTTGAGGTTGTCAAAGTTGGCATTTTATTGTAGCAACATGTGAAGACATCTCTCTCCATAATTTACCTGCAAGAGTAAGCCCTCACTCCATTTTAGAACAGCACTAAGGGACTTGTGCCTGGGAAAGAAGATCTGAATGTTAATAAGAAAAACAGAGGCATCCTCCACAGAGAAGCTGCCAAATGCTTAGGCCTTTCCTGTTGAATTCTATTTCTCAGTCTATGTGTGCAGTTCACATCCCCACCTGATGTCAAACCCTCCCCACTCAGATCCACAGCAAGCATTCTGCAGCTACAGAAAAGACATCACAAACTTTGTCTACATATCATTACTAAAGCAAAAACAAAAAAGTCACTTCCCCATTCAGGCTATAGAACCAGTTCAATGGTTTATATTGCCATGAACTAAACTATGTAACCATGCATACATGTCAGATTATACACATGTATATATGGAATGTGTGTTTGTGTATGTATGTCTAAGTGCATGTTTGTATATGAATGTAAATATATATATATGCATGCATGTGTACAAATATTTATGTGTGTATGTGAGTGCATATATGTATGTGGGTGTGAAAGAGTGTATCTATATGTATCTTTGTCTGTCTGTATGTATGTATGTATATGTGTATTATATGGAGAGGTGTGAAGGCATTTGTGTGTTTGCATGTCTGTATATATTTGTGTGCATATGTATTTACATATGTATGTATGCATGTAGGTAGTATTTGTGCATTTGCATGAATGTATATGGGTATAGTTTGTACATGAATGTGTATATCTATATGTGTGTGTTTTTGAGTGTATGTTTGTATATGTATACGTGTGTGTGTGTGCACATGTATGTGGGTGATTACATCTCTAGGACTGAAATGGTGCTCAACTACAGAGCCTTCATGGCAAGACTTGAATTGTATACTTGAAGTCCAGGCTCTGGTAAGTGTGGTCATAGTCATGTTCAGTGAATCTCCTTGTCCTGGTGTTTCTTATCTTCATGGCTCCTTTTTCTACATTTCTAGTCATTAGGACCTTGATAAAAGAGTGACTGTTTCTGAAGGGACTTTAGTCATCTAAAGCATGACAAACATGGTTCTTGTAGGCCTTGCCTTTCTCCCCAGTTCCATCTTCCTTGCTAAAAAGTGTTAGATTACATTCATAAATCTAGCAACTGAGGTCTATTTCCTCATTTGGCTACTTCCTCCTCCTGAGACTGACTACCAAGATCCAACTATCAAATTATTGAAGTCCACCAATCAAAAGCGCCCTTTAGCCCACCTAATTAATATGCCCAATCAAAATTAATCAATTCATCCTAACCCTGGATTTTCCCTTTTACCTTTATAAACTTCCAGTTGCCTATGGGCCACATCTGTCTCCTCTCTATCAAGAAGCAGTCCTTTGTCCGCCGTGGAGACAAATATCCCTCTCCCATTTCCCTGTTCCTTTTCCTTTCTTTCTCATCCTCTGTCTCCTGTCTTTGTCTCTTATACCCTGCCCTTTGCCCTCTGGGGAAAATAAACCCCCTTTGTGGTGATAACTTGGTCTTGGGGTGTCCTAAGCAAATACGTCTCCCTATAACTTCTACTTTGTCAAGTAAACCGTGATAACATGCTACTATTTATATGGACTACTACTCTTAGCTAGAAGTCTTATTTGGGGGAAGAATACATATTGTGTGACACTTTTACTAAAGAGACACAAACAAAATGTCTATATATCCCAGACAGAAAACTGAAGATAGTCCACAATATAGGTACCAGGTTGGTGAACCAATAAATTTTGTTTGAGTTACTTATAAGAATATGATTAAGCCGGGCGGTGGTGGCGCACGCCTTTAATCCCAGCACTCAGGAGGCAGAGCCAGGCGGATCTCTGTGAGTTCAAGGCCAGCCTGGGCTACCAAGTGAGTCCCAGGAAAGGCGCAAAGCTACACAGAGAAACCCTGTCTCGAAAAAACAAAAACAAAAATAAATAAATAAATAAATAAATAAATAAATAAATAAATAAAATAAGAATATGAAGCCGGGCGGTGGTGGCGCACGCCTTTAATCCCAGCACTCGGGAGGCAGAGCCAGGCGGATCTCTGTGAGTTGAGGCCAGCCTGGTCTCCAAAGCGAGTTCCAGGAAAGGTGCAAAGCTACACAGAGAAACCCTGTCTCGAAAAACCAAAAAAAAAAAAAAAGAATATGATTAAGGTGTCACTCATAAAAGCAGAAGTGATTCAAAGACAGCTATATCACCAAAAATCCACCCCAGCATGGGTGAAGTGGACACTGCATAATCTGTAGGCAGCTAAATATGTTGCAGAGTGACTTTTCCAGGTAGCTTAGTTGGTCTGAGCCTCTTTTAGGTAGCTCAGCTTGTATAAAAGTATATTTCAGCAGTCCTTATTTCTTATATATGCTTGGGTGTGAAGGATCTTTTGAATAGAATTAATTTCAGGAATTTCCTTAGTCTTAGAGTTGTTTGCCTCCTGACCTTAATGAGTTTCCCTGAAAAATGGAATGTTTCATTTCCCCTTAGAATAGTCGTTATCTTAACAAATGTCCTGTGGTGCTATTTTGTTTGTACTCTAACAAATAAAATTTGCCTGAAGATCAGAGGACAGAGCCAGCCACTAGATTAAACACAGAGGCCAGGCAGTGGTGGCACACACCTTTAATCCTAGCACTCAGAAGGCAGAGATCTGTCTGGATCTCTGTGAGTTTAAAGCCACCCTGCACTACTCGAGATTAATCCAATTCAAAAGAGAAATAGAGTCAGGCAGTTGTGGTACACACCTTTAATTACAGCACTTGGGATCTCGTGTTTATGCTCCCAGTATTTAAGAAGCACACAGACCATTAATCCCAGCACCGGGAAGGTTGAGACAGGAAATGATATGACTGAGCAGAGAAAGGCATATAAAGTAAAAGGAGACAGGAACTCAGTCGTTTCAGCTGAGGACTTGGGAGCATACAGTCTGAGGATTCCTGGACACAGGATCTTCCCCTCTTGACTGAGAAGTTGGTGAGGTGAGAAGTAGCTGTGGCTTTTTTCCTCTGATCTTTCAGCATTTACCCCAATATCTGGCTCTGAGTTTTTATTATAAGACCGATTAGGATTCATGCAACAATGTCCCAAGATGGAGGGTTTTGTCATGAAGAGAACTGCTAAACAGCACTCCACCCCTTTCTCTACCTCTTACATGCTTTCAGCCTCCTTTTTCATATAGTTCCTGAGCCTTAGAGAGACTAACATAGAAGTCTGACTATGGTCCTCCAACTCTAGTTGGATACTGAATCATTATTTACTTATATTTATCCCTCTGTTTCCTGATCATGGTTGGGGAAAAGTGTAGCTAGAGTTTTCCTGCCTGGCCTACAATCAGGACAAATCTCTGTCACCCGCCAGTCCCACAGCCACTCAGACCCAACCAAGTAAACACAGAGACTTATATTGCTTACAACCTGTACGGCCGTGGCAGGCTTCTTGCTAACTGTTCTTATATCTTAAATTAATCCATTTCTATAAATCTATACCTTGCCACGTGGCTCGTGGCTTACTGGCATCTTCACATGCTGTTTGTCATGGCGGCTGCTGGCAGTGACTTTTCCTCAGCCTTCTACTTCCCCGAATTCTCCTCCTTCTTGTCCCGCCTATACTTCCTGCCTGGCTACTGGCCAATCAGTGTTTTATTTACTAACCAATCAGAGCAACACATTTGCCATACAGAACTCCCACAGCAGGAAAGTCTTGCCAGTATTTCTTTTACTATAAACGAAATATTTACTATATATAAATGAGAAAAAGGCAAAAAAAAAATAGAAATAGAAAATATCCAGATGAACTCTGACAGCAACAATAACTGATGGTCATAAATGCAAGTGCTGGGAAGCACCTTAACCAGTACTTCATATTTATTTACCGAAGCAACAGCAGTTGTTTTTCATTTTCTATTAGGGCCTATGAATTTCCCTTACCCTAGGTTTTTGTTTCACTTTCCAGTACCGTATGCAGATTTTCCCATGTGGAGTAGACCTTAAGTTCAATCGTAAAGTTAGTTCTATCAACACCCATGTAATGGATTTACTGAACTAGCTGACATAGCTTGTCAGGAACCTCCATCATGAAGCACGCGAATCAACAACTGAGTGGGACTTTGAGTTATACTTTTTTAACAATCTTAGCTGCACCTTCCAACATTAAAAGAGCTGGAACACAGAGAGAGGACATTTTCAACCCAGTCCTAGTATTATTTCTCAAAGTCCTACAATCAAAGTAAGTGATGTCTTAAGAAGTAGGATCTTATCATCTAGTTCTGGAATGTAGACAGTATCAATAACAATAGACTTTATTGTTTTAGGGACCCTCCCAGGACTTCCCTGGCCAATGAATCCTCAGGAGGTAATCCAGTCTTCCAGCTGGGATTTTTAACCACCTTGTGGACTTTGGGAGCATCTGTTTTTATTCTTGCAGGATCTCCTTGTTTACTGTGTGTGGATCAATTTTCCATCTTTACTCTTTTAGGCACATTTATATATCTCTCAATCAGTTTATAATCTCCAAAACATGAAGGCTTAATATTATGGAGCATTATGATATATATAAAACAAAACATTTTCACAGAAGATGGGACAACAAAGTAACTGCTAAACCACCATCTCATTAAGAGGAGTAGGGTTACAGAGATAACATTAGTGAAGACCCTGAAAGACAGTTATCATAAGTTTTGATCATGTTTCAGGGGATTGTAGAAATTCACAATTCAGAAGATACTAAAATAAACCAGTAACAAGACCTAATATATCATGAAAAGATTTTATCCATTTGTACTCATTATCAGGCTTTCTCATCATGGGGCGTTTTCACAGGCCTCCATTTATAGCCCTTATCTCTAATGAATTCAGTAGAGCTGGGTCTTATTTGCTTACTCTGACCCAGAGCCAACATAGTAATAGTAGCCTATATATTTGACTATTCTTATGCAATCCTCCTAGGTTATGCACCTGTCTCCTTGACTGGATGAACATCCTATATGGGCACAGGAGAGAAATCCATATGATTTATTCAAGGGAAACATCTGATCGCCCCTTTGTCAAGATAATCTCAACCTGTATGATTTTATATCCACATTTATCAACTTATGTTATGGTCTTTGATTCTCCTGGGGACCACCAGGAACCAAGACACTTATTTCCAGCATCCATAAAAGGCCAGTACTTTTTAACATTAACAGAAGATTAAATCAATATATAACTTTGGGTGGGCATTTCATCACCTTTCCTGGTCCTCATCTATAGGTATCCATGACTACCCTATTAGGTAAGGCACTGGAGAAGCTCCCACCTCTAGAGACCTCCTTTCTCTGTAGTGGGGAGAGCACACTAGAAATCACATGTACTTCACCTGTACTTCCATGATTTTGTGGGGGTTTTTACCGCTGTGGTGAATTCTTCATCAGGCCTTAAAATCTTCCAAAGTGTCACCAGCACCAAAAAACAAAAATGTTTTAACTGTTTTTCCCCCTAGGAAAAACTCACTATAAATCTACTCACATTTTCCTCCAAATGACGTGGAGGGTTCCCTTTGGTTTTACTCTTTTTCTGCATTTTACTGACCTAACTCCCATGTTGGCTAGCTTGTTTATATCTGCCAAAGCTTCTTTTACTTTACCAAGATGTCCTATCATGGGACTCACCAAAGTTCTTAGCAACAATGCCAGTCACAAGTTATCTGACAAAATGACCTTTTTCTTAACTTGGATGAACAGTCTCATCTGGAATAGTGAAATAGGTGTCAAACATCATTTTTTCATTATTTTTAGTTATTTTCCTTTTACTTTCCCTTATGTTTTTCTCTTTTTGCTACCTGATTCTTTCCATGAGTTGCAAGGTACAGTTCACTAGAAGAGATCTAACTTTTGTTTTCAATGTATTCTACAAAGTATAAGAATAATCAACACAGCTCCTCCATCTTATCCTTTCCAACACAGACAAATCCCCTTTAATGCAACTTTTATTACATGTAACAGTGGCCACCTGACTTCTGTGACAGCCTGTTGCTACTTTTGTACCTTGTGTGTTACTCTCATGAACTGTAAATTTTGTCTTAAACATTAATCGTTTTTATGAATAGCTCTTTTCTAACTCTCCAGACCCTACTTATCAAGTAAACATACTATTACCTCATAACATACAAAGGAAGATAGCCTCACAGGAATTTCCTCTGTAGACTCTCCACCTAGAATTTCCCTCAGGAATAAGACTCAGCCTTTGTTTCATATTCATATCTCATTACTCACCATAAAATCCATTCTATTATTAATATCACAAGAAGACAGACAACTCCATACCATAGAAGAAAATGTAGCCTTATTGAGATGTCTTCCATGGACTCCTTACCCAGAATTTCACTATGAGCTGAGGACTCAGCCTTGGTTACATGTCTCAGCACCCATTGTAAGAGTCATGAAACTGCTGACACAACAAAAAGGTACATTATCTCATAACATATAAAGAAAGGTAGTCATACCAAGCTCCCCTGTGGATGCTCCTTCAGGCTGATCAGCCTCAGCAGCGTACTTTGTTAACCATAGCTAAGACCATGCAATCACTTCTCACAAACTCATCTTTGGTTCACCAAATATGTTGAATTACACTATACCTGGGGAGACACGAATATCTGTTCTTTCTCGATAGGAAAACAACAAAGCACAACTTGGAGAACTAATGAAATTTTTGGGTTTACTTCTAGGAATATGAGTGAAGAGTTACAAGAGCAAAACTGGCTTAAAGACAGCTACATCATCAAAAGCCCATCCCAGCATGAGTAATGCTGCATAAAAGCTAGAAATTTGGAGTGCAGTATACAATTTGCAGGCAACTCAACAGGGTAGAGACTGTTTCAGGAGATCCCATAATCTGTGCCTCTTCCAGTTACACCAGCTGATTTCTGATTCATCCAGATTGCTTGGATGGACTCTTTTTTCCAGGAAACTAAGCTTGCATGAAAGTTTCTCTTAGTAGTTATTACAACTTATATATGCATCTAGAGGGTGGGGCATAGTATAGCTGGTAAGTTTCAGGAAGTTCTTGAAGCTTTTGAGTTGCTGACTTCCTGAACTTAAGGCACTTTCCTGCAGAGTAGAGTCTTTCACCTCCTTTTTACATCCTGTGTCTTAATGAGTTTCGCTCCAAGATGGAAAGTTTTATTCTCAGAAGAAACTGCTATCCAATAGTAGGGGAACTGAGGGAAATAGGAGCATATTCTTATTGTGTTTCCAATAACACGTAAAAAGGAAAATCTTATCCTTCTCATTGAAAATGGCGCACCTACAGACCAGGGCATAAATCACATGCATACTGAAACTTCTCATGCCATAACAACATCGTGTGTGTGTGTGTGTGTGTGTGTGTGTGTGTGTGTGTGTGTGTACAGAACCTTCCTGACTTCTAATACTATCTGTACCTTTATCTCAAATTAAAGTCCCAGTGAAATAGGAAAGGGATTGAGATTTAGCTTTTGCTAGTACAGACCAAAAAAAAAAGGTGTCTAGGTTACACACTGCTTGATGGAGGCATAGACCCAATGCTCCCCAGAGTTGGCAGTGAACATGGCTCCCAGAACTGGTGGTAAACATATGTCTGCCATATTAAAAAGCCAAGAGGGGAAGAGTCAACAGCCAGGGCTGCTGTTTTTGTCCTAGCCATGCAGTTTAGCTGTTTAAAATCTCTCCTCGTCAAAAAATGATTACTAATACACAATAAGAACAGATTTAGATGGAAAAACTCTAAATGGGTTATAATATGTTTGAAAATATATGTAGGCTTGGGAGAGTTAAGAGAAGGTATAGATAGCTATAAAAATATAAATATATGGTTTCAAAACAATAAAATAACATACTTAAAAAGGGGAATGAAATAATATTAAAAATGAGCCACATGAGGATGGAAAATGCACAGAAAGTCTGAAATTTGTATATTATTATGTTGTCTTTAAAATTTTTGACTGCTATGAAATATTTGATTTTAACAGCTGCTGAATTAAATCAACCTAAATTTTTTAAAAATATCTTGACTCCAAAACTTAATTCAAAAGGTATGCCACTTTTGGGGAGAGGTTATGTTTTTGTTTCAACAGGAAATGAGAGGCTATGGATTCATTCAAAATTAAAGATGATCAGATTTGATCAAGGAAGACTCCCTGAAATCCTGACTACAGGCATAAAAACATAAACCTGAAAGAACTATAAGACACATGATATATATATTTTACCTGCACAAATACATAACAAAAATTATCTTTGGCTGACTTGTGTACAATACATTATCTGTACTTGGATTAATGCAGATATATATGTTACCTTTAATAGTGTGTGTATTTTCAGGACAAGGGGCCCAGATATCATCTGTTTTCACAGATGGCCCAATGATTCAATGTTTCAGAGTGCCTCTGTTGTAGTTTCCTCTGAGTTCTGCATCTAGGAAGGCTTCAAGGCTATTGGCTAAGATGATCCAGCCCCACAGACTACTCCAGCCAAGACTTGACCATAATCCTAAATTTTTTCAGGGTCTCCATAAGATTAATAGTGCCCCCAGTCAGCAGGAAGTAGCCTAGAATACTATATCCTCATTCCCTAAAAGTGGATTATGGATGTTTGTCTTTGTTTAGGGTGTTGGTTACAAAATATAGAAATAATAGGACAAATGGGTAGATTATTGAATCTACTTTAATCCAAAAAGCAACTATTAATCTTACACATTTTACATTAATATGGATTTTGGTTTATTGATACAAATTTAAAGTTAATTTTGTTATACTGTATATACATTTCTACTCTTGTTTAAGGTATCATGTTTATGCAACTCATTTAAAATTGTAATGTATAGTTAAAAAATACAGATTAATAATTTAGTCATCTATGATAATCAAACTTATATTCACCTTAATTAAGTTTTCTAGGTATATACAGATATATTTCAATTATGTAGGTAATCTTGAAACACTTCCAATTCCTACAGAAAATGGCATTTAAAATGTTTTAAAAATTTAGACTTTTCTGGACAATGAGAAACATCTGCTCCTGGCAGCATCAATTTACTTCAAAGAGGAAGATGGGCATCAAAGATACACCATATGGAGTTTGCTTTCTTTATGGCAAAAGTTAGCCATTTGGGCAAGAAACTTCACTTGCCTGTATTGCTTAACAATATGTTATATAAATTGGACATACAGAATTCATAGGAAGATGATCACTGAACTTTTCAAGGCAAGATAGTCCTTCAGGTTTCTGCTTCTCAAAGGAGACTGCCAAACATTTGGCAGGACACAGGGAGAAGAAACTGATGAACTTTGCTAAAAAGTGAGACAACCCTTCAAATTTCCTGCTTCACTAAAAAGTCAGCCAGAGACTCTAGGATTGTTAAGCTAAAGATGGATGTCCCAACACTGCTGAGGAACTTTGGGTGACTGTCCAGGCAACCACCTGTCTCCTGTCATTTCTAGAATTTTGAAAGTTGCTTACAATGCACTTCCTGTTTACTTAGGTAATATTATATCCTTCTGGGATCTTTGATGGAGTTGAAGACTAGATAGTTATAATTATAGTTTTCCTTAGTTATGATAAAAGGTAAATTAGATATAAAATTTTAGACTCACAAAAATAGGATAGATGATAGAATGTTTTCTTTAATTTTACCAAATACAAGTAGAGTAGATATTTGTAACTGTAATTCTTCCTTGATAACTGTTTTGTTGTATATAATTTTACTATGTTAATATTAAAACTTTCCTTTTTGATTAGACAGAAAAGGGGAAGTGCTATGGGATATCTTTCTGTATTCTGTAAATATATATTTTTCTCATTGGTTAACAAATAAGCTGTTTTGTCCTGTGGCAAGGCAGCTTAGAGGCAAGTGGTAAATCTGAGCAGAGAGACAAGAAGAGACAGGCAGGAAGAGGAGAGGCCAGCCTACTTCCCAAGGAGCAAAAAGAGGCCAGCAGACTAGTAAAACCACCACCACATGGCAACATATAGATTAATAGAAATGGGTTGATTTGAGATGAAAGAGCTAGCCAGCAAGAAGCCTGAGCCATAGGCCATACAGTTTGTAATTAATATAAGCCTCTGCATGTTTGCTTGGGACTGAGCAGCCATGGAACCAGGCAGAACACCAGAAAACTTCTAGCTACAACATACATACATATATTATTCTGGGGCAGAGGAATAGAAGAGTATGCAATTTAGACATAAAGCAATGGATGAGTTTAGGTTGTAAAGGCTGGTTGCATTGGAAACCCAAAGTACATAAGGTGGGTTACATTGTTCTCTTAAAGGCAGGTGAAAGGGAAACAGGCTGAGTATACAGGATATCAGGTTAAGAACATAGATTTGAGTGTTTTCAAGGTGTATTATTAACGTTGCTGTGAGATCTTTTGGGGATCAAGAGATATTTCATAAAGAATCATTACTCTATGTGTGTTTATGTGTATGTGTACATGAGTGCATTAGGATGTGTGTGGAGGCCAGAGGTTGGCATCAGGTGCTTTTCTCAGTGTGCTGCTTACTTTTTGAGTCAAGGTCTCTCATTGAAACTATAGTGAAAACATTAAACATGAGAAAGAGGAACAAATACCAGTCCCAGGTCCCCAAACAGTTAGCCTCAGCAGAAATATTCTTGTGATATTTCTTGTGGCATCCTGTAGCCTCAGCAGAATAATCTTGTGACATTATCTGGGTCTAGCAGAACATCCTGTGGCTATTCTAAGAAGAAAAACAGCACCCATGGAAAGTCCTCATAGCTGTATTCCCCCTCCCCAGTGCTGATCTTTAAACTAGCCAATTATGTATTGCCCTGAATGTTATGCTAATTTTGTGGGTTTTGCCTTTAAAAGATGCCTGCAATTATTGTTCGGGGCTCCTCTCACTGGATAGTGCAGAGGGCCTGCTTGCGCAAACAATCAAAATAAAGCCTCTTGCTGATTGCATCAACCGGTCTGGAGTCCAGGTTTCTGAGGCACCCACCTAAGAGGATAGTGCACTGAGTCTGGGGTCTATCAATAGCTTATGGATTTAGCCAGGAGGGCTAGCCAGTGAGTTCCAGAGAACTGCCTATCTCCACCTCCCTAGTGTTGAGAGTATAGGTATATTTTTCCTGTGCTAAGCTTTTTAATTGGGTGCTAGGAATCTGAACTCAGGTACTCAGACTTTTGAACAACACTCACTGACAGAGGCATCTCCTCAGTCTCTGTTTTGTTTTGGTTTGGGGTTTTGTGTTGTTGTTTTGTTTGTGTTTGTTTAGAATCAGGCATTGATTTGGGACAACTGACATAAAAAATCTGAGCCGTCTTTTGTCTTTGATCCCTGTTCCACAGACTCTTGGTTTAGCAGTTGTCATATTGTATATAATTACTAAATATATTACAAATTCCCTGCTACTAGAGGTCAATGTCAGGTCTGGTTTCTATGTTTTTCTTCCCATACTACACAAAACTGCCTTAAGCTACTTGCTGGTAGATGAAGGTTCCTACAGTCCTACTGATCAGCACATGTGTTTGTGAAAACATGTCTGTAAATGGACGGTTCTCTCCCACCTGCCTGGTCCTGAATAACCACTCAGAGGCTTAATATTACTTACAAATGCTCAGCCAAGAGAACAGGCTTGTTACTAGTTAACTCTTACACTTAAATTAACTCATAATACTTATCTATGTTTAGCCACATGGCTTGGTGCCTTTTCTCAGTATGACATTCTCATCTTGCTTCTCTGCATTTGCCAGCAACGCTCTGACTCTAATCTTCCTCTTCCTAGAATTTTCCTAGTCTGGCTCTCTCCCTCAATCTCGTCCTGCCCAGCTATTGGCCAATCAGTTTCTCATTAGCAAATGGTAGAAATACATATTTATAGCTTATAAAAATACAGAAGGATTATCCCACAGTACATGTCCCTCCTTAACTGTGTAGGTAAAGAATGCAGTCTCCATCCTGGATTGGTGGTGGAATTTTCTGGTGCAAACTTGTCTAGAAAGAGTCTCGTCATCCTAAAGCCTATTCAGCTCATTTCCACAATCATGCCATCACAAGGTCTTTGATTTTCCTCTGAGTCTTTCTTACTCCCCCTGCTCTTCTGGTTCTTCAAAGCAGGAACAGAATCAGGCAGCTGTGTTTTCTTCTTTTGCTGCTGTTGGTCTATGTTAAAACAAAAGGCTTCTTTTCCATGCCCAACTCTCTCCATTTTGTACACCCACCATGTGACTAGTAGACAAATGAAGCCATTCAAATATTTGTTCCTTATGTCATCTATCCCTATCACACCTTGCAATTCCTGTCATGTACCACATGTCAGTTTAAAGCATAACATCATTAAATACCTTCAATACACTAATGGATGCTTCACACATGAATGAATTAATGGAATGTGTTATTGTTTTCCCTCGCAGGACATTAAGAACTTACCTCATGCTGGATCTCTGAAGCCCTGCAGAGATACTGTAAACGGTTAGCTATAAAATAAGCCCTCAGTAACTTTAAGTTCAAGTTTATCATTGAAGCATCACTCATGTGTGAAGAAGATACATGCCTCTGAGGGCTTTGGGGCCAAGCTACCATTACCATAAAGAGAAACATGAGGTAATAACTGGAGAAAGGGGGCAGAGGGGAGGATCTCAGCACTGAGACCAAAACCTTGTCAGGAAGAAATAAGAACAAGGTGGGTGTCATTGTGATCATTCATTCTTTGCTTCTCCCTTTTGTCTGTGGAGTGATGGCTTCGTTAATGAAGACAGTATTAGTTTTCTCCCATAGCATGCCAGTGTAGGAGATTTGCTTTCCTGACACAATTGACATATTAAGAAGGACTAAAGTTTGTGTGCACAAGCACTGTTTAAATTAACTTCCTCATCCCCTAGAGAAATCTTTCAAGATGATTTGCCAAATGAACCCCATCCTGGCCTCTCAGCCACACTGTACATGTTGCCTAAACAGAATTGTAGCAGTACAGTGTTTGTCTAGCTCCTCTGCAATATCAGAAGTAAAGCAAAGGCAATTCCACCTCTATAACAGTAATTTCTTCTTAATTAAAATTGAAAGCTTTTCCAACAGGTTCTCAGAAACTATCCTGGAGAGATACATTTTTCTTTTCTTATGTAGCTAAGCATAAATTTTGAGGTTCTGGCTTAATATTAGGGAGGAATAGGTATGAGAGTCAAAGTTACATTTTAAATTTCAATTACTATGCTAAGGGATCCATAAAACAAAAATGTCTCTGATCTGCAAGCCTCTTGTTCAAGGGCAGATAGTTCTTAAAATGCTAGAGGCTATTGTTTATGGGAGATAACAAGCCACATGTTTTCACTTCACTAAACAAGTTTGTCTGACTCATCTATACTAGATATTCTTGATCACAGATAGGTAGGAGGTACATAGGCTGGAAATATGTCAGGATATATGCTTGCCCCTGATTGGACCTGATCAGAAATGCAAGCAATTATAGGTTTTCTTTCTTAAGCCCTTGCCATACTTCTGGGCCATTTATCAGGAACCCAGGTATGGACCTGGCCAGAGCCCAATCCACTTGGCCAATATTTAATTAAAGCTTTCTGCAAATTTGTTTTAAACTATGGCAGTAGTCTTATTCTTGATCAGTGGGATTAACATTTTCTGGAGGCCCCAGCGAGATTTAGACCACCCTCCCAAATTCTAAAGCTGGATCTTCTCTCTGGAACTTTGGAACTCTGGGGCTGAGGAGCCACTTCAGGAGGCATGTGCCTTGAGATATTCTAAGGTTCTGATGCTGCCTTCATGTTGAGGACTATAGGAATGAATTGTCATGCTGAGAAAATCAGCAAGCATCTAAGGGAGGTCTCCTGGTGAGTCATAGTCTGGTTCTGTTTTGTGGGATCCCTATCTAGGATGTAGTTCAATGGGATCAAAATATTCTCCCATCCAGGGAATATAGCAAGATGTCACCTGCCCATCTAGTTCTGGTTCTGGTTCTGGTTGGAAAGTTTTGTTTCCCAGGGAAAGTTTTGTCTGTCTGTTTCTCACAAGAGTTTTGTCTCCCTGTTTTGTTAGAAAGTTTTATCTCTCTGTGTTTTCTGGTGTCTGTTAAGTTTGTTGTAGGCATGGACTCTAGACAGAAGTGTATCAGTTATTTTTGCTGTCTGTGCTGCTGACAGTAGCCAGTCTCTATCTCTGCCATGGCTGCATTTATAGCCAGGGCTAAGAATTTGTCTCTGAGCTCTCTGGTCACTGAATTTGGGTTAGCAGGAGTTAGGATGTCTTTTGGGTGTAGATAATATTAAAATTGTTTTATGTTGTTCTTGACTGGAAAGCGGGCTCTAGAATTAGATTCTGGCTCATTCTTTGCTAGACCCAATTGTACTTAAAAGTTTCTTCTATGTCCTCTGTCAGTATGAGACACTTCACACAATGACAGGGAAAAGAAAGCAAAGCAGAATAGCAAAATGAATAAATAAACTTGGTTTATGTGAGCATTCTATACCTCAAGATTTATGTTTATTTGATGGATATGGTTAAAAATCTGTAAAATCTGAAGAAATTAAAATTAGTAACACTGAGAGTTGATAGTTAAAAATCTGTGCACAGATAATTTTAAATGGAAATGGCATGATTCCATTTTAAATTGCCACCATCTTTAGACAGCCACGTGACTGGAAGCCATCTTTCCTAACAATGGAGCAGACAGATGTCATGTTACTTCACCATCTTTAGGCAGCCATCTTTGGTGAGTTGGAGAAGACAGATATTCAGATATTATGTGACTTCACTGCCATCTTGATTAAAGGTAACCACATGGAGTGGCCTACCAAGGAGAGGACAATAACGGTTTCCAGGTTATTTTGGATTAGGATGGATTTTTGTGTGATAATTCCTGTCCTTTTCTGAAAACAATGTTTATTAAAGATAGGATTTAAAAACAATGCATACTGAATAATATATTGAAGCTGAACCACCATGCTTTTATATGCAGAATTGTACCTTGCTCTGGTAGTTAAACTTTGTAATTTAAGAGTCATCCAGGAGATAATGGGTTTAAAGACATGATGGAATCATGGAGACAGCTGAGGTTTGCAAATGCATAGCAGAGTTAGAGTTCCTAAAGAGAGCCTAGTTATAATGGTGGACCTTAGCAGTTTTGGAAAGGTTAGTACCATGAGATAGTCAACAGAAGCACCAGCCACCATGAAGTGGAGCAAACTGACATCTAGAAGGCAGGCTATGTACTTGCTGCCAAGGGTGGGACCAAAGAGGTGATCCAAGCTTCTTGAGAAAACAAACAGGATTGTGAATGAATACCAGATACAGAACTTTGGATTGTTTGCACTATTGGAGCTTGATTTTTCCTTATGCAGATTGTATTTATGCACTGTTTTCTCCCTCTTGAAGTTAAAAAAAAGTTACTTTATTTTTGATATTGCAGGAAGACACAATTGAGAGATTTTTACACTTTTTAAAAGAGGAACTTTTTGAGTTTTACAGAAAATTTAGAAACCAGAATTTTTTCAAGGAACTGGTTTTAAAATATTTAAATTTATAAGGCTATGGAACATTTTAAGTTTACAAAATGTTTCATATTATTAATATTTGAACTTAAAAATAAAAGGCTAAAAATTAAGGCCACAACTATGAGCACCAAATACCAAACACAAGAAATTGAGATATTCCTATGTTATGATGAAGCAAGGCAGTGACCTAAGCAGTCTGGCAAAGGGCTTAGAGCAGCTTCACAGTATGTGAGTCTTGATGCTTTAGGGGTTTAAAGACCTTTCTACAGGGTCTAAAGGAGCTTCAACTCAGAAATTATTTTTTAAAGCTCAAACTTAGCAGAGATAAAGCTATAAAGTCCATTTACCAAGGTCCGGCATTTAGAGGAAAGCCCCCATTCTCTCAGGGGTTTGAAAAAAGTTCCTGCTTGTTAAAAAGGGAGTCATTCTCCTTTTCTCCAGCAAAAGGAACTTGTGGCCCTTCCATTAACATATGCCTATGGTACCTACTATCTTATCAAGGGCAATGCTAGCCTCTAGGTTCCCTGAGTCCCTGCTCACAAACCCTGCACTAGCAATCCCAGTCTTATGAAAGTTAGTAAGTTATTGTAAACTGTTAAAGATAATTTAGAAAAATCTGACTATATTTGGCATCCAACACATGGCACAACCACATGAACAGAGGAATCATGACAGTTGGAGCTTAGGCAATCACTGCCTGGGCCTCTCTGTAAGCACTCACAACAGTTGGCTGCCTCTCAAAGGGACTCTGGAAGGTGGGTTCAACGACTTCCCAAAACTGGAGCAGTAAATAAGACTCTCACTTATACCCACCAGCATGAACCCAGACAGAATCTCAGGGAACAAAGAAGGGTAAGCCACCTGCCAAAGCTGCATGGCAGAGGTCCCAGCTGCCATCTAACAGTTTAAGCTTGGATTCACATGGTCAGAGAATGCTACATACTCATTAAAAAAAAAAAAAGCCAAGCTAAGAAAACTACTTAACAGGTTGCAATGAGCTTGAAAATGTGCTTAGGTGCTAAAGAAAGAAAAAGAAAATGGTATAGACAGCTATAAAAATAAAAATAAATAAATAAATAAAGTTTAAAGATAATAAAGTCTTTAAAGAAAAAATAGCTGGGCGGTGGTGGCGCACGCCTTTAATCCCAGCACTCGGGAGGCAGAGCCAGGCGGATCTCTGTGAATTCGAGGCCAGCCTGGGCTACCAAGTGAGTTCCAGGAAAGGCACAAAGCTACACAGAGAAACCCTGTCTCGAAAAACCAAAAAAAAAAAAAAAAAAAAGAAAAAAGAAAAAATAAAGTAATATAAAAAATAAGTCACATAAGGATGGGAAATAGACAAGGCACCGCTATATTGCTTTGTTGACTTTATTATTTTAAATGCTGATGAGTATACAGTAGCTGCTGAAAGACATTATATTATGAAAAGAACTTCTATATTAAACCAGCCTATATACTTTAGGGATGTCTTGGTTTCAGAATGGAAGTCAGGAAATATGTGCTGTTGGGGGAAAGGTTTTGCTTTTGTTTCCACGGGAAATGAAAAGCTATGGATTCCCTCAAAAGATCAGATAACAATAAATATCAGATTGAATAAAGATCAGATTTTACCAGGGAGACTCTTGGCTGTATTCATGAGGGAAGAAGCCAAGAAAGACTACAGGACAGGTGACATGTATGCTGATCCCTTTACATGGGAACAACTCTGAGACTGAATAAGACATGATAAATCCTGTTGGCTAGAGTCCTCAAAACTGTTTGGATATAAAGTCCAAATACTCTTATAAAACTGACAGATATCTTTTTACCTGCTCAAAAACAAAAAAAAAAATCATCTTTAGTTGATGTGTGCACAC
Organism: Peromyscus californicus insignis; assembly: GCF_007827085.1. Taxonomy (NCBI): domain Eukaryota; kingdom Metazoa; phylum Chordata; class Mammalia; order Rodentia; family Cricetidae; genus Peromyscus; species Peromyscus californicus. Next base: position 77,096,707 of record NW_026294573.1, on the reverse strand, counting down.
TGAACATTCCATACTTCTGTTAATACAGATAAGTATGTTACCTTTAAAAGTTTGTGTAGCCGGGCGGTGGTGGCGCACGCCTTTAATCCCAGCACTCGGGAGGCAGAGCCAGGCGGATCTCTGTGAGTTCGAGGCCAGCCTGGACTACCAAGTGAGTTCCAGGAAAGGCGCAAAGCTACACAGAGAAACCCTGTCTTGAAAAACCAAAAAAAAAAAAAAAAAAAGTTTGTGTGTTTTCAGAGCAAAAGGACTGGACACAAATAAAGACAAGTAGCCCAAATGATCCAGCCTCTCAGAATGCCTTAGTTACAGTTTCCTCAAAAAAATCTACATCCAAACAACTTCAAAGCTGCTAGCTGAGATGGTCCAGCTTCACAGACTGCTCCAGCCAAGACTTCAGATAAGCTCTACACTCTCCCATCACACAGAGACTAAAAAAGATAATACAGATTGAGCACTGCCAGGACTTGATCATTATCCCAATTTTCTAAGGGTCCCCTAGAGATGTCATTTCCCCCAGACAACAGGAAGTGGTCTAGGGAACACAACACTCACATTCCCAAGAGTTAGGGTGGATGTTTATCATTGTTTAGGGGGGTAGACTGCAAGTTGTTATTGGTCAGGAAGAAAAGTAAACAATGAAGGTTAGATTCAGGGATCTCTTTCCAAAAAAAGAGGGGGGTTATATAAGAAAGGGTAGATTATTGAATCTACTTCTAAAATAAAAATGAATGATAGGATAAAAGGGTTTATTATTGAATCTACTTTTAAAACTAAAAAAGCAATTTCTAGTCTCAAATATTATACATTGGTATGGTGTAGTTTTGTATATTGATAAAAATTTAAGGTTATTTTTGTTTTATATATATATACACTTATTTAAGGTATTGTTGAAAAATAAAAATGAATGATAGGATAAAAGGGTTTATAATTGAATCTACTTTTAAAACTAACAAAAGCAATTTCTAGTCTCAAATATTATACATTGGTATGGTGTAGTTTTGTATATTGATAAAAATTTCAGGTTATTTTTGTTATATTATATATATATATATATATATATATATATATATATATATATTTCTACTCTTGTTTAAGGTATTGTATCTATGCAGCTCATTTAAAAATGTAATGTATAATTAAGAAATACAGGTTAGTAGTTAGCCATCTATAATAATCAAACTGGCAATCATGTTAGGTATGTTCTCAAGGTTAAGCCTAGGTTTGTTTAACTCAGATATACTTAATAGATAATGGTCCTCAAACTTTTCAGAGATCTGGTGAATATAGCATTTAAAATGTTTAACAGAAAAGAGTTGCTAAGGCAGAGAGATTCTCAGATCCTAGCAGTAACCCCAAGGTCTCCAAAGAAGATGATGGCTTACCATGATATCTCCACCTGGATTAACCATTGGGCAAGATTACCCCAATGCAACATCTTCTGGCAGTACCTGGCATACATTATGGAGAGTTGATTTTCCCACTTTGCCTAGACAAAGTGACATCAGTCTCTCCCATATTCCTCCTCCACAGCAAAGCCTCTCATCTTCTGGGCCTGGCAGCCAAATACTAATACTGTGCTGGTACCTCTGTTCCCAATGCCATGGAGACCACAGAAGCCTGAGATGATCATCTACATAATGGACTCATAGTCTCTGCCATGTTAATTGATACATAGGCCATTTGGATTGTACTTTGTGCTATAATTTATCCTTCTCAGATCTCTGATGGTATTGATAACTAGGCTAAATATTACTTTTTCAGCTTAGCAGCAGCAGGCAATCAAATGCTTCTCTAAGGCTGCAGCCAGGTGTTAGCTCATTCATATGTAAAAATTTGTCTTTGCTTTTTTCTAGAGCTACTAGGTATCCAGTTGAGAAAAAGTAGACAGTTTTGCCTTGCTAGCAAACTTCATATTAAAAGATAAACAGGTTTCAGATGTAACTTTCCACTAAAGGAATATGATTTGAAATGATTGTTCTCAGTAATAGCTACTTGCATCTCTGGTTAATGATTAGATGGAAAGTAAGAGTGTTAAATTCTACACAAGTTTTGAGGGTCTAAGAAAATGTTCTAAGGTATACAAATATCTGAGGATATGAGAGTCTATGTAAGTTCCTGAGAATCTAAGATACATGAAGATCTGAGGCTGTGAAAGCTTTGAAGTTCTCAGAAAATGATTTGAGATGTAAATGCAAGTTATAAATATATAAATAAGTGATTTAAGGTATATGAAAATGGGAAGTGTTTTGGATTTCTTTCCCCTTTCTATGCCATAGTTATGCTAAGATTTCAAAACATCAGGGTTTTAACATTGATCAATGGAGTTCTGATAAACTGATAGAGCAACGACTACTTACTATTCAGTCACAAACTCAAGATTTAAATTTCCTTTGATTGTCTTCTAAATATAGACTTAAAGGTGCTTCTCATCAGGCTAAAGGCATCTCTGTCTAATATATATAGATATAGATATAGATATAGATATAGATATAGATATAGATATAGATATAGATGTAGATATAGATATATGGCTTGCTGGAAAGAGAAATAATTCATGCTTTTAAACACAAATCTGTAGCTGTTGTGTTGCTAGGACTCAAGTGTGTGAGTTTACTCCAGCTGTTTTACAGACACATGCTACCTGCTTTTTCTATAATGTGGATTTCAGTACAGATTGGTAATGCTAATATATCTAAAACTTTTATATCTTTTTTTAAACTAAAAAAATCACATGAGCTTCAGAGAATCTAGGGAGTAGTAAAACTTGGATCCACTTCTCACAGGTAAAAAGGACTCCAGATAACTACAGCCTAAGTTTACCCACCTGTCTATTCCTGAGGATAGGATCTCTCTCTCCTGATCTTGGGACTCCTCCCCTCCCCCAACTACCAAGTTTAAAGAGCCTGTAAGTTCCAAACGTAAGATTTTCCTTTAAGTTTCTCAATTTTAACTTCTCTCCCTAGTCTATATCTGTCTCAGCAGATTTCTACCTGGCTGACAGACAAATCCAAGCATCAGCTGCTGACTACAACATGCTCCAAACAATTGCAAGCCCTGAACTTTCTGAAAGCTAATGTGGACCAGTCCAACCTATGTGAATGCTCCCTGTATTTTCAGCTCGGTCAGTGAATCAGACACTTGTGATTAATGTTCCATTGCCTGAATTCCCTCCTTGCCTTTGACTAGCATTTCAGTGTCCAGGGCCCTGACAACATCCTAGTTTCAGCAGGAAGTAGTTACATAAGAGAGAACATCATTGTCCCCCTAAAAGGCTGCAATGTTAGGTCAAAAGGAGACTACCTAATTTAAGGGACAAAATAGCTACCTATAGGACCTATTGGTATATCAAGAGAGGTATCTGTTAACACCAAGTAAAACCAGATCTATCAATAGGTAGATTCATTAGGTGAAATAGTTCTATAGTATGATAAGGCACTCAACCTGCTCTATGTAAAATAGAGAGGTTATTATATAGCTTTAAGAGAAAATTGTTGTCACTATGCAAATGACTGAGGAATCATTAGAAATGATCTGGACATACTAGAAAAAAAAATCATTGCAACAAAAGGGGACCTATGTAGCTAGAATTTTTCTGCCTGGCCCACAGTCAGGACAAACTCTCTCATCCACCAGTCCCACAGTCACTCAGACCCGACCAAGTAAACACAGAGACTTATATTGGTTACAAACTGTATGGCCGTGGCAGGCTTCTTGCTAACTGTTCTTACAGCTTAAATTAATCCATTTCTATTAATCTATACCTTGCCACGTGGCTTGTGGCTTACCGGTACTTTACATCTTCCTTGTCCTGATGGCGGCTGGCAGTGTCTCCCTCACCCAGCTTCCTGTTCTCTCTATTTTCCTCTCTGTTAGTCCTGCCTATACTTCCTGCCTGGCCACTGGCCAAATCAGTGATTTATTTATTGACCAATCAGCAACACATTTGACATACAGACCATCCCACAGCAGACCTAAGATGAAGTAAATAACTGGTCCCCATTTTCATTTCCAGGTTCCTTCTAGATAGTAACTCTGACATCAGCCATCATAGTCTTTGGCCCTCCTAGTTTGCTAATTGCTGTTGACTCTTGCATCATTGATGCCTTAACTAAATGATAATTTCTGTCTGAGTACCATTAAGCTGATGGTTATTAGATCTCAATATAAGGAGGTACCCATCACATCACACTGTCAAGGTTTTGTCTCAGGATGCAACTCAAGGGGGGTGGGAATATGAGAACCAAAGTTACATTTTAAGTTTCAATTACTGTGCCTATAGGATCCATATAACAAAAATATCTCTGACCTGCAAGGCTCTTGCTCAAGGACAGATAGTTCCTAAAATGTTGGAGGCTATTGTTTATGGGAGACAACAAGCCACATGTTTTCACTCCCTTAAACAAGTTTGACTCATCTGCACCATTTGTGCTTGATCACATGTGGGCAGGAGGTATGTAGGCAGGAAATATGTCAGGATATATGCTTGCCCCTGATTGGACTTGATTGGAAATGCAATCAATTATGGATTTTCCTTCCTAAGCCCTTGCAATACTTGATTCTAGGCCATTTTCCAGGAACATGGTTATGGACATGGCCATCCACCTAGCCAGTATTTAAGTAAAGCTAGCTACAAATTTGGCTTTAAACTGTGGTAGTGGTCTTATTCTCGATCAGTGGGATTAACATTGGGAATGGCCAAAGGACTTTCATTCACAGCTGAGAAATCTTTTGTATTTGGCTTATTGTTAGCATATGTTAACTTCTCTCTCACTTGCCATTAGGCATTGATCCCCTGTAGGGTACCTTTTCCCCAAGCTGAAATCAGAAAGATCCAGCACAAAGAACACAGTCACCTATGCTAGTGAACTGCATCACAGCAGTAGCCAACAGTATACTCTATAAACTCCCCTTATTTATGCCTGGGTATCAGGCTTAAGAGTAGGAACTAAACACAACCTCTGAATGTTTTTGGTCATTAAGCCTGTACCCTAAACAAAAGCTTACAATCATGATTAAGTATCTAATTAAAAAAAACCTTTTTTGAGAACAAAACTCAGGTATTAACTATTCCCTGGGCTGTATGTATTATAATAAAACCTTTGTTGGCTGGCTATAAACACCAGGTACCTACATCTCTCATGCCTACTCCTTACAAGGGGAGAAAATAAACAAATTAACCTCCCAACCTCCATGACCTAGCAATGTTAGGCTGATCCTAAAAGACAATGGTATTGTCTTTAAAAACACCATCAAACATACCATGTCCTTGACCTTAGAATGAAACAGGTTATAGGACTGTAATCACAGAAGGTAGTTTCCTTTCGATAGGAGGAGAAGGAGGAGGAGGAGGAGGAGGAGGAGGAGGAGGAGGAGGAGGAGGAGGAGGAGGAGAAAAAGAAGAAGAAAAAGATGAAGAAGAAGAAGAAGAAGAAGAAGAAGAAGAAGAAGAAGAAGAAGAAGAAGAAGAAGAAGAAGAAGAAGAAGAAGAAGAAGAAGAAGAAGAAGAAGAAGTTTATTCAATTATGGGAAAGGTGAAGTTTTCTTACAGAGATGTCAAGACCCAAATCAGTTGAATCTGAGTAAATCAAAAACGGCAATTACCCTAAATGGATAACTTTTGCACTGTGTATGTATTAGAGACTCTCTTTGTTGACTTAATGAAGAAGCAGCTGTTTTGAGGAAGGTTATGTGGAATAGAATTTTAAGTAATCTCTAAGACCTACTAACAGTAAAACTTAGATCATCAGTAGGCAGCAACAAAACTAAAACTTGTTTATAAAATGCTTAAATGTTGGAATATACTATCTACGTTTTCTTCAGGTACTCTAGAGTTTCTGTTTTTATACAGAAAACTAAGTATAAGTTTTCTTTGACCCATATAGAGTTGATATCTGTGAAGAGAGAAATAAGAAACTAGTTTCATTCTTCTACATATGAATGTACAGTTTTTCCATCACTTCTTAAAGATGCTGTCTTTCTTCCCATATGTAATATTAGTGTCTTTTGTTAAAAGTCCATTGGCCATCTTTCATAACTATGCCAATGTTTACTATGGCTATATTTCAGATGCTTGATGGCTACATGTAGAGAGCAGTCATCATGTTGGATGGTGCATTTCTGAAACTTTGATATAAGCCCATTATACTTATTTCACAGTTAGTAATAATAATGGCCTAATAAAGTACAGACTAATGAAATGCAGACTTCATTAAGACCAATTGAAGTGCCAGCCTTACTGGTCTATTTAGAATTGCTTATTTTCCCAATATAGAACTTCACACTTTAAAAAATACTTTTTACATGGAGTCTTCTATTTGCTGTTAGGAAAATCTTATAAAACCAGGATGAACAGATTATATTCCATTTTTTTCTTCAGGAGAGAATGGGTATTCCTTTACACTGTGCGAATATATGTACTGTGATTGGTTTAATAAAAAAGCTAAACAGTGAGTAGCTAGGCAAGATTTTCAGGGCAGAGAGAATGCTGGGAAGAAGGAGGGTGGAGTCTGAGAAGTCACCATCCAGATGAGGAAGAAGCAGCATAGAAAGTACATAGATGAGGTAAATGAGCCTTAGGGCAGCACATAGATTAATAGAAATGGGTTAATTTAAAAGAGCTAGCTAAAAACAAGATTGGCTGAGATTCCATAATTAATAATAAGTTTCTGTGTGTGGTTACTTAGGAACTGGCTGGTGAGACAGAAAACCTACCTACAAAAGAGAGAGAGAGAGAGAGAGAGAGAGAGAGAGAGATTATAGTCCCCAAATCTCCTTCAAGAGAATGTTCCAATGACCTAACTTCTTCCTACTAAAGTTCTCCTAAATGTTCTTCCAATCCTGGCATTCCACAGGCTAGTGACCAAACCTTTACTACAGGGGCATGTAACTTGTCTTGTATTTCATAATTACTTCTATGACAAAGTTTGATATCCACACAAGATTTTCCTTTGAATATGCTCTGCTTATTCACACAAACATTCCTTATAATACCATGCTATTACAAGGATTATGGTAACCTCATATTAACTGACATCTCACCAAGTAGGTTGGAAAGGCTTTAGGATTCTACCAGGAAGTCCTGTCCAGCGAAGGCACTTTAGGGGCAAGCTCATGTCTGCCATGAGGTTCTCTGGTGTGACCAGCTGGGAAGATGGCACTGTTGAAGTTTCAGAAGGTCCTTGAAAGCTTTCACCAGTGCCTATCTAGCACTGACATATAGGCATATCAATGCTCCTGAAAACATTATGGTCACAGGAGCCAGAGTCACACAGTGACCAATCCCAAAGTCCTTTTGCTGATGGTGATTAGCACAGACTTGAGATGCCATGACTTGAGAGCCTGACAATGTGATCTTGAAGTTGCCTCTGAAGTTCCAGTTTTTGTACTATTTCTGTGGGGAGTTAGCTGTACTATCTGGACTCAATACTCAAAAGTTGATTCATTTGTATATCAGAACCATCTTGAGGTTAGTTCATTAATATATCAGAGCCTGCCTTAGGGTTGGCTCATATTCGAGCTGCCTGGCTTTTTAACACACCATGAAAGCATTACGTTATTCCAACTCACACAAAGGTTTTCAAGTTATACAAAATAATTTTTCTTATGTTCCTAACAACTCCTTCAAAAATGTAATTTATGATTCACTAGGAAGACTATTTAAAATTCTACTAAGTATCATCCACCTCTCAAATAAACACACACACTTATTTTGTGAATGAGAAAAGGCAGGGTTTTTTTAACATTTATTTCTGCATATCCATTGCCCAATAAAAACCTAGTTTGCATGGCAATACGGTTTGGGGGAATGCATTTTGAAATAAAAATAATGAGGAATTTGGATAGAGAAAATAATGAATAAGATTACATAGTCATGAGTTGGCAAGTGTTGGTGTAAGATAATGGATAGCTGGAGCTTATTACACTATATTCCACTTTCCATAATCAAGACAGTTTAAAAGTTAAAAAGGACAGGAAAAGAGCTAAACTTTTGATAAACCACAAACTGTTTGTCAAAGTGTTTGGTTCCAATGTCTGTTCAGTCATGTCATCTTATATAAAAAAGCAACAGTTATGCGAAACTGGCATACTGTGACTTAAGGGGTAGCTTAGAGATAGAATACTTGCCTAATAACTGAAAGGCCTTAGGTTCAATCCCCAGGACCAAAAAAATATTACCACTATTTTTTTTTTTCAGAAAAGGCATAAGTGTGTATATGTGTATAAACATGTGAACATAGAACATTCATATAAAACACATGCATGCAATTACATGCTAAATACCTTTGTATGTGTGTATCATTAATTTCTCTAGGATATAAATCTGTATCCTCATTCAGTTAAGTTGCCTGCTGTCCACTGTTGGTGATCTTCTGTACTAAAGTTTTGAATGGTTTACTTACACGGAGTAGAGACTTAGTCACCTAGTAAGGAAGGACGAAGGTGATAGATCCTTTAATAGGTGGAGCATACTAGGAGGTATTTAGGTCCTGGGCATTCCATATTCGTGACTAGATTAATGTTAACCTTCAAAAGAGGATTGGATTACTAGTAGACTGGTTTCCATGAGAAATGGTTCCTATGAAAACACTAAGCAAATTTCTCCTTCCCAGTCTCTTGCTTCCCATCTCACAATGTGATCCCATCTGCACATTGTTATCTGTTCTATAGTGTTACCAAGTTGCAATACAGCCAATACAGATATTGTAATAAAGTTATTACAATGTCTCTGCATGATGCAGGGATCTTCTATCATCGAACTTGTCAGCCAAATACTCTCTTTTCTTGATCAAAGAGATATTGGATATTTTGTTACACCAAAAGGAAAAGACTAAGATAACTCTGTTTGCCCCTTATTTACTGAAATCATTGGTCAATGAACAATGATGTGAATAATGAAGCAAAACACAGAAGTCATCACAAGGAAGGAAGGGGAACTTGAAGTTGGGATATTTGTTCTCTGCCTACTTGCTAAACAGTCCTATAGTGCTGTCTCCTGATTCACTAAATAGTTCCTGCAATTTCAGGGTGGCTATTTTATGAGTCTCTTTTTCTGGGTTCCAAGAACAAAATTAAGCAATCTACTGCTTGTTATTTGTTCCCTTTGGACACAGCACTTGTTGGCTCAGGTGGTAATATGCCATAGTCCCTAACAATCATTTGCATAAGACTTGCACTCACACCTTTGTACAGTTCTGTGTACTTATTTATTATTCGCAAAATTCATCGTCTTCTAGGTTCAACTGTTGTGGATTCTAAACAAAGAGCTGGGACACTGAGGCTTTTTTTTTTTTTGATAAAACATCTTTTAATGGTGTGAGTACAGAATCAACAGAGCTTCTGTTTAAAAAACAAAGAAGTTAAAAGAGAGCTCCATGTACAGTGAGCATGAGCTTTTTGCATTGCTTTTGATTCCTTGTCTTGAAAACATGTAGCATACCATCCAAAGGGGTAGGATTCTAATATGAGGTAAGGGAGGAGAAAGAGGATGCAGTAGAGATGTCATGGACATTCATGGACATGGTCTAGCCTGTGTAGCTGTCTTTTTGTTTTTCTTTTTCTTGATTTTCAGGACCATTACCATATGACAAGCAAATAGCATGTAGCCACTAAAAATAGATACTACTGGGCAGATTAGTATATGTGCTCTCCATATATATAGATATATTATGGGGAGAGAAAAAATACACACACACACACACACACACACACACACACACACACACACGTATGTGAAAATGGTAAAATAGGCTGGGTGGTGGTGACACATGCCTTTAATCCCAGCACTCAGAAGGCAGAGTCCCAGCACTCAGAAGGCAGAGCCAAGTGGATCTTTGTGAGTTCAAGGCCAGCCTGGTCTACAGAGCGAGATCCAGGACAGGCACCAAAACTACACAGAGAAACCCTGTCTCAAAAAAAAATAGTAAAATAGGTAGACAGATGATTAGATAGACTGACAAAAAAGGTAGATAGATAGATAGATAGATAGATAGATAGATAGATAGATAGATAGATAGATAGATAGATGACAGATAATTAGAAAATTTCTAATGCAACATCTGTGTCTTGGGTAAATCCTAACCTGGACATAGCTTATACAGAAAGAAAGAGATAAGGAATTTGGTATGTCAGGCAAATACTGGTCCATGAAACATTTCTTTTGCTAGTAGACATTGAGACCTCATAGCACACAAAACTATCTCTGAAAACCCCAAGTTCTGAGAGTACCTCAACTCTTCTAAAATTCTTCACATTTAGAAGTAGATCAAATGTTGTATCACTATATGACACATCACGCTATTTTAATTACTGGACTACTTGTATTTCTGCTAGACTGTGAGCAGTTCAAGGAAAGAGCACTTCTTTTGTTTTCCAATTTTATATTCCTAACAGAGAACACTGAAGTTGTCACATCACAGACACAATTAATTAATAACTATAGCCCTGAATGAATGAGCACCAGTGGGGTTCAGAATAGGGGCTCTAAACTGAGGGGATTTCCACTTACCATCTGGTTTCTAAAACCACCAACACCAAGTCCAGATATGACCTTGGTATCATAGAAAAGAATCTTTCTCATCTAAATCACTCCCATCTGCCTGTCTACTACCAACATAAGGTCTAGAGGCTGAGACACACACCTTCATTTGTTAAGGAGGGAGAAAGGGGGAAGCAGATGGTAAATTAAGGTAGGAAAGCTCATTAATTCCTAATGGAGGCTTTCTCTTGGATGTAATTAGAACAAAAAGGCAAGAGAGCCAAAGGATGGATGTTTGGGGATTGAAGTCAGCAGCTGGAAGAGGTTTATGAAAAGTATAAGCCCTCAGGGAGCTTCCCACTACAATATCCATACCTCATAAGTACATAAAGCTTTACAACAAGCAAAACATTTCTCCTCATATGGTTCCAAAGGAGTCTCAGGGAATGATTACAATACATTAGGGAAAGGTTTTTATCTCTGTAATGATTTGAACATATTGTGGCTATGAATGGAGATTATTTTAAGGCCATTTCTAAAGGTCACATGCCAGTTCACCTAGCTGACTTCTATACACCAAACTTCCTTTCTGCAGTTCCCACTATCACCCACTTACAGAATTTCCATTTGTGTCTCTTTCTGATTGGCAGATGGATCACAAATGTGCTAATAATCAAGCCTAGTCTTTTATATTTGTAAGTTCTCATAGAAAACATTGGTATCTAGTCAGTATTCCAAACCAGGAAAGAAGGGATATCATTCCATAAGACTAGTTGACATTTCCTAATTTCTTACTACTATTCCTAGCACAACATAAAGATATTCACATGCATAGTATAATAGTTTACATGAGAAATGTCCTCATAGGCTCAGGATTTTGAACACTTGGTCCTCAGTTATTGTTGCTGTTTGGGGAAGTTTAAGAGGTGCAGCCTTGCTGAAAGAAGTGTATGTCACTTGGGGCTGGCTTTCAGAGTATGAAAGCTAACTCTACTTTCAGTCCTTTCTCTGTTTCTTGCTTGCAACTGAGATGTGATTTCTCAACTTCTTACTCTTGGTAGCATTCCTGCCACTTGCAACCATGACTCCTCACCATGATGGACTCTTATCTCTCTGAAGCTTACTATAAGCCTGAATAAACTCTTCCTTTTATAAGTTGCCTTGGTCATGACATTTTTATCACCAAAAGAGAAATAAAACTAATACATATAATTTCATAAAATTTTAGATAGGAACTCTACTGTGATCTACTGAAAAGTATGAGGTAAGCATCTAAAATATCAACATTAAATATGGAGGATTAATTACCAAAAGCTCTCAAGAAAGTGTGAGTATCCTTAGACAATCCAAAAAGAAGTTTATTACTTGAAAAATGATTTCTTGTGTCAACATTAGCTTGCCCCTTGATGTCTTCCTCTTCTCTCAAGTGTACATAGCCGATGTAGATTAAAAGTAAGTGGAAATTAGCAAGGACAGTGCTCTGTTTAACCTGGATCAGTTGCTTGTAGCCACCTACTTCTCAATAAATATTTTATCCTCAAATAAGCATTCATCCAAAATTATTATTGGACCAATGCCCAGATGTGCTTCATTAATTTGTGCAGTTATCTATGCTAGAGTGCTACAGTATTGTCATCCATGAATTTAGAGACATCAGCGTGTTTCTTGAAATGTAGCAGTTTGTATTACAAATAATCCTAAAGTAACTGCATACATTATACCTTCAAAGTTAATCCAGGAACACTGAATGCCTTCTGTAATTTGCATCATCTTAACGCCACCAGGCATAGCATTTTACTTACATAGCAATTTACCTAGATTAGCTTCATAGTATTGGGTCCTTTGGTTTTATCGGTCCCACTGTGGTATTTTTGAAGATGACTCATCTGTAAATCTTACTGGAAATTGTTCTGATTTGTCAGTTTTATCAGTTCACTCCCCCTTCTGGTTATGCTTTCTTAAGATCTATTACAGCAGTGATGAGGGACTTGGATTGTTTTTTATCTCTAATATTAGAACTGTTAAATAACCAAAAAAAATTAAAATTTTAAATTTTGTATGAAACCTGTCCATTTTTTTGCTCCTAAGACATAACTATTGTATACTTAATTATTAATTTAGGTACTCTGTCATTGTAAAATTATCACTACACTAGCATGATAATAAATTATTTTTATACATCCATTTTAATTCCAACCAGTTATAAAGCAAGCCATATTTTCATCCTTTAAATGTACTGACCATCTTTTAGTGACTGTACTTGTCTCAGAGGAAGAGTCTAAATGAATGAAGCATTACCCAGGAAAGAACCATAGAAGTATGTTGATTTACTACATTACTTTTAAAGGTAATTAGAAACATAATGTTCTGCAATATACTGATTTGAAGATAGTATGGAACAAACAAATTCAGAAAGCAACCATGACATTCATCTATTTTCTTATGACCTAAGAGCAAAAAATTATTTTTAACTTCTATAAAGATGTGTGTGTGTGTGTGTGTGTGTGTGTGTGTGTGTGTGTGTGTGTGTGTGTGTGTGAAAGAATAAGAATTGACCTATAAATAAAGATCATCTACCATTAAGATCATTTTCATCTTCTCATGTGGGTAATAAGTGGCTTGCAATGAAATAGTTTAAGAAACAATATTTACCTGTAGTAGAAAAATTTGTCTGAAGCATTATTGGAACTAAAAGTTTAACAGCATATAAATATTCCTGAAGCTTAGCAAAAGTTGTGAAGACTAGACATAAGGAAGCTCGTGTCCTCAGATGGCAAGCTTTCCAGGGGTATTTTAGAAACTTCTGAATGGACTTTGCTTTCCTTCTTCTTTTCAAAGGCTGCTCTGACATATTCTTTGAGACATGAGGATAAAGTCTACTCTTAGGAATTAAGGGAGCAAAAGACTTCCTGACTTTCTGAGTCTGTTCAAGTGATTCTATGAGAATATGTTTATCAGGCTGAACTCCATTCCAAGCCTACCTGTTAGTTAAAATAAACAATTTATATATTTTACAACCTGACTACATTTTCTTCTCCCTCTTCTCATCCCATTCCCTCCCCCAACTTCCCTTTATACCTCTTCAATCCACTCCTCTGTTTCTGTTCAGAAAGGGGCAGGCCTCCCATGGGTATCAACAAAATATGACATATCAAGTTTCGTTAAGACTGAGCACATTTCCTTGGATTAATGCTGGGCAAGGCAATCCAGCATGAGGAATAGGTTCCCAAGAGCCAGTCAAAGCACTAGGACAGCCTCTGCTCTCATTGTTAGGAGTGCCACAAGTAGATCAAACTACATAACTGTCACACATATGTAAAGGGCATAGGTCAGTCACATGCAGGATCCCTAGTTGTTGGTTCAGATTCTGTGAGTTACTATGAGCTAGGCTAGTTGTTTCTGTGGGTTTTTTTGTGATGCCCTTGACTCCTCTGACTCCTGCAATCCTTCCTCTCTCTTTTCAGCAGTATTTACTGACCTTGGGCTAATACTGGCTGTGGGTTTCTGCATCTGTTTCGATCAGTTACTGGATGAGGGCTTGCTGATGACAATTAAGGTAGTCACCAATCTGATCATATAACAGAGCCAGTTCATGCTATATATCTACTACTGTTAGGAGTCTTAGCTGAGGTCATCTCCATAGATTTGTGAGTGTTTCCCTTGCATCAAGTTTCTACCTGACCACAAAATTCCTTCCCTGCTTTCCAGTCATCTCTTTAATGTAGACGAATTTCTAAATTCTTATTAAATAAGTCTAAAATCTTACTAAATAAGAAACACAGAGCCAAATACAGGGGTGCAAGCTGTAGAGATCAGAGTGATAGTGATAGTCACCAAACTAACCTTAGCTCACCACACCACTGTCGCTTCCCAAGAGAAATGAACCCGTTTCTTCCTGTCTAACCTGTGCCTTTATTGCCTTGCTTCTGCCTTCTCATTGGCTCTAATGCCAGCCATATCACTTTCTCATCACTGTCTGTCTATACAGACCTCCAGGTCTCTGTGGTTGGTACTGGGATTAAAGGTGTGTGTCACCACACTTGGCTGTGTCCTTGAACACACAAAGACTCTGCCTGCCATGTGATCAGATTAAGGGCATGTGCTACCACTGCCTGACTTCTGTTTATGGCTGGCTATGGCCTCTGATCTCCAGGCAAACTTTATTTATTAACATACAAATAAAATATCTCCACACTTTAGTATTCTTCCCCCTCCACCTACTCTCTAACCTAATCCTTCAAGTTCCCATCCCCCAGTCCTTGTTACCTAGCCTCTCAAGGTCTATTGATTACAGCATAGTTTTCCTTTACTTTGTAGCTAATATCTACTTATGAGTGAGTACATACCATATTTTTTTACTTCTTGATCTGAGTTAATTCACTCAGGATAATTTTTTTCTAAATCCATCCATTTGCCTTCAAATTTCATGATGTCATTGTTTTTAACAGCTGAGTAATACTTCATTGTGTAAATGTACTACATCTTCTTTATCCATTCTTTGGTTGAGGGACATCTAGGTTGTTTTCAGATGCTGACTATTATGAATAAAGCTTCTATGAACATAGTTGAGCTTGTGTCCTTGTGGTATGATGAAGCATCCTTTGGGTATATGCCCAAGAGTGGTATAACTGGGTCTTCAGGTAGAATTGATTCCCAGTGTTCTGGGAAGATATCATACTGATTTGCAAAATGGCTGTACAAGTTTGTATTCTCACTAGCAATGGAGGAGTGTTCTCTTTGCTCCACATCCTCTTTAGCATATGCTGTCATTTGTATCATTGTGTTTTTGATCTTAGCCTTTCTGACAGGCAGACAGGTATAAGATGGAATTTCAGAGACATTTTGATTTGCATTTCCCTGATGGCTAAGGATGCTGAAAATGTCTTTAAGTGTTCTCTGCCATTTGAAATTCTTCTGTTGAAATTCTCTGTTTAGATCTGTACCCCATTTTTAATTTTTGATTTTTTGCTATCTGGTTTTTTGAGTTCTTTATATATTTTGGAGATCAGCTCTCAGTTGAATGTGGGGTTGGTGAAGATCTTTTCCCATTCTGTAGACTGCAGTTTTGTTCTACTGACAGTGTCATTTGTCTTACAGAAGCTTTTCAGTTTCATGAGGTCTTATTTATTAATTGTCAGTCTTAGTGTCTGTGCTACTGGTATTCTATTCAAGAATTCTCTTCTATGCAAAATGAAGCATATTTTTTTTTTTTTTTGGTTTTTTGAAACAGGGTTTCTCTGTGTAGTTTTAATGTCTGTCCTGGATCTTGCTCTGTAGACCAGGCTGGCCTCAAACTTACAGAGATCTGCCTGGCTCTGCCTCCCAAGAGCTGGGATTAAAGGCGTGCACCACTGCTGCCTGGCAAAGCATATTCTTTATAAATTCCTGAATGTTCTGATCCTAAAGGTGCTTTTACCCAGTAATGAGTTTCAGAATTTTTTCTTGCTCAATAGAACAAAAATATCTGAGGTCATCTAGTATCTAGTGGCAGAAATTTAAGTAAAGACCTGACTCAGAGTATAAAAAAAAACATAATTTTTAAAAATATGTAATTTAACCAAAACAGTAGGAAGCTATGCTCTGAACTAATCATTTGGTATCTGCCACAAATCCCTAAATAATGTTAGGTGATGAATAGGGCTAACTTGATATGATGTCTTTTCTAATGTCCACTTGATTGGTAAACTTCATAAACCACAGATTTCTGCTTTTTACGTTATTTTCACATTAAGCTTGCCCAAATCAATAGTCTCTTTTATTAAAACAAAGAATTATGAAATTATGTTTAAAATACTGGCTTGTTTTCTCTTTTAGAAGTAGTTTAAGGTAGTAGGATTATGTTTTCTGGACAAGGTAGAAGAAATGTGTTCTCCAAATCCAGGCTCTGACTTTTTCTTTATTGGGATCTTATTCTACAAAGAACTCTCCAGAAATACTGATCCTGGTTATTAACTCTCAGAAACAGAGCATGTCTTCTAAAATACGTTGCAAAAAATTCTTGTACTGTTTTAGGTTCTATGTCCATTGCCATATTGTTCTTGGCCCAAAGGGGTAGAATACAGAGTGAGATGACCAATGTCCATGGCCAAGAGCTGAAGCAGGAATCCTCCAAGGAAACCAAAGTGAACGGATTTAGGACTGAAGTCTCAAGACAAGACAAACAACATGTGTCCATCACAAAGGAGGTTGGAGGGAACTCAACAAGTCTGCTAATTGAGGTATTGATTATCATGCTTGAGACAAGTGAGATGGTGATAAGCAGAATGTGTCTATCATGGTTTGAGTAAGTATGGTTCACATAGGCTCATATATTTGAATGCTTAGTCACCAAAGAATGGCACTATTTTAAAAAATTCAAAAGTATTAAGAGCTGTGGCCTTATTGGAGGAAGTATGTAATTGGGGATGGATTTGAGGTTTCAATAGCCCATGCCCAGAGTGTCTCTCTCTCTCTCTCTCTCTCTCTCTCTCTCTCTCTCTCTCTCTCTCTCTCTCTCTGCCTATGCATCAGGATGTAGTTCTCAGCTACTTCTCCAGAACTTGTCTGCATTCCACCATGGTCCCTGCCATGATGACAATAATCTAAACCTTTAAAAGTGTAAGCAAGCCAGTAAGCAGTACATCTCCATGGCCTCTGCATTCAGCTTCTGCCTCCAAGTTCCTGTTCTTATGTATTTCTGCCCTCACCCATTCAATGATGAACTGTTATATGGAACTGTGAGTGAAATAAACCCTTTACTTCCCAAATTGCTTTTCATCATGGTATTTCATCACAGCAAAAGTAACCCTAACTAAGAGAGTATCCAATGAAAATTGTGATGTGAGCCGTGCAGGGTTGACACACTCCTATAATCCCAGCACTTGAAAGGCAGAGGCAGGTGAATCTCTGAGTTCTAGGGCAGCCTGGTCTGCAGAGCAAGTTCCAGTATAGCAAAGTTTAGGCAGTGAAGTTAACCATAGAAAACAGAAAGTTAGTGAAGATGTACTTGAACAGGGCCCGTGTTCTAGCCCCCAAAAGCAGCTGAACTTGGCAGCTTCATCCATGTTGTTCTGGCTTCAGAGCCAAGGATAGAAAGAAGGAGTTACAGAATCTTCCCCGTAGACTGAGGAAAGCATGTGAGACCAGGAATATGGCAGGAGTGTCTCTGCATGGAGGCCTATAGAGGCCATTGCATGAAGCTATGAAGGTGAAGCCTGAATTGGCTTGGAGAACCCAAGATGTTGGAGATACTAGAGTCATGGGATACTTACTGAGGAGAGATCCTGACAAGGAGTAGAACCAGCCCAAGAGAAAGAAGTGTGTTGCAATCAACAAAGCTAAACAGAGTTGGAGATCTGAAGAGTGCTTTGACATCAGACATGGAGATGCAGAGGTTGGAATTTCCCAGCTTTATTTTGGCATTGCTTTGGTATAGTATTTCCTTACTATGTTCCCTTTCTTCAATGTTGGAATAGTAATGCATATCTTGTACCATTATATATTAGAAATACATAATATGCTTTTTTATTTTGATTTTACATAAATTAAAGTTAAGAATTGCATGATTCTCAGAAGAGACTTTGAACTTTGGACTTTTAAACAAGTATTAGACTGTTTTAGACTATGAGGACTTTTTAAGTTATACTGCCACCTAAGCCATATGATGTCTGTGGTCCATGCTTAGCTGTCCCTGCCCCTCACTGGTCCTGGGAAAGTTGTCTTCCCCAATCCTCCACATGGGCATAGAGGCCCCACCCCTCAACAATCTGGGAAATCTGTGCCTTCCCCTCAATGACCACTGCAGCAGAAGAGCTGGCCGCAGTGACTTGAGCATGAGAGAGCTGGCCCTGCCCCTCCCCTGAAGAGGGTGTCCAGACAGAGACTCAGGCTGATCAACTTAGGCCCACATCCAGTGTTTTGACTTGGCCCACCCAAAAAACTACACCATCTATGACCTGCTGTAGCATGTGAAGGGACTAATCATGCAGAATCATAGCCTTAGGATATCCATAACTTGGGACAACTGCAGGATATCTAGAGAAGTTTTGTTGCAGATCCACTATTGATGACATAGCAGAGCCAGACCATACCAACACTCATTACAATAAACATTTACAAGTGAAGATGCTAGGGCAAAATGGTATACTGTGTGACATACCACTACTCCCAATGCCACTATGATGGAAAAAAATATGAGATGGAGAGCCAAGCAAGACAGAGGAGCAAAGTGGGGTTTTTCAGTATGATTTTCTTTTCTTTGGCAGGACTTGACTACAAGGAAGGAAGATGGGCATGAAAGGACTGAGAAATGAGTGGGATTTGGATGCATGATGTAAAATTCCCAAAGAATCATTAAAAAATTGTTAATATATAATATATTAATATAATAATATAATATATATTATAATATATAATATATTGATATAATATGTATATTATATAATATTATCTATTTGATATATTATGCTAATTAATTTATATATTGATTAATATAATATATTAATATAATAATATAATATAATAATCTATTTGCTTGCATTATACTTAAAATTCTGAAATGCTATAATAAAATGACAATTATATTTGTGCTATAGAATAATCTGAATTAGAAAACAAATACATGACCCTTTCTAAAGAAAATAAACTAGTTTTACAAAAATGCCATGTAAGAAAACATGTTTAAACCTTTATAAATGTTGTGTGTTCAAGATAGCGGGAACATTTAAAATATGCTAGTTGATTTGTTACCTAAATTACTTAATGTTATAGTAACTGAACCATGCTAAACGCATTAATAACTTTGAGTAGCTCTTACTCCAACAGACTAGCCAAGCAGAATGTGTTTTAAGAAGCTTCTACATGGAAGCATGTGACTCCAGAAAACCCATTTTATCACACCTCTCTGCACATTCCTGAACTGGCATCTCACACATACTGGTAAATGTCTTCTTCCTTCCAAAATTCTGTTTTTACATGGACATAAATCATTACTGGTACCTGATAACACTAGTAAATAAATTGGCCATTCTCAATAACTCTGGATGTATTATCTCTAAAAGATCACACGTTCTCATTTTCATTTATTATTTTAATTGTACCAAAAGTAAAAATGATGCTGTTCTACAAAGAAAGTCTATTACAGACAAATAACAATAATCTGTTAGATCTGGTACCCAACTAGAGAAACCACTCTTTATATATGATATTGCTGACCAGTAAGAGAAAGTAAAACTGAGATAACATCATGAACAGTATAAACCAAGATACTCGGTGAAAATGGTTGTTTTGAAGCATGTAATTGGAGCTTCCATTCTGGACATGTCGATTAAAAACCTGTCTGTCAAATACAAGTTGATTCAAGGGCTGAATCTTTCTCCTTCCTCAAGAAATAATTTTCAAGCCTTGTGTTTTAGTGTGACTTTCATGTTACATAATACTCAAAATTTGTCTTATGGAGCAGGAAAAATGCTTTTTTTAGCCACATGTATTAAACTATAATTTACAATGATCAGAATTCATATTTCATGTGCATAGTTCTAGGAGTTTTGACAAGCAGATGTAATCACACTGCTGCTATCATAATCAAGATGAGGCTAACTGTACCTTTAAAAGCTTCCATACCCCTTTGAATGTTTTATGTACTTACTCTTTTCCTTAGCCCAAAAAGTTATATAACTGTAACCAAAGCTTATGAGTAGGGTTCAAGTTTGGCTTCACTTACATAACATAGTGCATTTAAAATTTGTTCATGTCTCTGTATATAAGTCACTCAGGAAATAAGAATTAGGATGTTTTTCTTTTGAGATTTTCTTACTTTTTTTTACTTTTTTTCACATTCTATTTTTTTATTAAGAACTGTCTGGATCCCATTACCTATGGGCAGACATCTTGCTCACGCTTGAAGCATCGGGGAGGGGCTTGGTCCTGCCTCAACTGAATATACCAGGCTTAGCTGTCCCCCCATGGAAGAACTTACCCTATTGGAGTAGGGAATGAGGGATGGATGGGTGGGGGAAGGTGGAGGAGGGGGAGTGGAAGGAGGATTGAGAGGGGGATCTGTGGCTGGTAGGTAAAATAAACTTTAAAAAATTAAAAAAAAAAAGAAAGCTAATGGAGCATAGACCTGGGAATATGCCAGAGAACAAGTAGGCAAGCAGTATTGCAATATTGCTCCATCGTTTCTTTTCCAGGTTTCTGCTCTGACTTACCTTAATAATGAATTGAGACCTGGATGTGTAAGATAAATTAAACCCATACTCCTTCAAAAAATTTTTTTTATTTGTTTTACATACTATCCACAGATCTCACTCCCATCCTTCCTCCCACTTTCCCCCAGCCTTCCCCTCCAGCCCACTCCCTATCCCCTCCTCTGAAAGAGTAAGGCCTATCTTGGGGAGTCAGCAAAGCCTGGTACATTCAGTTGAGGCAGGTCCAAGTCCCTCCCCCTACGTCAAGGCAGTGCAAGATGTCCCACCATAGGTAATGGGCTACAAAAAGCCAGTTCGTGTACCAGGGATAGATCCTAATCCCACTGCCAGGGACCCCTTAAACAGACCAAGCTATACAACTGTCTCACTTATACAGAGGATCTAGTCCAGTCCCATACAGACTCCACAGCTGTTGGTCTAAAGTTCATAAGTTCCTACTAGCTTCTTTTGGTTGTATCTGTAAGTTTCCCCATCATGATCTTCATGCCCCTTGCTCATAGAATCCCTCTTCCCTCTCTTCAACTGGACTTCTGGAGCTTGGCCTGGTTCTTGGCTGTGGATCCCTGCATCTGTTTCGATCAGTTACTGGATAAAGGCTCTATGATGACAGTTAGGGTATTTACCAATCTGATTACCAGGGTAGGCCAGCTCAGGCACCCTCTCTACTATTGCTATTAGTCTAAGCTGGGGTCATCCTTTTGGATTCCTTTTGAAGTTCATCCTTTTGAACTTCCCTAGCACCAGGTTTCTTCATATCCCCATGAAGTCTCTCTCTATCAAGACATCCCTTTCAGTGCTCTCTTACTCCATCCCTGTTCCAGCTCAACCATCCCCTACCCTATATTGCCCCCTCTCACCCCAAGTTTACTCAGAAGATCTCATCTATTTCCCCTTCCCAGGGTGATCCATGCATCCCTCTTAGGGTCTTCCATGTTACCTAGCTTCTCTGGAGCTGTGGCTTGCAGTCTGTTTATTCTTCGCTTTATATATAGTATCCACTGTGTGAATAAATACCATGTTTGTCCTTCTGAATCTTGGTTGCCTCACTCAGAATGATATTTTCTAGTTCCATCCATTTGCCTTCAAATTTCATGATGTCATTGTTTTTTACTGCTGAGTAGTATGTACCACATACTATGTACCACATTTTCTTTATCTATTCTTCAGTTGAGGGGCATCTACTTTCTAAAGCAAAATTCAATATATGGAACTCTAATCTCTGGCCACTGGAACCTTTGTCAGTGTTAGATGAGGTAAGAATGTAAGTA
This sequence comes from Peromyscus californicus insignis, assembly GCF_007827085.1. Classification (NCBI taxonomy): domain Eukaryota; kingdom Metazoa; phylum Chordata; class Mammalia; order Rodentia; family Cricetidae; genus Peromyscus; species Peromyscus californicus. Next base: position 77,074,775 of record NW_026294573.1, on the reverse strand, counting down.
TGTCTGTGCTGGTGGTCTACATTCCACAGAAGATTATAAACAGGGACTCTAACAGGCCCCAAACAAATAAGTGTTTATTTTTAAGTGATTAGACAGTATAATTAATCCCAACCATTAGGCAAAGCTTGAGTATGTTTTTAAATTATATTTTCATTACTATAATAGTAATATTCACATTTATGACTTGAGTATATAAAATATTAGGTTTCTTTTCTGACTGACATTTCAGAAAATATTTAATTACCATTCAAACAGCATATAGTCATAGTCAATAAGGCAGATATCTTAGCAAGAGAAGGTGATGGATGGTATTCTATACACCAATACTTCCATTATTCATATGCAATATTCATGACCTGTAGTCTGCTCACACATCAACTTTCTTATTTATTTAACAACTAACACAGTTTATAGTATTACTAAAGTAAACTTTTTAAAAATGAATTTATGAATATTAATGAAAAGTCACAGAGTAAAAAAAGATAACTATAAAAAGTAGGCAGCAATTTTAAGATTCTGAGTCCGTGCATAACTCCTATTCATATTGAACACTTGAGCATAACTGGAGGTGTCCATACATGCTCATATATTCTATTGGAAACCATGTACCTGCAGCAAATGTCCTTGGATAAGTAAGACCAAATCCAATGTGATCCAGTAACATTCTTCTTATAGTATCTTACACTTGGTAGATAGTGTATGTCTCCTTGTCTTGGGAACTAAAAACTGAAATATAAATTTAGCCTCTCAAAATTTTGTTGACGAATGTGCTTACAAAAGGCAATATGCACATCTTCACTCTTGTATGACTCTCTTACCTAACCTGGGTTGTTCTAGGACTCTACATAGACAAACTTCACATTTTGTAAGGAGATATAGTAGTAAATCTTCTGATCCTTGGTCACTGTGGCCCTTGACAAGACAGTTGGCTTCTGTGGTGTTAATCATTTAAATGATTTGAAGGAGACCACAGTGGTTATCCTGTTTCCTGTTTAATAAAGCTATCAAAAGGATTAATGAAAGGAAACCTCTAGAAGACTCCACACGCTTTCCAATAAGGCAGCAGCAAAACAGCAGGTGCTCCATGTGAACACACATTTGTCTTCCTCCTATGGACTCTTCCTGAAGGACATCCAGCTTCTAGCTTGCAACTAATGGGCTGATTATGTTGTCACTCTTGAGCTCTTTGCCAGATTGCAGGGAAGAGTTTTCTTGGAAGCCTTAGTTTCCAAACTTTCTCCAGCTATGCAGTTTAATTATATCTAGCAAAATGACAACAGAGCTCATAATTAGCCTGGAGATTAATTACTGCTGAATCAATCCAAACACAGGTGCTTAGGCAAAAAGAAAAGAGTTTTCTCAACACCTGGCAAAAGGTGGACATGAGAGATATAGTTTATGACTTCTCCTATGAGCTTAAACATATAAGTACTGCAAAATGTCTTGGACCTTCATTGCCAATATGTCCCTAAGTAATTTGAAAAGAACCAAACCACAGATGATCAAAATAGCGATATTGTATTTGCTAAATTATATGTACTATAATCTATAATTGCTAAAACAAATATTCCTTCCAGACAAATGCCTACAGTTAGAATTCTTTTTCTTTCTCCATTTAATCAAGAAAATATTAGTCAGCAATCAATCCGCTGCTTTACAAGTGAGCTATAGATGAAAGTTACTGTTTAATTGATAAACTAGTTATATTTCTGCTGCTGTGACAAATGCCAAGATAATCAACTTAAAAAGAAGAGAAGAGATAAGAAGTACATGCAGTCTTACTATTCCATTCCAGGTCAGGCTTACAATGACTTAATTTCTTTCTACTAGGTCCTACCTGTACCTCTTACCAGTACTGTATGTCATTTGGGAATTCAGACTTCAACATGTGAGCACCAGTACAACACTTCAACCCAAATCGTAGTCAATAGCATAGTTTCCATTATGTAAGATAAGTAAGTTCTAGAAATGTGCTACACAGTGTAGATCCTACAGTCAACAGTATCACATAGTTAAAATGATAGATCCCATTTAACATAAGTTAGATGTTTTTAACCACACAGAAGATAAGAACACCAAAAACAAAAGACACAGAAGGTATTTGAAGAAGATGTTTGTATCTCTGACTTTGATTGTGGTGATGGTTTCACCAATGCATGCTTATGTCCAAACTCATCAAATAGTAACTATTAAATATGTACAGGACTTTATATATCAATTATACCTTAATCAAGCTGCATTTTTTTAAACAAAAGAAAAGGCAAGGAAAATAGATCATTGTATCTCAGGTATATTCTGTGACCCTAAAAATGCCTGTGAACACACAGAATAGACTATCCTACTCCTAGACAGAGCAGCAAACCACTTCTAGATCAGACTCTAAAGCAATTAACCATCAATTTGGGATATTAAATTTCCTCTTAGAAAATCACAGGAACAGTAAAAGGCTAGATTATCTGAGTGAAAATAAAAGAAAAGAATTGATATCATTTACATATGTGTACTATTTCATATCAACACTTAGCTACAAAATATTTGAGATATTTTAAGTGCACACATATATAGGATCCAAAAAACCTAAATTATATTTCCAAGTGATTCAAATGTGTAGCCAGACTTCAGAATGGTTGATCTGAAGTCACAAAGAATTGGCCATATCGTGTAGTTACATAATACATGAGAGAACAGGGCAAAGTAGAACCTAGAGGACAGAGAAAATCAATACAGGAGACAGAGGGATTGAAAAGATGAAATTCAGAATTCAAGAGCCTTGTGTCCTAATAAAGTTGGTTAGGGCCATACTGAAGAATTCATCTAGTAGTTTAGAAGATATGTGTTATTTTGATTGTCTATTTGCTTCCGTGCTCAAACATTTAGACAAGTAAGGATTTCTTCCCATGTTTTTAATGACTCTATTACTGACTACAGAAAGTAAATTATATTCATACAATCCAAAGAAAAACCAATGAAACGAAGGAAAAATGACATTTAGAGAAAATTTATGAAAAGTTTTAAATAGATGAAATGAATGGAAGCAAATGTGTAGCAGTCCTCTCCCACCCCAGCCTACAGCAGCATGTCAGAGAGGCTGCAGAAAAGCCATTTGCTTTCAAAAGACTGGAGCAGAGAGGACATGGCAGCCAGGAGAGGAATGTTGTCAGAGCAACTTCTGAACGAGCACAGCAGAGCTCTCCAGTGCTGAAAGGCCCACAACTGTGCATCCAGCCGCACCACCATCTGCCTGCCATACCTGCCTTCTCTTCTAGAGCTTGGCTAGGCCCTGAGAAGTCACTGCTTTACCACTGGAGAAACAGACAGGCAGCCCTCTATAATGCAGTTCTGTAAAGAGAATTTCAGGAGTGCAAGGAACCTGTCTTACAGGCACACAAGTGCTTGCCATGAAACTGGAATGCATGTCTGGGTCTGTCCCCAGCTCACCTGAAGTGGCTCACATCCCGTTGTGTAACTGTAATGTGAAACCTAAAAACACAGTTCAACATTCAGTTCTCTTTACTCTTTCAAGGCTGCTAACCGGCAAACTATCTCATCCCTTTTGCTCCTTTGGAAATACAGATATTACAAAATTAAAAGTACATTTTGTAATTGGCAAGGGCTCCAGTGCACAGCTCCACACTGCTACCTCCACAAACCTGAGGACTTCCTCTAGAATTTTAAAGACTAGACTCGGGCCAGACCAGGATTCATGGTTTTGGTGCTGAAAAGAATTTCAGGACTAACAAGTATAGTGAAGCTGAGTTGGAAATTTTGTTAGAGGTATTTTATATACAGACTTAAGCATAAGAGTTCAGGGACAGAGATGTGTTCAGAAGACAATAAGACAAACTGGGGATAGGAATCTCCTCAAGACAAAGTAGGGAGAAGTAAGATGAACTCTAGTGTAAGTATAAACTTATCCAAGAGAAAGTAAGCAATTGATTGTTTTAGTATTGCACAGAGAGACAAAGAGAGAGACAGAGAGAGAAACTTTTGGTGACTCTCATGTTAGAGCTGTAAACAAATACTCAAGAGAAGACCACTAGCTTCTGCCAACCCCAAAACTAATAACACCATCAGATACCATCTTAGGCCTGTAGCAAAGCTCTGCTCCCCCCCGCCCCACATCTCTCTGTACATACTTCTTTGATTTAAAATACACCAATATATTTTAAACTTGCTTTGATTGATTACTTCCTTTGCTCTGTAAAACCATGAAAACTTTATGAAATTACTTCCATGTTGGAACATGGAATGAGGAGTCACCTAAATCTGTGTTCATGACAAAGGTCACAGAAAATGGCTACAAAATAAACTGTGTCTTATTCTCTTTCAGATGAGAGCTGTGGGTTTTCTCTTGACACATCTCATTTTTTTCTCTCTTTATAAGAGAGGGAGATACATGAAGTGGCTCCAGAGATGCCTTGAATAAAATTGATGTCTGGTAAAAAACAAAACTAGAAGAAGTTAGTATTGCACCTAGGAATCGATGTTACTGGAAACCTAACCAACTAACTAGCATTACTGAAATCATGGATCTTTGAGGAGAAACAACCACCATTACTTTACTTAACCACCATAATCCCTAAGTACATTCTAAATCATTTTCCTTAAACTCACAGGTAAGTGTAGTTCTCATCCCCCACTGAGGCAATTTCTCTTTGCAACAGATGGAGGTCATACAGAAAACCACAAGTCAAATGAAGAGTTGTAGAGCCCAGACCCAAAAGATGCACATACAATATAACTCCCAGATCTAAAGCTCAGGGATCATTTCGGAAGAGGGTAAAAAGATTGTAAGAACCTGAAAATAAGGAGGGTTGCTGTGAGGTTGTATTTTCTAGAATGTCAGAAGCTGCATCCATAAAGTCTCACCATCATGTTGTCCCCATCATGAGCTGAACAAGAACAACAATAGAATGGGGAACATAGGTGGACGGGGAGCATCCAGGAGGCCTCAGGCCTAAACAAAAAACTACAGACTATCATTGAATTCTGAGAGCAAAAGCAAGTCTTCAATATCAAATATCCAGTCCTGAAAACATACATACAAATAACATTATACTGACTGAGTAGGCTGTATGTATATTAATATACAGTGTGTACATAAATATATGTGTGTGTGTGTGTATGTTGTTACACACATATGTGGATATATATGTGTGTGTATGTGAAAATAGATGCCATAATTTGACATGCATTTGCAAAAAAAGCAAGGAAGAGTGTCTAGGATGATATAATTATATTAAAATCTCAAAAAAATAAAAGAAATAATTTTAAAAAGTACATCTTTGTCAACAAGACTTTATTGCAAATATTCATATTGGTAAATTTATTAATGGAGTAATCAATATTGTGCTTTAATAATAAATCTATGAAGCATGCATTATATAATAAATAAATTATAATTCATACATAATGTATGCTGAGCGTGAATGATAACTTTTGAAAGAAGCTATGTCTGCAAAGGCTAATTGATTGATTAGAATTCAGTGATGGGAAGACATTGGACTGTTGCAGAACCAGAGCTTAAATCCAATTTATTTTAGGATATGTTTCATCCCCTGTATTTGTAGTTGAAAGATTTCCTGTGTCCCACCTGGCCCACAGTCAGGACAAATCTCTCTCACCTGCAGTCTCGCAGCTGCTTATAAAATAATCACTCAGAGACTTAATATTAATTACAAACTGTATGGCCTATGGATAAGAATTCTTGCTATCTAGCTCTTTCATCTTTAATTAACCCATTTCTATTAATCTATGTATTGCCATGTGGCCATGGCATTACCGGTCTGCTGGCATGTTGTTCCTTGGGCAACAGGTTGGCGTCTCCTCTGCCTCTGCCTTTTTTCTTCCTGCCTCTCTCTTGGATTTCCTGCCTGGCTATAACCTGACTCACCACAGGCCAGAACAGCTTCTATATTAACCAATCACAGCAACATATATCCACAGTGTGCAGAAAGATATCCCACAGCATGTATTAGTTACTTTTGTATTGCTATGATAAAACATCATGACCAAAACAGTTTATAGAACACTAGTTCTCAAGATTCCTAATGTTTCAACCCTTTAACGTAGTTCCTCACATTGTGGTGACTCCCAACCATAAAATTATTTTTGTTGCTACTTCATAACTTTAATTTTGATACTTTTATGAATCATAATATAAATATCTGTGGTATTCCAATGGTCTTAGGCGACCTCTGTGAAAGGGTCATTCAACCAGAGGGGTTGTGACCCACAGGTTGAGAACCTCCAACAAAGCACATGTACTAAGCCTCCCCAAATAGCACCACCAACTGGGGGCCAAGTGTTCTAATGCCCAACACTATGGGGACATCATATTAAAATCAACATGCATTCTAACTAGCCATTTCTTATCCACATTTCTGTTGGACCCAACATCTTGGAATAACATTTAAAAAACATTAAAATATATTAATATAATAGAACCTTAGTCTCCCACAAACCCAAGAGCTAAGAATGCTATCAAATAACATTTAAGTCCTCTAAGCTACCCTTCACCTATACTTCTGTAACCCCAATAAACTCACTAGTTCACTATGTAGATATGGATATAATAATTTTCTTACCTATCATCAATTGTCTATACCAAGAAAAGTCACACAACAGACACAAATCAAAGATGTGTGGCTACAGAATTATCCTCTCCTAAAAGCACAGATAACTATGTAAGTTCACATACTGATATGGACTCCAGAAATGTCAAGATGAGGCCTGAAGGTCAGGATGAGGATTTTCCTGAGATAAATGAAAAAGAAAAAAGGTACCATCACAACTAAGACAATGGCAGTCACTTTTATATATGCACGTGATACACATATGAACAATTGAAAACACATTTACAGATATACACTGTGAAGTTTCAAAGGGAAACTTAAGGGTAGTATTTCTCAATCTATGAGTCACAACCACTTTGGGGGTCCAACCACCCTTTTACAGGGGTCTCATATCAGACATCCTGCATAACAGATATTTTCATTGCAATTCATAACAGTAGCGGTTATGAAGTAGCAATGAAAATAACTTTATGGTTGGATTCACCACAACATGAAGAACTGTATTAAAATGTTAGAGTATTAGGAAGGTTGAGAACAACTGCTCAAGAGTCTCTCAAAGACTCTCTTAGGGCTGTTTCTGTGATATATTTGAATTAAAAATCTGTGGAAGTAAGACCTTTCTTGCTTTACTAGAACAATTGGCTTTAGCTGGGGCTAAAGAATTACCTATGATTAATAAGAAATCAGCATCATTGAGACAAATCTTCTGGAAAGTGTTTCTTCATGGTCAGCATACAAAGAATATGGTCTAGTAAGGAAGGAGAAGCTAAGTCGACATCTCAGGATGGTAGCTGAAGTTGGCATTATCTAAAAGTCGCCTACACAGTACCAGTTTTGAAGGAATGAAGAGCACTTGGAGAGCTTCTCAGACTGTCACCTTCTGGCAGCATTAGAGACTCTGCAGAGAGAGATTCTAAGGAGTCATTGGTAAAGGTGTAGCCAATGGAGACCACTAGGTATGAAAAACACCACAACCATGTGACATTTGCCAAAAAGAGTGGTTGGCATGGAATACAGTGATCCCAAGCCTACCAGATAAGCTGTGTGTGTGTTACTAGTGGCACAGTTGGAGAGGTGGGAGATACCCAAGGCCTTTGGAGGCAAGTAGATTAGGAATCAGCAGTGGCAAACAGTGAGCTACAGAATTTGGACTTATACTGCTGTAATTTGGTTTTTCTTCAGTGCAACTGTTTTCATTCCCCAGTTCTTCCTTTTTACAGTAAACATATGAAACTTGCTTTTCATGTTTTAGGAGTCCACAATTATGAGACTTTGAGCTTTTAAAGTGACATCAAACTTTTAAAAAATGTATTTATTCTTCTGTCATATATTACATCCTGACCATAGTTTTCCTCCCTCCTCACCTCCCAACACCTTCCCCCATGCATTCTTCCTCCATTTCTCTCCAGAAAAGGGCAGGCCTCCCAGGGATATCAGCAAAACATGGCATATCAAGTTGCTGTAAGACTAGGCACCTACCCTTGTGCTAAGCCTGGACTAGGTAGCCCAGTATGAAGAAACATGTCCCCAAAGCAGGTAAGAGTCAGAGGCAATTTCTTTCCCTGGTGTTAGAAATCTCATGAGAAGACCAAGCTACACAACCCTAGAATACATTAGAGGGCCTAGGTCAGTCCCATGCATCGTCTTTAGGTATCAGTTCAGTCTTTGTGATAACCCATGAGCCAAGATTAGATGATTCTGTGGAGATTTTTGTGTTGTCCTTGACCACTCCAGCTCCTACACTCCTTCCTACCCCTCTTCTGCAGGATTCACTAATCTCTGTCTACTGTTTGACTGTGGGTCTCTGCATGTATTTCCATCTGCCTCTGTGTTGGTTCCTTGGGTAGCTGTTGCCTTGCTTGCTGACCTTGATTAGATGTCCTCCCTATGCTAATTCCCTGCCTGTTTCCTTCCTCCTAAACAGCTTACCCGAGGTTCCTTGTTTGTGTATCCAGCATATTGGTGTAAACAACTAGGATGCAAGAATGTAAAACATCTGTAGTGAACTTCTGCCCTCTGGGGTTCTCCCACTGTGCTGTAAGCCTGTATTTAAGGCCTCTTCCCTCCTTCAATAAATGGCATTCTACTGAGACAAATGACCTGCTGTCGTGTCTCTGTTTTAATCCTCAGCCCCTCGCTTGGACATGGTGAACAGGTAGTAGCATGGGCGCTACACCTCTGCTGAATGAAGCTTCTCTGATGACAATTGGGCAGGGCACCAATCTATGATTATAGCAGGATATCATTAAGAAACATTTTGAATTTTTCTCCAGTCATGTTTGGTTGTATCCAAGGTCTCTGGACTACCCAGGTTCTGGGTCCTCACCCTGAAGGCATTGTCATGGGTAGGCTCCCTTTAGTGGCATGGGTCTCAAGCTGAACCGGTCATTGGCTGACCACTCCCACAATTTCTGTACCAACTTTATTCTAGCACATCTTGTAGGCAGGACAAATTGTAAGTCAAGGGTTTTTTGGCTGGATTGGTGGCCCAATACCTCCACTGGTAGTCTTGCCTGATTGCAGGAGGTGGCCAGTTCAGGCTCCAGAAACCCTGTTACTGGGAATCTTTGCTAGAGTCAGCCTCACAGTTTCTAGCTTATCACCAAAATGCTCCCTAATTCTAGTTGTCTTTCCCAGTACTCTCTCCTTCCATCATCCTCCAAACTGATCCCTCCCATTCCTGCCCCCCACTGCCCCTCAGCCATCCGCAATATCTGGTCTGTTTTGTTTTCCCAAGGAGAATAATGCTTCCTCCCTTTAGTCCTCTTTGTTACTTAGCTTCACTGGGTCTGTTCATTGTAGCTTGGTGATCCTTGACTTTGCAGCTGATATCCACTTATAAGTGAGTACATAATATGTTTGTCTTTCTGGCTCTGGGTTACTTCACTCAGGATGATTTTTTTCTAGTTCTATCCATTTGTCTTCCAATTTCCTGGTGTCCTTGTTTTAACAGCTGAGTAGTACTCCATTGTGTAAATGTACCACATTTTCTTTATCCATTTCTCAGTTGAGGGACATCTAGGTTGTTTCCAAGTTCAGGTTATTACAAATAAAGCTGCTATGAACATAGATGAGAGACTGTCCTTGTGGTGTGATGAAGCATCCTTTGGGTATATGCCCAAGAGTAATATAGCTGGGTCTTCAGGTAGATTTATTCCCGATTTTCTGAGATGCCACTATATTGATTTCCAAAATGGCTGTACAAGTTTGCACTCCCACCAGCAATGGAGAAGTGTTTCCCTTGTTCCACATCCTCTTCAGCATGACCTGTCACTTAAGTTTTAGATGTTAGCCATTCTGACAGGTATAAGGTGGAATCACACGGTAGTTTTGATTTGCATTTCCCTGATGGCTAAGGATGTTGTACATATCTTTAAGTGATTCTTGGCCATTTGGATTCCTCGGTTGAGAATTCCCTGTTTAGATACATACCCCATTTTTCAATTGGATTGTTTGGCTTGTTGATATCTAGTTTCTTGATTTCTTTATATATTTTCAAAATTCATCCTAATACCCAAACCACACAAAGACTCAATAAAGAAAGAGAATTACAGACAAATTTCCCTCATGAATTTTGATGTAAAAATACTCACAAAAATTCTGGGTGGTGGTGGCTCATGCCTTTAATCTCAGCCTTCGGGAGGCAAAGCCAGGCAGATCTCTGAGTTTGAGGCCAGCCTAATCTACAGGCACCAAAACTACACAGAGAAACCCTGTCTCAAAAAACAACAAAAAAAAATACTCACAACTGAATCCAAGAACATATCAAAAAGATCATCCCCATAAGTAAGTAGGCTTCATCCCAGAGATGCAAGTATGGTTCAACATATAAAAATCAGTCCATAAAATCCATAATATGCACTAACTGAACAAAGAAAACCATGTGATCATCTCATTAGATGCTGAAAAAGCCTTTGACAAAATTCAATACCTCTTCATGATAAAAATCTTGGAGAAGTCAGGAATATAAAGGACATTTCTAGACATAATAAAGGCAATACCAGCAAACCCATAGCCAACATCAAATAGAATAGGGATAAACTCAAATCAATTTTACTAAAATCAAGAATAAGATAAGGGTGTCCATTCTCTCCATATCTATTCAATATAGTACTTTTCAATATAGTACTTAAAGTTCTATGTAGAAGAGTAAGACACTGAAATTAGATCAAGGAGATACAAATTGGAAAGGAAGAAGTCAAAGTATCACTATTTGCAGATGATATGGTAGTATACATAAGAGACTCACAAAATTCTATCTGTGAACTCCTACAGATGATAAACACCTTCAGTGAAGTGACTGATGTTCAGTTGGAGCCTGTAACTCAATCCTGCATGGTCCTGGAAGCCTTCTTCCCTCTATCTCTTTTCAAACCATTCTGAAATCCAAATGAAAGAAAGGCACCAAACGCCCAGGTCTGCATTCTCTGTGACTATTGCAACTTCCTCCCCTGATGCTATCAGCCTCCCAAGTCCCTACCTAGGCGCTCAGCTTTTGACCGTACTTGGGCAAAAACCCCCGCGTGTGGCAGACACATCATCACCCTCACCTACAATCTATAAAATCATCCAGCCTTAGTTCTGGTGTGTGATTTCTCTGGCCTCGATCTCTGGGACTGGTGACATGCACAGGAGTTGCTTTGCTCAATAAACCTGCTGTTATCATTTTTCTTTTCATCTGGATCTGGATTATTGTGTTGGCAGAGAAATGTATTGGGGTGGGGCGGACAGAATACCTATTATCCTGGTGTCAAAATTCTGGGAGGAGTACAGTCCCCAGCCAGGTGAACTGGGTCCTTTGGCAAGGTGGGGGGCTGCTCCTCTCCCTTTAGCTTTCTCGCTGTCAGAGAAGATTAACTTTCAACTCAGGGTAAATGTGTTTCCCAGCCACCACCTAAAGAGGTACCAGGTACCTCTTCTGAGTCCAGAACCCCGGGATCCCATGCCAAGCTGCATCTGCACCAGGGCAAGCCCATTCCAGAGCAGAGATGGTCTGTGTTTCTGGGAGTCTTTGGGTTTGGAGATATCTTTCGCAAGGCTACCCCATCCCTACTGCTCAACCCCAGGCTATTATGTGGGGCACCTCACCCTATGCTTTGGTCTCCTGTAGACACTTGGAAATGGGCAGTGCCAAGTTGAAACTTGACCCTCAGTCACCCCTGGGGTGTCTGCTGTGAAATTTATCCAAATTGGGGCTGTCTTACAAAATGCCTGATTTTCTTTTGGTTTGTGGCCTGGCCTCAGAACACTCTAGATAACTAGTCTATATGGCCACCAGAGGACACTCTTCGACATCCTCTGCAATCTTGGGAATTTCTGCCAGCATGTGGACAAATGGTCTGAGCTCCCTAAGTCCAGAGATTTGGGGTTCTGTGCTCCTGTCCCTTTTTCTGCAGCCAGTGCTTGAGAGCCCAGATCTTATTGTCTAGGACTGAGGTTCCTCAAAATGCCATTTCTTCCAGACATTCCAGACCGAACCCTGATGTTTCTGTCCTGACTCAGCCACCTGAGTCACTGGTACTCTTCCCTGAACCCTGCCTTCCCCTTCCCCTCCTACATTGTCATGTGGTGGATCACGTACTCCTTGAACTCATCATTCCTCAGTTCAGCATACCTCAGACCATCCAAATAGACAGTGGTTCAGCTTTTACTACCAGGGTCATTGAGCTTGTGTCTGAAGCTCTCAACATCTCCTGGGACATCTACATTGCCTATCACCCACAATCCTCAGGAAAGATTGAGAGGGCCAATGGACTCATCAAAAAAACAACTCACCAAGTTCTTTATCAAATTCAAGTTGTCATGGCTCACCCTCCTTCCCATTGCTCTTACCTGCCTCCAGGGCACCCCATGCTTTCCTAGAGGCCTCAGACCTTTCAAGCTCCTATACAGAAGAGCATTCCTTCTCAACTACCACCTTTGGCCCAGACACCTCCACTGGCCAGGTACCTACCTTACCTCTCTCCCCTCACTTCTTGGTACAAACCCAACTGTGGATGACACATCATCACTCCTTGTTTACAATCTATAAAATCTCCCCACCTTAGTTCAGGTATAGGAGTTCTTTGGCCTCAATCCCTAGGACCAGTGAACTCAGACTGGAGTTACTTTGCTCAATAAATCTGCCATTATACATTTTCAGTTCAGCTTGGTCTTGCTAACTGCAGTAGTGAAGAAACTTATGGGGGGGGGGCAGAAAAACCTATCAGCTGGATAGAAGATTAAATTAAAAAATCAGTAACTCTCCTATATACAAATGATAAATCAGCTGAGAAAGAAATATATCACCCTACACAAAACTCTAGTACAAGTGGATCAAAGACCACAACAACAACAAAAAGAAAAAACAGATATACTAAACCTGAAAGAAGATAAATCGGAGAATATCATTGAACACATTGGCACAAGAGACAACTTCCTGAACAGAATACTAATAGCACAGGCACTAATATTGACCACTAGTAAATGGGACCTCATAAAAAAGCTTCTATAAGGCAAAGGATACAGTCAATAGGAAAAAATAGCAACCTACAGAATGGGAAAAGATCTTCAACAATTCCACTACTGACAGAGACATCAAATTTTAGGCCACTGGAACTTTGAAAGACTGTGGGACTTCTAAAGTTGTAATGTGTTTTATATTATGATATTAATATAATATCTTGAGGAGAAATCTTAAGGTTTAGCAGTGATGTGCTTGTGTGTCAAGTGTTTATAATCAGCTTTGTTTAATACCTCCAGCCTCTACCTACTCCTGCTTGAGTTCCTGCCCTAACTTTCCTTAATGATGGATTGTGCCCTGGAATAGTAAGCTGAAATAAACTCTTTCCTCATCTAAGACAATTTTGGTCATGAAGTATATCAGAGCAACAAAGAGCAAAGTATAAAAAAAAAAAAAAAAGATATTCCTCCCCCTGCATCAAGGCTGGTCAAAGCAACCCAGCACGGAGAATAGGTTCCCAAAAGTCAGCTCAAATGCTAGGGACAGGTCCTGAGCACACTGCTAGGGGTTCCACAAACAGACCAAGCTGCACAACTGTCAAACATATGCAGAGGGTCCCATGCAGGCTCCCTAGCTGTTGGTCCAGAGTCTGTGAGTTCCCATGAGTTCAGGTCAGCTGTCTCTGTGGGTTCCCCTGTCATGACCTTGACCGCTCTGTGTTGCACAATCCTTCCTCCCTCTCTTCAACAGAATTTCCAGAGCTCAGCCCAGTGCTTGCTCCAGCCTCAACTTGATGTGCCATTCTTTGTTGACTTCCATGGGAAGTCTGCCCCTTTCTGAACACAGATGGAGGAGTAGATAGGGGATAGATAGGAGGTGGGAAGAGGGAATGGGAGGAGAGGAGGGAGAGTAAACTGTGGTAGGTATGTAAAATAAATGAAAAAATCAATTTAAAAAAGATAATTAAAAAGTATGATCCACTTTAATTTTACAATTCTCTGTTGTTTTAACTCTTCAATAAGAATGTATCTTTCTTCATTTTTTTGTTTGTTTTTTTGTTTTTTTTTTTTGGAGACAGGGTTTCTCTATGTAGCTTTGGAGCCTTTCCTGGGACTCACTCTGTAGCCCAGGCTGGCCTTAAACTCAGAGATCTGCCTGCCTCTGCCTCTCGAGTGCTGGGATTAAGGATGTGCACCACTATCACCAGGCTCTTTCTTCATTTTGTAAATGAAATAAAATTGTCATTTTTGGGGCAAGGTGGAGGCATTATAACATGTTCATGGATTCATGTTACCTTCTTTGCGCTGAAGAAATTGCCTGTTATTCTGTTACTTCAGAATCACACGCAGCCACTCTCTATTGCCAAGACATTGGCAAACACTATATATTTTTTTATTTTTTTTATTTTTAAGAATTCCACATCAGGTGTAGTTTTAGAGATTGTCTTTTTTCACTTACCATTATGTCTCCAAGATTTATTAAAAGAGTTACACCCATCAATACTTTGCCCCTTCTTGCATGCCGTATGGTATTCCTTCCTATAGAGGTACCAGTTTGCTTATCTATTAACCTACTGAAGGTCATTTGAGCTGTTTTACATTTTGAGTTTGTTATGAATAAAGATGCTGTAAGCTTAATGTATAGATTTCTTGGGATCAAAGATCCTCATTTCTCAAGAATAAATACTTAGGCATGTGCTTGATGAGCACAAATACATATTCAACTTCACATAAAACCACATTGTTTCCCTCTATCAAGATATCTCTTTCATTGGACTAGGCCTTCTGCATAAGTGAGACAGTTGTGTAGCTTGGTCTGCTTAAGGGGCTCCCTGGCAGAAGGATCAGGATCTATCCCTGGTGCATGAGCTGGCTTTTTTGGAGCCCATTATCTATGATGGAACACCTTGTACAGTCTTGATACAGGAGGAGCTTGAATCTGAATGTATCAGACTTTGCTGACTCCTCATGGCCTTACCTTTTCAGAGGAGGAAATTGGGGATGCATTGGGGGGAAGACTAGGGGAGAAGCGGGAGGAGGGAAGAGAGGGTGATCTGTGGTTGGTATGTAAAATGATAAAAAAAAGTCTTAATAAAGAAAAAACACTACATTAATTTCCAGAGTTTTTATATATTTTTATATTTTCATCATCAGAAGATGAGCATTCTAGCAACAACACACCCATATCAGCACTTGATGTTCTCAGAATCACTTTATATTGTTTTTTGTGTTAGTCATTCCTAACGGTGTATAATGAGATTCTCAGTGTCTGTTTTCACTGTGGCTGTTTTAGTCATTCTCATAGATGTGTAATGAGAATGTGCTACTTTCTAAGTTTGAATATGTGAAATAATTAAATGTTATGCCAAGTGTAAGAAAGTAAGTTGCCTCCTCAGCTCTTGGTAGTAGAAATATGAAGAAGAAATATTTTGAACCATTTTATTCACACATTATATATTTCTTGAACACCCAACAAATCCCCATGTTCATATTTCAAAGTATTAGCAGTACTTACTGTCTTATGATGTTTCTTCTCATTTTGTTATCTTTATTTTCTGGCTTATCTGTGATACCCACAGTTCATTTTAGTAACCCCAAACTAAATCATAACAATATTTAAAGTAGATATTCTAAGAGACAATTTATTAGACAGTTGGATATGGTGTTACTCAACCCTCCAATTAAGCCCGTGGAATTAAATTAATGCATCAGAAATCATTTTAAAACTCTTTTCTCCAGGATCTTAATCACAGGGTCTGGGGTGGAAACTGTTTCAATGTTTGGTTTTACACAAGAGGGCAAGAAAGGGAAAATGATTTGCTTTAAAAAAAATTGAGATCAGAACTATAAGAAGGAAAGTTCTTAGATCCCAGCCCACAGCACGAATCAGGCTTACTTCTTTCTAGTGTTTTTCCCGCATCCTCAAGGACAGTCATGGAATACATTGCTTTTGGAGATTACTGACCTTATCAGTTTGAGTATGTACTGACATTTCATAAAGAAATGACATCAAGGAAGGATAAAGATAATCATCAAGAAGAATAAATAAGAGGATAAGGAGTAAAGGAAGAACTCTCAACATGCACATTAAAATCCACTCTAATAGAAAAAAAACTACTAAAAACTGTTTTAAAGAATAAGTTTTCTTTTTATGAAGATCTACTTTACAATTGATATTTGACAGTTTTACCATATCTGAACTTTATTCTAGTATTTTGGTTGTGTAGGATGAAATACATGAGACTGCAAACTAATTCTCAACTTTTTCATCAAATTTTAAAGAATGAAACTTGGTCACCCTACTGTTGACTGTGCCTATTTGTACAGGAACTCCTAATATGCACTTGGCTTTCAAAATATGTAAGAATAAAAAGATTCCAGATGCGTGGTAGTGGTGCATGTCTTTAATCCCAGCAGAGCCAGGTGGATCTCTGTGAGTTCAAGGCCAGCCTGGTCTACAGAGCGAGATCCAGGACAGGCACCAAAACTACACCGAGAAACCCTGTCTCGAAACCTCCCCCACAAAAAAAAAGAATAAAAAGAATCCAAGAAAATGGATGTGATTTCTGAAAGTAAAGATAAGTAATGGCTCTTCAATTTCAAAGAGTTCATTTTTTGACTATGTGGAAGAATAATTAAGCTCACTTATGGCTACTTAAAGTTTTATAAAATGTTTAAATGTAAGATGTAGATAATGACCCTACCAGAGTGGCCTCTCCTCTCCATAACATATGCACTGACAGGACACCCCTTACTGCAATGAAACCTCTGTTCTCTGTGCCCACATGATGGCCAATTCTGACTACATCCTTGTGTTTCTGATTTCCCTCCTTGAAATACTTGAGCATGTCCTTTGAGCCTTGGGTTTTATGAATACTAGTCATACAAAGGAAGCATCAAGCCCTAACTGTGTGCAGACATTCTTCTAAGGAAAAAGCATAATCTAGTATATGCAGTTCTCAAGCCACTTTTCTGAGTTTAAATACTTGGCTGTTCTCATTCTGCCGCTGAAAAACTGGGGTAAGAGGGGTTAAGATAAAAATGCCAAGCTTATCCACCATATAGAGTAAAACTGTGAATTAAGCTCATACTTATGCAGAAATAAAACAAAGATGTGGCTGAATTATGTAGATTTTAGTACAGTTAGCTTATATACACAAATAGTTAGGATGCAAGGTGAACTTTAAATTTACCTAGTTAAACATGGCCTGCTTGAATTGTTAATTCCACTCAGTAAGCATATATTGGAGGTACAAAAGACTACCTAGAATTGGAGTGACACTATTGTCCTCTTGCACGGTCACCTGCACCATCTGTAGTTAACTGGATATCTGTTGTTTATTCATGTTGCATTTCTTTGGGCAGACTTTTTATAGTAATGGTTTGGTGGCAAAGAGTACTAAGTCCTTATACTACCTGCACAAATGGCTTTTGAAGGAGATTTTTGTTATCTTAACGCTAAAAGCTTGTATGTGGATGGCAATGATCTCCATTTGTTCCTAATTCCCCAGTCTGAATTTGTGATTCATTCAACTGTCACTGTCTCTGCCAAGGCTTACTGGGGACTCATGGGCAGCATATGGATTTGATGGGCCTCCTGGCTTTAGTCTTGTCAAGTTTAAGACATGTTTATACATTAGAGTTTCTTAAATTCTAGTGGCTTGCCTGCAGATCTCATTAAATTGCAGAGTCAGGTTTGGTGTCTCTGGAGCCTGAGAGTCTGCATTTCTGACAAGCTCTTGGGAGATACGCCTACTGCTTCAGAGACTAGTCTGAATAACAGTAACCTGACAGATTTCTTCCTTATTAGCTCAGTATTCCAAGTATAAACTCTCTAATATTGTCTTCTACCTCCTACCTCTGGATTATAAACCTTCATTATATGACCAATATTTTCTTATGGACTTTTGGGTTTTCCTATTTCTATGATTTCTGAAACATGATACTTCTATGTTTTCTTTAGGACAAGATAATCTAGAAAGTTTTTCAAGGTAGCAGCTCAGGGCCAGTGAGAGAATGAGAGTCAATTTTAAAAATAGTAAGTCCATAAAAAAATAGGCTATAAGTTTTGGGCTTGTGTTTATTCTCTGTAGCAGGTAAAAGTAGAACTCAGTGGAAATGGAAAATAGACAAGAAGAGAGGTTTTCCTAAGGGAGCTTGCATCTCTAAAGTACCAAAGTAATTACTGCACCTGACAAATTCCTATTCTTTATTGTAGCTCATTTTTAATAAAAGAAGATTCAACACTGGTTTATATTCCCAGGCATTGCCTTTAATTTCATCAAGCTACAATATCCAATATGAAGACTAACCACATTTCCACGGAAACTGCCTTTTCTCTCAAAGTTCATTTGCAAAGGCAGCCGCCAGGGTTTTAATCATTGTCTATAATCTTTCATTTCTAATACACTATGATTGATAATGACTCTCCCAGGTACCCCTGTGAGGTAGGCAAATTCCCATTCACCTCAGTCCCAGGAAGTGGTAAAGAAAGTATCTTTTAGTTAAGAGCAGGAAGGCTTTTTTTCGGGTCCACGTGCTATAAAGGTGAGCCTTTGTGCTAGCATCATTCAAAGGCAAAATTCTCCCTCCTGCCAACCAGTTTGTATGCCCCTGTTTTAGAAATGGCAGACATCCTTGTCACTTCGGAAACTACTGAAATCAAGAGTAATGAATGCTGTCTCTATGTGAGAGCTCAAACTCTTTCAGTAACTAGCATAAAGCAGGTCACAGTACTTCAAGTCTTAAGCACTGAGGTACTATCTTAGTTAGGGTTCTATTGGTGTGACAAAATACTGTGACCAAAAGCAATCTGTAGGGGGAAAGGGTTATTTCAGCTTGTATCATAGTCCATCCCTGAAGCAAGTAAGAGCAAGGAGTGTGGCAGAGGTCATGGAAGATCACTGACTCCACTTAAAGGCTTGCTTCTCAGCATGTTTTCTTACAAAACCAAGGGCCACCTGCCAAGGAATGGCATTGCCTACAGTGAGTTGGGTCCTCCCACATCAATAGTTAAATAAGACAATATCCTTACAGACTTGCCTGCAGGCCAATGTTAGGGAGGCATTTTCTCAGTTAAGATTCCTGCTTCTCAAATGACTCTAGTTTGTATCAAGTTGACATACAAGTACCAAGCACAGGTACCATTATTTTGGTGAGCACTTAAAAAAAAAATAGCATGTTTTATGCTTCTAGAATAAGGTGTTGGCAATAATGCTACTTTAAAAGTTTATTTACTATAACTTCATTCTAAAACGTTCTAGGTAGCAAGAGAGTCTAAAAGTTCAGTCTAATTTGTGGGTAAGACATAACAATGTTTCTATTGGGGAGGTAGAAATCTACAATTAAAATACATTTGAAATGTTACTAAAGTGACATGTTGCAATAATAATATTCAAAAGGACTTCATCCCAACATTCTTGGGCTTATTAGACATGCACTGAACAAATTCTTATTTCGAATATTTACCTGAAGAACTAGGACCTACTTAAACTAGGTTGCTGGCTAGATTCTAAGGCAATGCCTCAGATCTTTACTCACAAATTATTGAATTTAAAATGCTGCACACAAAGGAAAGAACAATTCCACAAAGATGGTAAATGTTAACAATGCAAATAAGTAAGTAAATACATGAATAAATAAAGCAAACATATAAATAAAATAAAATCTCCATATTCTAAAAACATGGTGAAAGGTGTTTTCATGAAATACCAGAAGACAGGAGCAAAAATTGGATACATCCACTTTTTAAAAACTCTGTGAAAGCAATGAGAGCAAAAGCAAGAAGTGACAACAAGCGGAGATTTAGCAGAAAAAGAACTGTAAGTTCGGTAAGACAGAGAAGGAAAGCAAAGACTCACTATTTTCCTTATCAAGTTGTCTGAATAAAACTTCTTCTAAAATCCAAAGGACTTGTCAGATTCCTATGTATAATGGAGGTTTTTGATTATAAAGCAGATTAAGCTCCATTCCCCAGAGACTCCTCTGAACCTTGGTGTAGACTCAGTTTTCCTCCTTATTGTAGACTCTCTCAGACATCCCTTTAGTCCATCCTTATTTCTTTGTGTCAGCCACCAATACCTAGAAACACCTCTATCTGGGACCCCTAGTGGCCACACTTGGCAGGAATATAACTTAAATATATAGTTATTTATTTCTGCTTTGTACCGGTATGTAAATTTTCCTCATTTCTTCATTCCTAGTTCATCATGAGATGATGTGATCACTTAGCACATAAATTCTTCCAAAGAAGAAAATTCAATTCAATGGAAAACTTCCCACACTGTTATTTTAAAAGAAATACAGTAGACATAAAAGTCCCAGCTAAATGTGTGTAAGGAAGAACTAATGCTTACTTTCAAAGTCCCCAGATCCTTAATTATAGTATCATCTTTCATAGAGTTAAGGTTCTGTGAGCTGTTTACAAGAATCTGAAAGCAGAATGAATTTAACTATAGTCTTCCTATTCAAAATAACAAATTCCCTTAAACAAGAGAAAACCAACAGAAGAGCAAACCACCTCCATCATTACACGTCTCGAGATTGTGCACTCCTTTCACACTCCAAAGAGCTCACTTTCCAGTCAGCACATTAAAATATAAAGCAGATTGACTGCTAGCCCTGACAACTTTGTAAGTAACTAACTACTACCCCTCCACACACAGAGACACACAAAAGGATCAACCTAATGATGTTTCAAAAGTGTCTAACATTTTCTTAAAAGTCTCAGGTAAGTTATATTAAGTGATTTCAGCTAGTGTGAGTTGGATATGTCAAACTGTGCTCTGCATTCAAATGAAACACTGCTCTGTGGGTTTTTGTTTTTTTTTTCTCGGAAATATAAACTCAATCTCATCTAGATCTTTTACCGTATACATTACTAAGCTTCAATCGGTAGTTGTCTTAGTTAAGGCTTTATTGCTGTGATAAAACATCATGACTACAATCAACTTGTGGAGGAAAGTGTGTATTTCATCTTACAGCTAGCAGTCCATCAAATAGAGAAGTGAGAGCAGGAGCTCAAGGCTGAAACCTGGAAGATGGAACTCAAATGAAATAGGAACAAACAAATGATCTTCCCGTGAGTTTTCACAAAAGATCTTGAAGAACTGAAACCACAGTAGATTGATCAAGGGTGTTAGTTGTTGTGGGATATTTGATCATGCTATTAATTAATTAAAATCAACCTTGGGTCTGATATAGAGCCAGCAACTAGCTGACAGAAAGTAGTCATAGAGAGTAAGGAGTCCAGAAAATGGACAGAGAGATACACAGGAAGCAGTAGGGAGGGACTTTGAGTTTCAGACTTTAAAGATATGCTTAATAAACAGAAAGAGATAATAGAGACCCTCAGAGATAGATTACACAGTGCTTTATTAACTTAAAATTTTTAAAATGCTAATGAAAAAGGAACAACAGCTGTGGAGAAACATTGAATAATAGAAAAACACTGTTGAATTAAATCAACCTAAGTATTTTAAAGATGTGTTAACTGTTCTGGAATAATCTTTTTGTACACTGTGGAGATATGTCACCATGATTGGTTTAATAAGAAGCTAAATGGCTAATAGCTAGGCAAAATTTCCAGGCATAGAGGACACTGGGAAGAAGGAGGGCAAAGACATAGAAGAAGAAGAAAAGCAAGATGGACAGTAGGCAGATGAGGTAAATGAGCCTCGGAGCAGCACATAGATTAATAGAAATGGGCTGATTTAAGTTATTACAACTTGCAAAAAAAAAGCTTAAGCTACCAGCTAAGCTTTCATAATTAATAATAAGTCTCTGTGACATGATTTGGGAGCTGGCTGGTGGGACAGAGAAAGACTTACTACAGTTAACCTCAGAATAGAAACCAGGATATGTGTTATGCTGGGGAAGAGGTTTTGTTTTTGTTTCCACATGAGAAGAAAAGCTATGGATACCATAAAGATTGATAAAGATCAGATTTGAACAAGATTAGGAAATTTTGCCTAGCTATTAGCCATTTGAACACCTCTCTCTTGATTAGGAGAGGTGATAGTTTATCAAATAGCTTAGTCATTCAATCCAAACTAACTGATAAAACTAACAAATGCCTTTCATTTGACCAGGTATGAAAAAAAGTTTTTTAATTAAGAGACAATACTTTCTCTGTTCCCAAAAAAAACATTTTGCCTTTACCAAGAAATAATCTGCCAAAAAGGGAACTCCCCAAAGTTAGGGTTGGGGCAGGGTTTTGTTTTGTTTTGTTTTCTTTCCAGGAGAATAAAAGCATCCAACAATGCCGGGCGGTGGTGGCGCACGCCTTTAATCCCAGCACTCGGGAGGCAGAGCCAGGCGGATCTCTGTGAGTTCGAGGCCAGCCTGGGCTACCAAGTGAGTCCCAGGAAAGGCGCAAAGCTACACAGAGAAACCCTGTCTCGAAAAACCAAAAAAAAAAAAAAAAAAAAAAAGCATCCAACAAAAGAATCAGGTGACCACTGAACAAGTGAGACCTGAAGTAGAAGGATAAATCATCAAGAGAAAATGTCCCAAGAAAAAGTAATAGGCCAAATGTTATAGCCTACCTACAAATGGGTAGAATTTCATAAATCTTCCCGAATGCTTGTTTTTGCTGCTCTCTACAAACAAAAAAGGCAAATGGTATTTTTGTGGTCTCAATTTAATTAAAAATCAAAGCTGACTTTGGAATTGGAGTGTGGCTCTCTCCTTCTCTAAACCCACACACGGTTGTTAAAGAAAAATCCAAAATCTCTGACTCATGTCATAAGAGTCTCCTGGTATGGGCCAGAAGAAAACTAAAGTTGAGACTATTTTCTTGACACTAATCTCATAATGCTTTAACTTCATTTTGACTCTTTAAAACTTTTCTTAAGGCATAAATATTACCTCAAAATCTATAAGATTATTATACATATATAAACTTATTATTGGGACGTTGGTAGTCATACAGAGTACTATTAATTCTAGAAATAAACTTCATCTGACTTCCTGTATGTGTTTTCAGGTTTGAGTATGAAGTAGGTAAACTAAGAAACTAAGTTTGTGTACTCCAGATGTACTTAATAGATTGTGGTCCTTCAACCTTCTGGAGATCAGCTAAATATGGCATTTTCTAATAAACCATGGCCATTCCTAAAAATAACCTTTGAGGACTCCAAGAAGATGATGGGGCCCTGCAAGGATAGATTCACCTGGATTGTGGTTATGCCACTTAGCTGACAAACTCCACTCACAGATCAACTTTGGACTACACACTGCTCAGGAAAGCTTGTCTAGCCAAGATGGTCCAGCCTCACAGATTACTCAAGCCAGGACTTCAGATAAGCCATGCACTTCCCTGTCACACAGAGACTGAACAACAAATGATACAGCTAGCTCTCCCAGGACTTGACAATTATCCCTATTTTCTCAGGATCCCCTAGGGGTGCCATCACCCCCAGCCAGTAAGAAGCAATTTTAATTACACAAATTTAATTATGCAAAACCAAAAGGTGGGGTAGGTGACTTTTGGACATTCAGTAGATTATGGATGTTTGTTGTTGTTTGTGGGATCTGGTTACAAGTTTTTATTGTTCATGGTCAGGGAGGAAACTAAACAAGGAAGTTAGATTAAGGGATTTCTTTTTTCTTTCTTTCTTTCTTTCTTTCTTTCTTTCTTTCTTTCTTTCTTTCTTTCTTTTTCATTCCTCTATCCTTCTTTCTCTCCTGTTCAATGTTGGGAGGAAAAAGGGAGGAAATGATGAAAAGAAAAAAATGGAGGATATAGGAATGACAAAAGGGTAGATTATTGAATCCACATTTAAACTAAAAAGCAACTACTAGTCTCAAATATTCTACATTGGTATGCATTTTTGTATATTGATAAAAATTTAAGGTTATTTTTGTTACAACACACTGTATATATGTTTTGACTCTTTTTTAAAGTATCGTACCTATGCAACTCATTTCAAAATTTAATGTAAAGTTTTTGTCCTTGAAAGTTACTATTACAAACTGTTTAGGATAATTAAGAAATTCTGGTTAGTAGTTAGTCACCTATTATAATCAAACTTGTAGTTGTGTTAGGTATGTTTTCAAGGTTAAGCAGAGATATATATTAGCTAGATAGGTGGTCTTCAAACACTTTGAAGAATTACAGAATATGGCATTTAAGATACTTTAATAACATAAGGCTTTTCATGACAGTGAGACACGTCTGCTCCTCGCAGCAGCAATCTACTTCAAAGATGATGGAATTGAAGAACTTCCATATGAGGTTTACTTCAAATGTGGCAAAACTAGACACTGGGCAAGAGACTGCCCTTGCTTCAATTGCTGACAGTAAGTTGACCTAATTGGACAAGCAGGATACAAAGGAAGTCAACTGCCGAACTTTGCCAAGACAAGGTAGGCCAGTCCTTCAAGTTTTCTGCCTCACAGAAAAGTCTATTAGATATTCTAGGCCTGTAAGTTAAAATGGATTCCCCAGTTGCAAACGAACCTTGAATGACTGTCCAGGCAGCCAGCTAATGCAGTGTTTACTCATAGTTCACCAAGCAGGACCCATAGGAAGGTGATCACTGAACTTTGCAAGGCAAAATGGTTCTTCAGGTTCCTGCTTTATAGAGGAGACTGCCAAATATTCTACAGGACACAGGGAGAAGCATCTAAAAAACTCTAGGCCTATTGGCTGAAGATGGATGCCCCAACATTACAGAGGAATTTTGGATGACTATCCAGGCAGGTGACTGTCCAGGCAGGCAACTATCTCTGTCATTTCCAGAATTTTGAAAATTGCTTACAGTGCATTTCCTGTTTACTTAGGTAATATTATATCCTTCTGAGGTCTTTGATGTAGTTGAAGACTAAATAGTTATAATTTTCTTTAGTCATGATAAAAGATAAATTAGATATGAAACTTTAGACTCACAAATATAGGATAAATTATAGAATATTTTCTTTAATTTTAAAAATACAAATAGACTAGATATTGTAACTGTAATTCTTGCTTGATGACTGTTCTATTATATGTAATTTTACTATGTTAAAGTTAAAACTTTCCTTTTTGATGAGAAAGAAAAGGGGAAGTGCTGATTATTTTATGTGACTGCGGGACCACAGACCAGATGGGACCAGAGAAACGTGGGACCACAGGGACCTGGGTGGGACTAGAAAAAACATACAACTACAGTATTTACTTATTCATAAGTAGACATTACCCCTGTAAAGTAAAGGATAACCAGACTATAATCCACAGCCCCAGAGAATATACATAACAAGGAGAGCCCAAAGAGGGGTGCATGGATTTCCCTGGGAATGGGAAATAGAAGAGATCTCCCGGGTAAACTGGGGGCAGAGTGTGGGGGATGGTGATGATGGGATAGGAATAGGAGGGATCAGGTTGGACAGGTTGGGGGTCAGATGGAGTGAGAGAATAATGAAAGAGATATCATAATATGGGGAAATTTTAGGGTTAGGGAGAAACCTGGTGCCAAGGAAACTCCCAGAAATGCACAAGGATGATCCCAGTTGAGACTCCTAGCAGTAGTGGAAAGGTTGTCTGAACTGGCTTTCTCCTACAATCAGATTGGTGACTACACTAATTGTCATCAGAGAACCTTTATCCAGTAACTGGTGGAAGCAGATGCAGAGGTCCACAGCCAAACACCAGGCCCAGCTCCAGGACTCCTATTAAAAAAGAGGGAGAAGGATCATGTTCATGGTCATGATGGGGAAATCCACAAGGACAGCTAATCTGAGCATGTAGGAGCTCACAGACTCTGGACTGACAGCTAGAGAGCCTGCATGGGACTGACCTAGGTCCTCTGCACGTGGGTGACAATTATGTAGCTTGGTCTGTTTGTAGAGCTCCTAGCAATGGGATCAGAACCTATTCCTGGCACTTGAGCTAGCTTTTGGGAACCTAGTCTCCATGATGGGTTGCCTCACCCAGCCTTGATGCAGGGGGAGGAGCTTGGTCCTGCTTCAACTTGATATGCCATTCTTTGTTGACGTTGTTGAACCTGAAATTTGTTCACCATTAAGGTAAAATGGAATCTGAAGTCAAAATGGCAGTACTTAGAACAAGGTACCTTTGCCTGTTCCCAACAATGAGACTGACATGAACATTTTACAGAACTTTGAACTCAAAAATACTTAATATTAAGACTGCCAAATACAACAAAGCTGGACATTATGGGAAGATTAGCAAGAATAGCTTCATTATTGTAAATAGTTTTATTATTTTTAAGTAGTTTTAAAATAGTGTTTGAGTTAAAACATTTTATTTTTATTTAGACAAAAAGGGGAAGTGTTATGAGATATTTGTTCACACTGTGAACCCTGAGATTGCATTAATGCTGGAAAAACGTGTTTCTAGTTGTGGTATGACTCAACTCTAGCACACACCTTTACTCCAAGAGCTTTTTGCTTGATTACCAAAAACAGGATTAAATAAAATCAATCATAGGTCAAGGGGTAGAGCAAGTGACCAATTATAGTTGGACTTTACTTTGGGTCACCAGCTCACAAGTAATGACACGGAGACTTATTATTATTATTAATTATGAAAGCTCAGCCTTAGCTTAGGCCTGTGCCACTAGCTCATATAATCTAAGTTAACCTGCTTTAATTAATCTACATTCTAGCATATGGCTTTTTACCTTTTTTTCATTCTGTATGTCTGACTGTCTCTAGGTCTTATTGGCATCTCCTCTGTGTCTCGATTATCTCCTCCTACTTCTTCTCTCTGCCCAGAAGTCCCAATATTACCTCTGGCCTAGCTATTTGCCATTCAGGTTTTTATTACACCAATCACAGTAATGTACCTTCACACAGTGTACAAATATCCCACAACAACCAGTTGACAGGAAGTGAACAGAAAAAACTATAGAGAGTAAGAGGGAGTCACAGAGAGAGACAAGCAAGACAGAGAGACACACAGGAAGTAGAAGGGAGGGTCATTGAGTTTGAGGAGTATTGTTTGAGATGGAGTAGGAGAACAGTCTTTTTCTGGATGTCATCAGAGTAGGAACGTCAGCGGGCACTATTTCTGCCTCTCTAAGACGGCAGACTTTCTTCACAGCATCTGGCTCCCAAGTGTTTATTGATAAACTCAAACGATTGAGATTTTGATAAAAACAACCTATTTGTTCTCATTGTACAGTCACATTCACACTACAATCACAGTACAAACTCACATTCACACTAGGATCACACTATACAGTCAAACTCACACTAGCATTCACTGTACATTCATAGTCAGATTTGTTCTTATTACATAGCCTCACCAGTATTAGATCACAGTGTACAGGCACACTCATTTGAATCACACTTCAGTCACACCAAAATTTGGATTTCATTCTAGGATCACAATGTACATCACCCCCATACCACTATCACACTGTTCAGCCATACCTACATCACACTACTGTAGTATCAATAAGAATTCCTGGAAAAAAAGCTGAGTCTGCAAAGTGTCTGCAAAGACTGATTAACTGATTACAATTACAGCGATGTGAAGAATTTGGAATACAGAAGGGTCAGGGGCAAATTGCATTATCTCTGGCTACCTTTAACACCCTGAATAGCCATTTATTACCCACCTCTGTGACAAAACTAACATCCTATGACTAAAATATAAAAGCTTCTTGGAATCTATTAACATTGCAGACCTTTGCTTTCACCTACCCAAAAGCTAAGATTGTCATTATACACCATCCAAGTCCTATAGAAAAATCTTCCCTCATCTTGCTGTAAGCACCTCTCTGTCATACTCAGCAGTGTATTTTAAACTTGCTTTGATTTATATTCTTTTGTTCTGCAAAACTGTAAATTTCATGAAACTGCTTCCATCTTAATAAATGGAATTTGGAGTCTGCTAGTTAGTTTTATGCTAACTTGACACAGCTGGGGCCATTTAGGGAGCAGGAACCTAAATTGAGAAAATGCCTCTAACAGATTGGCCTGTGGACAGGCCTGTAGTGCATTACTTTCTTGATTGAAGATTGACCAGGGAGGGGTCAGCTCACTGAAAGCAGTGATAACCCTAGGTTCCTGGTCCTGTGCTGTAACAAAGCAGGCTGAGCAACCCAAACAGAGCAAGCCAGCAAGCAGCACTCCTCAGTGGCCTCTGCATTAGTTCCTGCTTCTGGGTTCCTGCCTTGAGTTCTTTCCCTAACTTCCCTGAACTGCAAACTGTAATATGAAATAAACCCTTTCCTCCTAAAAGTTATTTTGCTCATAATGTTTTACTACAGCAATGGAAACCCTAAATTAGAAATGTGGTATCTAAATATGTCTTTCTGTACCATTGTTACTCAAATTTAGCTGTAGAATAAAATATCTCTTATTCCCCTTAAGGTTAGACCTGTTGGGGGTTTTGTTTGATTTGGTGTTGGTTTTGGTTTGTTTTTGTGTGTATGAATGTGTGTGTATGAATGTGTGTGTGTGTGTGTGTGTGTGTGTGTGATGACACTAGTAACACACACACACACACACACACACACACACACACACACACACACACACACACACACACTGGGGAGCACACTGTAGAGTTAGTCCCATGCTAGAATCATACTGCACAATAAAACTTACACTAATATGACATTGTTCAATCACACCCACACCAGGATCACACTGTACAATCACAACTACACAGGATCACACTGGGCAGTCACACCAACATTAGGTTCATACAATATACACATTTACACACACACAACAGGATCACACACTGTACAGTTATATCCACACTAAGATCACACTGCACAGTCACACCCACATTAGAATCATATCATACAGTCATAGATTTAACCAGTAAAGGCACGGGTATTTCAGGGTTTTTAAGTTAATGTTCAGTTAAAATGTAATTTAGTCTTCCAAAGTAGTGACGGCCATGTTTCAAGATTCGAATGCTACAAGCTTTAATCTAGAAAGCAAGCCCACATGTTGAAAGGCTGTGTAGGGCCTTGGATTCATCTTGTCCCTCTCCCTAGAGGATCTCTTCTATCTGTGGGGATATATTGTGTACCCTAATAAAATTTGCCTGAAGATCAAAGGACAGAACAAGCCACTAGATTAAACATAGAGGCCAAGCAGTGGTGGCACACACCTTTAATCCTAGCACTTAGGAGGCAGAGATCTGGATCTCTGTGATTTCAAAGCCACCCTGGACTACATGAGATTGATTCAGTCTAGGAAAGAAACAGCCAGGCAAGTGGTGAAACATGCCTTTAATCTCAGTACTTGGGAATCACACGCCTTTAATCCCAGCACTTGAGATCTCATGTCTTTGCTACCAGTATTTGGGAAGCACACACACTATTAATCCCAGCACTAGGAAGGAAGTGATATGGCAGGGTGGAAAAAGTTATATAAGGTGTGAGGAAACAGGAACAAACAGCTTTTTGGCTGAAAGCTTTTTCAGCTTCATCCCTTTTCAGCTGAAGCCTTTCTTTGACTGGACCCCTTTCATCTGAGGACTCAGAGACATTCAGTCAGGGGATTTGTGGAGTTGGCAAGGTGAGAAGTAGCTGTGGCTTGTTCCTTTGTCTCTCTGACTTTTCAGCATTTACCCCAATATCTGGCTCCAAGTTTTTTATTATAAGATTTATTAGATTTTGAGCAACACCTAGAGGATCTCTTGCATCTCCATGGGCTGCAGAAATATCTGAACCCTGCTGATCTTTTCTTTTCCCCACTTTCAAATGATTGTCTCTACATGTCTTATGAAACCTCCACTCACAGATTTCTATCATAATGAAGCCTATATTATATCCTCCCATAAGCATCAATAGGAACTGTTTAATTTTTATCTATAGTTCACTTTTTGATAACAAGTATTTAATGAATGATAAACTGGAGTCATTGTTATATATACCAAGCTGGACTCCCTTATGAAAATTCATTTTGTGTTTCTTACTATAAATAAATTTTCAAATAAAATTACATGGAAATTTTTTATGATAATAATTTGTTATATTTGTTAACAAGTTATATTTGTTTTCTATATTACTATTTTAATAAAATTGGTTATACATCAAATATACCTATTATGAATCTCTTTGCCTTTGTAAATAATTCTTGACCAGCCAATGTAGACATATTTTATTACTTTCAGGAAACTCTATTATATCTTCTTATGATTCTATATGTAATATTTACTTCTTTTGATGCATCTTTTATCTGACTACTCATAATAAAAACTTTCTTGCTCAGAATATCCTCATACCTACATCTTTGTATACACAAGTTATTATTATAGAATAACTAATCCAAGATAGGAATTTGGAATTATCATCAATAACCAGGTAAGGCTCCCTGCAGTGGGACTGGAAAATCAACCCAGCCACATAACCTTCGATCTACAATATTCCCTGCCTACAAGATGTGCTTGGGTAATAGTGGCAGAAAACTTGTGGGCATCACCAACCAGTGACTGGTCTGACTTGAGGCCCACACCACTAGAGGGAGCCCATGCCTAACACAGCATGGATGGCCAGGAACCAGAGGCTGCTCAGCCCAGAAACCCAGGATAGAGACAAATAAAACAGTCAAAATAAAAAGTTAATGGAATGATTCCTAATGATACTCTGCTATCCTCATAGATTGATGCCTAGCCAAGTTTTCATCAGAAAGGCATCATCCAGCAACTGATAGGAGCAGATGCAGAAACTCACAGCCAAACACTAAGAAAGCCAAGAGAACCCTGAAGAAGAGAGGGAGGTTTCTAGGAGTCAGACAGGTCAAGGACACCATGATAACACAACCCACAGGATCAACTAAGCAGGTCTCATAGGGGCTCACAGAGAGAGACTAAAGTGACAATTACCAACCCTGTATGCATCTGAGCTAGGTCCTCTATATATACATTATGGTTGTGTAGCTTGGTGTTCTTGAGGGACCCCTAATAGTGAGAGTGTGTGTATGTGGGGGGAGTATCTCTGACTCTTTTGCCTGAGCTTGGATCCTCTTTCTCCTGCTGGGTCACCTCACCCAGCCTTGATATGAAGGTTGGTGTCTAGTCTTATTGTAATTTCTTATGTCTTGCTTGGTTGATATTCCCTGGAGGTCTCTTCTTTTCTTCCTTCCTTCCTTCCTTCCTTCCTTCCTTCCTTCCTTCCTTCCTTCCTTCCTTTCTTTCTTCCTTTCTTTCTTTCTTTTTGGAGGGTAATTGAGCAGGAGTGCATCAAGGGGAGAAGTGAGGTGGGGGGAAGACTGGGAGGACTTGGGTAGGAGAAACTGTGGTAATATATATAAAGAATAAAAAAATAAGAAAAAGTTTAGAATTATAGTTGATGGTGTATTTTCCTTTAATAAAAAAACAATATGTCAATACTCATAAGCTATTGAATAAATTAATATAGTACAACATGCCACACAGTAAGACCAGTGGTGGGGCATATAATACAAATCATGTTAGACTATGGATACTTAGCTCTCAGCCTCCAAATGATTACATCATTCTTTAAATGTCCGCTCTTTTGTGTGCTATAAATATTCATTTAAAGACATACAGTATACTAAGCAGCAATTTGTCTGCATCCCCATCAAGCAAATTCACTGAGGCGTGAGGGCTCTGTAAACAGTGGAGCAGAAGGCCATGCTATGACATGGATAAATGCTCCAGAATTACCAAAGCATGACAAAAGCAGTCACAGGAACATGGATTTCAGAATGTACGAAGCACCCATATGCGGTGGGTTGGGGGAAAAGTGGCTTGTTCCCAAATGGGAAAAACAGATCTCACGGCAGTCCAGAAAATCCATTTTAACATTTGGGGATGATTCCCATAAACGGAAAGTTGTTATGCTCTTTACCTTTAAGGTATTTTAAAATCACCAGGAAGCCATTTAATGGACATGTGTAACTGAACCTTTTATAGGGTGATTTCCTTTTGATCACACAAATGTCTAATGGGGTAGTTTGTCTGTTTCCTTAATAAAATTTAAATCGCTTTTGCTTCGGGTCAAAGTGAAGTCTTTTGTCCTAAAAAGAATTCATCTGTGACATGCATAATCATTTTCCAGTCTCAAGTGGCAATTTGTGATTACTGTGTCTGTCAGGACAACAAATGAGGAACCAGATACAGACACGGCAGTAATTAGGAGGAGGGGTGATGGAAGCAGTTTCCAAACCATAACCAGTATCAAATTTTCTTTTATTTCTCTGCCTTGTGATGGCCTGTGTGGACAGTTCAGACTCCTGTATCCCCTTTCATTGTCACAAACTTGTGACTACTTCCTCACCTGCTACTGAGTCCAGAACTGCCATGTAAAAGAGACCCCAAGTCATCACCCAGCAGTTCAAGGCCTCTTTGTAGATCCCATTCTTGCCCTTCAAGTTCTCAGTCTGTGACCTTTGATCTACAGTGTGATTCTGTAGCTTTCTTCCATTTTATACCTCTGAACTACTTCAATGCTTCTACTTGGCCTTTAGTGATGGTCCTCACCTGGAATTCTGACATGAATTTTCATTTCTGTCTATTATCCAGTGTTGATAATAGATCCCAGGTCCCAAGGCTCTTAGCACATAGTTGGTAAGCATTACATACATTGGTTAATCACACATGTGAAGTATGTGCACACACACACACACACACACACACACACACACACGCACGCACACACACAAACACACAAACACATGCACAAGCAAAAACACACACATCTTAATAAATTTACCTCGCCATATATGGTTGCAACTTGTATAAGAAAGGCAAAGATTTGCCTAATAGTTTCCTTCTCTCCCTCCATCCCTTGGTTCCATTGTCTCTGTGGGTACTTTCCACAACTATGACAGTGGGGCATAATAACTATGTAATTCTATTCATTTATTTTTCTATTACTAAAAATAGATTGTTCTCATATAATATATTCTGATTACAGTTTCCCCTCCCACAATTCCTCCCACCTCCTCTCCCATCTTAGTCCCTACCCTTTCTCTCTCTCTCTCTCTCTCTCTCTCTCTCTCTCTCTCTCTCTCTCTCTCTCTCTCTCTCTCTCTGTCTCTCTCTTATTAGAAAATACACAACAACAATAAGAACAAAAAGAAATAGAAGAAAAAGAGCAAAGGAAGTACATATAGACACAGAGAAACACATGTTCACAACACAAAAATCCTATTTTAAAAAGAAAAATGAAAACCATAACGTCTTAGTTAGGATTTCTATTGCTGTGATGACACACCATGACCAAAAGCAGATTGAGGAGGAATGGGCTTATTTATCTTACATTTCCATAGCACTTTATCATCAAATGAAGTCAGGACAGGAACTCAAACAGGGCAGGAACCTAGAGGCAGGAGCTGATGCAGAGGCCATGGAAGTGCTCTGTTAATTGGCTTGCTCAGCCTGCTTTCTTATAGAACCCAGAACCACCTGCCCAGAGATAGAACCCACAATGGGCTGGGCCCTCCCACATCGATCACTAATTAAGAAAATGCCCACTGGCTTTCCTGCAGTGGGCATTTCCTTATCTTACAGAGAGATATTTTCCGAATTGAAACTCTCATTTCAGATGACATTAGCACGTGTCAAGTTGACACAAACTAGCCAGGACGCATAACATATACACAAAAGAACTCTAAGGCAAAAATAAACAAATAAATAAATAAAAATAAAGCCTTGACAAAGCATTATGAGACAAAGAAACTCCAAAGATGCCATTAAGAGCATTCTGTGTTGGGCATCCATGGTTGGGCATGGGGCCTGCCCTTAAGTGTGGTTTATATACCCAGTGAGACACCGTTGGAGAAAATTAATTTTCATTTGTGAATGGTACCAATTGATGATAGCTTCTAGATTAGGGATGTGGGCTTGTAGCCCCTTCCTGTCCATGCTGAGTGCTGAGACCCCATCTGTCCCAGATCTATGCAGGCACTGTGCATGCTGTCACAGTCTCTGAGTTCATATATGTAGCAGTCCTGCTATGTTTAGATTGCCATGTTTCCTTTGTGTCCTCCATCCCATCTGTCTCTTACAATCTTTCCACCTCCTTTGCCTCAGGGTTCCCTGAGCCCTGAGAGGAGGGATTAGATACAGATGTCCAGTTCAGGACTGAGGGTTCTGAGATCTCTCACACTCTTGACATTGTGCAGCTGCAGGTCTCTGTATTTGTTCCCATCCACTAAAGAAGGAAGTTTCTCTGATGATGGCAGAGAAAGACACTGATCTATGAGTATTATAGTGGGTAGCCGGTCCAGCTTTGACCTGGAAGTACCACCCCCATTGAGGTTTTGGTAAAAGTCACACCTACAAGGTGGAGCCGTGAGAAGACCCCTGAAGACCTGAGATCCAGATGGGCCAGCTCTCTTGGTTCCTGGATCCTGGACGCTGGAGATAGAGCAAGCAGAGTTCTCCAGAGAACACCACTGGACTGTGCTTCATCATTCCCAGACCCTGTTACCTATCCCTTCACTTGTAAGTTACCCCACAAAATAAACCTCCCTTTTAACTACATGGAGTTGACTTAATATTTAAACCAATAGAGTGTAGCAGAATGTCATTGGGGGTCATTTTATTGCTACATTCTTTTAGCATTACAATAGTATTTGGTTTGCCCTTAGGTCCCTATCCTACCTAGTCTCAGGTTCTTGGCCACCCAAGCAGTGTCGAGGATTGGTTCCATCTCATGGAGTGGGCCTTAGATCAGATGGTGGTTGGTTACTTTCCCCACAAGGATTGTCCCATTATTTCAGTGTCTTCCAGTACTATGAACACTAGTCAGCAGGAGTGAAGGCTCAAAGTAGGCACCACCTCAACTTTTCCGTGTTCAGTGAGTCGTGTAGGTGTTGTCTTTAGCAAAAAGGCCTTACTAGCAGTTTGTGGGAGAGCAACCAATAGTCCTGGCAACAGCCTGTGTTGTTTGTGGGTATCTATGGGGCCCCTTTGGACAAAGCTTGATTAGCTGCAACCCGTTCCTGGAACGGGAAGTTACATTTGGTGATAGAAGATGTCCACTTAGGGCTCTGTCTCCCCTGTTATTTGGTGATTTCATTTATATTGCCTTCATATATGTACATATTTTAGGAAACTTCTACTGTATTAGGTGTTCATTCACCCCTGTAACTGGTCCTTAGTTATAGAAGTCCCTCCTCGTATTTCCTCATTTACTCCCTCGTCCACTCTTCTCTCAACTTTATCCTCCTGTTCCAGTACTCCCCTCATCAATCTCTAACTACCTCTTCTATTTCCCCTTCCTAGGAAGATTTACGACTCATGCTTACTCCCTTACTTTGTACCGATCCTCTGGTTATATAGATTGTACCCTGCTAATTCAGGACTTAAAGGCTAACACTTACATATAAGTGAATATATACCACATTTGTACTTTGGGGACTGGGTCACACATCAGTTGGGTTACCCCAGCTTCCCAAGGAACAACCACACTGATTTCTGTAGTGGCTATACAAGCTTGCACTCCCACCATCAATGGGTGAGCATACTGACTTACTTACTTTACATTCTTGTCAGCATGAGCTATCATTTGTTTTATAGATAGTGGCTGTTCTGACAGGTGTAAGATGAAATCTCAGAATAACTTTATTTGCATTTCCCTGATGACTAAGGGAATGTTACCATTTCTTCAAGTGTTTCTTACATTTATTTTGCATTTATTCTTTTGAGAACTTTCTGTTCAAATCTCTGCCCCATTTTTAAATTGGGTTATTTGTTTTATTGATTTCCAGATTTTTTAGTTCCTTACATATTTCAGATATTAGCCTCATTAGATATGAGGTGTATAGTTAATAAAAATATTATCATGTTCTGTAGCCTATTGGTTTTTTTAAATGATGATGTCCTTTGCCATACAGAAGCTTTACAGTTTCTTGAGGCCCCATTTATTAATTGTTGTTCTTAGTGCATGTGCTATTGCCATTTGGTTCTGAAAATCTTTTTCTGGGCAATGCAACTCTAACCATTTTGAGTTCAAGTTTACCAAGAACAAGTTACTTTGTCTCTAAATTCCAGGAATACATTTGGTTGCATATTTCTGGATTTGAACCCTTTAAACAGTCCTTGAACCAATTGTAGTCAAATGTTTCCAGCATTGATACTTCCAGTTCTACTAGGATTAACAGTTCTAAAGAGTATCCAGAGAAGCTCAGAAAGAGTGATGGATAATGGGAAAATAGGTGTTGGGGCAAATGATCATGTAGTACTATATTCAGATAACAGGATCAATTATTTTATATTTTCTTTTGATCATTGAAATTAAACACTTCAAGACTTTTAAAATACAAAATAAGATAGTAGAAAGCCTCAGTAGTCATGTAACTTCTGGCAACAAAATGTGCTTCATGGACCATTCCCCAAAACATTAGCAGGAAAAAAATCACTGGATTGAAGTATCTGGGATCCTCTGGACCTAATGGGCTAGCTTTATTTCAACAAGGTGTCCCGTATACAATATAAAGCCAAAAAGCAATGATCAGGCTTGCTCTTTACTTACAGATCTTAGATTTGGGCTCATACACATGACAAGACTTGTTCAAAATTGTGCAATTTGCAAAAATAGGATCCAAATCTCCCACCATCCACAGATACCTTCACTCCAAGTTGGCAGTACTTTACAGAGTAAATGTTTCTTTCAATCATGTTTTTATTTTGTTTTATGTGTATGGGCTTGTTGACTGAATATGTCTGTATGTCACTTGTATGCAGTGCATTCAGAGGCCAGAAGAAGGCATCATATCCCTTAGAAGTAGACTGACATGAGCTGCCATGTGGGTGTTAGGACTCAAATCTGGGTCTTTTTGAAGAGCAGCCAGTACTCTTACAATCAAAGCCATCTTTCCAGCTCCACATTTGCATCTAGCTAGCTATTTTTGTTTTATTTTTCAAGACAGGGTTTTTCTGTGTAATAGCCCTGGCTGTCCTGTAATCCATTTTGTGGACTGGGCTGACCCCAAACCCAGAGTTTCACGTGCCTCTGCCTCTGGAGTGCTAGGATTAAAGGCATGCATCACCATGCCTAGCTCCCAAATTTTATTTTAAATTATGTTTTCCTTATAAAAATTTGCCAGGATTTATGACACTGCAGGATATCAGTGCACATGTACAACTCTTCAAAGAGGACTGGAAGGAAACCTCAATTATTTGTGTAGCTAATATAGACCCATGGTACATCTTGTGATCATAGTTCTGTGGATGCTAATGAATGAGGACTATGAGTTCATGACCAACCCGGGCTATATAAGGAGACACTGTTTAAAAATAAAATGAAAACAATGGCAACAGAAAGAGAAAGTTATTTGCTTCCTGTTCAAAACCACCCTCATCTACCTGCTTCACAGAATTATTACAGGAATTGAAAGTCACAAGTTGCTGAGCATCTTATGTACTCTAAAGAAATTTGCTTTATTTTTATCTTTAGAACTGAGCATAGAACCCAGATCTATTCTTAATATTATTTCTATCAGTGTTTTTA
This sequence comes from Peromyscus californicus insignis, assembly GCF_007827085.1. NCBI lineage: Eukaryota > Metazoa > Chordata > Mammalia > Rodentia > Cricetidae > Peromyscus > Peromyscus californicus. Next base: position 77,037,367 of record NW_026294573.1, on the reverse strand, counting down.
TAGATTAACTTTTTCTATCCATTTATTATTTTACCCTATATGTACTGTCAATGGCAGCAGGGTCAGAGACACAGTTTCAAGGTGTCACCATCATAACCTAGATAATTTTCTCTCTTCTTAGGAAGCTCCACTCAGGCAAAACCAGAATTTTTGTTGCCACAGAAAAGAGTGTCATTATCAGTTGAGATGAAGCAGAGTTCAACTTTATTAGAAGACATTTTAAGCACAGATGTTAAGCATGGGGCTTAATATAAAGAGATGCTCAGGAAGAGAATAAGACATATCCAGGTGTGACTTCTTAAGAGAGAGTTGCCCTTAGTTACTTTTACAATAGGCATATACAGGATTTTCTTGGGTCTCTAGCTACATCTCTAATGGTTTCGAAGAGCTCCTTGTGCTTTTTCACAATGTTCAAACAGTGTACTTTACAAGGGTAAAGTGTTCTGAAGAGATTGTCAAAATTGATGTAAGGGAAGAGAAGTGTCAAAATGGGTGGTTTCAAGTCACTCTGGGTCTAGGTCAGTAAAGATGGCTTTAGGAATCTGAGTAGAGTGTTAGAACTCAATATTTCTTGTTATTCTGGCCTTAAGTGGACACAGATGGCTTTAGGAGGCAGCATATAGTCTCTGTAGGCAACTTTATCTGTCAGTCATCTTTGAGGTTTACTGGTTCTGTGACTGTCAGCAGGAAAGCCAAGCCGAATTCTCCCATGCTCCCTCAGTTTTCTGTCTTTTCATCCTGCCTCACATACTGGTTTGGACTTCATCATAAAACACAAAGATGGATAAAAATAAGCTTGTTATCAAGGAGGATGTTCTGTATCAGAGGAAGTAAAGAAGCAACACATCTCTCTACAATCCACACAAAACCATCAGTGTGAGCAGAGCACATCTAAAGCAGAGATGAGCGGCAACTGATTTTACCCATAATAAAAGAGAAATGATTCACAAGGTTCTGTTTTGATGGGGGTCTGGGAGTCATAAAACTGCCTCCTCAATTTAGTTTCTGAGGATTTAACATGCATTTGATGTTATTGATGATGTCATTCAAAAGGAAAAAAGACTATACCCATCTCCAACCACAGAATCTTATAATGCAGAGCTAAGAGGATTTAGGAGAGAGATTGTGATGTCTGCCTGTAATCTTCCCACTTCTTCGCAAAGACGTAGGACTATGTAGTTATCTCTGAACAATGGAGTTATCGGCAGGGTCAGTGGGTGGGGGTTGTGTGAGGTGAGGAAGGGAGCAACTCAGTGATTTTGTTCTAGACATAGCATATGACAGAAGGCCAAAGAACACAGACTATAGGCATAGTTTTACTTATTAAGTTTTCAGTAATATCACAAAGCACTGCCCTTGAGAACCCAATCACAGGTGTTATGTGGGAACTACATCCTGGTAAGGTGAATCAGTTGTTTTCACACCAAACTCTGCCTTGATACATGGATATTCATGTCCTCAGAAAATGACTTCTCACTGACAGTGGAAGAAAATGCACTCACAGGAGATGCAGGGAATCAGGGTAACTGTGGTCTCATAAAATGAATTGGACAATGTTCCATCTGTTTCTATTTTGTGGAATAATTTGAGAAGTATTAGTGTTAACTCTTCTTTGAAATTCTGGTAGAATTTTGCATGAAAATCATCTGAACAGGGGCTTTTTCATTGTTGTTGTTATTGGGATAATATTAATGACTGTTTCTATTTCACTAGAGGGTATAGTCTATTTAAATTACTTCTTTGGTCTTGTTTTAACTTCAATAAGTGGTATCTATCAAGAAAATTATTCACTTCTTCTAGCACTTCCAATTTTGTTAGGTAAAAGATTTTAAAGTAAGCCCTTTTGATCTCTGGATTTTTTTCATGTCTGTTGTTATGTCCCCCTTTTAGTTTCTGATTTTGTTAATTTGAATATGCTTTCTCTATACTTTAGTTGGTTTGGATAAAAGTTTGTCTATCTTTTTTATTTTCTCAAAGAACCAACTCTTGTTTTGTTTCTTGTTCTTTGTATTCTCTGTTTCTATTTTGCTGATTTCAGCCCAAGGTTTGATTATTTTTTGCTGTCTTTATTTTTCCGAGAGGGTGTGGAAATCTAGGGCAGTGGAAACTTCCTTGAATCTACGAAAGTGATCCTAGGGAGGACTCCTATTAATAGGGGATACGGAGTCTCAACTGGTCATCTCTTGTTGGCAGGCAAGACTTCCAGTGGAGAAACAGGGTTGTATTCAATTGAGTTGTTGACCAAGCAGATCCCATGGAAATCCCCAAACAACCGAGACTGATGCTAAGAAAAAGGGTTGCCCTTCAGAAACTGACAGCGGAGGCCCCATTGCCAAGGACAATATCCATACAACTCATTGGACACAGAGAAGCTGAGCTAGTGCGTACATGAAGCTTTCATCCCTACACTCTAGACTGTTTGGCACTTGAAGGTACTGGGCAGGCTACTGAAAATGAAATGTGGACAGCACCCAACCACAAAACCTTGGGCCTACGGCTGCAATCTGTCCAGCCTGCAAAATACGAGAGAGCAATGGTGGCATGGAACTTGTGGGGGTAGCCAACCACTGTTTGATCTGACTTAAGGCCCACTGCACAAGAAGGAACCCATTACTGACACTGCTTGGGGAACCAAGAGCCAGAGACTAGATAGCCCAGAGATGTATGTAGGGTAAAACCAAATATGACTGGTCTAAATAAATAAATGCATAAATAAATAAATAAATAAATAAATAAATAAATAAATAAATAAATAGATTTCTAATGCTATTCTGCTATGCTAGTATATCAATGACTTATCCAGTCATTATCAGAGAGGCTTCCTCTAGCAGCAGATAGGAACAGATACAGTGACCCACAGCCAGACAATATGAGGAGAGATAGTCTAAATTGGAGGTCTCCATCAAATCTCTCTCCTCAGAGCTCATGGAATCCCATAGAAGAAGAATCAGAAGGATCGTTAAGTATCAGAGAAGATGGAGGACACAAGGAGAACACACCCTCAGAATCAACTAAGCAAGGCACATACGAGTTCACAAAGACTGAAGCAACAAGCATAGGTCTTACATGGTTCTCCAGCAGGTCCTCTGCATATATAATATAGCTATTAGTTTAGTATTTTTATGGGACTCCTGACTATGAGAACAAGTGGATCTCTGGCACTACTGTTAGCTCCTGGGACTCTTTTCTTCCTGTTGAGTTGCCATGTCCCATTTCAATATGAAAGCCTTTGTTTCATCTTATTATATATTTTTGTCAAGTTTGGCTGTTATCTCTTTTTTTCTTTATTAAGAAATTTTCATTATTCATTTTATATCTCACCCCTCCTCCCACTCCCCCTCAGCCTTCCCCACCACCCCTCCCTTCATCCCCTCCTCCGTAAAGGTAAGACCTCCCATGGGGAGTCAGCAAAGCTTGTTACATTCAGTTGCGGCAGTTCCAAGTCTCTCCCCCCTGCATCAAGGCAGTGCAAGACGTCCCATCATAGGTAATTGTAACACGAATCTTAAAAGGTCTTATTAATAAAAACAAACATGGGGGAGCCAGGTATTGGAGTGAATTCTGAAAGGTCAGAGAAGCAGAACAAGCAACAGCTAACCTCACTTCACCAACTTCTCAGCTGATACTGTTTCCTCAAACTGGAAGCCTCTGAGTCCTCATCTGAATGGATCTCAGCAGAACTGCTGCTAAAAGCTTAAAAACTTAAAAGCCTGAAAGCCTCTAGTTCCTGGTCCTCATACCTTACATACCTTTCTGTCTCCTGCCATCACTTCCTGGGAATTAAAGGCGTGTGTCTTTCCCAAGAAAAGACATGAGATCTCAAGTGCTGGGATTAAAGGTATGTATCACCATACCTGGCTCTGTTCCTAGTGTGACCTTGAACTCACTGAAATCCAGACGGATCTCTGCCTCCCACGTGATAGGATTAAAGGCATGTGCGCCACCATTTTCTGACCTCTGTGTCTAATCTAGTGGCTGTTCTGTTCTCTGACCCTCAGATAAGTTTATTAGGATACACAATATATCAACCACAAGTAATGGGCTCCAAAAAGCCAATTTATGCACCAAGGATAGATCCTGATCCCACTGCCAGGGGCCCCTTAAACAGACCAAGCTACACAACTGTCTCGATTATGCAGAAGGCATGGCTATTATCTCTTATTTAGAAGCCTGTTCTTTTCTTATGAAAGACAGAAAGGGATTAGATCCAGAGGAGAGGGGAGGAAGGGAGGAACTGGGAGGAGTAGAGTGAGGGAAAACTATAATCAGGATATACTGTATGAGAGAATAATATATTCTCAATTAAAAAAAAAAAAGATAAAGATGTAGGGAAGACATTGACCTCAGGTAGAGTTGAGGCAGAGGTTGATGCTAACAATAACTGGATTATTTTTGTAACTAAGCAATAGTTATTAAGCATTTTTCTTCTGCTTCCACAAGTGACTTTTTCAGAACTTAAATTGGAAGTCCTAATAAGGACGTACTCTCTGATGTGGCCAATGAAGTTGCAGTATGTCACTGGGTCACAGTGCACTTCAGTGTGACAAAAACGGTTATGAATCACCTGGAGCAAAACAAATCCATCTGCCTTTACATACTACATCAAAAAAACCCAAAATCTAAAATCAAACTTAGCAAGAAAAAAAAAAAAAAAAAAACAGGGTATAAGACTGAGTTTTTAACCTCTAACAAATGTTTGCAGCCTAATAGCAAACTCTGCTCAATCAACATTTAATGGGAAATTGATATACTTCTAACTAAAGCAATTCCAGTGCTCCACTATAATAACCTACTTCTAACAAAAATAAAAACAGAAAGTGCATGCAAGCAACTTCCAAAAAATTTGTGAGTTGACAGAAACAGCCAGCTGCCTGGACAGTCACCTGAGGTTTCTCCACAGTGTTGGGGCATCATCTTCAGCCTATAGGCTTAGCATATCTGACAGACTCATTTGTGAAGTAGGATGTACACAAGGTCGACAGTTCAACCTCACATTGGGTGAGAGCAGTCCACGTACCAGAAACACCTGAATTCCACTAGTGTCATGTCATGATTCAGGATTTTAAATTCTGGAAATTGTTGTTGATTTTTTAATTCAGCTGTCCATTCTTGGCTGTGTATATATGGCTTCATCTTAACATCCCGTTCTTCTCCACATCCCTCTGTCAAATGCCAGTTTACTATTGCGAGGCGTGAGCTTAGTTACTCTTCAAGAATAACTGTTTCAGCTGCTGTTCCATTGCACATCAGAAGCCATCGGCCCACTGCCTATTCAGCTGCCTTCGAAGAAAAGGGCACTGTACCTTTTCCAAATTGCGAAGGCCACTTCAGGGATGGTGCCATATTGTCCTGGCCTCAGAAGATGCCTTTTGATAAAGCCATAACCACACTCGTTTTGGCAAGAATCAGTAGTCCTTTGTTTCAAGTCCTGTCTGTCCATTGTTGAAGATTAGTTAGTTATAGTTGAAGGTTAGTTAGTTATAGTTGAAGATTAATTAGGATAGAAAGTGAATTAGATACATTTTGGACTTAACAAAATAGGATAGATAATGAAATTATTTTCTCTGAATTTGTCAAATACAAATGGACTAGACATTGTTTAGACATTTATTACTTGTATATATTGTATATAGTCATTGTACTTTTGTATATAGTTTTTCTTTTGTTAGTTATAACCTTTTTCTTTTTTTTCCTTTTTATTAAAATAGAAAAGGGGAAAAAAAAAAAAAAAAAAAAAAGAAACAACACAAATGGGGGGGGGCATTGGGGGGAAGGTGAGGGGGACGGGAGGGGGGAGAACAAGGGAATCCGTGACCAATATGTAGAACTGAATTGTATTGCAAAATAAATTAAAATAAATTAAAAAAAAAAATAAAAAAAAAAAAATAAAAAAAAAAAAATAAAAAAAAAAAGAAATTGGACGCAAAAAAAAAAAAAAAAAAAAAAAAAAAAAAAAAAAAAAAAAAAAAAAAAATAACCTACTTCTTTTTATTGCGTTTATTTTTAATGATTATCTTCCCCATGCCAATCTAGCCTCTGCTGCCAACAATGAGAGGAAAGGGGAACCCACGAAGGTCCAAGGAACATCATCTTTATGCTGTACTGCCACCTAGCGATGGTAGTGAAGAACTTGCGTGGTGCTTTCATAGGAGATGCAGCCTTGAGTTAATATGAAATGAAAGCAGGACCTTCCACCTACAATGGAAATTATTCACTCAGTGTTACTTTCACATGAAAACAAAGGATTTGAGTAAACATGGGACATTTTAGGAAACACTAGTAACATGCATTTCATGATGAAATTATTCTTTTCAAAACTATTAATGCAATAAACATTAGTCTGGGAAAGATCATTTGGGTAGCCTTTGGGAAGACAATTACTAACTGTATCTGAGAGAAAAAAAGGACAAAATTGTGAGAAAAAATTTTAATATGACTACAGTAGAGAAACATTATCACATTATAAGCCAAATGATGATGGGCTCCTGTTTGAATCTGGGAGCACATATACACTAAGTGTATTACAAACATGTAATTTATTAGAGATTTTTAAAAGTGTGTGAAAATAATAACAGAAAAAGCTACAAAGTTACTAAGTGTTCTGTAAAATAAAAATTTTATTACCCACACAAGTGCAGAACTCAAAAATTAAATAAGTTAACATTCCTACTCCGGGGAAATATAGACCTTTGAAGATGAGTGACTTAACCACCACTAAGATAACTGCTCCTGTTTTATAATATTTACTATACTTCTAGGATATTTTAGGACTTGACTCAGTTTCAACCCAGCTCATGTGATGGATACTGTATGTCACCACTTTACAGATGGGATTGTGAGGCACAGAGGGAAACAGCCCGGGTCCAAATCTAGATTGTCTGTCTCTTATAAACTCCAAGAACACTTTCCATGGAACAGTCCAAGTAATAAATCTTTTGTTTAGTGCCATGTTCAATATGGCATCACTGTCTGTCGCCACCGCCTGCCCTTTCTTGACTTCTTGGATGACCAGTCAAATGAGGTTGCATAGCTTTTGATGATAGTCATAAACTGTAATTACTGTTCTGGAACTCAGAAGGTTTTTCTCCTAGATTGCTCTCTGATTGGAACTGGAACCATCAGTCATATCTCAGACACTTCAAAAGATATTTCCTTCTCTCACCACTGTTAAATGTGCCTCTCGGTACTACTATACATTAGACAAAAATGAGTTTTCTGAAGTCAATTAGTATATCACGTCTGAGGTATATATTCAGTAAATATTTGAATAGGATAATTGAAGGCATTTCTGAGACATAATCCAAAACCAAAGTCTTTTTATATTGATGAGGTTCTGGGAAAGATTTATTATCTTACCCAAGATATCTAGTGGGAGTTAATGGTGTACAGGCCTTTTTTTTCCATAAGACATCTTCGGAGAAGATAAGAACTCTGAAATACTTTAATAATAAGAATCCTACTGTTAAAATAGAAAAACCTCTCAGCCAGGGGAAACAAATTTCATCTGCAATGGTCGTTAAACTAAGTGTCTGTTGTACCTGGCAAACATTCTGGAAGGTGAATGTGAACAAGAGATCACTGAAAACCACCCAACTCCCCAAGTTGCCATTGTTTATGCTACATACTCACCTGGAAAAAATAATTATTAAACTTCAGATTAGTCAGATATAATAACAAGCTAAACTATCCAGAAATGTGGGAAAAATTGAGGTATATGAAGCTTCCAGGTCCATTCTTAATACTAAAGTCTATTGAACTACAGATATTGTTTCTTTTGTTCAGATGAATTGAATGAATAAATGAACAGAAGAATCAACAAATCAGTGAATGAAGAAAAAAATGGAATAAGAAAACAAGTTCTCTAGGACTAATAAAAGTAAAAAGTAGTTGCTGACATTCCTGCTTATGTATCTTTGCCATGACCAATTAGGTAGAACATTCCTCCTGCACCCAGGTACTTTCTGAAACTGTGAGGTACATGATTCTGTTAACATGACAGGCTTGTCCACAAGACGGTAAACTCTAGCTGGTAAAGTTGGTAAGGGACAGGGCAGTCATACTGCTACCTCAAGCAATGGATGCTGGAAAAGCAAATTTCAAAAGAGTTTTCAGGACAAAGGAGACTAGTGGGGATGAATAGAGGGAGAAATCCAAGGTCAGGACCAACAAGAATTCTTATGGGCTACAGATAAGTCAAGTAAACTGGATTAAACAGGCAAGAGTGAAGTCAGTTTTAGAGACCAACATGCTTTACTTGGCTGGGCTTTATTTTGTCTTGGTCTTGGTTGTTTACTTAATACCAATTCCTAGAGAAAATATTTAAGGTTTCAGAGAATACGTAAATATCACAAAATCTGAAAATGGCAAAAATGAAGTTCATAGAAAGGCTGTGCTATACCAATAATCTGTCGTAACTCCAAGATTCCTGAGTTCACTTCTTATCTAGATTATAAATTATCAATCAGGGCTCAATTGGCTCCAAGGGAAAAATAGTCTTGTGGGAAGTGGAAGAGGACAGGGACTCTTCTTTAGTGTATAAAGCACAGATATGCCTATTATGTAAAAGATGTGAAATATATCTGTGGCATTAAAATTTGAAGGGAGTAGAATGATTAGGAAAATATGTCTAAAAAGTATCCCTAGTGGAACAGTGTGTGGCAAGGTAGGGGGAAGCTCCAGACACACTGATGCAGATATCCCTGACAGGGATGGCTTCTGCTGTGTTCCTCTACTTCTTCCTATTCACTTTTTTCTGACATAGAAATGTCTTCAAGATTCACAGTTGATAAATATTAAATTGTCTGTTAACAGGCTGGTAATTTTTAAAATTGGATCATCCCACTAAGAGCTTTTTGAGGTTCTAGTTGGAAAACATTCAATTAAGGGTCTATTGAGGTATGAGCCTAACTCCAAGTATCCCTTGGACTAAAGCAAAGTAACTGTCCCTATTTGATTATGGATAATCCATCTCCCTATCCTCTCCGTGTTTCTCTTAACTGATTTCACACCTTTTATTTAATCTTTCAAAGCGGCTACAAAGGAAATGGAAAATTTTTTCCCATAGCAATGAATTCAGATAAAACTTTCTTGTTCTCTCTGATTTCTTCAGGCCTAATCATCTTGGACAAATATTCCAATAAAAGTCAAAACAAAAACCTAAAAAACACTATCATTCCTTTGGTAATTGAAATGTTGACCTTCAGTTCTCTGAGAGAAAGCTCAATTACTATTTGAATCTAAAGACTGTTAATGTCTATGGCTATATAGCAGCATGTCATTAGGAGGCATTTGATCACTCTGTTCCTTTAACATAATAATAGCATTATGTTTTCACCTAGGTCAATGAACTATCTAGTCTCAGGATGTTGGACTCTTCACCAATGTCAAGCCTGGGTTTCATCTCATGGAATGAGCCTTAAATCTATTCAGAAAGTGTATACACCTGTAACATTTTTGCAGCTGTATATCTTGCAGGCTGGTTACTATTATAGTACACAGGGTTTATAGCTGGGAGATATTAATAATTACCTTTATCCTCCAGTAAGGTGCAGCACCTCTCAAAACAATGTGCACTACTCAGTAGGGATGAAGCTTCTAGCTAGGCACTGGCTTGACTTCTCCATGTTCTATAGCATCTGTGTTGTCTCCACCAGTAGATCAGTGGTTTGCTCAGTCCTGATCAGAAATCTTCTTTCAGTAGATGAGAACTAACACACAGACCCACAACTGGACAATAGAGAGGTGGGGGAGAGAGAAAGAAAGATTTTGGAACACTCAGTCTTAAATAGAATTTCTTTATCAAATCTCTCTCTATTGGTGAAATTATTAAGGCCACTCCACGAAGTTAAAAGGGAGATTTATTTAGTGGCGTAACTTACAAATGAAGGGATAGGTAAGTTGCAGGGTCTGGGAAAGACGCAGCACAGTCCAGCAGTGTTCTCTGGAGAACTCTGCTCAGTCTACCTCCAGCATCCAGGGTCCAGGAATCAACAGAGATTGATCCGGATCTCAGGTCTTCAAGGTCCTCTCTTGGCCCCGCCTTGTAGGCGTGACAGTTACCGAAGCCTCAATGGGGGTTGGAACTTCCAGATCAAGGTTGGAATGGCTACCCACTACATCTCTCCTCAGAGCTCAGTGAACTAGACAGAAGAGGACATGGAAAGGTAAAATCCCAAGGTAATGAATGGCTCCATGGAAACAAATGCCTGCCTTTCAGTCCCAACAGGACTGGTGCACATAAGAACTCATGGAGACTCTGGCAGCATGCACAAGGTCTGCACAGGTTCAACTCAGATGGGGTCACAACCCTGACAAGGGGAAGAAGGCATGGGCTCCCACCCCTACTTACGAGTTATCTGAAACTGATACCTACTGGCAAAGGAAAAGTCAGTTTCCTCCAATGGAGTCTCATTGGGTATATTAACCACACTTCAGGAAAAGCCTTGTGTCCAGGAGTAGTTTGTTAACATAAAAATAACTCAGTGGTGTTTTTGTATTTTTTTTTTTTTTGTCTCATTTTGCTTTTCTTGGGCTTTTTTTTTTCTTATTGGTCTTATGCTTATTTATTTTAATGTCTGTTTTTGTGAGGGCTTTTTTTGCATGCTCTTATTTCTTTCCTTCTTTCATTTTTTCTATCTTTCAAAAGGGAGACAGAGGAAAGAAAGAACTTAAATTTGGCTGTGTAGGGAGGTGGGGAAGACCTGGGAGGAACTGTGTGTAAAACGAATTACTAAAAGGTCTCGCCAACTCCTCAGCCGATATTGTTTCCATGAATCCTTAGACTGAAAGCCTCTGAGTCCTTACCCCTGAGGATCTTAACTGAACTGCTTAAGAGCCTCTAGTTCCTGATCTTCATGCCTTAAGAGTGTGAGTTCCTGTATCCTCACACCTTATATAACTTTCTACATCCTGCCATATTACTTCCTGGGATTAATGGGATGTGTCCTTCCCAAGCAAAGACATGAGATCTCAAGTGCTGGGATTAAATGTATGTGCCACCAGGCCTGGCTCTGTTCCCAGGGTGGCTTTGAATTCACAGAGATCCAGACACATCTCTGTCTCCTGAATACTAGGATTAAAGGCATGTGCTACCACTGCCTAACCTCTATGTTTAATATAGTAGTTGTTCTGTTCTCTGACCCCCGGATAAGTTTATTGGGATGCACAGTATATCAACCACAATTGTGGGAGGGAAAATACGTTTAAAATATATTATATAACAATTTTTTTCAATAGAATTAAGTTAAAAATCAATCAATCCATAAATAAATAACTAGGTAGATAAATAAATAAATAAAATGTCAAGAAAGATGACTTTATCTCTCTTTTCTTCATTGTCTTTCTTGAAATCAGTCCCTGTTTTGAGAGTGTAACATACATGTCATTATAGATGTTACCTGTCCTTACTTGCTGTTCTCAAAGGACTATAGGACTATACCTATGTACATTTTGGTTATTTGAATGAGAAATGTCTACAATGCTCATAAATTTGAATACTTGCTTTCCCATTGGTAGTCTGGTTAGTGAGAGTATGAAACTTTTAGAAAGTGGAACCTTGTGGGAGAAAGTACATTACTGGAGGCAGGCTTTCAGGGTTTATACTTCATGACCCTGGTACCAACTTCTGTCTTAGAGTTTCCAAGGCTGTGATAAAACATCATGACTGAACTTGGAGGCAGGAACTGATGCAGAGGTCATGGAGGAATGCTGCTAACTGACTTGCTCTTCATGGCTTGCTTACTCTGCTTTATTATAGCAGCCAGAACCACCAGCCTAGGGATATCACCACCAACAATAGACTTGGCCCTCCCACATCAATCTTCAGTCATGAAAGCAATGATCCACAGACTTGCCCATAGATCAGTCTGATAGAGGTATTTTCTCAGTTTAATTTCCTGCTTCACAAATGACTCTAGTTTATGTCAGCATACAACTAGTCAGCATGAAGAGTAGGTTATTTACCAGTCTACACCCTATGGGTGGTGCTGGGCAGATGCTGGTGTTTAAATACCCATCAAGGTGCAACTTCATTCTCCATCTTCAAAATGGAGTCAAATATTGCTTGTAAAATGGCGTCTCTCAGGGTAAGGTACAATTTGAAAAACTACTGTTTTACAAAATATGGAGTAACTTATGACCAGGCAATATGACATCATTTTCTCAGGTCTACTTGTGAAAGATACTGAAGAAGTGTTTCCTGTTGTTACTGCTGGGGGGAATATGCTGGTTCTTATAAAATGATTATTATTGCTGCAAAGTCGAGACTCTCCCTTATAGGTAGGTACTCCATCTAAGCAATGGCTAATTCTGGGAGTTTTGGCTTTCTCTGAAATGCAAGGTGAATGCAGATATATGACAATGGCAATGCAACTTTCCTGGCAGGCATTCTACAGAGACATTTGTTTTCTTCCCTGACTATCAGATTACTGCATCAGTGGACCTGTTTAACCTTAAATTTAGCTAGTCTCATTCTCTAAGATGGACAAGGCTGGAGTCAGGTGCAGAAGAAAAACTTGTCTCTAAAAGAGGATTGACAAAATACTTACAATTTGTTAGACCACTTGGCAGAGCAAACTGGAGACAATCATGGGTCTCTTTGTCAGATGATGGTCAAAGCCCCATCTTTACAGAACTGATTAGTTATATATACTACTTATACTCCACTTAAACCTATATGTCATGACTCCAAGATGTATATGTGTGAAATAGGAGGAGGGGTCACTGGACCATTTTATTCATTCCTCATCCCAATATTACCACACTGAGAAAAAATATTTCCTTTCTCAGATTGTCACTATTACTTGTATTTTAATTGTTTCATTGAAGACAGGTGTCTAGTACTAGCTTAGTATGGCTGTGCCAGGCCAGACTTTAACTGTAGAAACTCTGACAAAGGTATTTACTGTTCCTTTAGGCCTGAAGGGATACAGAATAAGTTAGTTAGACAGACATCCCTTGAGATTAACAGGACTATGTAGAATCAAGTGGAAGTCTGAGCCAAAGCAAAAGAGGCACAGAGTGAAGGCAGAGATGCCAGGCTTCATCCTGCTCTTACTCATCTGCAACTGTCAGTGAGGAGACAACACTATTAAGCAAAAGCAGATTATAAAGTAAGACTTACAAATTAAGGAAAGCTGAAAACAAGGCCTATGCCCTAATCCAAGGGAAAGGACTGGTTAGATTACTTCACTGCTAAATTTACAGATGTTATGGACTTGGTCTCACAATTTTTAGTAAATAGCATGATGGCCATAGGCCTGCTGGGAATGCAGTTAGAAGTCTTTCTCCCTCTGCTCTAAATGACTTGTAAAAAGTTCCATTTTCTCTGCCATTTTTTCCCTGATTTCTTTGGAAAGTCAGGAAACTGAAGTGGCAGGATTTTTTTAGATCCAAGCGATACTGCCACTGTTTATAACATTACTCAGGAAATATTGGAGCTCAATAAATGTTAACTGATTCAGTGATCAGTCCACAGACAGGCAAGAGCTGTGTCACAAACTAGACACTACACTGTTTTCTGGATTTTACCTAAAGAGTTATCTATTTCTTACATAATTCACAAAAACATACCTGTGCAAATTTAAAGATAATTATTTTTCCCCTAAAATCACACTGAAAATGTCTGCAAGACTTTCCCCAGAAGGATCCTCATCCCTATCATGGATGTGGCACAAAGCTAGGAAATGTTCAGAAAAACATTGATAGGAAGATACAAAAAATAATAATAATAAAAATAAAAAATAAAAAAAGAATCTAACACCTGAGTTGATAAAGAACTCTATGAACTAAAACCACAACTGGCCACAGGTTCTGGGGAGCCCAGCCCACAACTCCTGCACCTAAAGTTCAACAAACACCACAGAAGAGGGGGCAGAAAGATTTTGAGAGCCAGAGGAGGACAGTTTTCTGTAAGATAAAGTCTTCTGGAAATGGCTGCCTATATAACTGAGCAATGACAATATCCATAGGCATGCTAATGTAGAAGGGGAAAATTTCACAGAATCCCACCCTTAGGCAAAGAACTACAGATAAATAATGACTGCCAAGAAAGGGAGAGTCAGCCTCTCTCAAGGACAAGCCTATTGTTGAATGCAAATTGGTCAGCCCTGAAATCACATATACACAAGCAAAGAAACTAAGTACTTGTGTTTATATATTTGTGAATATCTATTTATCTATCTATCCATCATCTATCTATATGTAATCATAATAAATAAAAAGAGACTGTCAAGTTCAAGGGAGATGAAGGGATGGGAAGAATTCAAGTGAAAGGACAAAAGAGGGGATGGATGGAGGAAAGAGAAGAGAGGAACTGATATCCACTATCTCCACTCCTTTTTAATATTGTGTTCAAATTCAAGTTGTAGCAATAATGCAAGAAGGAAATTAAAGGGATACAAATAGGGAAAGAAGAAATCAAATTATCCCTATATGCATATGACATGAGTCTATATGTTAGAGATCTCAAAAATTCTATCAAAAAATTCTAGAAATGATAAATAAATTCAGCAATGTGTTAGGATGCAGAATCAACCTGCACAAATCAATAGCTTGTCTATATAGCAACAATAAAAATACAAAGAAAGACAACATGGACACATTCCCTTTCAAAACAGCCTCAAAGAAAATGAAATATCTAGGAATAAACTTAATCAAGGAAGGAAAGGACCTCTATAATAATAACTTTAAACCTTTGAAGAAAGAGACAAAAAAACACTAGAAAATGGAAAACATCCCATGCTCATAGGTTGGTAAAATTAACATTTTAAAAAACGACCATTTTAACACAAGTTAATTATAGATTCAATGTAATCCCAATCAAAATCCCCATCATATTCTTCAAAGAAATAATAACTATTCTAAAATTTACATTGAGTAATAAAAGGCCACAGATACTCAAAACAATTATGGGCAAAAAAAATGCTGGAGGGATTACCATTCCAGATGTTAAGATATATTACAGGGACATAGAAATTAAAACAATATGATCCTGGCACAAAAACATGTAGACCAATGAAACAACGTTGAAGATCTAAACATGACTATACATAGTTTGAGCCACTTAATATTTGACAAAGACACCAAAAACATGAGAGAAACAACAACAACAAAACAAAATAAAACAAAACAAACAAACAAACATCTTCAAGAAACAAATGGTGCTGAGAAAACTGGATGCCCACATGAAGGAGAATGAAATTAAGTCTTTATCACTTGCACAAAAAAGTAACTCCATATGGATCAAAGACCTAAACATGAAACCTGAAACACTGAAATTGCTAAAGGAAAACATAGTAGCAGTACTCTACATGATACAGGTGGAATGAGACTCCTATTGCCCAAGAACTAAGGCCAACAAATGACAAGTGGGACTACATAAAACTAACATGCTTCTGCTCAGCTAAAGAAACAATGAACTGGGAGAAGACAAAGACAATAGAATGGAAGTTCATATTGCAGAAGAAAGCACACAATTCAAAATAAGGCCCAGAGGCCCCTGAGTTGGAGTGGACCTGAATAGTCCCCTAGGAGGAAAAGTTTGCACAGTACCAAAAAGAGCCTTGCAAGATTCAAAAAAAAGGGTAAGCAACCAACAGTCCTACCCAGCTATGATGCCTATGAACCACATTAACAATGAGCACTGAATGAAAACCCTAGGGATAAGAATGGTCCTCATAGGTTCATATATTTGAATGGTTAGTTACCAGGGTGTTGTGGAATATTCCTTTACACAGTGAAGATTTGTCACTGTGATTGGTTTAAATAAAAACCTAAATGGCCAATAGCTAGGCAGGATTTTCAGGGCAGAGAGAATGCTGGGAAGAAGGCAGAGTCAGCAGCCAGGCACAGAAGAAGCAGAAAAGCAGCATGGACAGTAGAGAGTAAAGGTAACAAAGCCATGAGACAGAAAGTAAATTAATATAAATAGGTTAATTTAAGTCATAAGAGCTAGTTAGAAACAAGCCTAGGCTATTGTCTGAGCTTTCATAATTAATAATAAGTCTCTGTGTGGTTGTTTGGGAGCTGGCAGGTGAGACAGAAAAAAAATCTGCCTTCACCAGGGAGTGGTATTACTTGAAAGTATTAGAAGGTGTAGTTTGGTTGGAGAAAGTATGTCACTGGGGGTGGGCTTTGAGGTTTCAAAAACCCATGCCATGCCTAGAGTCTCTTCCTGCTGCCTATGATCATGATACAGAACTCTTAGCTACTTCTCCAGTACCATGTCTGACTGCATGCCACCATATTTTTCACCAAGATGATAATGGACTAAGTCTCTGAACTGTATCAAACTACCGATTAAGTGCTTTCTTTTATAAGAACTTCTGCGGTCATGGTGTCTCTTCATAGTAATAGAACAATGACTGACACATACTTTGGTGGTAACCAACAGATCTCTAATTGGACATGTTCCACAATGGGGAAAACATGCCTGGTACTGGAAACCTAGTTAACTACTCAGTACTAGTGAAGTTATAGATTTTGGAAAACCTACAAGTACTAATTTACTAAACCAGCATAATTCCTAACTGTACTCTAAATATTTGTCCTTATATCCACTGATAAATGTACTCACACTTCATCAAGGAAACTTCTCTTTGCCACAGATGGAGACCACTACAGAAAAGCCCAAACAATAAAGTGCAGAGTTCGGGAGTCTAGTCCCAGTGGATATATCTATAAAACACTCCCATACCTAAGGCTCAGGGAACACTACAGAAACGTGGGAGTAAAAATCTTAAGAGCCAGAGGATCAGGGTATTTGCTGTGAGACTGTGTCTCCTAGTAATATCAAAAGCTACATCCAAAAAATCTCATTGACATGACTGCCTAAAAATAAGCTGAACAAGAACATCACCAATAGACATGCCAAAGTAGACAGGAAAAACTCCACAAAGCCTTAACCCTACACAACTAACTACAGGCAACTAAGAAATGCTGAGAATAGGAGGAACAGTCTTTCTCAGGGAAGAACACAGCAATTTATTATCTAATACCAAATAGTCAGGTAATATCTAACATTATAAAGGTTGAATAGGTTATATTTAGAAATATATACTCATGTGGTTTCTATTCTTGGTTGCTAACTTGACTACATCTATAATAAACTAACATCCAAGTGGCTAGGTATACCTGTGAGAGATATTTTCTTAATTAAATCATTTGAAGTGGAAAGATTCACTTTTAATCTGTGTCTTTTGAGGTGAGAAAACACACCTTTAATCCATATGTTTTGAGGTGGGAATATTTACCTTTAATTTGAGCTACACCTTCTTGTGGCAGCCTGTATAAGGGACATGGAAAAAGGAAGTTTCACTCTTTGACTGCTTGTTCTCTCACTTGTTGGCAAGTTCATTTACTCACTGGCATTAAAGCCTATCTCCTCTGCCATAAATTGAAGATCAGCCATGATGTACAGCTTCATGGAATGAACAAGTACTGAATTCTTAGAATTTCTGTTGATAGACAGCCATTGTTGTGCAAGTTAGACAACAGGCTGTGAGGCACTATAATAAATCCCCTTTATATATTTATAAATATATACACATATATGTACATATATTTATTCTATCAATTCTGTTCCTTTGGAGAACCTTGAATAATACAGTACATATACATATACCAATAATTAATGAAAGAAAAGAGGCCAAGAATTAGAAAAGGAGCCAGGAGGAGTATAAGAGATTGCTTGGAGGAAGATGGAAGGGAAAATGTTGTTATATTATAACCCTAAAAGTAAAAATAATTTTTAAAAAGACTTAAGTCAAACAACACAGTATTGTAACTGGAAAACTGGAAATCATGTTGTCTATCATTATGGACCCAGTAATCAGAGAGAGAAATTCAGTCCTTAAATTTTCTTTATTCAAAGAACTAGGAATTTGAGAAGACAGAAGATTAACATTCTAAAGATCTGTCTTCCATCTCATCTTCATTTGGAGAATAATCTTGGGAACAGAAAGAAAGGCAGCCAATCACTCCAAAGTATGATTCTCTTTCCTCTATTCATGTAGCCAGTCTGGTCTTAGATCCAAGGTGATGATGCTTCTCTCTTACACTTCTGTCGACTTTTCAGCTGACCTGTGAGGATCTTGTCTGCTGGACCTTGGATTTGAGGACCTGAAAGAATAAAATGGATTACAGTCTAATGCTGTAGACAAACTTACTTCACTTTCAGTGTACTTTTATACAAGAATGAAACAAAAAATACAATGATCTAAGGAAGGTTGCTTGAGTTCAGAAAATATGATCAGAAAAAATGTAAATGAATGCCAATAACCATGTATTAAATATTAATAAAGAGCCCTTTCCCAGAACTTTCTCAGTACAGACCAATTTAGACACAATTGCCTGGCACATACTATAGATTATATCTGGGAAAGCATGAAAGCAAAGCAGAAGGCCATATCCAGATTCAGGGTACACTGACCAGATTGAGTTCTATAGCTATGTTCTGAAATCCAAAAATAAATAAATAAACATATCGTATAAATTAAATGTAAATGTCACTGGAAGCATGTAATCACATCCAAGAATGATCTAGGGAACAAAATGCACCTAAGGTAAAAGGCCCTCTGCCTTTTCACTGGAGCTTCTCACAATTCTCCAAGGCATTGTTCATCATGCATCATATTTTTGACTGTGTTCTGGCACACGTCTTGTACTTTTCCTCATTATTGTTTCTCTCTGTATAGAGGAAGGTTCACATATACCAAGGCCATGACTGCTTAGCCTTGCATTGTAATCAGATGGTTTCTATGGTCCTGCCCAGGCCCCATGGTCCCACATTCCCATGGCAGCTTATAAAATAATCATTCAGAGGCTTAATATTAATTATCAATTGCATGGCCTAAGACAGGCTTCTTGCTAGCTAGCTCTTACAACTTAACCCAATTTTATTAATCTATAAGTTGCCACATGGCTGTGGCTTGCTTCTCTTGGCAGCAGTTGGCATCTCCTTCCTCTCCTTTCTCCTCCCACTGTCTCTCTTGGATTTTCCCGCCTGGCTCCATCCTGCCCTGCCATAGGCCAATGCAGCTTTATTTATCAACCAATCAGAACAACACATACTCACAGCATACAGAAAGACATCCCATAGCATTGCATTCTTCTCCACTTGTGAAAAGTTAACTCAGAACAGGACCATCATTAGCAACATCTAGATTCCTTTCTATAATACGAAGTGCAAACATGGTATTATAAATCAGAAAGGTGCCCCTTATCTGTCCTTCTTGTTCCCTACCAATGTGGCTGATGGACTGTCATAGAAGTCACAAGTTAAGAGATTTTTAACTAAGTTTTCTCACTATAGAAAAATAATGAGATAAATTCATAAAAAAAACTTGACACACAAATTTTAAAAATGCAGAAAATAAAGAAAAATGTTAGTCCTAGAATTTTGCACATGATAGATTTTTACTCTTTAATTACAAGTATTTTGTAACTCCTCTTTTATTTTCAGATATGAAAATATAGCTTAAATTCAAAATCTGAAAAGAACATTATTATGTCAAAGCTTGCAAATGACATGCTTCTTTGGGGACTTACTCCTTTGTAAATTTTTGACTACTTGATGTAGTATAAACATAAAGGTTACTTTCCACTTAGTAAACCCCATTATGTACCAGGACTTTGAATGTCTTACAGACTTGAGGTTTCAGTCAAAGTGTTATCATTTTTTTTCATCCCTTCACTGCTTGATCTATCAGTCACTTGTCAGTGGAGATGTGACCCTAGTAGTGATTCCATTCATATCTTTCCATTCTGATTTTCATATATTCATTTCTCCCTAATCATTTCCTCCTCTTTGATTACTCCCTATACCATATTCTATAGGGTATAATATCACAAAATTGTGTCATTTAAACCCCAAAGCTAACGCAGCTTTATTTATTAACTCAGGAAGAGACAAGAAGAATAAAGAAGACAGATGATGATTGAAAAGGCCATAGACGGTTTATTTAAAATTACATAGATATGTACATGTGCATATATATTTTTTAATAAAATTATATCATGTGGGGTAACAATGCTCCACCCAAAGCCATAGACTATGTAATAAAATCCCCTATTCCAAACATGGGAAACTTCTCTTCAAATTGCTGGTCAGGGCAGTCTAAAGGACTTCATATATTGCCTTTGGTTGCTTTCCAGAACTTCAAACAAATAAACAAAAAACAAGCTATACATGCCATCAGGGGCTGGAGGGATGGCTCAGTTCAATCATTAAGAGCACTTGTTGCTTTACAGAGCATTGGTTTGGTTCCCAGCAGCCAAATGACAGCTTACAACCATATGTGACTCCAGGAAATCGATGCTTTTTTTTTTTCTGACCACCTCAAACACAGGATTTGGAGGAATTCAGCAGGAATTGATGTTGAAGCCTCTTTCCTGAGGACTAGCCCTCAGAGTATCCAAAGTTGCTATGAAGCTGCCAAGGGAGAAAAGCAATGAAAATCCTACCCAGTCTAAAACCCACAATGACCAGCATGACAAGTATATTCAAGGATGTAATAGTGGCATTTATATCTTAGGGTAACCAACATCTGACTAATTGGATTTAAGTCCCATTCATGCCTGATACTACAAATCTAGACAACTACCTGTGAGTGGTAAGGTCATAGACCCTAGAGAAAAACCTAATTCCATGTTCCTAAACCAGTATAATTCCCAACTACATTCTAAATACCTATCCTTATATTCACAGAGTATACATCTCACCATTCATCAAAGAAGCATCTTTTCACAGCAGACAGAAACCATGACAAAAATCCACAATAAGGCAAAATGTAGAGAACAACTGATTCCCAACACAAGCCTTACACCTAAGGCTCAGAGAACATTTCAGAAGAGGGATGGAAGAATTCCAAATGCTAGAGGTCCAGGTTATCTGCTGCAAGATTGTGTTTTCTAGATATGACAGGAAATTCTTCCCATTAACTCTTTTTTTTTTTTGGTTTTTCAAGACAGGGTTTCTCTGTGTAGCTTTGCGCCTTTCCTGGAACTCACTTGGTAGCCCAGGCTGGCCTCGAACTCACAGAGATCCGCCTGCCTCTGCCTCCCAAGTGCTGGGATTAAAGGAGTGCGCCACCACCGCCCGGCCCCATTAACTCTTAATATTATAATCATCTGAACAAGATTGTCACAATGACACCACCAGTTGACATCTCAATATGGGTGGATGAAATCTCACAAGGCCCAACCCATAGATAAAAGCTATAGACGATTAATAACTGCTGAGAGAGGGAGATTCAGTCTTCTCAAGGGATGAGTAACCTGATAGGTTATCCAATACAAAGTATTTGGCCCTAAAAGTGTGTCCACAGACAAGCAACACTCCACAAACTCAACAGGAGTGTATGTGTGTAAAAATAATTGAAGCAAAAGAGTCCATGAAAGTTGCCATGAAGTGGAGAGGACATGGGGGGAATCAAAGGGAAGATAGGGAGTAAAAATGTAAATACAGTGCAAATATATGAAATTCTCCAGAAACAGTTTTAGAAAGGATGGATATAGCATATCCAGTAATGCTATTACAAAAGCCCCACTACTGGTCTTCTAGTGTCCTCAATGACCTCCCTGTTGCCCTCTACTGAGGCACCAACTGCCACACATTCACCCATGTTTTTTCTCCCATTGCAGGAATGCCATGCTCAAAAAAGACAAGGGCTGCAGAAACACTGTCTCCTGCAGACACTTCAGAATCCTCACAGGAAAGCTCAGGAAACTGCTCAGGGGCCAAAATAAGAACACTTTATTGGATGTACAAGGCACAAATTTTGTAGCTCCTTAGATATTTGCATGGCTATGCAATTATACTTTGCAGTATCATTATTGATGGTCTGAAAAGATACAAACAGCATAAATGAAACACAGCTCAAACTATGAAAAATGTAAACCATAAACATCAAAACCATAAAACAGTCATTCAGTTCTCAGTTGCTTACCTGCCACATACATAATTTCTTATACATATATACAAAAGCCTAAAAAACAATATTCTGAGACTAATCACTATATAAATATGAAAATAATTCTTTACCCTTAACCTCAACTTTATCTTTAGAGGAGGGAGGACAGTCTGTATTTATTCAAATTACACATAGTATTAAAAATCAAATGTTGTAAAATACCATATAAAGCAGCAAGTAGAAAAATAAATTATGAGAATGAACAGACCTCGAAGATAACAGTGAAAAAATGCCTACTTTACCAACATTATTTTCCATAATGAAATTAAAATATTATCTAATATGTTAAAGTGCACTTAAAAGGTATATATATCATCACTGTGATTTTAAAAGTTGTCTAAGGAAAAAGGAATGCAATATAAGTTACTTGAGAGAAATGTGTGAATATTTCAAAGTAAGCTTAAACTGAAAATATTTTGTCCTTACTTAAAATATACTTTAAATTTGGGAACACTTTTGAGAAATCAAAATATAGTTTCCTAGCAAGTCAGCTAAAAAATAGTTTTGAATTGCTTTTCCTTAAACAAGTTTGTTAAGCAGAGATGGAAACCTCTAATTTGAATATTTTATATTCAGATAACTGAAGATGTTGACTTGTTGTTCAAATTACCTAGACAACATTCCGGTTAACACAGCTGTTCTGGCCCTACAACTAGAGGCAAAACCCCAGACAGAACTACTATATTAATAATACACCTTTTTGTGTTTTTTAAAGAGTGTAGAAGACACAAAATATATATATGAGGGAAATAAAGAGAACATGGTAACATACATGCTAACAGAGTCTATTCAGTTAGTGCCACACACATATCATCTAATAATATGTAAGATTCACCCTTGTCTAGGATCCTCACTCTGTAAGGTACACACTAATGGCAAACTTAACTGTGTCACGTGTTATAAAAATAATCACTACTCTCACTTGCCATCTGTGTCAATTTCTCACAAAGCATTCTTCTTGATCAGAAATGTAACCTATTAACTGGAGCTGCAAACCACTAAACATAAAATAGCCATTCGTTTGTAGTTGCTGGAGATTGAATTTTCTTATTTGGGATAAGGTATGTGGCTTTTGTGGATAACTGTACCTAGTCAATTCCCAGTCAGGAAAAAAAAAATGAAGCTCAAAAAAGTTAAAGTTTGATAACAAAAATCAAAGGCACAAAAGGTTGTTAAAAAGAAATGTTATTTAAAAAGAAGTATTTATTGCTCTGTGTATATGTGTACACGTATCATTTGGTCATTATAGCACACATGTGTGAAGGTCAGAGAACCACTTTCAGGAGTTCAGTTTCCCCTACCATTGCAAGTTCAGGCACGAATTTGGCGTTGGCAAGCTTGGGCAACAAGTACTTTTACTTCCTGAGACAAGTTGTCAGTCCCGGGAATTGTTTTAATTCAAAAAAAGAAAGAAAGAAAGAAATGTTTGAACATACATAATACAATTTACATAAGTAACCAGTATTATTTATGTTCTGGATAAGCTATTCAAAACATAGACCTGGATGAACCAAAATATTTAAGTCTCTTGCTAAGAATAATCTAACCGGTTCAGGCTACTGGAAACCCCTTTTCCTGGCCCATCCTGGCTCAGATAGTGAGGCCTTTGCCTCTTAAAGACATTTTGGTCAGAAGGAGTGGGAAGCACTGCAAGTTCCAGGAGAAAAGCAAGACTAATCATGTCCTGGGTGATGAGTAGTCACAAGTCACATTATCTAAAGGTCAGTCTCACCTTTTTAAAGCCAATTCTCCTTTAAATACAGCACTTTCCAAAGTTATGCCTAATAACAATCTCCCATTGTTCATGAAGAAGGAAATTAATGATTAAAGTTAGGGGCTGAGGAACTGACACTATGCTGTAGATAATGCTCTATGTGAAAAAGCAACAATATATTCATTTGGTAAAATATTGTTACTTTAAGTACCATTGTATTTTCTATGAAACATATTTCACATTCATAAAATTAATCCTTTCCAAAAACAAACTTTCCAGATTTAAAATTATGCCACTACTACTGCCCGCCTAATTTCAGAAGACTGTGTCCATACTCCTAAGAAGGCATATGCACATTAGTCATTAGTGCCAACTACCCTCAGCCTCTGGCAGCTATTAAGTGGAATATATTTTTGTGGCATTGTTCTTTCAGTAGTATGTATTATACATAACTTCACTAAAATTTTCACATACAATTTAAATCACAGACTTTACAAGTAGTCTTGAAATTGTATTTTCTTGTTATACACATTTTTTTCAAACATACCTTCATTTATTGATAAGAAGGATTTTTATTTACATTGGAGTCTAAAATATTTCTAATTTCTCAAATAAATTCTATCCTTACTTCCGAAATTTAAAAAACCAATACCTCAATATCAAAAGGTATGCTTAACAGGGTTCTTAGTAACTGTGAACAACTGTGCTCTTCCTGCTTCTTAAAACATACCCAACATTATTAGGCTAGGGAATAGCAAAGCCAATTTGCCAAATGAAAATACTCACGCTATCTTATACCATCCATGGTTTAAAGATATAATACATAATATACTACCCATCCCATTGTTCTTTGTATTAAAACACTGAATTCCATAAAACAAAGTATTACGTGTTTGTGTTGAAATTTAAGTAAACACTGTCACAGGTTAACTACAAAGTCAGTTTTCTTATGAAGCAATTTTATAAGTGGGTTCTCAATAGTTTTGTTCTGAGAATGTAATTTTATTTTTCCATATCATATTAAAAACATTAACACATTTTCTCTTCGTGATCTATAAGGGCCAGACATCCCAAATAGTTCACTGAGATAGAACAAAGAAAGCCCGAGGTTCCTGAGAAGAGGCAAGAACAGCTTAATTTGCCGGGCTGTGATCCTTCATAGGCTGGTGTTGTGTGACGCACCACTCCATTGAGAATCAGTGTCCCACAATCAGTATTCTGGAAACAAGGACTCTATGAACTGGAGACAGTCGGGGGTTAGCCATTGCAACAGTTCTTCATCTGTAGTGACTTTCTGGGTGTGGACCCAGCTAGACTGGTAATGGATCTGCTGTCATCATCCTCTGTCCTTTTCTTCACTTCCCTGGGAGATGAGAGAAAAAGATTACAACTGAAGTAAGCTATTTGTTTACTTACTTATGGAGATTAATTACAGGACAATGGAAAATTATCAGTTTCCAAATACAAAGCCTTGATAATTTTACCATTTAAAAAAAGTCTCATCTATATCTAAATTACAGGTTGTCCGCTACAAAAAGTCATAGGGAGAGATTGATATCTAGATAAACAATTACAGGGTCACAGGTTTGTACTTAATATACCTGTATAGTGTCTTCTAGGAACCAAGGTCCTTCTAGGAGATGCTGATACTGAAGAACCCCTGTGGTTGTTTGAATTAAATGTGCCCCATATTCTCAAGCAAGTGAATACTTAGTCCCTAGATGGTAGTGCTGCTTATGTAAGTTCAGGAGGTGTGACCTTACTGGAGGATGTCACTCTAAGCAGAATTTGAGGTTTCAAAATCTGGGTACCATTCCATGTTTGCTCTCTGCTTCCTGTTTAAGATTTGACATGAGAGCACTTAGCTCTGTTTCCATCTCCAGTCACCATGCCTACCTGCTGCCACACATCCCTGCCGTGATGATGATAATGGGCTCTGAAGCCTCTGGAACAATAAGCTTCCTAAAACTCTTCCTTCTACAAGTTGCCTTTGTCATGGTGTTTTATCACAGCAATAGAAAATTAAGACAGTCTCTTTAAAAAATAAGGGATCCCCTTTCTCAGAAGCCATTGAATGCCTATAGCTCTTCATCTTGAGGTGGGATGAACTCCATGATAGGTTATCCAACCCCATGTGGTCGATCCTAAATATATTTATATATAAACAACATGAAAAGGGCTCAGTAGGGGGTTGTGTGTGTAAAACAACTAAAGAAGACATGGATTTGAGAGGGAGTCAGGAGGACATGGGAGGAGTTGGAGCAGGAACAAGGAATATTATAAATAAGGCAAACATAGTATTCAAGTATGAAATTCTCTAAAAAATATTAAATTAATTTTAAAAAAGAAGTGACATTCACCTGGTGTCACTTCAGCAGGGGAATTCTAGGTTCAGAAACAGCATGCACAAAAGCTAAGGCCTAAAAGAACTTGGGTAATACTAGACAGAAAGTCTACTGTGTCTATAAATTATTATATATTTGCAAAAAAAAAGTGGATTCAAGTAGAGATGTAAGTAAAATGAGGCCATGAGGCTTATTAGCCACATGGGAAGGAGCCTGGGCCTTACACTCTATGTAAAGTGCAAGGTATAGACTATGAGCAAAACCAGAAACTGCAGTTTTAGTTATAAATATTATACTAGAACTAGAGTGTATCACAGTGGTGGAGAGGTTGTCCACACAAGGCCCTTTCCAGCACCGGGGGGGGGGGGGGGGGGGGGGGGGGGGGGAATGAAAGAGCAAAATCAGGCAACCAAACAAATACTTTATATATATATGCGATGATGGAGGAAATCTGAGGCACAAACATTTGCACCTAAGTAGGAAATTGTAATACTCAACTAGATTCAAGAGAAGGAGAAAGTGAAGTACAGATTCAAGAGACATACAAACACTAATGAATCAAAAATTCTCAGAAGCCACTGGCAGTGGAATTGAATCAAGACTGACTTATGTGACTAGGCTTTAATTGAAGCTGTGTATTATGGCTCCAACTTTTACACTTTTATTTTATTAGGTATAATGCTAAATTCAAGGCTAGTCCCTTATTCACTTAATATCTTACTGAATCTAGTACAGGGCTGTACACACATCAAGTCTTCATAATAATGCACATATTATTAAGCCTGTAAATAAATATTAAGGGGAACATATGCACCTACAGCTTTCATCTGGCCTTCAGTTTCTTGAATATACTAAAAATGCAGGTGTGTCCTATGTTAAGGACATACTGATAATAAAACTAGAGGTCCAAGTCAGGTCAATTAAAGCTATAATAACAATAGCACAGCAGTAAATGACTCATAAGAAGTCTGTCTGATTTAATAGCCTAAAAGTCTACTAAAGAGCTATGGCCTGACTGTTACAGAACTGAGATGACCATTCCATCAAAATGTCTTTGCTCACCAATTGTTGGTTTTTAAAGACTTGCTGGGCGGTGGTGGCACACTCCTTTAATCCCAGCACTTGGGAGGCAGAGGTAGCCAGATTTCTCTGAGTTCATGGCCAGCCTGGTCTGCAAAGTGAGTTCTAGGACAGACTCCAAAGCTGCACAGAGAAACCCTGTCTTGAGGAAAAAAAAAAAAGATCTATTTAATTTTTTGTTTATTTATGAGTATTTTGTCAGCATATGCTAGTGTACACATGTGCCTAGTGCCGGTGAAGGCCAGAAGAGGGCATCAGATCCCCTGGAACTGGAGTTACAGACAGCTGTATACCAGCACATGAATAACTGAGCCCAG
Source organism: Peromyscus californicus insignis (assembly GCF_007827085.1). NCBI lineage: Eukaryota > Metazoa > Chordata > Mammalia > Rodentia > Cricetidae > Peromyscus > Peromyscus californicus. The sequence goes on along the minus strand of NW_026294573.1, from coordinate 77,009,943 downwards.
GTCCTATGAAAGAGCAGAAAGTGCTGCTAACCAATGAACCATCTCTCCAGCCTTGCACACCAGTTGTTTAAGTAAAGCTAGTGTCCATGCTACACTGTAAACAGCAGCTCACATAGGACCAGACAAACAGCAATGGTCTTTCCTTTCTTTTTACATAAAAAGACTTGAACCTATAGTTGGGATGTGACTAAGATACTCTATCCTTGTAACTTTACTATGGCCCCACAAGACAACTGAGTACTAAATTGTGACTTATTTAATAGAATGAAGGCTATTTCACAGAAATATAGACTTCTAATATTGGAAAGGACCTTTGAGGCCATTTTAATCAGTCCTCTTTGTAATTGTACAGATTAGGGATGTGTGGATGACTCCAGGGCTTCCATTTAGGAGTGGACTTTGAGAGCCCATAAGATATCTCAGAAGTACAGCACCTTCCATACAGGCCTGAGAACTTAAGGTTGATCCCCAGGGCCCATGTGAAGGTGGAAGAAGAGATCCAACTCTGTACATGTATACGATGGCATGTGCATGTCCACACTCACAAACACACATCATATGCACACACACATATATAAGCACTCAAGTATGACACATATAATTAATACTACTACTACTACTACTAAATATAATAATAATAAATAAAGCTTTTTTGTGAAGAATGAACTTTGAGTCTCACTTTGTCACTCCCTTCCAATATGTAGGCAGCAGCTTGTTGCCACTTACAGGGTATGAGTATTTCTTCGCTGAATGCTTGTACCCAGAAATGTTTCAGATTTTTGAATTTTACAGGTTTGGGGAAATTGCATAGATTTTACCAGATAGGCATCCATAAGTTAAAAAAATAATTGAAATGTTCCATGATTAAACATGTTTTGGTCATCATGACAACATGTCACAAGTGTACAAACTGAGACTGAGTATAATGCCAGCTTTTACTAAGCCTTGGCCCAGCAACACTCTAAGGCCTGTGGGTTCTTTCCTTCACTATATGTAACTTGTTCAGACATAGAAACTGATGCTCCCAATGGTCCCAAAAGCACAGAGTCATCATTTGACTTAGCCGATAAAAGTGTGGCAATGGCTGCTTTCTGCCAACAGTAACGTTAGCTCAGGCTAAAACAAAGCAAAAATTCACATGTTCAGAAGACTCTGTGTTTAAACATCCAAGTTTCTGCCTATTCTACGTTACATATAAAGTCAATGCTGTTTTTTTCTTTAAACAGATGATTTCCTTGGCTGAGGTGGGAGTCCTTAGACCATTGTTAATGCCCAAACTGTTCAATGACACTAAGTCTGAGCCCAGGACACCTGCTGTTCCTTGCCACAAACAGATGTTTCTTGGACCTATGGAAGACCTGAGGCCTGTTTCCTCATTTTTTCAAGTCAGGGTAGTCATCTATTCCTAGATCACACTCCAAGTTAGACACTCCAGAGTCTAACTTACCAGGTGCTATAAATCTGTGTCACCAATTAAAATGTAGCAAGGCCAGGCCTGTGGAGAAGGCCATGCACATATTTTGGGCCGCCTCCAAGATTATCAGACTTTTTCCAGACGTCCAGGAGGGACGTGAGTGTGACAGAGATCCTGCTTGGTGCCTTGAAACACATCAGAGAGGGAAAACTTTCGGAGGTTTAGTTTCAGCTGGATTTTGTTTCTTAGACAGCCGCATTGCCCTGGTTATGGAAAAAACTAGTAACTATGGAGTGATGATAATCTGAAAGGGCCCATCTTTGTGTCCTTGGCCCTTCTTCTGAAACCCTAATCAGTTAAGATACTGCTTGGTTTCCCACATGGGTTTTTTTTTTCTTCCATAGAGGGAGTAGATTCTGTCCTACCTCAGATGCTGAAGTCACTGAAAGAATGGTGCTATTCTTTTCAGTGCTTGGAAACAATAAAAATACATGGCTATGAAAAAAAAAAAATGTAGCAAGGAAAACCACAGGTCAGTTTTCACACTAATTATTCTTACATGAATTCAAAAATCATCAGAAAAAGAACTGCATGCAGAAAACTATGTAGTTGTTCGTCTATAATTAGAGAACACTGTCCTTATTTAAATTTTGTGGATTTTTTTCCCTTTTGGTAGATACATAATTCCTTTATTACAGCAAGAAATCATGCTTCCATTAGTGACAGACTGCCTTAGTTAAGGTTTCTGTTGCTCTTATAAAAAAACATGGTCATGTTACTTGGGGAGCAAAGGGCTTATTTTAGCCTACAATTCCACACCACAGTCCACCAGCCAAAGAGGTCAGGGAAGGAAACTGGAGGCAGAAACTGAAGCAGGAGCCACAGAGAAACACTGCTTACTGGCTTGCACCCCATGGTTTTCTCAACCTGCTCTCTTATCCACCACAGGACCACTTGCCCAGGGGTGGCACCACACACAGTGGGTTGTGCCCTCTCAGGTTAGTCACTCATAAAGACAACACTCCACATGCTTGCTTACCACATAGTCCATGGAGGCATTTTCTCGACTGTGCTTTTCTCTTACCAGGCAAGTCTACCTTGTGTCAAGTGGACAAAAAACTAATAAGGAAAACTGACCCATTGTCAACTTGAAACACAAACACACTACTGTTAAATCATAACCTTTCCTTTCTTGTTCATCTCCAAGATCTCAATATTAGTATTACAATAGAAAACATTTCAACTTTTAAAATACCAAAGTCTTTAAATTCAAACACAAATTTCAAAATTCAAAGTTTCTATGATATACTCAAAGTCTCTTTAAAATTCCAAGTCTCTTAACTGTAGAATCCTATAAACAAAAAAAAAATTTACATACTTTTCTACTCCAACATGGAAGAACCAGAGCAGTCACAATTAGATCAAAGCAAAGCCACAGGAAAAGTTCAGTGTTTGATTTATGAGACCCACTCATCTGGGCTTCAAAGGTACGTGCCCAGTCTAAGCTCTATCACACACACACACACACAGTGTGGTTCATAGGCTGAGACCAGCTACAAGCTGAAGGTGCTTTGGTCTTTGATGGTCACCCCATGGTACTGGCATCTCCAAAATGCTGAGTCTCTGTGCAACTGAGCTCCATTTTGACCAACAGATTCTCCTGAGCTTACTTTAGGAACCCTGCCCTGCCACACAGTACCAAGCTTAAATTTCTCTTCAATCCCTTCAATCCTGGGGATTCAACTGTAGGTGAGACTGCACGCTCACCAATGTCCTCACATGGCTTCTCACAATACCAAGCCTCATCTGCTCTCCATTACCCTTTTATCCCTTAAAAACCCAGTACCACCTGGGAGACATCAACAAGTTTGGCTGTCACTGTGAAATACAGCCTCAGCCCACCTATGGACCAGGGCTTTTGTATGCTGACCCTAAGGAAACACAGAAGATTTTACCTTAGTAGTACTTGTCTCTTAGTAGTCATCACTAATTTATCAGTTCCAGCTGACCAGTGTTGATAGTCCCAGAAAAGCAAAGATTCCATTTTAGTGCTTCTGGTCTCTTCTCAAACACAGCTGATTCAGCCCCAGCTGACACAGATTATATATTCTCCATTCAAAATATCACATGAAGAGTCCCAATAAAGTCTTTGAAGTCTCTGACACTTCAAAATCCAAGCCCCTATCATCTGTATTTTTTGTATCTTTCAATTTTCTCTTCATAACTCCCACAGAATAACTCATTAAGTTATGGACATCCAAGATTTTTCTAGCCTAAAGTTCAGTTCCATAATCCTTTCACAATCTGCCCAAAACAATATGGTTAGGTCTGTCCTGGCAATAGTCCACTCTTTGGTACAAATTTCTATCTTAGGGTTATTATTACTGTGATAAAACAGCATGACCAAAAGGAAGCTGGGGAGGAAACATTTTTTTTGAGCTTACAATTCCATGCCACAGACCATCATGGGAGACAGGACAGTGACCTGGAAGTAGAAACTGAAGCAGATACCATGGAGAAATGTTGCTTGCTGGTTTCCCCCTCATGGCTTGCTCAGCTTACTTTCTTATATAACCCAGAACCACATGGTCAGGAGGACCAAATGGCCAGGGGTGGTAGTATGCAGAGTTGTACCAAATCAATCACTAATAAAGAAAATATCCCAGAGGTTTGCCCACAGATCAATCTGGTGGGAGTACTGTCTCAGTTGAGGTTCCCTTTTTCAAATGGCAATATCTGTGTCAAGTTGACAGAAACCTAACCAAGGAACACACCAATCAGAAAATATAAATCAGGGAGATAGTACAGGCATATCTAATAATACTTGAAGAACTGACATACATGTTTTTATGTAAGTCTTCTAATGATGAGTTTTATTCTAATCCACATGTGAAATGTTATGTATTCTCCACACCACTGCCTTCTTTTAATAATTACAAAGTGAGCAATTCAGACAGTGATTCCAAATGGTATGATATGAATTTGCTATTTTTACCCTAGTTGATCAGCAAAATTTCCTAATAGATAAGCTAATAACAGCCTGTTGTGTTTAAATTTTGGTTTCAGTAGATGATTCTATAATTCAAGTATCACCTTTCATGGTGATATTTTACAAAATGTTCAAAAAATACTGCAGCTATATCTCTTTTGTTCAGTAATAAAAATATTTAGCCAATGTCGACAATGAACAAGCAGAATTATTAGATTTTATAATAGATACATATACTGTTTTCCTTACCATGAAAGACAGAACTATGTTCTACAGGAGATATTTTAACTACATGCTATTCGGAAGAAATCTAACATATCCATTAGGTCAGTGAAAAATTGAATTTTCTAAAGACAAGGCAAACTTTACCGAGCAAGATGGAGAACAGCTTCAACCACATTGGAGCCATCTTTGGCACTGGTTTCACAGAACAATGCCCCATAGGTCTGCAGAAAAGAAGTATACAAGTTCAGTGAAGGCTTTGGTTAGATTTCCTGATACTTGAGTTACTATATTATAAACATTTTTTCCTAGCCAAGTATGGTAGCATGTGGTGATATTTGTATTTGTGCTCTAACAAATAAAGTTTGCCTGAACATTAGAAGGAGGAGTTAGCCACTAGTTAACCATAGGAGGTTAACCATGGAGGTCTGTACAGACAGACAGGAAGTGTTAGAGCAGGGTAGAGAGAGGAAATGATAAGGCGGGGTGGAGATAGGAGCTTGCTCTCTTTCTGCAGAGAGTTTCGTAGGAGTAAGAACTTGCTGCTCTGCCTGGATGATCTTTCAGCTTTTACCCCAATATCTGGCTCTGGGTTTTTTATTAATAAAACCGTTTAGCAATTTGTGTTACAGTGGCACACTTTGGAGGCAAAGGCAGCTTGATCTCAGAGTTTGAGGTCAGCCTGGTATATAGAGTGAGTTCCAGGCAACCAGTGCTACAAAGAGAAACCCTGCCTAGAAAAACAACATATATTTATGGAGTGGAGTGGAGTGTGCCTGGAATACCAGCACTAGGCAGGTGGAAGCAGACTTTCAAATCCTGCCTGTTACACGTGACTCTACCCCAAACAAACAAAACAAACCAGTCTAAGCACAATAATACTAGGAATAGTTGCTAATCTGAAGATTTTTATTTTATATTTAAAAAATGCAAAATTTCATTTACAATAATTAAGCACATAACACCACATATTCTCTTCAAAAATTTGAGACAGATGAAAATGACAGCTTAAGGTAGTCATTTAGGAATTACATATATACCAAAAGAATGTTTGCAGTATCAGGTCAGTTGGAAGTCCTTGATTACATAGCAAGACCCTGTCTCGGTGAGGGGAAAAGGGTGTGTTTGCTTGGTCCAGGGGCTAAGGCTTCTTCCATCATACTCTCAGCTTCTTCCATCAGAGTACAGAGCTCCTGTATTGCTCAAGTGGAATATTCCAGTCCACAGACAATTACCATTAGTTGCCCTTGCATAGTTAGTTGCTCCTCTGCTTCTAACCTTTAAATGACTCTCACCCTTTTTGAGGCAATATTTAAATGCTTTTCCCCAGCCAACCATACACGGCTTAATCTCAAGTTGAGGTAATTTTCCAGCTTTACCTTATATCATATCTTTACCCCATAAATCTCTAGGTACCTGGCCTTTCCTGTATTTCTCCAGTGGCCTAAATTCCAACTGACCTCAGGATGTTCACACTTGTTCTTCCCAATAGCTGGGTTGCCTACATCACTTCAATTCCTATTTTTTGTATTGGATTCTTTGATAATCATTAAGTTGTTTCTAATTCTGAAAAATATCTATTAGGTCTCCCTGTCATAAAACCCCAGTTTTTTGGTTTTTATTTTTATTTTTTTGCACTTGCCACAATTCTAACAGTTATGTATGGATGCTATTGTAAAGCAAGATGGAGACAAATTCTTTCAATAAAGGACAATTATGGATGCAACATCCTTGGGTGAGGATTAAATATTACCATATAGTGTAAAGGAAGGATTTGGTAGCTACTCTGTAGACTGACAGAGAAAAGATTCTACTGGGTTTATATAAGCAAACTAACAAAAAGAAATCTATAAAAATCACAAATACATATGTGTAGTAGAAACAGTACTGTTGATGGTTATATATGACAGGAAGAAGTAAAGTAAATCTTGAGGATTTCAAGAGTAAGTCAAAAGATGCATGAGGAAGCAACTTGAGAACTCAGATTGGCGCTAACAAATGCCAGGCCAAGATCCTAGGTCTAAAGAGGCTACGGGGAAAACTCCTGGCATATGAATGAAAGAGATAAGTGTCATGTTGGAGATCAAAACAAGTAAATATATAGAAGAAAAGATTGTGCTCCTGAGAGTAAAACATGCAGGCAAAGGACTGTCTCCAACAAAGTGAAGTACATTGTCCCCAAGTCAGAGAACAATATGGGTAACCACTGTACTAACAAAATGAATGGTACAAAGAGGAAGGAATGACCCTGTCTCCTGAAGAATAAAACTACACAGGAGTGAGGATTGTTCTCAACAGAGTCAATCACACAGGGTGAAGACTCTCCCTAACACAGTCAGACACAGGAGTGATGACTTAATCCACTACAGTGAACTATGTAGGCATGAGGACTGTCTCCAACACAAAGAACTACACAGTGAGAACTATATCAGAAATAGTCAACTACACAGGATGAGGACAATGTCCAACACCAGCAACTACAGGCTCAGACTCTTAACACAGTGTAATATACAGTGGTGAGGAATAAAGCATAGTGAACTACAAGGGGTAAGGTATGAAGTAGACAGGTATGAACTATCCCTAAAACCATGCAATGTGAGGACTGTGTGCAACTACTCAAGGTGAAAACTATCTCCAATAAAGTATAGGACAAGGGGTAGGAGATTGGGTCCAACACAATGTGTTGGACACAGTCTTCCACTACTGTGTATTAATACACAGTATGAGGATTGTATCTAACACAGTCAATTATACAAAGTAAGGGCTGGTTCAACACAAGGTGAGAATACTTCATAACACAGTCAATTATACAGGATAAGGACTGCCTCCAACACACTGAAATAAATAGGGGTGAAGACTGTCTTCAACACAGGAACTACACAAGTCTGTCAGCTACACAGAGATGTGAACTTTTATAACACGAATCTTAAATGGCCTTATTAATAAAAAACTTGAGAGTCAGGTATTGGGGTGAATTCTGAAAGATCAGAGAAGCACAACAAGCCACAGCTAACCTCACCTCCATAACTTCTCAGCTGATCTTGTTTCCTCAAACTGGAAGCCTCTGGGCCCTCATCAGAATGGTTCTCAGCTGAACTGCTGCTAAAAGCTTAAAAGCTTAACAAGGCTTTAGTTCATGGTCCTCATGCCTTATATACCTTTCTGCTTCCTGCCATCACTTCCTGGGATTAAAGGCGTGTGTTACCATGCCTGGCTGTTTTCAGTGTGGCTTTGAACTCACAGAGATCCAGATGGATCTCTGCTTCCAGAATGCTAGGATTAAAGCTGTGTGTGTGCCACCATTTTCTGGCCTCTATGTCTATCTAGTGGCTGTTCTGTCCTCTGACCCCAGATAAGTTTATTAGAGTGCACAATATATTGGGGGACACAATATCACCACAAACTCTGTCTACCATGGTGAACTACACAACATGAGTGAGAGCTGTTTCCAACAAGTGCAATATATAGGGTAAGAAATGTCTCCAGTATAGTGAACTACATAGTGATAAGATCTGTGTCCAAAATTGTTAACAACACAGGATAAAAAACATCTCCAACACAATGAACTACACAGGGGGAAAGTACTTTATCAAACACAAGGAACTAGAGAAGAGGACTTTCTCAACTCACACTCTCAGTGAAGTAGACAGATATGAACTGTCCCTAAAACAGCCAACTACACAGCATGAGGACTGTGTATAACAGTGAACTACTAAAGATAATGATTATCTCTAACAATGTGTGAGACATAGAGGTGAAGATTGTGTACAGCACAGTAAAGTACACAGGAGTAAGGGTTGTGTCCAAAACAATGAACTACATAAGCATGAGGACTGTCTCTAACACAGTGTACAATATAGGATGAGGTACAACACAGGGTGAGGACAGTCTCAGTGCAGTGAACTACACAGGGAAGGACTGCTTTCAATTCTGAAAACAATGATCTACCGTGATATTGTCTCATTTTGGACACCCCCCCACTCTTACCATGGCCAGTTTTTCTCCAAGATATGCTGAGATACACATTTGTTTCTCTGCACTAGCAGTATCACGAAGATCGGCCTTGTTTCCTACTAACATGATAGGAACAGGACTGTGGGCTCCATCCTACCAGGAAGGAAAAGAAGTGGACATACATCAAACACTGAAACCAACTATAGTGCTGTAACAATGGTACCAGTAGGTACCAGTAGGTACCATTGTCCATTTGTCTAAAGGAGCCAAATTTATTATACATAATCATTTATAGTTGTAGAACAGAATACATAGCTATTTTGATTATCTATGTCTTACTGCTAATTGCAACAATCAAATTGCTTACATTAAAAATAATATTTTTAAAATTCAACACACCTTTAAGTACAATTACCCTTCCTCCTCATTTGCAAATGAGAAGTCTGCAATTCAGAGAAATGAAAAGCTGAAAGTTAGGTCCCAACATGGATGTATTGCCCCACTTAGGCAATGTTCCACTCTTGGATAGTAAAAAAGGTAAAGGGTATGAGACTAGTCATATGCACAGTGCACAGTATACTACAATCACTATACAACCCAGTGGCATGACCACAGAATTCTCTTCAGTTGAAATGTCCACAGGATGTAGGGTAACACCTTCTCCTTAAAACAGTGTTCATTCTACAGCAACTGCTTTATCCCAGGTGCAAATTATAGATCATTCTTCATTTATCCTAGTAGAAGACTGGGGTGTAAAGTTCACACTCACTACTCTAGTTTACAACAAAGCAAAATAGTCATGTCATAAATTCCAAAGCCACCCAATCAGTGTGTGCAGACTTCTACAGGATCTCAGAACCACTAGTGAGGCCAGGAGCTCATGTCTGGAGGTAAGGGTCTCCTAGATCATTTTTCACCTTGTAAGGCTGCGATGTAAATAAAAGATGTGACATGCATGACAGAACAGAAACACACGTTTCTGGTTCCTAGCTACAATAAGCAGCCATCCCACAACAAACACTTGGAAATTAAACTTTGAAGTGCTTAAACGACATGCTCATTCAGTTTGGTATGTTTCTCATACAGGGTCAAGACATAAGGACAAACATGAGACTATATTTGACATTCATCTTTGACTTAAGGCATAAAAGTGTATTTAATGTGAAGGAGAGCAAGGAGCACATGGCCCTCCTCCATAATTGTTGTTCTACACATTCAGATGCTCATGAACTATCTTCTCTGGTGATCTCTTCAGGATTCATGGTGAAGACAAACAAATAATTAGTCACACTAGCCAAGGAGCTGAGTGTCTGTTGGGGCCCAGTGTTGAGGTCAAGCTGTGACCTATTAAAGGGTCCCTTGAAGAGGGGAGTGAGGAATTGAGAGATGCTAGATAGGAAATATAGAAGTAGATGGAGAGAAAGATAGAGACACAGGATAGCTTTGAGGGGCCCTGGGTCAACACCCAGCAGTCCTGAGTTGATTCATGATGAGCTTTTTATACATCAGCAAGGGGAGGAGCAAAAGACCTTCCCCTCTCAAGGTCGTAACCTGGTAACCACACCTTTGGCCAAATATTCCTATTACTCAGCCCTGCTGAGTAAAGGAAGCTCAGACTTTCTGATCTTGAGTAAGGCCTTACTAGGGAGCCTCTCTGGGCCCCCACACTGAGTAAATAACTTCCTAAAGTCATATAAATAGAATGTAGCATCCTTTCAAGTACAGATGTAAACATTACTTTCTCTGTGAGATCCCCTTGGTCCTGTTGCCTCATCACAGGCCTGGGCTCCACCTTCTTTATTCTTCTGCAATCCCTGCCACTTCCTGCGCACCATTTACTCGCTGTACAATTCCTTTAGTTTGCTGTCTTATCCATGTCTGCAACTAGCAATGGTGACACTCTCTTTAAGCCAATTAATAGGGACTATGTAATTTCAGTCCCTCATCTTAGGAAGAGCCATGGAGTCTCTTTCTGGCCATTCTTTTTCTATAGTGAAATTCAAATGCAATGTGATTTGTCTTGAATACAATTTTCTTCCTTTTCTGGTGCCATGAAAAAGTGATATGGATGGTTGAAAAGCTCATTTGTAATATGCATCTGCAGTGTCTCACTTAATGTAAGGACATTTCCGCATTGGCTGACCTTGCCTTTTGAATTACCATTTTCTGAGCATTTTCTTCAGCATACATAAAGCCTGAAAATGGAGACTAAGCCCCAAATATTAATGATAAGATGTTTGGCACAGGACTACTGAGTTCTATTCCATAGTAGAAGGCTCTCTTGCAGAGACAAGCTCCTTAGTGTTCCTTTAGTTTCAAGGCAACTGCTATTCATTTGTAACTCACTATTGTACTTTATCAAAGTACTGGCCAATGTTGAGTCAAAAGGTTATGACTCATTCCATCCCTACATACTAGTATTATGAAAACAAGCAAGTATCATATACTTTCTATGCCTCAGAGTTCTCACAATATGTAAAAAAAATGCTTGTTTATTTATTTTTTCAGATGTTAGAGAAATAAATGTAATATATTGATAATTTTATCAAGTAAAATATTACATAAATGTGAATAATTTTAATTACATTCATAGTGACTTTAAGATATAGTGCTTTGGTAAAACATGACATATTTATGTTTCACCATCAAAGAATTATTCCAATCACACAACATCTTTTCCATAAATTCTGTAGTCAGGAAGCAAACATTAATTCACAGGCACACTTGAGATCAGACAACACTAGTCTTCAGCCTGTAACTTAATATGTTTAAAATACAGATGGTATTACTTACTTGGGAAGTAATATTTACCAGTAGTTTATATTTTCTAAAGAGTACCCTGTTGTTTTTATGCTTGTTAGTAACAACTGGCAGTAAACATAATACTTTTACAAATTCTGACTGTGAAACCAAATGATATGAAAGGTCCTTAAGTGGAGACATAGTCATCTTGACATAAAAGACACCCATCTCACATGTTAAAAATGCCAATTCATATTTCCAAGACATCTTGTGATTTCTAAATATTTCCACATGACAACTAGAATAATCTTAACTTTGGATCTTATCCCTGTTAACATCCCAGTATTGTCTCAGCTGTTTCTAAAATTCCTGCCACACTGTACATCCAATCCAACTACTTCCATGTTTGTCAAAGTTGCTTTTCTGTGTATCCGTGTTTCTACTTCATTACACAGGATTCCTATGTTTTATCTATCAAAGAATCCAAAAGTTGTTTCCAGAAGCTACTTGCAGAAATATCTTCAACTTGAGAATCCATCTTGGAAAGGTTGCCAATTGACATTGGAAATTGTCAGTCTTCTTGAGAGCACAGATCAGTGGCTCCTAATCACGTTCACACCAGCAAAAACAAACAAACAAACAAAAAACAATTGCATTTCTTAACAGTCCATGACTCCCTTGCATCTTCTGTTTCTTCATTATAATCCTTACCTCAACCATATCCACCCATTCTCGTACGTTCAAAAAGCTTTTTTCACAAGTAACATCATACAGCAGTAGGACACCATCTGCTTTTCTGAAGTAAGATTTGGCAATACTTCTGAATCTGGAAAAGACAAAGCAAAAGCTCGGTATCAACCTGTCATCTGGTCCTTGCCTTGCACTTCATCTCTCGTATGGCCTTTAGCTTTTACTTTCTATATCCAGTTCCAACAAAGACTACCGATAAGCTTCTCTAAAAGAGGTCTAGTGATCATTGAGAAAGCCCATCCTTTTCTCCACCTGGAAATTCCAAGAATGTCTCCTAACCCCAAACTTTAGCCCCAACAATGGTGAAAGCATAATGAAAAAAGTTCAACCCCAGAAACCAGCAAACAGACAGATGGGAAACCAAATATTTGTCTCAAAAATCAGGCAGTGAGTGACTGAAAAAAACATCTGATATTGACCTATGTCCTTTGCATGCACCTGTGTACCTTCCCACATACATATGTGCAAAGGCACAAATATGCAAAATGGTGGAATGCCCAGTCTGATGGAGAATTGTGTTCTGAAAGGGCAGGAGGAGGTTTTAGCGTTTGTTTTGTTTTTTAAATGAAAGGAGATAATATATTAAGGAGTGGGGCCAGAGGAACCTAGATGTATGCTGTTTTTTGCCTGTGGCCTAATCTCTAAGAGGCCAAAAATGGGGAAAACAATGAGGTAAGATTTGCAGTGACCAAGGGCAGATTGTGTCTCCATGGTCATCACTGAATCTTAGTGCAATGAATAGTACAGACCCAGGCCATAAAACATACTCATTGCAAAACTGAGAAAATTTTGACCCACAGGGATTTAGATAAAATTAAAATTTATGCTTCATACTGCTGGTCATTGGCAAGAAATCTAAGATATGGCATAACCAGAAGTTTATCTGCCTCTTATCTTGTGTAACTGTTGCCCTTCAATCAAGGATATTTGGTAGGGTCTGTTTGACTATCATGTAGTGCTTCAAAACTAAGTATCCCTCACAGTGACACTGTATTCAGAAATATTGCCTCCTTTCCACAGCAAAGCATGCAGTCACAACCAAACATCAGCTCAAAAGAAGATCAAAGACCCTCTTCTCTTACAAATGATACAAACATATGGGAGGAGATGTTGGAAAGATGAGCTTTATTGGTATTACATATACCTTACAATTACAAATACAGAATCTTCAAGCACAGTAATATGTTATGACTATAAATAGTATAGTCAACCCCATGAGGCTTTTATTTGTATTCTTTCATTCAAAACACTATGAAAAGCACTTGCCTCTCTTGCCCAGCTGTATCCCAGAGCTGAAGAACTGTTCGTTCACCATCTACAATCAGAGTTTTCATCTGGAAATCAACTCCTGAAATAGAAATAGCACAGGTAATTCTGTAAGTTTTGGCTAAAGCTAAAGCCAAAGCCAAAGTAGAAAGAAATGCACTTGGACTTCAAAGAACAAGCTTCAAATAAGTCAATTTACATATGTAGATATGGATGTACTAACTGCAGTCTTCCTGACCTAAGGTACAACTGACTATATGGAATAGAGCAATCTCAGCTCTTTTCTCCTAGATGACTGAACTAAGTCCTATATGTGTACATGCAAAACTATAAGAATGTATGTGTATGCACATGCATGTATGTTATGTGCATGCTATTTGTACAAGTATATGTATGCATATAACATTATATGTATATGTACATGGATGTTCACATATGACTATTGTACCCACATACACATGTATATTTATGTGTGTGTGAATATGTGTGTGTTTATCACACACAGAGACACACAAACACACATACAAATGTATGTCATGGTCTCTAGCAACCACAACAATACTTTGGTTATTTTATTAATTAAATTGAAGTGAAATTTCACTTTTGTTTTCTTAAAGTGTTTATCAGAGAACTATAAATTTACAAATATGTCCAATGTGGTGAAGGCAATCAATTTGGTTTATCATTTCTGACTGTCTAAATAACTCCTTAGATGAAGAAAAGTAAATGATAATTAGTATATTTCAGACACCTTCTACTGTTTATTATGTAAATTTGAAAAAAATGACATTAAAATTTTCTTTTTGTTGTTGTTTATGTAGTTTTGTTATCAGAGTAATAGTGGTAAGAAGAATTAGGAAATGCTCCCTCAGTTTCTATTTCGTGGGATAATTTAAGGAGTATTGGCATTAGTTCTTTGAAGATCTGGTAGAATTCTTTACTGAATCAACTTGGCTCTGGACTGTTTGTGGTTGGGAGATTGTAATTACTGCTACTATTTCACTAGGGGTTCTAGGCGTCTTTAAATTGTTTATTTCATCTTGATTTAACTTTGATAGATTGTATATATGAAATTGTTAATCCATTTCTTTTAGGTTTTCCAGTTTGGCGGAATAAAGTTTTTTTTTTTAATTTTATGATATTTATATCTTATTATTTCATTTGTGTGTATTATATATATATATGCCATGTGTGTGAGTGCCTATAGAAGTCAGGAAGGAGTGTAGGATACCCTGGAGCTGGAGTTAACAGGGAAGTATGAGCTGACTGATATGGGTGCTAGGAACAGAACTTGGGCTCTCTGCAAGAACAGTACATGCTTCTCAATGTCTAGGAAGACATCCAGATGTCTTCCTAGCCCTAGAATACAGATTTTTAAATTTATTATTCTCTAAGTTATCTTGGTGTCTACTGTAATGTCTTCCTTTACTCTCTTTTTAAATTTGAATCATCTCTCTTTTCATCTTTGTTTAATTTGGCTATAGATTTGTCAATCTCATTGATTTTCTCAAAGAACCAACTCTTCATTCACTGAATTTGTATTTTTGATACTGTTGTTTCTATTTCACTGATTTCAGCCCTCGATTATTTCTTCTCCTCTTCTATTTTGGATATTCTCTATTGTTGTTTTCTATAGCTTTCAGGTATGTAGTTAAGTTACTATTATGAGATCTCTCCTAGTATATGATATAGGCACTTAGTGCTATGAACTTGCCTCATAGAACTGCCTTTACTGTGTCCCAGAGATTTAGGTATGTTGTGTTTTTATTTTCATTCTATTCTAAAAGGTGTTTCTTTGATTTATGCGTTCATCTAATTTTCATTCAGTACTGACTTGTTCAGTTTCCATCAGTTTGTATACTTCCTGTTTTGCTGTTGTTATTGTTGTCAGGATCCTTAAGCCATGACAGTCAGAGAAGATGCAAGATGTTATTTCAACTTTCTAATATCTGTTGAGAATTGCTTTGTGTCCCACCCCCACTCTGATATATTATAATGTTCAGGGATGATTTATTCATTTTGGCCTCTTGGGTGTAGTTAATCTTTTCAGACTGAAATACTGCATTATCTATTATGAATCTAAATGCAAAATTTCTCAAGAAAAGACTTGCAAACTGAATTCAAGAACACATCAAAGAGATTAGCTATCCATCATGATCAAGTTGGCTTCATCCCAAAGATTCAAGATGGTTCAAAGTATATAAATCAAAAAACATAATCCACTACATGATCATCTCATTTGATGCAGAAAAAGACTTTGAAATAATACACCTACCTGTGATAAAAAGTCTTGGAGAGATTAGGAATACAAGGTACCTTTTTCAACATAATAAAAGAAATTTGCATCAAATCTACATCCTCAACAGTGAAAAACACAAAGCATTTCCACTAAAATCAGAAACAAGACAAGGATGTCTACTCTCTTTATACATATTTAGTATAGGGCTTGAAATCTTACCTAGAACAATAAGACAACTTAAGGACATCAAGGGGATTCAAATAAGAAAAGAAGTCCAAGTATCTTTATTTGCAGCTCTTATGATAGTGTATGTAAGTTACCCTAAAAATTCCACCAGGAAGCTAATACAGCTAAGGAGCAAAGAAGCAAGACAAGCAAGACACAAAATTCACACACACACACACACACACACACACACACACACACACACACACACACACACACGAGTACCCTCTGTCTGACATCCAAATGAAAAACAAACTGAGAAAGAAATCAAGGAAACAGTACCTTTCACCACAGCCTCAAAAACAAAAAAATCTTGGGATAACTTTAAGTAAGCAAGTACTTGTACAATAAAATCTTTAAGGCATTGAAGAAAGAAATTGAAGAAGATATTAGAAAATGCAAATACCTCTGACATTCTTATATGGGTGGGAGTATTGTGACAAAGGCCATTCTACCAAAAGCAATCTACAGATTAAATGCAATGCCTACCAATATTCCAACACAATTCTTCACAGAAATTGAAAATGAAAATACAGTCTTCAACTTCATAAACAAACACAAAAACACAAGATCTCTAAAATAATTATGAATAATAAAAGAACTGCTGGAAGTAACACTATCTCCAAGCTCAAATTGTGCTAGAGCTACAGTATTAAAAAACATCATGTCTACACAGAGGAAACAAACAACAACAACAAAGAAAAACAGGATGTTATTGGCATAAAAATAAATATGAATGAATATTGATGAATGAAATTGAACTGAATATCAAAACATAAGTCCACACACCTATGATAAAGAAACCAAAAATGCACACTGGGGGAAAGACAGCATCTTCAACAAATGGTGCTGGTCAATCTGGATAGCTACATGTAGAAGAATGCAAATAGATCCATACTGTTACCCTGTACAAAATGCACTCCAAATGGATTAAGAAGCTTAGCATAAGACCAGATACCCCGCATTGATAGAAGAGTAGATGGGGAATAAGGATGACTTCAGTGGCACAAGAAAGGATTTCCAAACATGGTGTCAACAACACTGTCCTCTACAACAAATAACAATCAGACCTCATGAAAAGCTTCTGTACTGTAAGAACACGGCCATTTTTGCCCACATAATGAGAAAAAAAATCCTTACCAATGATATATCTGATAGGAGATTAATATCTAGAATATATAAAGAATTAAAAATAACTAAATATCAAGAAAACAACTTAATTAAAATATGGGATACAGAATGAAACAGAAAGTTCTCAAAAGATGAAACACAAATGGCTGAGAATTATTTAAGAACATGTTCAACATCCTAGGCCATCAGAAGACAGTAAATGAGAACTACTTTGAGATTTCTCTTACCCAGTCAGAATGATTAAGACCAATAAAGCAAATGTCAGCTGATACTGATAAGGATACAGGGAAAGGCGAATACTTATCCATTGTTGTTCGGAGTGCAAACTTGTACAGTCATTACTATGGAAATCAATGTAGTGGTTGTTCAGGAAGCTGGGAACAGATCTTCCTCAAGACAGAGCTATGCCATTATTAGGCATATAACCAAAGAACTCTATATCCTACTACAGAGATACTTGCTCATTCATGTTCTTTGCTGTTCTATTCATAGCAAGCAGAATTTAGAAACAGGTCAGATGTCTTTCAACTGAGGAATAGGTAATTAAGAATGACATATATTTACACAATGGAATATTATTTAGCTATTATGAAAATTGAACTTATTAAATTCATAGGCAAATGATTGGCTCTAGAAATATATAATTCTGAGTGAGATAACCCAGGCCCCCCAAAACAAATATTCCATGTTTTCCCTTCTATGTGATTGTTTGCTTTTACACTTTCAATATGCTAAAGTAACATAACAATAAAATGACTCCTGAGGACGTAGTGTTATACCTACATATAAGTGTCTTGCTCAACCTACACCAGAGAAGCTTCTTGTTACAGTAAATGGGAATTAACACAAAGACCCACAACTGGACCAGACACAGAGAGTGAGAGATTTTGGAGCACTTGGTCCTAAAAGAGATCCAGGTTCATTAATCTATGTGGAAGAGGAGGCAAAAAAAAAAAAAAAAAAAAGATTTTAGGAGCCAGATTGGAGGGATGACTCCAAGGAAATAGTGTCTTCCAGAGACAAAAGAACTGATGAACATATGAACTCACAGAGACTACATTAGTAAGCATGGGACCTACATAGTTTCAAGCCAGATGGGGTCGCAGTAGTGAGAGAACTGGACAATGGTTCCTACCTTTAACAATGAAGATACTTGTAATTGGTATCTATTGGTGAAGGGAAAATCAGTTTTCTACAATGGAGTGTTACTGCATATATGACCCTCCTCCAGGGCAGGAGTAGTAACTCAACACAATAGAACTCCATGGCTTTTTTTTAAATGTGGATTTTGTTTTTGAAAGACATACACACACAGAGAGAGAGAGACAGAGACAGAGACAGAGACAGAGAGAGACAGAGAGAGAGACAGACAGAGACAGAGACAGAGACAGAGAGACAGAGACAGAGACAGAGACAGAGAGAAGATGATGAAATTGGGTGAGTAGGGCAATAGGAGTATCTGGAAGTAGTTGAGGGAGGGGAAAATATGATAAAAAAAAATTTAACCAAAAAATATTTTTGTTGGTTTGAAAAAAAAAAAACCATCCCCCAAGGGGAGTGGCACTATTAGGAAGTTTGGCCTTGGTGGAGGAAGTATGTCATTATTGGGGCAAGCTTTAAGGTCTCTTTTGATCAAGCTTCCCTCAGTGTTATGGTCAGTTGACTTCCTGTTGCCTGCAAGCCAAGATGTAGCCAGCATGACATCTGCACACCACCATGTTCTACATGATGATAATGGACTGAACCTCTAGTCCCCTCAATTAAATGTTTTCCTTATAAGAGTTGCTGTGATTATGGTGTCTCTTCACAGCAATAAAAACCTTTACTAATACAATAAGATTAAAAAGACTAAGAAAGACCAAAAGAAAGAAAGAAAAGAAAAAAGAAAAGAAAAGAAAAATTATTGCTACATAAACTCATTTTCTTGTGGACATATGGAAAGGAACACAAATACAAATTTGAATTTGACTTAATCTCAAATTTTCCATGGTTATTGAGAAGTTCTTAACATAAAATTAAGGGTCAGAAGGCTCTCTATCCCTAGCCACCAATGGAAATATGCACTTCTTTCCACATAGCATTTTTAAAATTCATTTTGGTCCACTTATATCCATTGGGGCGAAAGTTCCTTGAAAGTTGAGATTCACTCAGCTTTCTTCACTGTGCACCTCAGCACTTCAACAGTGCCAGGTGCTCAAAAAAAGGCTTGAAAAATAAGGGTGGAATTAAAGAATCTACTGTGTCTTAGCAGGGTTTGTTTGATTCCACTATCTACAAAGATTCCCACTGTCAGTCAATTTCTTTATTTGATTTTGGTGAAAATAAAGGATTATTCTACCACAAGGGCACACACACAAACACACACAGCGTCTGTATACCTGAATGAATATGTAGGTTTTTTTTAATCTGTGAATCTGTGTATATAATCCTGAAAGAAAAGAAATCAAGCTAGAGATGGTCATTCTTCTACTATCAGTGGAGGTAAGAGCCATACCTAGGGTTGCACTTGTGTTCCCTTGGAATTCATTCTTGCAGAGTCTCATGAGGAAGCTGGACTTCCCCACCGCAGCATCTCCGGCAAGCACAATCTTGTAAGCCTTCTGAGATGTGGGTTTGGAGTTATTATCTACCATGTCTGTCTAGAAGGAAATAGCCACACAGGTGATGATGGGAGCCATTTTTATCCTAAGTAACATGTCATGAACAAAAGAGTCTCAGATGATACCTACTTGAAGTGAAAGAGCTGAGATGGGTTTTCTGGAGGAACTTCCAGTGCTGCCTTCACCAACAGACCCCCGTGGCTTCCAGTGTAAGACAGAGGCCACACTTTCAGAATCAAACGCTTCTTCATCCCTTATATCAGGAACCTATCCAAAAAAATCAACAATTAAAAATCAAGACTCTCACACATACATCACACACCAAAGAAAAATAAAACTATGCTACTGAGTCTACTATCAGTGTGATTATTGAACAAACCTCCTCTTAAGGCAAATCTTTGAGAATTCCTCCTTAGGTTGGTAGGGGGAAAATACATTCTAATGAATAAGCTTCCTATTTATGATCTTAACAGCACATAATCTGTGGTCCCATAAAACATGGTCAAGATTTTAGTCAAAGGAAGGCATCAGAGTACCATGGTTTCTAACTTACATCTGTGTCTGATTCATCTCCCCCAAGGCCCTCCTGTGTTCCATGTAAACTCTGAAATCCTCTCTGATGCTTGTAGTCCATCTCAGAGTCACACTCATTGGAGTCTCTCAGAGTAGACAAGCCACTGTCAAAACAACTCTCAGGCAAGCTGTCAACTTCATAATTCATCTTCTGCAGAGGATCACAGAGAGCCAAAGAGTCACAATCCTCATCTGCATATGAAGAATGGAATGACCTTGTGATAAAAGAGGAGACAACTTTACCAAGGAGTTCACAATGTACGAGAGCGCAAAGGAACAAGCTGACAACATTGTCACTTGCCAGGAGATTCATGATGTTCCCTTGGCATAGGAGAGGAAGTATAAAGTGCAATCAGTTCATTCTGTGCAATAATCTACAATGACAAAAGCCCTCAAATGCGAAATCTTATACATATAATTCTTTTAAATTGGCTGAACTATTTCCTGATACAAAGAATGAGTACCCTAGATACAAATACAATCTTACACTAATTAAATATCCCTAGAACACAAGATCTTTTTTACTATTGTACAGTTTGACCATATTTGGAATAGTTTGTCTATTTCTAGATTGTAACTCTTTTCTATTTGTTATTCCATTTGTTTGTTTGTTTGTTTTCAAGACAGGGTGTTGGGAAAATTTTCCCTTGGGAAAGAAGAGGGGCTATTAGGCAAAGACTACCCTCATTCAAAGTCCCAATGACAAAACTAAGTTCAATTTTACCAAAGTCTACCCTGGAAAACCAATGAGTTTATTGTGTATACATACAGAGCATGGGTCAGGGTTTACTGACCAGAATGTGAATGAGCCCAAACATCTGCACAGGAAAGTCTCACCCAGTGGGGAGGATGGCTTCCCCACAGTTGCACAAATAGAGCTCCCTCTCTTAGTCTTCCCAATACATACGTACTCCAGAATCTCCACAAGACTTCAAGGCCATGTGCAATTAGGGTAAAACACGTATAACTGGTTACAGGACAATGACTGAATACAAAGGTGAAGGTCCAATGACCCTCTCTATCCCCTCCTTCTATGAGGAAAAGTCAATAGTCAGTAGCCCAAACTTCAAGATTTTTTTGCAAGCAATCAGAGTTTTTATATTACCATACAAAAGAAAAGCACCCCGTTAACTTCATATATCATTAACCATCAGAAAAGAAGATCTATACAGGCCACGGTGGTTTCTAGTTGTGTTCAGAATGAGGAGCAGATGAAGCTGACTTTGCCTCTCTGTGGTCCTGATGATGTGATGAAGACACTGTCTCTTAAAACATACTATAGAGGAACTCTTATTCCAGTACCAGAGTCTCATCTGTGGCATCGTTCTTTCAAGAATAAATCATGAGATTTCTGAAGTAATTTTGTTTTTTATGCTTTCCTCTACATCTTGCTGAGAACTGCTCTTAACTATTAGTCCAGAAAAGTAGCATCGAATCTGCACATTTTAAAAATATGTATTTTAGTAATAGCATATTTCAACTACTTAAAAATAAATAAGCCACATTTTATAAAATTAGTAAATCAACAAACAAAAATCGGAACCATGTTTTTACACAGGCAGTCTGTAGTGAGGGACTTTCCCAATGGAAGCAAGAGCATCAGCTATCACCAGGTGTGGTAGAGCACTACTGTTCTGTAGTGAGAGACTGTCCCAGTGGCAGCAAAAGCATCACACCAAGTTTGGTGGAGCACTATTGATCATGACCAATTTGAAATCTGAGCAGCTATTGAATAACTTTCCCAATATTGAGACTGATGACAATCCCCATGGGGGAGAGAATGAAGAGCATCATCAGGAGGGGGATCAGATCATCATCCGTGCTTGAATGGGACTCTCCAGTGACACTGTTGTTTGGGGTCCCTCCTGTTCCTGTAAGTAAGCCCTATAAACTCACTGGTTTATCAAACTGGACTAGTATGGAACTGTAGCTTTAGCCTTTCCTTGATGTCCACTTATCCCAAAGAAAAACTCAGGCAATATTTGGATACTAAGAACATACTTATTTATACTGAAAGTACTCTCCCCACATACAAAAGGGGACAAACCTGAGTTAGAAAGCTTCAAACACACAGGAAACTTTAATGTATCCTTTTTCCTTTTTTTGAACACTTTGACATAACACAAACTTAGCTTTTAGCTACCAATGTTGTACATGAACATCCATGTGCGAGCGCACACACACACACACACACACACACACACACACACACACACACACACAAATAATCACTGTTTATTATTTGGTCTCTTAAGAGTCAAGTTAAATTCTAATTTTTGCAACTTTAATTCTAATTTTTGGTATATCTTGGTGGGTGTTTTAATATTTAGTACCTGATAAACCTAGTCACATTTTCTACTTTTTTACTTTTTTTAATATTAAACACTGACAGATCATGACAAAAGGCTCAAAACAATCACCATCCATAATGCAACAAACTAGGACATGATTAGAGGTAAGAATGGTGGATGTGCACACAATAAATCAAAGCATATTGAGAAAATAACTGCCCTCTAGGAAATATGTTTACTGTTTCTTCTTTTTTGAACTTATGGACATTAATGTTAGATCATAATAAATATAAATTATTACTTAAATATATTTCCTTATTTTAATTCAGCTCAAAGATAATTTGTCTTTCAACCTCAATGTACAACTCAGATAATAATAGAAGCAGGTGCTACATACCTGTCATAGGCCAATGGTTGAGAAGAATGGTGATTAAATTTAGGACTGCTTCTAGAAATTGTATTTCCTGGTGATATGTTATTTATACGCTGTAATACACAAATATTTGTTTAGTATGCAGACATTTTCTTTACCACAGATATATGTGTTTATGCAAACCCATGCAATTTAACTCCCAAAATAACCCCAAATAAAAAGTCTATGACTCCCACATGAGCAAATATAAACATGAAAACATCATTTGGAAAGTTTCAGCAAAGCTAACAGACATAGTTTCTCTTCCTGATCAGTCTTAGCTCTTACACGGCGCTAGTGCACATTCCACAAGAGTCTGCTAGCTCCTCAGATTTGCCAGGACCCCACAACATCAGATTTGTCTCTTCTGGAAGCATAATCTTGTTGAGTGACTATTCTGCATCCTAATATGGTCCTAGACTCTCCTGCCTAAAGCTGAGTCACTAAAGTGCCATAAGAGGCTTCATTGCAAGTGCAATCTGAGGAAACTTGTTTCCTACTGGAGGGTTTAAAATCCAAAACCCAAGGCCTTCATTCTTGCAAGAATCTGCTATAGGGAAGATAAACTAGCTGCCTCTTCTTGACTGGAAACATTTTTTTATTTTTATGATCACAAGAGTTCCCACTGTTTCTTATATTTTGCTTTCCTTCTAACTAGCTCTAATATTATTAAATCCTCCAAGCCTAAAATCCCATGTTCAGCAACTTTCTCTAGTCTCTTAGAATATACAATTTAAGAGTTTGGTTAACATCGTTGCATTTATTTCTACAAATGGGCAAAACATATTTTTAATTTAGAAAATTTTTATTTTATGTCAAGAGTGTCTCATCATAAAATCAATGTGAAGTTATTATAAAATATCACATGATGTTCCTATGCCAAAACATTTGATCATGAGAAAGAACAGACTATCTTGTAAGATGACATCACATACCAAGGATCTGTTGAGCTTGCTGTAAGTGTTTTCCAGCGCACTCCTGAGGCCATCATTACTGTCATGCAGCTTCCGGTTAGCTGTTCTGTATAGGAAAGAAGTTGACAAACAGATACAGGAAGTACTAGGGGATCAATGCTCCCACTCTAATTTCAGGTAGTGACATTCACAATGTACAGATATGTCACACATTTTGTAAACTTCTATTTCCTTTCCCTTTGAACCCCAGAAACAGATACAAAGTGCAATGACTGAATTGATTAGCTCTCTTTCCTGAAGGCCTGGGAGAATTTTAAGAATAAATTTGCTGGGCTATGGCACTTGCTCTTACCTTAAATAATTCCTGTGCCAATAGGCTTAATGCAAGTCTCTGTTCTCCCAGTTCACACAACTCAGCCCCAAGCACTGATGCATCATGCTATAGCATGCTGGCTATTCCTACATCTCATTCTCTTTACACCCTGATGGTATTTCAGTATCAAGCATACACTTAGTTACTGATCTCAGACTGATTGGGGTGTAAATACGAACTTTAGTAATTACTTCATGGGATATCATGAAAGTCATTTAATATCTGCTTCTCTTGGCTAAAAAATGAGGATCACAGAGTCCCTGTCTCATAGACTATCTAATTTTCCTGTTTATAGCCACTTCATCCTTCATATCACAGCCCTGTTATCACTCCCACCACGAGCACTTTATTAACCTTCCATAGCTCTCCATGGGGGAAATGCACTTTTCCTCTGTCATACCTCTCTCCTTTGGTGATATCTGTCATTTATTTCTATGAGTAAACAGTTTCTGTCTTCCTCTTCTCTCCTAGACGCATAAGCAGAGAGTTTTTTTTCTCTGCTTCTCACTATTCTATCCTCAGTTCCAGGGGTTCCTCACCCATGAAAGCTGCTAACTGAGAAATCTACTGTATGAGTTAACAAGTAAATGAATTAATAATACTATATAAAAAGTGACTTCTGCACTTTCCACCATAGAGAGTTAATGAACATTAAAAACTGGAAACATTTGCCCAGGCCATTTAGTGGACTGGAAACCAAAGAATATACTGTATAAGTGAAACAAATGAGGGAATATCAAGATTTCTTGAGAAAGTTCCTCAGAAGACGGAATTACTACAACTTAGTTGTGAAGTTGATAGATTAGGATAGAATTTCTTAGGAAATATTTTTTTAAAAAAACAAAGAAAAGAAAACTAAAAAAAAATGTATATCTGTAGTCAGCATAATAAAGTGAGAAAGAATGACTAAATGCTATCCGATTATCCCATTCATGTGAGGATGTGAGGAGCTCTCCAGATATGCAGTAGAGAGCAAAGAAGGTGAAGACTGAATTCCTCACAGAGGAATAATACAGATAGGTGTCTGACATACGCTTTTCTGACATGGAGGGACCTTGAGAACTAGACTGCGTTAGAGTAATTTAGTTAGAGGCAGATGAGTCAGGAAGTGAAGTGGACATGCCAAATATACTGCAGTAAGAACAAACAGTGACCTGAACTCTGGACATGGCAAATAGTTAATAAAACATGTGCCACATGTAACACAAACATTAGCTAAAATGCAATGAGCATTTCATATGAGAACTTACTGGAGGATTTCAATTTGCCTCTCAAGACTACTGCGATCTTCTGTGTACTCTCGGATTATTTCCAGATCCCTGAAAAATTATACGTAAGGTTTCAGTGAGGAGAGATGAGACAGCAGGTATGAGCATGAGGCACAGCAGATCTCAGCACTAGCTTCCAATCCTTACAAGCTACCATGCCTCATCTGTAAAAATCTGTCTTTTGCTGCTGAGGTAAAATCCAATTGCATATAGGAATCTAAGTTCCTCAGTCAAAAATTCTGATCCCTTTCAGAATGTCTGTAAACTAGCTTACCAGTTTTTAGTGTGTTTTTAAAGGTATTTCCTATTCAAACCATTTTTTTGTACAACAGTCTGATCATTTCTTCCCAAGTCAGTCTTTCTTCTCTATTTCATTGTTTCTCTGACTTTCCTCTTACCTACAACATCTGTAAGACTTTTTTTTTCCATCTGTGATGTGGCGATAATAAAGGTTCCTACAAGATAGGATAGTCTATGGATGAAGGCATAAACATTAATAATGTGCTAAGGATGCTCCTGGTGGATGTCAATGTTAGTTGTGTTCGTAGATATTACTGCCACTAGGTCCTCTTGTCCTTGGTCCAACATAAGCTGACCTTTGCTCCAGTATTCACCTCCTGTATTTCCTTAACACGGGCTGAAACAAGGCAGTTACCCAGCCCTGATGTTGCTAATGGTATTACTGCTGACCCTCAGTGTATACTGCTTAACTTTTTGTCTTGGCTTTCCCAACTGAACTTGAAATTTTTAAAGGGCAACAGTATGTTTCTTTTATTTTATATATGCTGAACTCACAATCCAGAAAGAACATATCCAGTAAAAGTTGTACAGTTTAATACTACAAAGCCTTAATTCTGATTGAAGTATGAAAATGAATAAAACCATTTCCCCCAAATGCCCAAATTTACTCTCTGTATATGCATACATCTTTATCTCTTACATAGAATGCCTGACTCTGATTATGAGAGGTTCTAAGTTATTAACACCAATACCTCAAAACAAATGCACTGAATAATTAATAACTCTTATTCTTATGTTTTACACCAGCATTCCTATTTGAAAAGCACTTTTAACAGAAGATTGTATTTACACAGTATTTTCTTCCCCCAGCCCCCTAAACCAAACATTTGTCAAGTCCTGCACTATCCTACGAGGCAAATAATCAAATAGTTACTCTTTTAAAAAGATTAAGCATGCATACACACACACACACACACACACACACACACACACAGAGAGAGAGAGAGAGACATGGAAATTTGTCATTAAATGTACCATAATTAGAAATATATATATGTATATATACATATATATATATATATATATATATATATATATATATAATTTTCCCCAAAGTTAATGAATGACTCTCTATTATGAATAGTTTCCTACCGTTCAGAATTCAGACTCTGGTCGGCAAAATCACTTTTCAAAGCATCTAGTTCACTCTGAAGGAAGGCTACATTTGTCTGGGCTTCCAAAAGATCTTTCTTGAGTTTTTGATTTTCCTAAAGAAAATGAACCAAGAGGGACATTAGACTCAGAGTTTCTTGCTTCTAGAAAAATGAAGCAGTACATAGTATAACCCCATACAAATAAAGCTCCTGCCTTTCTTCAGTTTTTCACATCTTCCTATTCACAGAACCAATTATATACTCAAATATTGTACATTATGAAAGTTTAAAATGGTTTTTCATTTAGTACCTGACACCAGTCCCAAATTATAATAAACAAGGTCTGGTAATAATGCACTCATATTATTAGAAAATTAATCAAGATGAAATATATAAACACCTTCCCAAAATTAGTTATACTGGTTGCTTTTAATAATAAATACTATCATCTAATTTGTTTGAAAATGTAATTAATAATAGACAGGTATAGTTATCAAATTTTACATTTTTCTTTTTCTTTTTTCTATTTATTTATTTATTTATTTATTTATTTATTTATTTATTTATTTATTTATTGGTCTTTCGAGACAGGGTTTCTCTGTGTAGCTTTGCGCCTTTTCCTGGAACTCACTTGGTAGCCCAGGCTGGCCTCGAACACACAGAGATCCTCCTGGCTCTGCCAGGCTGGCCTCGAACACACAGAGATCCTCCTGGCTCTGCCTCCCGAGTGCTGGGATTAAAGGTGTGCACCACCATCACACAGCTACATTTTTCTTTAAAAGAGAAATCACTGGACACTTGTGGTTCAAATAGTTGATTGTGCACACAGATGGTCTATTTCCCCTTCCCAGAAAACCTCATGAATATGAAATTACATTGGAAACAAACCATTTACAGTTAAAGGAATGGAAGAAGGGATCATGAATTGCCAAATTACTTAAACACATTTCTAGAAATTGGAGACTAGATGATGGGTGCCACCCCAAAGAAGAGTTAGGAAAGACAATGGGTAATGTGGGGATATAATAACTTTAGACAAACTGCTGTGGAGCCTCCATGGGACTGGACTAGGCCCTCTGCATAAGGGAGACAGTTGTGTAGCTTGATCTGCTTAAGGGGCCCCCTGGCAGTGGCATCAGGATCCATCCCTGGTGCATGAGCTAGCTTTTTGGAGCCCAATGCCTATGGTGGGACACTTTGCACAGCCTTGATGCAGGGGGAGGGGCTTGTACCTGCCTCAATTGAATGTACCAGGCTCTGTGGACTCCCCATGGGAGACCTTTCCTTGTTGGAGGAGGGAATGGGGGATAGGTTGGGGGGAAGATGGGAGGGGCAGGAGGAGGGAGAAGGGGATCTGTGATTGGTATGTAAAATGAACTAAAAAATTCCTTAATTAAAAAGAAGAGTGTACCCCACACCACAAAGCTTTTCCCCCAGTTTCCAGGTGTAGAAGTGACACAGAACCTTTTAAGAAGAAAAGCCAAGTAGGTGTTCCTTAGGTCAGTTGGGGTGCTGTATATGGAAGTGATTTTTGGAGGTCAGTTGCTGCTCCCTGTTTACACTTCTGGCTCCATGCTTCAACTGTCTACTAGGAGGTCCACAGTGAAGCTAAGCTGACACTGTCCCATGATCTTGAATCCCTACAACTCTGAAATAAATAAAACCTTTTCCTTATAAAGTAAGCCTGCCTCCAGTATGTAATCATGCTAATAAAATGCACCAAGGCAGCATTCTAAAAACAAATGTTTAGGAGGTCCTGCAGAAGAAAACAAGAGAGGCCAAGTGGCCACATCAAGGTAGAATGAAAAGTGGAACTAGGGGGCTAGAGAGGTGGCTCAGGAGTAAAGGATTCTTGTTGCTCTTCCAGAGGATCTGTGTTCTATTCCCAGAACCCACATGGTGACTCACAATCATCAGTAACTACAGTTCCAGGGGATCCAATGCCCTCTCTTGGCCTTTATGAACACCAGGAACACATATGGTGCAGAGACATACATTCAGGAAATATACCCATATACAGAAAGTAAAAATAAATAAATACTTTAAAAGGAGAGGGCAGGGAAAAGAAATTAAAATGAACTGTGCATGGTAGCACTTGTCTTTAATTACAACACTGAGGAGGTGGAGACAGGTGGATCTCTGTGAGTTTGAGGCCAATCTGATCTACATAATGTTTCTACTCACTTAGTCATTTAGACAAACTTTCAAGGAAATGTGTGTGTGTGTGTGTGTGTGTGTGTGTGTGTGTGTGTGTGTGTGTGTCTGTCTGTCTGTCTGTCTGTCTCCAATAACATATCAAAGGTATAGTGACCAGCACTGGTCTATCATAGTTTAGTAACAAATGCCACATACAAAAATAAAGAATGATATTAAGAATTTAAATTTTTTAAACTTTAACAATGTACAATATTTGAATCAATAATTGGTTCTTTGAACAAGAAGATTTGAAGAACAGGGAAAGTTAAGAGTGTGAGAGTTATGTACTGCTTCATTTTTCCCAGAAACAAGAAACACTGAGTGTAATTCATTTAAGGAAATATTATGTTATAATGAAGTAAAAAAATTCAGGACCACAGCCTAGGAGTAAGCCCACCCACAATGAACTCTGCCTTCCCATATCAATCACCAATTAAGAAAATGTCTGACAGGCTTGCCTATAGGCATATATATATATATATATATATATATATATATATATATATATAGAGAGAGAGAGAGAGAGAGAGAGAGAGAGAGTACATATATATGTATATCAAGATTAAAACAATCCAATAAAAATTGTCATTTCATGACCTCCAAAATCAATATTTTCAAGGGAAAATAAAGAACTTTACAGTAATGGTGACATAACAAAGATGGTTGAGTATTTTTGTACCACCTAGTTCTATAAGAACTTGATATAAGTTGCAGTTATTGGATCTGGCTATAGGCAAGCCTGGCAGACATTTTCTTAATTGGTGATTGATGTCAGAGAGCACAGCCCATTGTGGGTGGGCTTACTCCTGGGCTGTAGTCCTGGGCTCTATAAAAAAAAAAAGAAAGAAAGAAAGAAAGAAAGAAAGAAAGAAAGAAAGAAAGAAAGAAAGAAAGCAGGCTGAGGAACACAGAGGAAGCAAACCCATTAGCAGCACTCCCCCATGCCCTCTACATCAGATCCTGACTCCACATTCCTACCCTGCTTGAGTTCTTGCCCTCACTGCTTTTGATAAACTGTTATACAGAACAATATGTGAAATAAACCCTTCCCAAGTCACTTTTGGTCATGGTATTTCATCATAGTAATAATAACCCTAACTAAGAATCCTTTAAAACAAGAAACCAGGAACAGAGTCAGAGAATCCAAGAAAGCAAGCAACTCTTCATGAAAGTCATGATCAAAATTGTGGTAATATATTGTGTTCCCCCAATATATTGTGCACTCTAATAAACTTATCTGGGGTCAGAGGACAGAACAGCCACTAGATAGACATAGAGGCCAGAAAATGGTGGCACACACACCTTTAATCCTAGCATTCTGGAAGCAGAAATCCATCTGGATCTCTGTGAGTTCAAAGCCACACTGAAAACAGCCAGGCCTGGTGACACGTGCCTTTAATCCCAGGAAGTGATGGCAGGAAGCAGAAAGGTATACTAGGCATGAGGACCAGGAACTAGAGCCTGGTTAAGCTTTTAGGCTTTTAGCAGTAGTTCAGCTGAGATCCATTCGGGTGAGGACACAGAGGCTTCCAGTTTGAGGAAACGAGATCAGCTGAGGAATTGGCGAGGTGAGGTTAGCTGTGGCTGGTTCTTTTCTCTGATCTTCCAGCATTCACCCCAATACCTGGCTCCGGGTTTGTTCTTATTAATAAGACCTTTTAAGATTCGTGCTACACCAAATAAAGACAACTACGATGCAGTGTCGGGAACGGCTGAGACTGTGAGGCTAGGAAAATTCTCTCCTAAGTGGGATAATGACAACTGACTAGATAGAAAGCTATGCAATCTCAGCTCAAGAGTCAGAGTAAGCAAAACACTTTTAATATTCGAGAGTAATATAAAATAAAACCAAATCAGAGGTAAATGTTACTGATTTTTGCAACAGAGAAAACAAACAGAAACAGGAACATACAGAAAAGGCCTAAGGAAAAGCTGAAGGCAGGGAAAATCACACGTACAAAAGCAGGGACGCTTCTAAAGGCATGAGGTTAACCAAAGTAAGATAGCATTCAATACTGTGTGCACATTACTTTAAGTAAATTAACTTTAAAAAAAAATCTACTCATAAGTGATATTTAATAAGAGGGGTCTTATAGTTACTCAAATAGATTTTCTGTAATTATACTATCAGTTTCTCTTAAAACTTTTATTCCAGAATCACAGAAACAACAAATAGCATGCATATGTACATGTTGTCTGTGTTGGTTCATTTTCTGTCAACTTGATACAAGTTAGAGTCATTTGGTGACAGGTAATCTCAACTTAGAAAACACCTCCATCAGACTGGAGTAGAGGCAAATCTGTTGGGCATTTTCCTGATTAATGATAGATGTGGATGGACCCACTGTGCATGGTGACATCCCTGGGCAGGTGGTCCTAGGGATGTAAGAAAGCAGGCCATGGGCATAAAGCAGTAAGCAGTGTTCTGCCTTGGTTTTTGCTTCTCTTCCTACCCTAGCTTCCCCTGGTGATGGACTGTTACTTGAGAGCTGTCAGATGGAATACACTTTCCTCCCCAAGTTGCATTTGGTCACGGTGCTTTATCATACTTAGAGAAAAATAACAAAGACACTATCTAAAAGGAAATAAATTTCTTCCAGTGAAGGGTGATTCTTACCATTGTTAAATCATAAATTTGTTTCTTTAATGCTGTCACATCTTGCTTTTGACTTATGTGTCTTGACTGTTCTTCAAGCTGAAAGAGCAAACAAAAGATAGGTATTTGGAAACTCATTTAGAAGCATTTTGGTGAAGATTAAAGATATGCTTGAATATTAATGTGGGAATTCTAGCAGTTTTCAATTTTTAACATCTTATGGATTTACAAATCACTAAATGACAAAATCTATAATATTCAAGATTTTTTTAAATAATACAAACAATTTGAGAGGGACTTTTATTATTAAATGTATTTTCTTTAAAGCACTGCAAAAGTCATTTTGGAAACCACTCCATAATAAAACAACCTAATCCTTTCTTTCCTTATTTGCTAAAAGAATATGGGCATTCTCTTTCATCCTGTATGCTTAACACTTTGTTTTACTTTGTAATATTCTTACCTCCTGTTAGAGTGTGGGAATTTTTTTTATTGTTGATTGAGATAGTCTCATATCATACAGGCTGGCCTCAATTTTGCTTACTTTGCTGAGGCTGGCTTTGAACTCCTGACAATCCTACCTCTCAAGTGCTGGACATATAGATAAGTAGTAGAAACAGAGGTGTTCATTACCACAATCTTGGGCTTTTAACTCTGTATTTGGCTCTGTGTTTCTCATTTAATAAGACCTGTTAAGATTCCTGCTACAACCATCAGCTATAAAATTTTTTTTAAAAAATGAGTGTTAATGTCAGACTCTCCTGTTTTCTTCATAGTGAACTTTAAAAATGCTTACAATAATAAATGAAATCACTAATATCTAAGCACATAAGCATGATGTGAAGCTAGACATGCACAGAGAGAGAATAAATTATAAATGTGCATACATGAGGTCTGCTTGCTGGCTGATACATTCATACCAGAATTCAAGAATATCTAAAACAAAAATAACTTTCCCATGAGTCAGCTGTGGTGGTATACAACTGTGAACCCAGAATTGGAAGGAACAGGCAGGAAGAGCATAAGTTTAGAGCCAGCCTAGGATACACAATGAATTCAAGGCCAACCTGAGAAATAGATTAAGACTATGTCTCAAAAGGAAATGTCAAAAAAAGGGGGGGCCCAAAGTACCACATTTTCTTAGTACTGCAAACAAAAACAAAAAGACTTGACTCCGAAGAAGTAACTTCCCAGATCTGTGAGGTTTTGTTTGCAGGTGTCCTCAAACAGAGGGCTTCTGCACTAGCCAAAAGGTTTACCAGATTTCATCATGCTCATGTGCTTTACCTATGAGCATTACCCATCTTGCCAGAAGCTATCATGTGACAAGACTTCCATGTGACTAATTGTGACTGACAGATGCATATTAACTGGGTTTGTTGTCTGGTGAAGACTGTCTCATTTTCTAGGCATTGCCTTCTGCTAGATTGCTTTCTTTTCATATACCCTTTGTATTGACTCTCCTCCAGAGCAGGAGGCAGATCTGGATCCAGCCTTCTACATGTGTTTATCTAGTTTACTTAGCACCACTTGCTAAGAAAGCCTGTTGATTCTCCAATAATGTCCATTGATCTGTGTGTCTTTCAATATGCCACTTCTGTGTTGTTTTCTATTACTATGCCTGTAGTATAATTTGAACTTAAAATTGGTTATCACAACATATCTAATAAAAAGAGAGATGCATTATAACTTCACAGAAGAAAATTATGAAGGAAAAAAAACCTAAGACTCTCAGAATAATGGCAGTCACAATACTCTTTAAAGTATTTTCTTTATAATTTTTGAGAGCACTTAACATTCTCTCCGATAAATAGTTTTACTGTTCTATACAGCAAACATACTACCAAGTGGGCAAGAAGTCTGAAAGGAAAGTAACACAGATTCTACCAGCTGGATAATTTTGAGCAGGCCACATTCATCCTATCTGGAACTTAGTCCTCATTTAATACGATCCTCAAAAGTGAGTTCATATTTAGCATTTCAAACTCAGTGAATGATCTTAATAAATTATAGTCAATAAAATAACAATTACTACAGTTAGTCAGGATAATTCATTATTAAAACTATGTTTTAAATGAGAAGTTAAGGATTGAAAATATTAAGAAAATACTTCTATGTGTTATACGGAAAAAATGGTATAATTTCAATGAGGGCTCAGGTCAGGCCTCATCATCCTCACTTATGATCTCTCACTGT
Organism: Peromyscus californicus insignis; assembly: GCF_007827085.1. NCBI lineage: Eukaryota > Metazoa > Chordata > Mammalia > Rodentia > Cricetidae > Peromyscus > Peromyscus californicus. Next base: position 76,976,198 of record NW_026294573.1, on the reverse strand, counting down.
TAGGACCTCATCATATGTTATATCAGGTAACAATTTCCACATCTATCCTTGCAATGTAAAGAGCTGGGAACTCATAGAAATAAATGAAGACAATGACTAGAAGAGTCCATGGATAAGCTGATTCATAATTCTGGAATCTATTCATAGTATGATGGTCTAGTTATTATTTAAAACAACTACATATAAGATAAACATGGTTTAATTGCTTTATAGAGAACTCCTAGATGATTCTCAGTCACTGCAGAGACTGAGATGATCATGGGTTACAATGGCAAGTTAACTGTAACTTAACTTTTCTTAACTGCTAGTGATGCTTATGTTAAGGGCAGTCTCATTTGGGGTGCCACATGTTACTGGGGAAATATGGTTCCCCTGTTGAGGGTCTTAGTCTCAATAACAAACAAATTAAATAAGAGACTCAAAAGAAATCAAAAGGACAATTTTACTATAATTTAAAGGAAAAATCTTAGACAGGTAAGCCTTAATTTTTGCAGCTGCTCAGGGGAGAAAGATGTTTAAAAGGAAGGCATGCCCTTTGGGTAAGACTGGTATATTCAGCAATGGAGGTCTGCCACAATGCAGACAAGTGCCCCATGGCAAAAAAAATGTGGTGGGGAGGAGTTGAGAGAAAGAATAAGGCGGCCTTAGACTGCATTGGGAAAAGCATGCCTAGAACAGACATGGAAGAAAACAAAAGTTAGGCTTTCCTGGGTAATTAAGAAAAGCTGGCCGGGCGGTGGTGGCGCACGCCTTTAATCCCAGCACTCGGGAGGCAGAGCCAGGCGGATCTCTGTGAGTTCGAGGCCAGCCTGGACTACCAAGTGAGTTCCAGGAAAGGCGCAAAGCTACACAGAGAAACCCTGTCTCGAAAAACCAAAAAAAAAAAAAAAAAAAAAGAAAAGCTGGCAGAGGAAAGGAAGCTCCATGGATGCCACTCAGTAAGCACTGCACAGAAGGCAGTTTCTGGGAAGGATAACTCCATTATCTTATATTAAACGGTTAATCATCCCTCCCATCTCTTTAGCATGGCATTAGGTGAATCCACCTTCCTGAAGGGTGATCCCTTAAACCAGGAGACTCCCTGGCCCAACTGGATTAACTCTTAATATTTTGGGTAACATAGAATGGTAGGTTTCTATACAAGTTAAGTTAAATAGATTGTATGCTCTTGACCGGAAGGAAATGGCCTTCCCTTAATGGCCCTCTGATGATACTGAAGTATTTAATTTTTAGTTCTGTTTACTTAAGCTATTCCCACTACTTGTGGAAACAACCACAAGTTATATGTGGTTGTGAGCTTAAGATGTGATATCTTAAGTTATATAAGATGTGAGCTTAATTCTGAGATAGATCCATCTTATAGTGACAGGTGAGAGTTTACTTCTGCATATGGGGATGTGAATTTGTAGCATGATGTCAATAACACTACAAGCATCTGCACCACGGAAGCTGGTAAGGGCTACAAAACTCCCCTGTCCCACTGCCCCACTCCAGAGTCACTCATTAACATGTATAAGCCTATCTGAGAGTACAAAGAACCTGTTCATTGGAACCAAGAAGGAGAATACCAGTAATCAAACATGCTTTTGCTTGTTTCCACAAATGTTTTCTTACTTCTCAATGATCAGGTGATTGTTAGACCTGGAACTTTCTACTTAAAAGACAATTTTTATTTCACTTAATATTTACTAAATATCTGCTATGCACATTATAGTAAGCTAAGAACACAGGGATACCTGGCATAGACAGACAATGTTTCAATAAGGAACACACTTTCCTCTGCATGCAGGGGATTCCCTCAAAGCACTTGGTGAATGAAAAGTAAAGAAGTAGGTTTGATGAACTGTTCAAGGATAAGACTTTTTTTTTTTTTTTTTTTTTTGGTTTTTCGAGACAGGGTTTCTCTGTGTAGCTTTGCGCCTTTCCTGGGACTCACTTGGTAGCCCAGGCTGGCCTCGAACTCACAAAGATCCACCTGGCTCTGCCTCTCGAGTGCTGGGATTAAAGGTGTGTGCGACCACCGCCCGGCAAGGATAAGACATTTTATTATTCCCATGTTATAAGTCAGATGGTCCAAGAGCTAGAAGAACTATGGGGAGGGGGCTTTAAAAATCAGAGTCTCTCAAGGAGTTAAACTGACTCAGTAATGTCATTCTTTCTTCTGCTTCAACATAATTCTAAATGTTTTTCATTTTCAATGTCTTAGACACAGTGAGATACTAAAGCTATTTCCAGAATGTCTATATGCCATGTACATACCTTTTTTAACTTTTTAATGGTCACCTGTAGGTCTCCCACTTCTGTTTCATACTGACGTCTGAGGTCACTGAGGGCTTCCTCTGCTTTGCGTTTTTCCTAGAGGGAAAATGAAAGACATCATTTAGGTAATTTCTGTCTCTTAAATGGCCTTCAAATTCTCATAGGCATGAAGTATTTCATATCAAGCTAAACTGACAAAAATGCTCCTAGCCGGGCGGTGGTGACGCACGCCTTTAATCCCAGCACTCGGGAGGCAGAGGCAGGTGGATCTTTGTGAGTTCGAGGCCAGCCTGGTCTACAGAGCGAGATCCAGGAAAAGGCGCAAAGCTACACAGAGAAACCCTGTCTCAAAAAACCAAAAAAAGCCGGGCGGTGGTGGCGCACGCCTTTAATCCCAGCACTCGGGAGGCAGAGCCAGGCGGATCTCTGTGAGTTTGAGGCCAGTCTGGTCTACAAAGTGAGTTCCAGGAAAGGCGCAAAACTACAGAGAAACCCTGTCTCGAAAAACCAAAAACAAAAAACAAAAAACAAAAAACAAAAACAAAAAAAAAATGCTCCTAAACAGGAAGGGTGAAACTAAATGGCAGAAGGATACCAGGATGTTTTAGGTGTGCAGGAGTGCTGGACTTGAGACCTACAAAAATGGAAGAACTACAGAATGTCAAGATTCGCACATCATCCTGATGTACAGTCTCTAAGACTGTAGCACCGTGATAATACCACAGCATACCAGTGAATCAGTTAACCATTGCTCTCAAAAGATATAGTACAGCTGTGGGATCCAGTGAACACATACATCCTATGATGGCTCAGGACCTGTTATCCTATCCTTTCCATTTTACCTGAATTCAAATCACATCATCATAAATGTCTATGGAGCAACTGTGATAGGCTGGGAGAGTTCCTTAACAGGGGTATAGTCTGAGAAATGTTATTAGGTGGCTTTGTCCTTGAGTCAACATGATGAAATGCACTAACACCAAGAAAGGTGGCTACAACCTCCCCAGGCATTAATGATGGGAGTGGAGACACTGTTACATAGCACATGACTGTATGTTGCACACTCCGATGTGTCCCATTGAGTTTCCCTGTAGATGACAGTAACAAAAAGGCACACCAGAGGGCGCAGGGACTGCTATGCAGACATCTCTACTGAGGTGGGAGGAATGGACTTGGGTAGAAGACTGGAAACTTTCCAAGCTGCTGGCTACATGCTGGAAAACAGAGTCTGTGAAAAAGCTGAGTAACATATAAGGGATCTATAAAAGACAACAATGACCCCATCACGGTCTTTTGGAACAGGACTTTTATATTACAGATCCATTAGCTGTCTTTTTCTGTCCCAAAAGCCACTGAGCCCCCTTGCAGTTTGTCCCTTATGACAAAGAGACAGGCAAGCACCTGCAGGAACAGGAGAAAAGCAAACCAAGTCACTCATTTCCCCACCCAGAGTGGACTTGCAAGACAAAGCTGATTAGCTGTGCTGTGAACTTGCAGCACCTCCCCCTTGAAGCTGCAAGACAAGTTTATGGTCAGGCCAGGTCAGGCTAGATCACAGCTTGTTGGGAATAAAAGAACAAACCCAAGACTCTAGTGACAACAAAGCAGTTTTTAATAATATACAATTCTGCAGAAAGAGACACTAGCATAAAGGAAAAGCAAAATAGCTAGTGTGCTGATTTGGCTCAATACGGTGATTTTTTTTTTTAAGTCCCCAGATATTGGGAAATTCCTGTCCTCTTCTTACATAGGCTGACTTGCCCCCTTATCAAATCCACCATCTTAATTGATTTAATGCACAAAGCCTTTTCTGATGAATAATTTGGAGCTTGAGATTGCCCTTTTCTGATCTTAGACTCAGTCACTTATCAGATTATGTGTAACTTCCCAACTCTTAAAGAGTTTTGATATGAACAGGTGCCACTGGACAGCTAGGGGTGAGAGGACCCATCTCCTCCTACTTATCTATAACTCTGTTGAACTCTAAGTGCTCCCCATACTTAAAATGGACAATGGCAATTTATTTCTTTCAAGTCTCTTTTCTCTCTTTTACTCTCATTGGTCCTATTTTCAGATTGTTTTAATTATTTTTGTTGCTGTTGTTAACTCATTCGCAATGGTAGTTAATCCTTGAGGGGTATTTGTGATTGTCTTATCAGGAGCTGTGCTCTTGCTAATCAAGGCATAACATCTTCCACAAAGTATGACACAAACATCTCCTTCTCGGTTAGTGTCATTAAGTCGATTCTCCCAAGCCATTCAGTTAAAGATATTCCTTCAAGATCATTCCTAGTATATTCAATAAATCCTTGTTAATTAAAACAAATGGTCATTTCAGTCGACATTCTTGTCTACTGCTGACCCTTAGAATATAGCCAATTCAAACCCTGTAGCTATTTGGTTTTTAGCATTACTTTGGAACTCCCCCGGTAACTCCTATAGAGTCAACATAGACATCAAATAATCTAGGCATTGGGGCTGGAGAAATGGCTGAGCAGTTAAGGTTACTAGTTGCTTTTGCAGAGGACCTGAATTTGGTTCCTACCACTCACATGGCAGATTACAACCATTTGTACCTCCAGTTCCAGGGGATCTCATGCTCTTTTCTGGCCTCCATGGGCACCAGGCATGCACACAGTGCAAAGAAATACATGCAAGCAAGACATTTATACACACAAAATAAAAATAAGTAAATGTTTTTAAACCTCTTTGCACTGGAATTGGCTTCACTAAGCAAAGGTGAATTGAATACCAAAGTTAAGGGTAAAGAACTACTGAACCAACATGCATGTCCTAAGGAAGTCAGGTGGTGACATGAATAAAGGTTCACCTGTATACAGTACCACCAAAAGTCAGCTCAGGAGACAATGAGGGTCCCTTTGTTGCTTCGGACATCCAGGATATCGGTATAGACTCAAAAAACAAAGAGTCAGAAGAAGACACATTCAAAAACTGAAAAACTATATATATAATAATACCTAAGGGGAAAAAATGTTCAGTATCCTTAGAAACTAGGAAAATGCAATTCAGAACAACTCTGAGATTTCATTAGACCCAAGTCATAATAGCTAAGATAAGCACAACTACCAACATACAATAAATGCTGGACCGGATGTAAAGAAAACAGAGCCCTCATTCATTGTTGTTGGGATTGCAAACTAGTATAGCCTATATGGAAATCAGTACAGAAAATTAACAAAAAACTAAAATAATTCTACACATAGCCCATTCCATTCTTTAGCATATGCCCAAAGGACTTGACCCCACAGATACTTGCTTAGCCACGTACATTGATGCTCTATTCACAATAGATAGGAAAAAGAAACAACCTAAATGTCCTTCAACTGAGGAATGGATAAGGAGTGAAAATGTGATTCATATTCACATGATGGAATACTACTCAACTGTAATAAAAAGTGAAATCATGAAACCTGCAGGTAAGTGGATGGAAGTAGAAAAAATTATATTGAGTGAGGTAACCCAGACACACAAAAAGAAAAATGCATGTTCTCTCTCATCTGTCGTTCCGAGATTCAAATCTTCAGATGTGAGTATTTAGCCTGAAATAATCACAGAAACTAGGAAAGTAAAAATGTACCAAGAGGGCAGGAGTTGGTACTAGAGAGGGGAATAGCAATCTACAAGTGACATAAATGGGAAAATGGGAAAAATGGTGGAGGCTTTAATTGAAGAAGAGAAAGAAAGTCAATACAGTAGGAAAGAGGGAGGCAAAATAACACTACAACTTTTGGAGGGAAAACATAAGAATCATTAGCCTTTATTTATCAAAAAGGACATATAATACATATAGATGCATATGTATACATATAAAACTTAAATCTTCAATATGTCACTTGGGCTTACAATGCTCTCCACAAGAGCCATGAATTAACAAAATCCTCAATACCAGGAATGAAAAACCCTCTTTCAAGTTAGGGGAGTCCAAGAGACTCCAAAAACAATATGGGCTATTGTGCTGCCCTTGGTTTCCTCTCAGAGTTTTATGTAAGTCCTTATTACTGAAGATGTCATATACTTTGTATGGGCCTATAATCCAAAAATCTTTTCCCTGGGGAATAACATTTTTTGTGGTGGAACTGAATTGAATTGAAGACCCTTATTATTAATCCACATACCTATGAACATCTGATTTTTGACAAAGAAGCCAAAACTGTACCATGGAAAAAAGAAAGCATCTTCAACAAATGGTGCTGGCATAACTGGATGTCAACATGTAGAAGGCTGCAAATAGATCCATACCTGTCACCATGCACAAAACTTAAGTCCAAGTGGATCAAAGACCTCAACATAAATCCAGTTACACTGAACTTGATAGAATGGAATAACTTTCATAATACCAGATATTGCTATAGAAGCTGCCAAGGAAGAGATGCAACCAAAGTCCTACTCAACTGTGAGCTTATATACCACAAACATGACCAGCATGGCATGTTATCTCTAAGGGTACAATTGTGGCACAAATTTGTTGGTGGTAACCAACAGCTGTCTAATTGTACTTATAGGCCACTCAACAGCAGGAAAATCATGTTTCGTACTGGAGACTTATCCAACTACCCATGGCTAGTGAGGTCATGAACCTTAGAAGAGAACCTTTTTACCACTTTACTAAACCAGCATAATTCCTAACTGCATTCTAAATACTCATCCTAACAGCCAAAAATAAGTGTAGCTACTGTTTTCCCTCACACCCCAACCCCACTCCCCCACATCAAAGAAGCATCTCCTTGCAACTGAAGACCAGTGTGGAAAACCACAAATGGTCAAAATACAGAGAACAATCAACTGTGAAGTGCCCAGTCACAATGGATACACATAAAGCACAACTCATGAATGTACAGCTCAGGGATCTGATGTGGGATGTCTGAAGTGGGATCTCTTTCTGTACAGTGTGAATATATGTTGCTCTGATCTGTTGATAAATAAAGCTGTTTGGCCAATGATGAGGCAGAATAATGTTAGGCAGTACATTCAAACTGGAGAGACAGGGGAAGAAAGGAGAGTGAGGCAGATGCTGCAAGCCACCAGAAGCAAGATGTGAAAGTAACAGTAAGCCATGAAGCCACGTGGCAATATATAAATTAATAGAAAGTAGCTGAGTTAAGTTTTAAGAGCTAGCTAGCAAGAAGCCTGACCCATAGGCCATACAGTGTGCAAATAATATAAGCCTCTGTGTGTTTACTTGGGACCAAGCAGACATGGGTGGTAGAGATTCATTCCAACCAGTGTCTGGGTAGGACCAGAGAAACTTCCAGCTATAGGGATCATCACGAAAGAGAGAAAAGAAATATTGTAAAAGCCAGAAGAATGGAAAATCTGCTGAGAGAGTGTATCTCCTAGAAAGACAGAGAAGCTACACCCATGATATCGAAACACCATCATGACCTGAACAAAACTGGAACAAGGACAACACGAATAAGCATGCTAAGATGGAGGGGAGACAAAAAAAACAAAACTCTAGACAAAAAACTACTAAGGAATGATGAAGGAGAGAATTAGTCTTCCTTGGGGATGAGACCTTTAACTGTTACCTAATACCAAGCAGTCAGCCCAAAAATCTGTATACATACAAGCCTGTATACACATGAGCAACACTAAGCAGACTCAGCATGTTGTATTTATATATAAATGCACATACATGTAACAGTAACAATTAAAGAGGAATTTGAAAGGAAATGAAGGTTGAGGACATGATAGGAGTTTGGCAGAGAAAAAGAGAAAGGGGTATATGATGTAATTATATTTATTTTAAACTTTTTTAAAAGTAATAAAATTGATGTTTAATGCAGAAAATCTCAGAAAACACTGAAGTACATTAAGGAAAAAATTAATCAGTGATAGACATTAATAATTGCTGTTCACTATCTTTTCATATTTTCTTAATAAAAATGATGTCATTGACCAAAAAAAAGGCCAAAATATAAAAAGCAAAATCCCCCACTTGCAGTAACCAGACCCCAATTGCTAGGCACCTAACCCAACAGCTTTGTGATTTTTTTTTTTTATAAAAAAATAATGCCTAACTCCTAATGGTTCCAGGGCCTTACCATAAACTATCAGTCCCTGGAATGATAAACGGTATGATAAAATACTGCCTAACTGGACAGTGAACTGAGCTGCTTACCTCCTATGTACCCAAACATGAATCCATAAAAGGGGTCAGTTCTGCTCTGATAAATATTGCAGATCATTCCCAGCATCACAAAACTAAATAATTATCTCTCAATGAGCTGTAATTATGCATCACAGACACATATATAATAAAAATTTAGCAAATGGAATTCATCATTACAGATGGAATATAATATATCATAGACCGTAAAACAAGAAAGCGTTATCCAGAAGAGAATTAAAATTGCCGTTATTCATTCTAGGTGGCAGTGGTACATGCCTTTAATCCCAGCACTCACAAGGAAGAGCCAGGTAGATCTCTGTGAGTTTGAGGCCAGCCTGGTCTACAGAGCAGAGCGAGATCCAGGACAGGCACCAAAACTACACAGAGAAACTCTGTCTCAAAAAACAAAACAAAAAAATTGTCTTTATTCATAGATTTTGCTATTATCAACCCCAAAAAACTACTAGAATACATCAGAAGTTACTGAATATATATATATATATATATATATATATATATATATATATCCAGTACAATATTCAATATATACATATATAATTTTCAATACCATCAAAATAGAACAATTAGAAGCAAATCATATGTAGCATCTGCACACTGAAGACTATTAAACACTTCTGAGAAGGGAGAACTAGAGAATGGTTCATTTATAGATTAGAGTACTCAGTGCTGTTACAATGTCAATATCCTACCTTAACCTACAAATGACTGCATAGTCAAACCCACAGCAGAATGTTGTTTTAGATTTGCTTTTAAATATCAATATGTTGATTCTATGGAAAAATTAAACAGGCAAAGCAACTCTATAGAGGAATGAAATCAAGGACTGAAACCACTGGACTTCAAGACTCGCTATGAAACAACAGCTGTGGACACAGTGCATTACCGACCCAGGGGCAGAGCAGAGCCAGGACAAAAGAAGAAGCTTACACAAACACAACTAGCTGGCTTTGGCAAAGCACAAGTGTGTTCAGTACAAAATGAACAAACCATTGCTGCTTTTAACAGTACTAGAATAAGTAGATTTAAACACATACAAATGAACACTGATCAGACTGTGGAAGGTGCTATGAACACTACCAGAGTCAAAAAGTAATCATCAGTCTCACTCAGATGTGAACTCTGTGAGCTATAATAACAATTGGCCCAGCAAGAATTTGGGTAGCACAAACTGGGCAAACATGAGCTTAAAAGAAAATGAGAATAACATGCAGCAGAGCCGGTAGAGAAAGGCCAATAGATCTGGGAGGAGCTGAGGAGTGGTGAATATAATCAAAATACATTGTATGAAATTCTCAAAGAATTAATAAAAATATTTTTAAAGAGATAGGACAATAAAGATACTCAAAGGGATCTATGTGTGTGGTAAAGACAAGTAAGATAAATTATCTGAAAGGAAACAAAGAAGGCACAGAAAAAGAAAGTAACAGCCATGGTTGTGCCTATCAAAGGCAACGCTTCTCAGTACTTTACATACATCACCATGACTAACCCTCCTTGAGGCTGGCAGGTGGCAGAGCAAAGACTCACAGGAGAGATTACTTTACAAGTGCCACCTGGCCTGGGTAAGGGCCAAGTCAGGACAGAGACTTCTGTCTGCTTGATGCCAGCACTGGGCACTGCACTTTCATTGCCTCTCAACACAAAAATAGAATTTTAAATCCCAATATTACCTACTCAAAGAAAATATGTATATTTTCTGCTTTCAGCAAACATCAACTGCCCAAACATTTTATACTGAAAAACACACCTCTCCTGAGGAAATCACTAAAGATATCATGTAACTTTCCACTTAAGAATCCCAGTAACAATAAGATTCCATCAGAAAACACCACAGTTAGGAGACAGAATTTTAAATTAACTGCAATCAAGATTTAAAGTCTGGTAGTGAGAACAACATACAGGTAGATGTTCAGCCATCTTCTCACCAAATCTGACTCCAGTCCTCCACTCCATGCCATGCATTTCAAAGAGACCTCTGCCCTTGCATGTAAGCTGACTCCTCTCCCACTCACATGAGCATTATTAGTACTGGAGAGGCATGTCCTCAGTGTACTTGATTACAATCTCTGTATCTCTTTAACTTAAGGCCACAAAACACTTCTGGTTATAAAAATCCTTTCTCTGCTCCAAATCTAGAAGGTTGCTATTTTGATACAGGGTACTAAGTAGTAAAGCCTACTGTCCCCAAGCTTTGTCACCAAGAGATGTGCCCAGAGCGCCACAATAAAAGGTGCTCCCTAAAGATCTGCCAAATGAATAAATGACCAGTCCACAAACTCACATCTTTCCGGGTCTCATTTTCTACTGCATGAATCCTCTGATCCATTTCCTCTTCCAGCTCACTCAGTTGAATGGCTGCCTTGTCTTGAGCTCTGAAATTCAAAAAGTTCATTGTATACTTAGATTGAAAAATGTAAAAAGAAATTCAAAACTCATCAGCTTCAGGCTTCACATTGTATAGATGAGGTTAGTATTCTCCATGATATTTCCCAGTCCTTCTATGTGATAAACTAAGGTTGCCAACATGACTATTTGGGTGTAAAATGACATTAAACAACTGAAATAGATTAAATATTAGGCTGAGGAAAAAAATAGCTAAAGACAGCAAATTTCTGGGAGACTGTCCACAAATGTGAACATCTTATTGCCATAACTGAGTGACAAAACTAGACAAAGGAAAAAACTTTATGGCAATAGACTATTAGATATAATTTTAAAATTCTATTTTCTAAACTTCACAATCGTATAGGCTAAAGTTAAAGTCAGAAGGATCAATTTCAGAAACTGTTTCTAATCAGTCTCTTACTGTTCCAGAGATAAAATTATCTGCTAGGAAAAATCTTGTATTCTACCCAAGATGTCGTGTACTGGAACTCATGACCCCAAAGAGTGCATCTTTATCACTCTTTTGAAAACTCAGGACTGAGACTTGGAAAGCACAGGAAATCTGCTGGCAAGGTCTTTACCTAGCTTGGCTTCAGAGTCTGCCTACCTCTGTTTTGGTCAAGTTTCCTTTAGTGAAGTTTCCTGTTTGGGTCAAATGGCTGGGAAGAAGACACAATCTGAATTTTTCAGGATGGAATTGTCAATTTTTAGGAGTTGACAACATAGGATGGCAATGACCAACCAAAAGATTCCTGTTTGACCCTGCAATTACTACCTAACACAACTTACCCTGTGTGGAATATTCTAGAATGTTTTGGATTCCAAAAGTTCAGAAAGACCACTTGTATCATAACATGACTGCTAGTCAGTTCCTTTACAACCCTGGTCACAGAACAAGTAAAAGGACTCTGTGTGTCCTCAGGAAAAAAGCAGATTGATACCTCTTCACTGCAATGGCCAGGTTTTCCATTTCTGTGCTCTGGAGTTTGATCTCACGGAGAAAGTTTCTTATCACATGTTCATACGGCTGGATTAATCTTGGCTCCACAAGATTGATGTTCTGGTACAGGGTACTAACTTGTTCTTTTCTGCCAAAAATATTAAAATTAAATGGTATCAGTTTAAAAGTAAAATAGAAAATGTATAGGGATGAGATAGACAACTAAAAAAGAAACAAGAAGGATTTTAGAATCCGTAGACGGATCTGGAATAAAGACAACAGAGAAGGCAGAGAGCCTTTTGTGTTCTCCATGTCAGAAGACGTCAAGTGGGAAATCCAGGGCAAATGCAAGGAAAGGGACTTAGAATGAAGAATTATTCATTTTACTTGCTAAAAATTGGATAGTAATGAACTTTAAAGAAAAGTGAATTGGTTACCAAATTCTGCTTCTCCAATCCCTAGCAAGATGTGTGTTAATCTTTGAACTTAGAATGGATATACCTATTATTTTGTGGTCAGTCAAAATTACTTCAGGCAAATTCACATTTGTGGATACATTCACACATTTTTTTTCCTTCCTGGTTCTTCAAATACTAAAAATTTGGAGCTTTCTCATACCAATCAATTTTCTGTTTTTCAGACACCAATTAGATGTTAAAATTTTTTTATTGAATTAATAACTACTGAAAGTTGGCACAAGCTCCCTGGCTGGAGCTCTAATCTACAATTTTGCCCCACTTCAGGCACCAGTCACCTGTCCAAGTGATGCCTATTTGGAACTAACCAGCTACAAATCAGCAGTTCCCATGAGTATATTAAAATGGCTCATGGAACTCAGGAAAATATTTACTTTCTTTTAACAGCTTATTATAAAGAACAGCAAAATGGAAAGGGTATAGAGGGGCCACAGAATTTTCATGCCTTGGCTATGTCACTTATGCTGCCAAAGTGTGAATACTTTGATGTATTCACAGACCCAGAAGTTCCCTAAGCACACCCTTATGACCAAAGGTCAAACTAAATTTTCAGCCCTTTTTTATTCCCCAGAGTCAGGGATGAGGCTCCAAGTTCCAGCCCTCCGATAATGCTTCATATCTTTCTTTCTTTCTTTCTTTCTTTCTTTCTTTCTTTCTTTCTTTCTACCTATCTATCTTTCTATTTATTTATTTGACAGTCAGCCTCCATTCTGAAGCAATCTATGGCCTAGAGCTATCATCTATTTCATTACCTAGTAGAAGAAAAGAGTGGTTGGACAGCTAGTGGCATTCCAGCCTCAGAGATCATCAGCTAATTCCCTAAGTGGAAGTGAATGTGGCTTTTATGTAAATCACCCTTTTACATCTTTATAGAAATACATATTGTGCTGGCTAATTTTGTCAAGTTGACACAAGCTACAGTCACTGGAGAGGAGGGGCCCTCAATTGAGAAAATGACTCAGTACGGTCTGGCTGTAGGAAAGCCTGTAAAGCATTTCCTTAGCAGTTTTTGTGGAAGGGTCCAGCCCATTGTGGGTGGGACCACCCCTGGGCAGGTGGTCCTGGATTGTATAAGAAAGCAGGATGAGCAAGCCATGCAGAGAAAGACAGTAAGTAGCACCTCTCCACTGTCTCTGCATCAGCTCCTCCCTCCACATTCCAGCCCTGCTTAAGTTCCTGACCTCACTGCTTTTGATGATGAACTGTTATATGGTACTGTAAGTGAAATAAACCCTTTCTTGCCCAATTTGCCTTTAGTCACAATGCTTCATCACAGCAATAGTAACCCTAAGACACATACTCTGGGTGGATTTAATAATCATTCGACTTTCTACCAGTACCAACATTTTTCTCAACAGATAGGCTGTGTGCTGGTATCCTTTGACATGGTACATGAGGGACACTGCAATCTATCCTACTTCTTATTCCACTACAGAGCAAGGAGTGTTGTAATTTTACATGAACTGTGACTGTGAGAACACATGACAGTAACAGGAATTCTTTTGTAAGGAAATAACATATATACCAGCTAAAAGATACACCAGGGTTTGGAAAAATAGGTAACTTCTTAGGTCTGAAATAACTTATCACAACACCAACCTGAAAGAATTATCAGTTTTCATCAAGATTAAAAATGCTAGGAATAGGTAGTCCTCAAAAAAAGGTAGATCCTTTCATATACACTGTATTATTGAATAATCATCAGCAGCACTTGGTTATTTCTTATACTTGATGATCTTCCCCTGTGATTTGATAGTCACTCTCTCAACACTGTGAAAGATCTACTGTCTCCTGACCCTAATATGGAGAGATTACTCTTGATGTGCACGTCTTACACAAGAAACACTGGGCAGGACAAGAAACCAGGAAGCTCATAATCCTTTCACAACCATCCACAGTACCCATGCATAGACAATGGTGTGATGGACACAGATCATTCAAATACCCTGAACACAGAACTCACACCATCTTCTCCATTCATTTTGGCTAGAGTCTCTCAAGGGCAGTCTGTTTTCATGTTTGTTTTAGATGTTCTTATTTATTATTTTATGTATATGAATGTTTTGCTCTCACCCATGCATGCCTGGTGCTCACAGAGGTCAGAAGAACAACTTTGGAAGCTAATGCAGGAGGATCATGAGTTCAATCAAGGCCATTCTAGCTAAATTGTAAAATATTATTATTTTAGTTAAAAGGAAACAAAAGAAGTACAAGGACTGAAGGTTGATTGGTGGCGGGGGAGAGACAGGAACACTGGGTCAGGTTACAGGCTCTCTCCCTAGACAGGGCTGAGTACAAGGTGTTCAGTGACCTTACAGTTCTCACAGAGTTCATTCTCTCCCTAGGGCAGCTGCAGACCATCTGCTCCTAGACCCAAGACAAGCTTGCATTATTACTTTACTTTATCAGCATCTTGTGACTTATACATCTAGGCTGGATTACATGGTATGGAACTTATCCATCTCCCCACCTGCCCTTGAAATCCTGTGAAAGCAAGAACTCCCCTTTTGTTCTTTGGACCCAAAGGTCTACCTTTTCCTTCAAGATCCCACTGTGCTGTAATTCTCTTTGTTCTTTAGACCTGAGGAGAAATGAAGGCTCTGTCCCTTCAGGATCCAATCAACACTATCCTTGACAGCTGTCTCTCATAATGAAGCTCTTATCTGGACCTGAATGTGTGTCCTTCTACTACAGGATGTGATGCTGAAATTCTTCTAATAAAGCTTATCTGAGGGGTAATTAATCTCTGCCTTCTTTCTACAAAGCTACCATTATCTACAACAGGCAGGAATGCAGCAAAGTAGAAAGGCAAGCAGGAAGAATTAGAATAAATGTTCTTCAGAGGAAAAAAAAAGACTCTGCTACTGTCCTACCCAGCCACATAGTGTGATAACAGCAGAAAGCCTGGCTCTCCACTTGTGCCAGAAGGGAAGCCATGGTCTCTTCAGGGTCTCTGATGTCGATGTCAAAGGATGCAGCCCATCAATCAAGAGAAGCTTTGGCTATGGTGCAGAAGTGGGTCTCTTTATGCCTACTCACCAGACCCCAATTTATTGCCACATAACTTGAGTACATCTTCTATTGGAATGTTCACAACACCCACAAAAAGTATTCTATTAACTCATTTTACAAATCAGGCAGAGATAGGGGCCTGTTATGAGATTAAATCATGGTCCCAATGCCCCAAATTCATGTATTAAAACCCTACTACCAGGAATTCAGATTCTAGTTATAATTATACTTAAGAGTCTTTAAGGAAGGAATTAAGTTCAAATGAGATAATTATGATGAATTCTAACCCAGTCTTACTAGTGATCTTATAGAAAGAGAAGATTTAGATACAGACATATATAAAGAGAAGACTGCATGAAGACTTAAGGGAAGACGGCAGTTCTAAGACCAGAATAAAGGCTCAGGACAAACTGACCCTACTGGTCCCCTGGTGTCAAATTTTAGAATCTATAATTATGAGAATGTCCTGTTGTTTAAACTAAGTGTGGTGCTTGATGCTACAAATGCCTGGGCATCCCATAAGACCCAAGGACACAGAGATTAAATGACAGAATTGAAATTCTGTTTTGTGCTAGAGACCTCATAATTAACCACTAACCTCCTACTGCTTCTCAATTCTGCTAAATACCTGAACTTTTGGCAGAAGAAATGGGATTCAAAATTAATCAATAGAACTTTGAAACACTGTATGACATGAGTTACAAATTAACTATGCTGCTTAATTAGGCATAGCCAAATATATGCCCCTGTTGCTTTAAATTTCTTAGGACCATTTCTTCTAAATAAAGAAATCCATTGCTCAATCCATTCAGAAGCTAATCTTGATTCTTAAAAGCTGTTCAAGTGCCGAGCGGTGGTGGTGCATGCCTTTAATCCCAGCCAGGCAGATCTCTGTGAGTTCGAGGCCAGCCTGGGCTACCAAGTGAGTTCCAGGAAAGGTGCAATGCTACACAGAGAAACCCTGTCTCAAAAAAAAACAAAACAAAACAAAACAAAAACAAAAAACTGTTCAAGCATTATTAATAAATTCATAATAGTAAGTCACTTTATATGATGATTTAAGATACTCAAACCTGTCATCCCTCCTCCCATTAGAGCTCAGGACAAATACTGGTTGTAAGAATGATCCACATTATTAGAGAATAGTAAATGAACAACAAAAAACTCTTCTTCTATGAGATCATCCTAAGTAACTTCATTACAGAACAGGACAATTCATGTCTTTACTTGTATCACTTATACTAGTGGGGTACAAAAATCTAAAAATATACTATGTGGTAGTAATCTGTCAGAGAAATCATTCTCTGGAGTCCTTATTTTCCAGCTAACTGCATAACAGTGAAACATTCCATTGCTGAAGTCTCAACAGGTCCTTCACTTTCTGTAAATGTCTAAAGTGGGAACAAATTATAGTGACATGAATCCCGTTGGATTATTTTCTGATTCATGCCTTAAACAAAGTTCTAGGAATAATTTACAGTGAGATATATACATAGATTATAAAAAAAAAAATCCACCACTGATAGAAAATGTGTATGCTACACAATCAACTATTATATAAGAATGGCCTGGATCCTCATCTACCCTACTTCTTATGTCAGGGACTTGTCGAAGGTGTACAAAGTTATGGGTTCAATCCTCAGCACCACATAAACTGGATGTGGTAACACACACCAACAATCCCAACACTCAGGAGGTTAAAATAGGATCAGAAAGTCGAAGCATCCTGGACTATATAACTAGTTAGGAGCCAGACTGGGTTTTATATGATATGTTCTCAAAAAATAAAGAAAAAAAAGTTTCCAGCTCAGTCTGTTTGGTTCCAGAGTGTTGTTCTCCAAGCAGGAATAAGGTCTTTACATCACAGAAAGAAAAAAGTACCTCATCCCTCTAGAGAAGAGTAAGAGTCCAATGCTTCAGGGAAAGAGTGTGGAGGCAAGAGAGATGTCCATCCTTCAGCATCAAATAAGGAATGGAGGAGTTAGCAGGAACCAGAGCACACATGGCCAGAATGCATCCCAAAGATGGAGATGGAGGATATAGTTCTAAGAGTACCAGAAGCCACTGAAAGAAGCAGTGGAGAGACAGCATGATCAGAATAGTCTGTTGAATACTGCCATTGTCTTAGGGTTTCTACTGCTGCAACCAAACACAGTGACCAAAAAGCAAGTCAGGGAGGAAAAGGTTCAATTGGCTTACACTTCAACATTGTTGTTTATCACTGAAGGATGTCAAGACAGGAACTCAAACAGGGCAAGATCCTGGAGGCAGGAGCTGACGCAGAGGTTGTGGAGAGGTGCTGCCTACTGGCTTGCTTCCCCTGGCTTGCTCAACCCACCTTCATATAGAACCCAGGACTAGCAGCCCAGGGATGGTACCACCCACAATCAGCTGGGACCTCCCTCATTGATCACTAAATGAGAAAATGCCTTACAGCTTTATCTCATGGAGGCATTTCTTCAGCTGAAGCTCCTTCCTCTCTGATGACTGACTAGCTTGTTTCAAGTTGAACCACAAAAACAATCAGTATACCTACCTTCACATAGTTCTGTTTGAAGCAGAAATTAATATAAACACAAAGATCATTAATTACCTGGCCCACCAAGATGAGCCACTCCAGGGAGTTGGGTTTTCCTGGCTTTGTTTTGTATTAAACCAGGGTCTCATCCAGGGCCCCCTGCCCAGATATATCTCTGGCAGTTAAAATTCCAGATGTGTTGTGACACATTTTAAATACCTAAGTACTTATCTGGGCCTCATTCTCCAAAAAAATTTAATATGCAAAGTTACTGGAAGATAAGAAAATTAACTAGAGTCACTCAAGTAGGAAGAATTCAGATTGTAAATGACTTCCTATTCAAAAACACTGACTTTAGTATTGGGGAGTTTGCCAATGAAAACAGTAAAATAGAAAAAACAGAAGGCAATATGCTACAGTTTTAGAGGAGGCACTGATATCTTCTGACGTCATGATGAACAGTATGCAGCATGTGCAATAGAGCCCAGTGAGACTTGAATTCATCCTCCACCACCATAGCTTTATAAGCAAGAGCCAACACCTAACCTCTCTTACTTCAGCTCCCTCAACCACACAGTGGGACAGTGGGTTTAACAGCAGAACTGGCACTTAGGTGTGCTGCACAGTCAAGCCTTTACTGAAGTTCACAATGTAAATATTCTGTTTCCTGCTCCTGGTTAATCAGATAACTAGATTTAAACAACAGAAGGAGACAGACAGCTCCTTCAGGGCATTATAGGCATCAAGTACAGAGGGCAGGAAGAGGCTGTCCTGACCCTGAGCAACTGAGTATTCAGTGCTCTGCCTTCAGTGATTCAGTAAATTTAAACAGTACTCACACTGTTTAAATTTACAAGTTATGTTTTAATTAAGTGGTAACGCATTTATATTCTGCAATAAACCCTTCTAACACCAAAAGACTAACTAAAACAAACAAAAGGTTTAATCTCTTTACTGGCTGGTTTTGTGTGTCAACTTGACATGAGTTAGAGTCATCAGAGGAATTAGTCTCAGTTGAGGAAATGCCTCCTTGAGATCCAGCTGTAAGGCATTTTCTCATATAGTGATCAATGGGGGAGGATCCAGCCCATGGTGGGTAGTGCCATCCCTGGGCTGCTGGTCCTGAATTCTATAAGAAAGAAGGTGGGCTCAGCAAACCCTGGGAAGCAAGCCAGTAAGCAACACCCCTGCATGGCCTCTACATCAGCTTTTGCCTCTGGAATCCTGACCTGTTTGAGTTCTTGTCCTGACTTCCTTCAGTGATGAACAGCAATGCTAAAGTGTAAGCCCAAGTAACTCTTTCTCCCCAACTTGCTTTTTGGTCATGGTGTTTTGTCTCAGGAATAGAAACTCTAACCAAGACAATCTTTTAATAAAAATAAATAAATAGATAAATAGCATCATCAAACTTCCCTTTTTCCAAAAAAATGATAAAGTCCTAACTGTTCATCAGCTTTACTGTAATAACAAAGAAGAGGATGGAGTGATTAACTAAATCATGGAGGTAATGCTGGTACCAAAAAGGGTCATTGAGGACAGCTAGAAAAACAATAGACTTAGTCAATAATAACAGACAGATGAATATCACTCATCAAATGGAACATATTATGTCCAAGCAGGATGAATAGAAGGGAAAGCAGATGTGTGCTATATAGAAACTACTCTTTCCATATTTTTGCTATGTCTGAAGACTCCCAGGGGAAAAAAAAATGTGCATTTTAAAACAAAACCTGAGTCAAAACCTCAGTTATTCTCCACAACAGTGTCCTGTGGTGGTATCTTTAATGACATGAAAAGTAGAGATGTAAATCTGAAGAAGCAATATTATCTAAGTCTTAGAGGTTCACTGATAAACTCCCTACAAAGTATGACTATTCCACAAGATCAAGGGACTGCCACTCTTGATTCCATACATTTCTCGTTTCAGATGTTCTTGTACAGATGCAAAGAATGAGGTGAAAACTATTAATGTGCTCTCCAGAAAGAGACAAAACTTCACAGAAGTCAATGAGCTTGTTTTCTGGAGGCATAAAATGTTTCAAAAACTCGTTCCAAATGTGTGCTAATTCCAAAATGGATCTATCTTTTCCATCCACTGAATGGAATTAAAGCAAAGTGTTCAGAAGTTCATTATGCCAAAGGGAAACATCCAACCTCATGAAAAATGCTGCTATGGTTCCTCTCACCTACACACACACACACACACACACACACACACACACACACACACACACACACAATAATAATAATAATAATAATAAATAAAATATTTTTAGTAAATTAAGAAATCAATGGGGAAACATATAGTCTTTATCTGTATCCTTATTTTTCAAAAGACAGGACTGCATTCATTTTCATAAATTGATAGTATTCCACTACATATACATATCATATTTTTACATTAGCTAGGGATTGATGGACATCTAGGTTCATTAAAAACCCCTGATATTATGGATAGTATTATAATAAACACAGGTTGAGGAGGGTGCAAAAAGTGAGTGCCAGAAGATGGTTGAAAAACTGGTACTCACAGAGATAAAAGTGGATATTTCTAATGTTCTATAGCAAAACAGGAGATTATAGCTCAGGACAAACTGTTAGGGAATTTGTGAGTAACCTGAAAAGAGGAACGTGAAGGCTCCCAACACAAAGGAATGAAAAGAAGATGGGGCCGGGCAGTGGTGGTGCACGCCTTTAATCCCAGCACTCGGGAGGCAGAGCCAGGCGGATCTCTGTGAATTCGAGGCCAGCCTGGGCTACCAAGTGAGTTCCAGGAAAGGCGCAAAGCTACACAGAGAAACCCTGTCTCGAAAAACCAAAAAAAAAAAAAGAAAAAAAGAAAAGAAAAGAAGATGGAAATGCTCTCTCTAATTTGATCAGCACACAGAGCATGCAGGTGTTAAAATTATCACACCCCTGAGTGTTGACCAACTCTTCTAATATTTAAGGAGACTGAATTATTAACTGCATGATTTGATCATTATATACTATACATATGTTTTATGTGTTCTAAGTTAGCAGGCTTTACCCCATAAATGCATCCAATTAACAAAATTACTAATGAAGACAAGATCTCTGTGAAGTAGAAATGTACCTGGAGGTGATGCTGTACAAGTTGTGACCAGGCGGTCTGGATATTCTACCTAAAGAGAACACAGACTCACAGAGTTTTTACTCTTCACACACAATAATAGGATCAAAGTGTGACCCTTTTTTAGTCACTGGACTGACCTTTGTTTGGGACCTATTTGCATCTCTGAAGAATAAACCAGTAACCCAGCTCAGATAGCATCTATTTCTGTAGAGTCTCCTAAGCTTTATTATATTTTTTTTCAAAAGTAGTTGAAAAGCATTAATCAATTTTAAAATCTTGAGCAAATTGGAAACAAAAGGAGAGTAAAGAACTAAACATACTAATGAGGGGAGCTTGTTGATGAAATTTAATTCTGAAGTTCAGTCTTTAAAATTGAACATATCTCAACTGATGTTTTGATGGGTCTCCTTATTTTTCACTGATTTGATTTATATTCAGTTATATTCCATAACAGAGTAGAATAAACCTAAGGTATCAACAATTTTGAAGAATCTATGTATGATTAAACCTAAGAATAATAAGTGAAGACACTTTCCTTAACCAGTCTTGTCTTACAGAAGTTAAAATAAGTAAGTGTTTATCAAAAAAGGACTTTGAAGGACAGCAAAGACTGCCACAGTGGCAACCAGGGGTCCCCGTGCATGTACATGTCACCACAGGTTTTCAGACCAAAAGAAAAAAAGTGCTAAAAGCATGCTCATTCCTTCTGCAATTACACTTCAACAGGAGTGCTCTTTAGTCAAAAACAGTCTCATCTGCAGAGAGCAGTCAACTGCTAATGTCTGCAAATTTTAATTTAATAATCACAGTAACAGTAATAATTATAATTATGTAGCTATCAACACTACAAGCAGTACTATGAAAACAGCACAGCAGAACAGGATCACACTGAAGAAGACCCTCTATGGTGATATTTTATTTGTACTGAAATGTGATTTTATTTGTATGTTAATAAATAAAGTTGCCTGGGGGTCAGAGCTAATAGTAAGCCATAGTGGAGTTGGGTATTCATGGTGCACACCTTTAATCCCAGCACTTGGTAGGCAGAGCTAGGTAGATCTCTGTGTGGTCAAGGATACAGCCAGCATTGGAGACACACGCCTTTAATCTCAATACCAACCATAGAAGACCTGGAGGTCTGTACAGACAGGCAGTGACGAGGCGATCATGTGGTTTACAACCAATGAGAAGGCAGAACAGAAAGTCTATATAAAGACAAACACACAGGAAGTAGTAGGTCTCTCTTGGCTGAAGAGGCTAGCTGCAGCAGATGGGGAAGGCTTTTAGCTCTGATCTCTTGGCTTTCTTCTTTGCATTGGTTCTGTGTTTCTTATTTAATAAGACGGTTGGTTACATCTACAACCCTCCTCCACAGAGAATGAGACTCAAACATGGGGAAGGACATCCAGAGTTTACATGGCTGAGATGCCTCCGTCCTGAGCACCTGGAATTACACACACCTGCACTACCCTGGATATCTTTATATATGTCAGAAATAACATTCTTTTAAGAAACACTTTGAATAGAATCATTTTATAAAACTGACTACAATAAGAAAAATTTGTCAGGTTAGAAAACAGTATTCCAATAAAATCATATTATATAAAGTATATTAGCTAACCTCATTTTCAGTATCTTGCCACAGTGACAGCAAGCAAACATAATTTCTGCACCACATGATCAGGTTTTGAATAAACCAGGTTCTGCCCGTATAGTGGAGAGGTGGACCTCAACCAAACAGCCAAAGCCTTTAACACACACTGCTGACCTCCAGATAAGACAGAATCACACTGTTGACCTTCACTCCTCCCAGAGTCTCCTTCCGGGTCTCCAGCCTTCCACCCAGACTCAAGCAGTTTGGACCTGCTTCTATAACAAGTGAGTTCTTGAAAATCATCCAGACTCCTCACTAGGCCAGAACAGGAAATGTAGACAAGTGTATATTTACTCATACACAGGTTCTGCTTCTCCCTAAAGACTCTAATATTAAAGTAGCATACGTTACTGAATGCTGTCTGGGGCTTAACTTCACAGAAACAAATTCACCAGCTTCTTGGGGCATGGTTATATTAACCACAGGAACTGGAATCAAACCTCAGTTTTCAAGGGTTCCTATTTTAATTTTAGCCACTCTACCAACCTGGATAACAGGTTTGCAACCTTTAACCTAAAGTCACCTCACTGTAACCTTGCAAGAGAGAGGTGATGCATTGTCCTTTTACATCAACACAAAACCCTCACATTTTCACTCAGAATCAATCAAATGCTCTGTCTGTAAGCCTAATTTCAAGCCTCATATGAGTCTATATCCAATCTTAGGACTACTCTGCTGTAATGCATGCATGCATGCACGGTCCTTTGACATCAGTTAACTCTTTGCTGAAGTGTGCAACACACATACACACATACATACATACACACACAGAGGGGGTGTGGAAGGAGAAGGAGAGAGAAAGAAAGATTCTGGCTGTTAATGTTTTTATGCCTCGAGTGGCATCCACAGAAAGCAAGCCACATATAGCTATAAGAAGTAGTGTATGGATGAAGGTCACACTGGATGACACCTTTTGAGCCATAGTTTTCTACTTGCCATGACTAAGCAGCCACAATCCCACACCTCCTTCCTTCAATCTTTCTTCACCTTAAAAAAAAGAAAATAGACAGCAAAATCTTATATTTTCATTTTTATTCAAACATCTATAGGTTTTTAGAATATTGAATTTTGAATTTTAAGCAACTAATATGACTTTTTATCGTGTAGTCTTTCTTTTAGATTGTCACTGTTTATTTGAGTATTCTGGTTACAGAAGTGTACAGACACAGCCTGAGGCAGAGGTAGGATAGAAAAACAGGAGAAAACATTGAGACATGGGAACAAAAAGGAGCTCCTCATCTTGGTTGAAGTCTCTCATTACCTGAGAATCAGAAAGTCCAATGCAGATGACTCTATCTACTACCTGCCCTGCATCAGCATTTCATGGAGCCAGATCATGAACTCCAGAATCACCCACAAAATCTGATAAGCCCCACACAAACTTCTGAAGGTATTTACAGAAATCTTCTAAGCCCACAGAAGGTTTAATCCTGGGTTAAGATTTCATACCTATCCCTAACCATGCTGAGATGACTTCTGACACCCCATTCCCACACCAATGCACAGTGGCCAGAAGAATGAACAACAAACACAATTTTGTTGGACCACGAACTGACAATATGGAGTAACTGTAAACAAGAATCCAAACAAGCACTCAACAAATGTGAGACTAGACATCCAGACCAGAAAACACTATCAATAACAAAATTCTAGATGCCTAAGACCCATCACAAAAAGTCAAACAACATAAATAAACAAGGCAACATGTCTCCTCCAGAAACTAGCAACCTCATTAAAATATTCCCTGAAAAAATCAACTTCTAGATAATTATTACTTCTAGAGCAATTATTACAAGACAGTGACTATAAATATGGACAAAGACATAGACTCAAACTGGAGCCTAACTAGAAGCATCACCCCAACTGATGAGCATTCATGATACAATATACCGCATGTTACCAGAGGAAAAAGGTAATTATCAGTATCACCCAGCTACAAGCCCTGTGACCTACAATGGAGACTTGCCTGTGATATACTGGCACAATAGTGGCACAAGCACTTTTTTATTAAACTTAAGGCCCACTCTTTAAGACGTAGCCCCTACCTGACACTGCTGAAATGGCCAAGAATTTGAGACTTTGGCAGGTAACTGGGGCCTAATGGAAAGCCTACTACAACAATTACTCCACTAAAGGAACATAGCAAAAAGATGACTCTTAATGACCCACTGCTAGACTCATAAATCAGTGCCTCGCTCAACCCACATCAGAGAAACTTCTTCTTCACATAGATGAGGACTGACACAGAGAGGCACAACAAGCCAATGTACAGAGTGAGCAACTTTGAAACATCCAGTCCTAAATGGGATGGTTTCATCAAATCCCTCCCTTCAAGGTCTAGGGAGCCATGAAGAAGAGGAGGCAGAAAGATAGTAAGAGCCAAGCAAACGATGCCTTCTGGACACAACAGGACTGACAAACAAACTCAGAGACTGTGGCAGCATGGACAAGACCTGCTAGACAGGGTCCCAGTACTGAGAGTGGTATGTGGGCACAGGGTCCAACCCCTAATCAAGAAGCTATCTACAATACGTACCCATTGGCAAAAGGAAAATTAGTTTTCTCCAATGGAGTCTCACGGAATATATTAGCCACACTTCAAGGAAAGGCCCCATGTCCATGAGTAGTTGGCCAAAACAAAATGAACCCAGTGGTATTTTTGTGGACTTTTTGTTTTATTTTGCTTTGTTTTCACATTGTTTTTTAATCTCATGGATCTTTTGTTTGTTTATTTTGACATTTATTTTAATGGAGTATTTTTATGTTTCTTGATTTTTTTCTTACTGTTTTGTTTCTTTTCTGTTTTTTTTAGAGAGAGGGAGAAAGTTGAGTAGGTAGGAAGGTGGGAAAGATCTGGGAGGAATTAGGGAAGAGGAAATGATCAAAATATATTGCATGAAAAAATTTCAATAAAGTAATTAAAAAGAGAGAAATGGTAAAAACAATATCCAATACTATGAAAGAGGATATGAACAAATGCCTAAATAAGGCCTGTGAAAACAAACAGTTGAAGGAAATAACACAAGCAATTCAAGAGCAAGGCACTCCAAACTGTCTGAAGGTGACCATCGTTCATTATAGCAGTAAAATGAACATGTCTCCATGGAGATGTATGATGCTAATGAGATGGTACTCCAGGGGTCCCTCAAATTTTGGAGGTTATGGCCATTGCTCCTGGTTGCTCACCATAACTGGGTGATCCTGTTGCTGAAGACAACACACATTTGGTCACAGAATACAAAGAAACCATGCTCGAACTGAACTGAAAGCTTTCTACAGATTTCATAGTGTAGGAAGTCATTATCCCAGCCACTGGGGGAGAAAAGTCAGCAATAGTCTTCCCCAGATTTACCCCCGTGGTCTAGAATACCAACTTGCTTGCAAGAGACGCTTATTGGTGAAACAATGGCACAACTATCTGAAGGGAATCAGCAACTGATTTCTGATCAGACCTGAAGCCCATCCCTAATAAAAGAATCAATGCCCTAAACCTTCTCAAACAGCACACCCAGCTGGAGACCAAGTGTTCAAACAGCTGTGTACATGGTCAAAGGCCCACGGCTAGAGAGGTGACAGGCACTAGGGGCGAACCTACTTCTGTTGTTCTGTGTAGTAGTTTGAATGATAAGTTCCCTACAGGATCAGCTATTTGAATAATTGGTTCCCAGTTTGCTGTGGGATGGTCTGTATGTCAAATGTGTTGCTCTGATTGGTCAATAAATAAAACACTGATTGGCCATTGGTTAGGCAGGAAGTGTAGGCAGGACAAGGAGGAGAAGAATTCTGGGAAGTGGAAGGCTGAGTCAGAGAGACACTGCCAGCCGCCACCATGACAAACAGCATGTGAAGATGCCGGTAAGCCACGAGACATGTGGCAAGGTATAGATTAATGGAAATGGATTAATTTAAGCTGTAAGAACAGTTAGCAAGAAGCCTGCCACGGCCATACAGTTTGTAAGCAATATAAGTCTCTATGTTTACTTGGTCGGGTCGGAGTGGCTGTGGGACTGGCAGGTGAGAGAGATTTGTCCTGACGATGGGCCAGGCAGGAAAACTCTAGCTATACCAGTTGGTAGCACTGTTTGAGTAGGTTTAAGAGGTGTGGTCTTGCTGGAGAAAGTAGGTCACTCAGGACCAACTTTGTGGTTTCAAATTTACCCACCATTACCAGTTATCCTTTCTCTGGTTGGTTCAAGACAGAGGCCTCAGCTTTTACCCTGGCTACCATTTCTGCTGCTTGCTTTGCAGCCATGATAGACTCTGGAACCAAATAATCCCTTCTGTTGGGAGCCAGGCTGATCCAAGTCTTTCTCAGAGGCCTCGATAAAAGAACAAATAGAACGCTAGTTCGGTGTTCTTGCCCAGGGGCAGACTTAGCAATGTCTAGAATAGGGCTGGGGCCAGGGTCTCAAAGGAGTTACGGTTTCAGTTCCTGGGAACCTGAATTTTTCCCCTGATAAGAATGAAGTTATCAGTTCCAAAGCCATTGTGTTCCTGATTTGGTGATACACTTGAGATCCTGTGTTCCTTTTGTACAGCATTGCTTGATTAGCTTCCTGTGAGTCTGTCCCATTTTTTTCCCCTGAAGACTGTATAGAAGTTGCTATATTTCTTAATAAACTTGCTTGATATAAGCCATCAACTTATGCAAGATCTCCTGGTCACAACTTTCTTCTTTATTTTCTCATCCTCAGCCCTCTCCCTTAAGAACTTGTCCCTGAAGAACAACCTGCTAGTCCAGGTCACACTTTCTTCTGTAAGTCGCCTTAGTCATGGTGTGCTTTATCACTATAATAGAAAAGTAACCAATACAGTTATCTTCCTCCCTCTCTTTCTAAGTACTGCCCTCCTCCTTCCCCAGATAAAGTCTTGAATCATTCCTGTTACTTTTCTATTGTACTAGAGCACCATGCCCAAGACGTTTTATAGATGGAAGAGTTTATTTGTGCATGTGGTTTCAGAGGGTTAGAGTTCATGATGTCAGAGCAGAGGAGGTAGGCAAGGCAGCTGGAACAGCCTGCTGAAAACTCACATCTTGAACCCCAAGCAGGAAGCCTCAAGAATAAACTCAAAATGGCAAGGGTCTCCAAACTCTCAAAGCTTGCCTCCAATGACATACCTTCTTCAACAAGGTCACACTTCCTAAACCTCCCAACCAGCACCACCAACTGAGGACCAAGTATACAGAGACCAATATAATGGGACATCTTAATCAAACCACCAAAGTCACAAATACATTTTGCTAAATGGACGTATTGTCAAACTGCCTCTCAAATATTTATCTTTATATTCATAGATTAGTGCTGTCCTCAGCCTTGATTAAAGAAGCTTCTCTATGCAGTGACTAGTTGTTAGTGTAGATTCACACTTGGTCAAGGTGCTAAGAAAAGCGAAATGTTGAGTACTCAGCATTAAATGAGACACCAACATTTCCCCTTCCAAAGTTCAGTACACAACACTTAAAAGAAGACAAAAGAATATAAGAGTTTAACTATAGGAAAATGGGTCACAGAGTAGTGTTTTATGGGCATGACATGGTTATGGCACTCAAATTCACAGCAGCATAGTTCCTACACAATACTGGCCAGTAAACATATAGTCATAGGTGCAAAGGGACTCGTAGGGGTTTATAGGACTTCACTCTGACTAGGGGACCAATGACAGTTGAGAGTTATGGGGGAGGGGCAGGGGAGTAAGGAGACAAGACATTATTGTCTTCAGTGATATAGCTCTGGTGGAGACTGTCCTGGTAATTTTTTTTTGCCCTGGTTTAATTTTTGTTGTTTTTTTGTTTGTTTGTTTGTTACGTTGGTTGGTTTTTGTTTTTGTCAACTTGACACAATCCAGAGCTAACTGAGAAGAGGGAATCACAGAAGAAAATGCTTCCATAGACAAGCCTATAGGCAAGACAGTGGGACATTTTCTTAACTGGCAATTGATGTGGGAGAGCCCAGCCCTCTGTGGAGGGTGTCACCCCTAGGGTTTGAAGTGTATATGAAAGCAGGCTGAGCAAGCCAGTAGAGTGAGCCAGTAAGCAGCACTCTTCTGTGGCTCCTGGTCCAGTTACTGCCTCCAGGCTCCTGCCTTGAGCTCCTTCCCTGACTTGCCTCAGTGATGGACTGTAGCCTAAGAAGTGTAAGATGAAATGAACCTTTCCTCCCCAAGTTACTTTTGGATTTTTATCCCAGCAAACAGAAAAGGCCATAGCTTCACATCCATTCCCAGATGAGTATCCCTGGTTAAACCGAGTGGATCACAAAGCAAAAATAAATACCTGAAAGTGGTATGGAGATGTGATAGGAGGGCGAGAGAATGAGTGGGGGAGGATAAGACAGGTCAGAGGAAATAATGTGACTAGAGTGTATTATATAAATGTATGAATTTGTCAAAGAACCAGTCAATTTAAACAAAAAGGACATGTAACACAACTTGAACAAGAAAGCTTAACCTTACTAATGACTCCCAAAGCCCGAAAAATCTAAGATAAAAGCCTCAATTCTTTACATAACGGTCACTGAGCTTCTGCTCTTCACTTACTTCCTCCCCTGGAAGTATGTCTTTTTCTAATAAACTGTTTCTGTTTCTGCTACTACCTACCTATCTCTGGTCAATTCCTTTCTCTGCGAAACAGGAACCAAGAATCTTCCTGAAGTGTCTACTTCATTCAGTATGGACCAATATCATAAGAACTTTAAAAAGCAATGGTGGGCTCTACCCAAAGAATGGTGAAAACTAGCCTGGGATCATTTCTCTTTACATATGCAAGAGCCAAGAACTCAATCAACAAACTCCTTTTCGCCAATATAATGACCCAGGCTCCAGGAATTTTCTAGGCTGCATTCTAAGTCTGCTCTATACCTGGACATCACATCCTAGCCATTTCTCTCCCTACCTCTAGAACCTCCCTTGACCTAGCACCGCTCTCCTTACTAAACTCTTTCATAAGTGCTTGCTTCACTCTGCTTTCTGTTCTGGTTTCACTGCTATGAGACCATATTTTATCTTTATATCTGCCAGATGCAAGGTTACAGGACACAAACTTCCAGAATGTAAGGGAAACAGTTCCTCAGTTTCCTAAGAGGAAACAAACTCATGCATGTATTAACCCACATCACAAAGGCCATTTACATTCCTTAACAGTACAATTTAATTTCTTTTCTAATCTCAAAATTATTGTGGATTGTGGAGTTTAAACCAAAAATGACTTAATATTTTGCTTAAATGTAAAGCATTTGTAAAAGTAAAATCAGTAAGCATTTGCTGAAATGTAAAATTAGTCAGCACTACCATGTTTTACCTCTATAGGAAGGACATTCTTGTATCTAGTGTATTTTTGTTTTAAGACAGGCATGGGGATGTACACCATCAAATAAGACAGAGTATTAGTTTGGGAACAAGCTAGAATGCCACATCTTCCTGGAATGTTCATTATTCCTGCAGAAGAAAACAGTATTTTATATCAAATCAACCCCAATATGTCACATAGTAAAATGAACAAGTACCATTTTTCTTAAAGATTAGAAAATTCAAGACTTTGGGGCTAGAGAGATGGCTCAGCAGATAAGAGCACTGGCTGCTCTTCCAGAGGAACTGAGTTTGGTTCCCAGCACCCACATCAGGCAGCTCACAACTATCTCTAACACACCTGAAGTCTCTGAGGAGACCTGCACATATCCACAGACAGATACAAATAACTAAAAATAAAATAAATCATTTTTTTAATCCCAAAGACAATTCTCAGATACAGCAGTCAACAATTTGTGGTTTCCCGCAAATAGCCCAGCGGTCTTTACATACTATTTAAAGAAATATTTAAGACATTGAATAAAATATTTAAAGAAATATCTATATGATACTTGTTATCCTTCCTTTTCTTTTTCTCCAGGGGTGTGAAACAATGCCTAAGGTAGTATTTGGCATCTATGGGGCATTCAAAAGCATTTGTAACATGAATTTGCCCATATTAATGCAGCAGAATTTCAATAACAAAAAGCTGTGGGGGGTTGTTTTGTTGTGTTTTTTAATCAAGAATAGATGGAAGAAAGCAAAAAAGTGAACCACTGTATGAGGAAGTAGAGTGCCAGCACTCCAACTTACCAAAACAGTTTATTGCTGCCATGGCAACAATCAGGTGGCTCAACTCAGTTTGGTTCTTCCCCCCTCCCCGTGAACAACACAGAAAGGCAAACATTGTACTTGTTAACTTTCCGTAAGAAGGGCTTAGGACAGAAGTTTGTCAGGTGACACTGATACCTTTAGTGACCTTTGACAGCCTTTGGAAAGGATGATGATAATCATCCACTAGTTAAGGTAAGTCCTGGTTTGTCAACTGATTGTAGAAAAGTCAATATAATCATTGAGAGGTTAAGTGTCATATGTCTACTGCTGAAATCTAATCAGGAAAAAAGGAGCATGATCATACCTACACACAGACGGTATCTCTCCCTACTTCGTTCTTAAATCGTTAATTTAAAAACAAAAATAACCAGGTGTGCTGGAAAGATGGCTTAAAGAAAAGCCATAGTCTGCAGCAACAGTGTTTAATTTTTTTTCTCCTTCCCCGGGTGAGACACTGTGGAGTTTGTTTTTCCCCCACGTGTATGCAAGGGATTAGCCCTCACACCCAGTTTCTCAAATAATGTCACAGTGAGTCACTCAACCTCCCTGTACAAAATTCCCTTATCAACCAGAGAAACTGGGATGACAAAGCATGTGTTGTGGAGCAATCTGAAGGAGCACGACACCTCCTTTCTCTGAGACCTAAGTCTTAGATACAGAAACTGACACTTAAAATGCAGCCTTTCAGGTCTTAATAACAGCATCCAGTGCTCAGTGAGACTGCAGCTAAAATATAAACACAAAGCTGAAAAACTTGCAGAGAAAAGCAGAAATGTAGCGAGAGGAGAGTGAAGGTCTGATCCTGAAATCGCCCTGTAGTCCTCCCCTCATTGAGAATAAAGTTAATAACTTGACAATCAGTTATCCTTATTAAAGTAAAGTCATGGTGTGACTGTCTCATTTTACTTACTGAATAAAAACAATTTTCAGCATAGAAGTCCTGGGATCATTTTTCTGACTTTAATTAACTGGGCAAGGCCCTTGAGGCTCCTGAATTTAAATTTCTAGAATTCTTTCTTGTTCAGTCGGAAAAAAATAAACCTACTTCCCAAGGTATCCTTAAAATAAAACGAGTGATGTAATGCATATCAATGAGACTGTGTATCCAGTGGTACTGGAGCTTCGTTTTCGGCCTTAGCAAACAACAAATGCACAACTTTTATATAGTATGCCAAGCTGGCAAAATGCCTAGGCTAGCCTCTGAGTGCAGCTGGGAAGCAGCAGTAGGGTGACCCGTCAGGCCAGGTGAGCCACCAAGAGTGTGCCCGCCTTGGCCGCTTCAGAGGGAGGCTACAGGTGTCAGTCACCAGGGTCCTTTCAGGAAGTGCTCAAACCTCACTCAGGGAATTTCTTCCCTACCAGCAACACCAGATCTCTTTTCCTTTTCGGAAAAGTCACCACCAGTTGTTGAGCAGAAAAAGCAACTCACAGATTGGGTATCCCGATTGCATAGAGCCCGCCACCAGCGCTCGCAGGACCACGCACCTGGGAATGAGTCGGGCCTCGTCTCCTAGGCGCTCGTGGAAGTCCCGCCACGCCGGACCCGGGCTCTCTGGTTCTGCCGCGTCCCAGGCGCCCTGGGACTCCGCACTGTCCCGGCCGAACGCTCCGCGGAAGCCGCGCGCGAACTCCGGGAAGGTGATGGCACCATCGCGGTCGGTGTCGAGCCCCAGGAACACCGCCTCCGCTTCGGCCTCAGCCACGTGCAGCTCGGCGCACAGCGCGCCGAACTCGGCACGCTCCAGGCGCCCGGAGCCCTTCGTGTCGTAGGCGGCGAAGACCGAGCGCAGCCGCGCCAGCTCCTCGGGGTCCGCGTCCGCCTCCATGGCGCCGCTGGCCACCGCCGGGCTCCGGGCTCCAGGGCTCGGCCAGAGGAGCAGGTCGGGCCGGTTCTGCCACCTGCCCACCTGCCGCGGGCGGGGATGTCCGGGTGAGGCGGGGCGCAGGCAGAGAGAGGCGCTTGCCTCCAGCTGCAGCCGCCAGATTGCTGCCCCGAGCTACCGAGTGCCACTTGGCACCTCCCAACCGGTCGGCTCCACCTATGGTGGAGCCAAGACACAGCTTGACTCCCAGGCTTTCATCTGCAGTAGCTGGACGGTCTTTCTGTTCGGCTTTGAGAGACTTAGCAGGAACTAGGGGCACTCTGCCCAGATCCTAAAGGCCTGTTACTCAATTTCCCCTTTTCTGAACCATGAATATGGATGCTGCCTGCCTGCCTGTGGAGTGCTAATTCCCTGACAAAGGGGGAAAAGGTGGGTAGGGATAAGTTCCAAACTGGCCAAAGTTATTGGCATTGTATTTATTTTCTCTTAATTCCAGACACATGATAACTTTGCCTATACACATCTTTACTTTTTAAAAATTAAAGAAGAAAAGACCTTTCTGTAATTTTACGGAAATTGGAATTGTCACATTGATCTTCCATATGCCTAAATTGAAACAATTTTGTCACTCCGTGACTCCTCGGCTTTAGAGAAAACTAATACCAAAATCACTTAGAACTAGCATTCTTTTTTTTTTTTTTCTTACTTTCTTACTTTCTTTTTTGCTTTTTGAGAATCTCTCCATTAACAGTCTTAGATGTCCTGGAACTTGATTTGTAGACCAGGTGACCTCGAACTCACAGATATTCACCTGCCTTTGCCTCCCAAGTGCTGGGATTAAAGGCATGGGCCACCAGGACCGGTTTCTTTTTAAGTTTTTATTGAAAAAAAAAAAGTTATATATTTTTGATCATGTTTTCCCCTACCCCAACTTCTCCCCTACTCTCCCCTCCTCACCTCCTTCCACACCCAACTTTATGGTTTCTCTCTGTGTTTCTCAAGAAACAAAACAACCAAACAAAACATTCAAACAAAGGAACAAAAAATAGTAAGGAAAAAAAATACTAAAACACAACAAAAAGCCCGAAGCAGGGCAGGGGGCATGGAGTTTGTTTTGTGCTGACCAAGTACTCCTGGGCATGTGGCCTGCACTGCAGTGTGGTTGATATACCCAGTGACACTCTGTGGGAGCAAACTGAGTTGCCATCTGCCACCAGCTAGCAATTGCATATGGTTTCTTGATTAGGGGTGGGACTTTGCACCCACTTCCGCTTTACAGTGTTGCGATTTCATCGGGCATGAACATGGCTGCCACAGTCTTGTTAGTTCATTTGCGCATCAGTCCTGTTGTGTCTGGAAAACATTGTTGCCTTGGAGTCATCTACTACCCCTTACAATCTTTGTGCCACCACCTCCACATAGATTCCTGGAAACCTTGAAGAGAGCGGTTTGATAATGGCATCCCATTTAGGGCTGAACAGAGTCACCCTCTGTGCATTATTCAGTTGTGGGTCCCTGTGTTATTACTATCAACTGCAAGAAGCAGCTGCTCTGATGACTGAGCAAAGCACTGATCTATGAGTATAGCAATATATCATTAGGAGTCATTTTATTGTTATGTCCTTTAGCAGAATAAGAGTAGTGGGTGTTTCCCTAAGCCCATGCTCTATGTAGTTGTAGGTTCTAGGCAACTTTAGCAGTGTCAGGTACGGGTTCTATCTCATGGATCGGTCCTTAAATCCAGTAAAACGGTGGCTGGTTACTCCCCTAATGTTTGAGCCAGGACTATACCAACTGTAATAGGTCACAGGGTTAAACAAAGAGCAGAACAATTTTGGTTTTGTTCTTTTTTTCTCTAAACAAAACATATGAATATTACATATTCCTTCGGTTTTAAACATCTGTACTGACAATGTTGTTTCCTTGACACTAACTCCTTTATGCATAGTGTCTTTAAAACTGTTCCATTTCATTCTTGCCCAGATAAGCAGTTACTCATGCCTCTAATTCCTGAAGAACGAGGATTTCCATGAGTTCAAGGCCAGTTTTGGCTGCATAGCAAGACCTAGTCACATAATAATAATAACAACAACAACAAAGAAAAACTCCCCTTGCGGGCCGGGCGGTGGTGGCGCACGCCTTTAATCCCAGCACTCGGGAGGCAGAGCCAGGCGGATCTCTGTGAGTTCGAGGCCAGCCTGGGCTACCAAGTGAGTTCCAGGAAAAGGCGCAAAACTACACAGAGAAACCCTGTCTCGAAAAACCAAAAAAAAAAAAAAAAAAACTCCCCTTGGGTTTCCACTTCCAGGAAACCCTCAGTCTGTCATAACGCTCACTGAAAGGTTTCTCAAGCTCCTGGACTATGAAAATACATTTGGATTACTTTCATAGTAGTCATGTTATTAATTTCCTCTACCGTTAGGGTTGTATTTTATGGCCATCTCTTTTCATTGTGATGCTGTATATTAGTTATCTGTTACTATGACAAAATGACTTACAAAAGCGAGTTAAGGAAAGGGTTTATTGGCTAACAGTTTCTGAGTATACATTCCATCATGACAGAGTAGACATAGCACCAGGAGCAGGATGGGTCTGGTCATATTGCATCCACTGTTAGGAAGTAGACAAAGGTAAATGCTTCTACTTAGCTTGCTTTCTTTTTTTCTATTCAGGACTGGATTCAACCTCAATCCTACATCTTCCATGCCCATAGAATCCATACAATGTGGATGACAATGCTAAGTGCTACTACCAGCTCTGGTTGGAGCATGGATCCCTAAGGCCATAGCTGTGTGGGCTTCCATGTACCAACCCTGAGCAACAACACTTCCTTAGGTGGTTGCTTATGAACAGGGAACTCCTTCAAGTCACAGTTTCAGTTTAAGCTCTCTCTCCTTTATAATATGGACCTTTCTTGGGTAAGGTCTGGCCCTCAGGGAACCTTTACTATGGCTCCGTTGCAGAGCACAGGCTTTCTCTTTGGTGATGCTGAGCTCTTCAGCACTACTGATGCTTTGTCATCTGCACTCTCTTTTAAACCAGCTCATACAACTTTCCACTCCAAAATTCACATTTTTCTTATCTTTTTGCTCTCCTGCTGGAGATTTAGCTGAAAATGTTGAGCAATAACCACGACATTATCAAACCATTAGTCCCTTGCCTGCAATTTTTCTCCAATCAAGTGCTCAAGGCAAAGGCAAAAAGCAGCCAGATTTTTTGCCAGAATATTACATAAATGGCTCTTAGCTCAGTTCCTGATAGAATCTGTTTCCTGTAAAACCTCCTGAGGTGGGCTTCCACTGTTTGTGGTTTTCTTGGTATTCTAGTCTTATGACCTTTCACTAGACTATCCATTAAGCTATACTCAAGGGCTTTTCTAGTCCATACTTCCAAATTCTTTCACATTCAACTTACAAGCCATTTCCAAAGCCCTATGAACTTGGTCACAGCAACAGTACCAATTTTCTCGATTAGTTATTTGGTATGTTCCCAGTTCTATAACTTTTCCTGGGGAAATGCAACACACTCATTTACTCACTCCCAGACAGGGAGCCCATAACAGACCAAAATATAGATACCACCAAAGTTCAACTTAGTGAACAAGTGAGTTTTATAGGGGTGATTTATAGGAATATGAATGTGGTGGTTTGAAAGAAAATGGCCCCTAAAGGGAGTGGCATTATTAGGAGGTGTGGCCTTGTTGGATGAAGTGTGTCACTGTGGGGTGGGCTTTGAGATCTATGCTTCTCATAGTGTGCCACATAGGTGCTTCTGCTGCCTGTGGGTCAAGATGTAGACCTCTCATCTCCTTTGCCAGCATCATGTCTGCCTGCATGTCACCCTCTGTGATGATAATGGACTAAACCTCTAAACTGTAAGCCCCAATTAAATATTTTCCTTTGTAAGATTTGCCATGGTCATGATGTCTTTTCACAGCAATAGAAACCTTAACTAAGACCATGGATGAGGACTTGCTTACAAGAGCAGAAATGGCTCAAAGACAGTTGTATCAACAAAGCTCACTCTAGCAATAGTGACAGCTCACCAAATTAGAAACCTGGATCACATTGCAATACCTACAGGCAATCATTAGGTTGGAGAGTGTTCCTACCAGGTAGCTCAGCTATCTACCCCTCTTCCTGGAGACTTAGCTGGTGCCTGCTTCTTCTTTACAGCTTGACTTGCGTGAGAATGACTCTCAGTTATCTCTATTGTTTACTCTTGGGAGGGTGCTTGTAATGAATATCTGTTCCATGATCCTGAAGTACAGCCCTAGAGACATAGCAGGTAACTGCTCTACCTGCCTATGACCTTGAAGTACATGCCCCTTGGGCATGGCCTCTTGGCTATCCTTAAGACTTGAGATGCACATATGCCGCTGTCTTCTCTCCCTCATGGGTTTGGGTGCTGAGATGGACCAGGCAGAAGAATATAGCATGGTACTATAACTCGGCTTTCGAGGACCCTAGGATAAATCTCCCATGCTGCAGTGAGTTTTCTTCCCTAATAAATTCCATCACCCTTTGTAGCACGAATCTTAAATGGTCTTATTAATAAGAACAAACCAAAAGTCAGGTATTGGGGTGAACGCTGGAAGATCAGAGAAGCAGAACAAGCCACAGCCACCTCACCTTGCCAATTCCTCAGCTGATCCTGTTTCCTAAGACTGGAAACCTCTGTGTCCTCATCCAAATGGCTGAACTGCCACTAAAAGCCTGAAAGCTTAACAAGGCCTAGTTCCTCGTCCTCATGCCTTAAATACCTTTCTGCTTCCTGCCATCACTTCCTGGTATTAAAGGCTCTTGTTACCATGCCTGGCTATTTCCACCATCTCTG
Source organism: Peromyscus californicus insignis (assembly GCF_007827085.1). NCBI lineage: Eukaryota > Metazoa > Chordata > Mammalia > Rodentia > Cricetidae > Peromyscus > Peromyscus californicus. Next base: position 76,938,929 of record NW_026294573.1, on the reverse strand, counting down.
TGGCTTTGAACTCACAGAGATCCAGACGGACCTCTGCCTCTGGAATGCTAGGATTAAAGGTGTGTGTGCCACCATTTTCTGGCCTCTATGTCTATCTAGTGGCTGTTCTGTTCTCTGACCCCAGATAAGTTTATTAGGGTGCACAATATTTTGGGGAACACAATAACACCACAACCCTTTAAACAGATTCCATGGATTTCTTGCATTAGGAGGTTCCTAGCAAACCTGATCAGTTTTAGGGATGTCCCAGAGTTATTTTGAGTTGTTCACTTTCTGTTTTAAGGCACTTCCCTGCAGGATGCAGTTTTCCTATCTCAGAGGAAACTGCTACACAGCATTGCCAAACAGAATGCCTCACAAAATCTAATTAAGGAAGGATGGATTTATCATGGTTTACGGGTCGAAGGGACACAGACTATCACGGTAGAGAAGACACAGCATTAAGAGCATGAGGCAGCTGTTCCTGACTGCATTTGCAGTCAGAAATCAAAGACAGATGCATGCTTGTTTCTCCTTTCCATTCAGTCCAGAAGCAGGATTTCAGCCCATGAATGGTACCATCCATATTTAAAATGGATCTTCCCACCTCAATTGATCTGATCTAGATAATCCCTCACAGATATGGCCAGAGGCTTGTCTCTTCAGGAATCTAGATCCTGTCAAGTTGTCAATGTGAGCCATCATATGCAGTATTTAAGTTTTTTGCTCAGGATGGATTAATTTATTATTTATCACTGGAGTTTTTAAAGCATGGAGATTGTGGAGGGGTCTGCCTGGCACATTCCTTCTGGACAAAGACCATTAAACATAAAGCTCAATGCTGGACTTCTGAGAGAGTCTTTTTCCTTAATTGGTGCACTGAGTGTGGCCACACTCAAAGGGATTGATCCTCCTTGAATGGTAGACTGGCTATGTGCACACTTGCAGAACTGCCTGAGGTGTAAGAATTATACAGTCATGCACAAATGTAGCTAGTAAATGATGATATCCATTCTATCAGAAGTTTGGTCTCAGCAGCCTCCTTTCTAACTGAATGTAGTGATGTGTGATCAGAAGCCTAATATATCAATGAGCTTTATAATTATTGCAGTGGGCTTTATCATAAGCACTGATATCAGGAACTTTCCTATTTATTCGAAAAATTGATTTTTTCCATGTAATGTAAAAACTGACTATCTTGGTAATGCTTTTTAAGTTTTACACCTATGATGAGTAAACTGACTCTTTGTAAACTCAACAATGGATGTATTTTCAAGACAAGTGAGTTGTTTTTGCACTGCTTAGGTTGAAGTGTTTTCTTAAAGATTGTTCAGAGAACTTCATTTATGATTAGCACCCAGTATTTCATGTCTTCTTTGACCTGTTCTTCCCTCCCCCCCGCCAGCATTTCATGAAAAAGTCATCAAGATACACATATATTACAAATGTCAGGTGCAAATATCTTATTTCCACTAATATTAACCTACTCCTCCAGACCAACTAGATGAGTTTTGTTTTGTTTTTTTACCATTTCCTAGTAACATAGCCAATACACAGTCATTTTAAACAGTAGCCATTTATTTGTGCATAAATTCTTTGTCACCCTTGTGGGCAGGGTTTAGCAAAATGGTTTTAGTGTTTGTTGTCTCTGGTCATTTACCAAACTCCTGTAAGGTGGAGAGAGTTACTGGGTGGTGGCTGACTCGTGCCTTTGGAAGGCTAACACTGGCTGATTCACACGGTGGCAGTATTCCAAGACAGTAAGTCCCTATGCACAAGTGCTTTTTAAATTTCAGCATGTGTCATAGTTGGTGCTGTTCCATAAACCAGAACAAGTCATGTAAGAAATGCCTAAGTCAATGTGAAATGGAACCACACAAAATCATGGGTATTGAGACACGTGTTACTCAGTAGCCCATTGCTGTACAACAGCTTATATCAAGGACACTGTGACAACCACCAACATATATTCTCCATCTTATCCAGCTTGGCTTGTAGGTCATTATACCACCACAGCTGAACAGTCATTTTTAAGCACTTGTTATTGTTAGTCACCAGCTAATGGTTCCCAATCATGTGGCAGTGTTATTCTTCCTGGCACATTTGGCACTACCTGGATGCAGTTTTGACATTTGTCTTAATTTGAGAAGAGGAAAATGGTACCAGAATCTAGTAGATAGGCTAGAAATACTCTGAATATTCTGTAATGCTCAGATTAACTTGAGCCCATCATAAAATCATCTGGTGAAAATATCAATACTACAAAGGTTTAAAAGGCACCTTACCTCAAAACTTATCCCATTGTTTTCTAATTAGAGAGAACCAAGGGAACACTTCAGATGGGCATTCCAAGTCCTCAGCAATCTAGTCCTACTGTATAAACCTTTCTCCAAATCTTTCTCCCTTAGCCATATTTATCATGTAACAAAATTATTAGCCCTTTATTAGGAGGATAAATACAAGCATAAATCTGGCTTCTTCTCTTTCTCACCTCATTACACTGTTTATCAGTGTCAGCGGAATAGGATCGATCCAGTTCCCACAGTTTCATTGCAATCTGTCTCTTACAAAGTTCAAGGTTTATCAACCTCTTTTGTTATATCATGTAACAGGCTGTAGGAACTCTTGGAACTTTACTAGCAGTGCTCTGTGAGGAAAGCCAAGTAAGATGCAGAAGTTTTTCTATTACTGTATTACAAACAAAAACAGTAAGCCAAGAATTGGAGATAACACAGGACCCCTTGACAGCCAAAGTCACCTCCATGGTTTCTAGGGACAGCCTGCTACCTGGATGTTGGAGGAATTAACAAATCAGAAATAAACTTAAAGTAAGTTTCTTAAAGATTCCCTTGGAGTAAAAAAGAGTTTTGTGGTGGAATATGCTGCAAATACAAAAGATTTTGGAAAATAGTTATATTGAATCCTTTCTGGAATGAGATAAAACTATTAACATTTCCTAGTTGTATTTGATTACCAAAACCTTTAGTTTTGGGTTTGACTTGGTCTTTATTTAAATAAATTCCTATGGAATAAGTGTTCTTAAAAATGTATTTTGTGAAGATTTATGTTAGTAAAAGTAGGGAGTCACAATAAGTGATTCATTGTGGTACATTAGCCCACTTTCCCATAACAGAAGTGAACACCACCCTGGAAACCTGCTTTTTAGCTGCTAAGTGGGAAAAGCTTTTAATGAAAATGCATTGTAATCTACAGTGTAGGGTTTCCATTAGTCACAATAGTCTTTCTCACACAAGAACTTAATTCTGTACTAGCTCTGCCCTAGAAAGATCCAATACACCAATTAAGATGAAACTAAATATTCCACAAATGCTCCACCATGGAGAGACTAAGTAAGTCCAGGAATGCTCAGAAATAATTGCATCACTGTATGTGTTTTACTTCTTAAGAATATATGCTCACGACTTAACATTCCCAGGAATTGAAAGGAAAAAATGTTGAAGATGTACAAAGATGAATGCATACTTAAATATATATATTTAAAAGCATGAAAAATAATTAATACTACTTGCAGCTGGAGTTTTTTCTCTGGGTCCCACCAAGCCCCGGCAGTCCAACAGCCCACTTATAAAATAAACACACAGACGCTTATATTATTTAAACTGTTTGGCCTAATGGCTCAGGCTCCTAGCTATCTAATTTTTACATCTTAAACTAATCCATTTTTATAAATCTATACCTTGCCACGTGGCTCGTGGCTTACCAGCATCTTTACATGCTTCTTGTCATGGCGGCGGCTGGCAGTGTCTCCCTCCGCCTTTCTGTTCTCTCAGTTCTCTTCTCTGTTAGTCCTGCCTATAATTCCTGCCTGGCCACTGGCCAATCAGTGTTTTATTTATTGACCAATCAGAGCAATTTGACATACAGACCATCCCACAGCACTTCCCCTTTTCTTTCTTTTTTTTTTTTTTAATAAGAGGAAGGTTTTAACTTTTACACATCTCCAAAGCCAGCTTGGTATATTTGGGAATTTGGGCATAGCTTCTTTTACTGTTGTGCCCAGATCATGACCCCCAGAGAGACCACCAAAGACAAGCATGCCAGAATGCAAAAGCAAGGTTTAATTCTGGATATCCAAAAGCAATACAAGCCTAGGCAGGGACTTTGTCCAATACATCCAATGCAGTGGAGGCTGGAGGAAGTGCCCGCCTGTCTGCAAGCTCAGTTTTTAAAGGGAAAAATCACAAGGTTACATCATTTAGGGGTGCTAGTATAAGTACAATTCTGATTGGCTTGCTTCTAGGGGCTTTCTAGAAATCATGGCTTAATCTTACTTGTAAGGGAGTGGTTGCATGCCACCATTTTTCATTGGCTGCCCTCAGGTGGGGGCATTTTTATGGTCAGTTACCCTGGAAACCAGGGAGAGGACATTCCATAGTCCGGCAGGCATTACCTTGTGACTACCTTGTGACTCTGTACTTGTACACTTCCTGGTTTCTGGAATCTGAACTGACTGGTTTCAGTAACTAATGGCCTATTCCTAAAAGGAGAAATCTTAGGCCTTAATTTTAGGGTGAAAGCATTTTGGTCTTATTTCTAAGATGGCTCATTTTGGTCTCACATTACTACTTATGGGGACACAAAGAAAATTTTAGGATTATGGAGTAGTCCATGAGAGTGTATCATCTGAGCCAATTGCCTTGATACGGTTCTGGATGTTGGATCATCTGGGCCTTGGTGTCATCAAAGACCTTTCAGGGGGTCTTGGCTGGTCAAACCTGATGTATCTTAATCTGGAACAAATCCATAGCTCTGGCTTTCTGTGGAAGCAAAAGCAGAGCCTCTTTTTCAAAGAAATATAGCCTTATATCCAAATTTTGAAGTCAAGGTACCTTTAAAATATACATTTTGGCATAACTCAACAGCTTTTGCAATCAAATGTTTTTTTTTTCAGTTACGAATATCAAAGAGAACATAATCCAGATTGTCTGTGTGGTAGCCATCTTTACATGGCTTATTTTTTATATGACCTTGAGCCTATTGCTTTAAACTGCAGCATTTTAAGACTGAAACTGTGCTGTGGCTGGTGGCTCCACCCACTTTAGCTTCCCAACATGGCGGTGGTATGTTTTCCGCCAGCTCTGGGAGCCATCAACTCTCAGAAATAGTGGGTCTATGCTTCTATCAAAGCAGTGTGTAGCCCAGAAACCTCTTTTTTTGTTTTGTACTAGCAAAGGCTAAATCCACCACACAGCTTAATGTGCCACTTGCAGAGGCCTCATTCTCGCCATACTGTAGGTTGAGCGCGCACGCCAGGAACCGCCAGTAGCTCAAACCAGCAGGCTGCCGCTCACTTGAGAGAGACAATTAGGGAGCTGTTTTTACCTCCATTTTACTATACCCCTACTGAAAATTATCAAATATGAAAATTACATGACATTTGCTTCTGGTCTAGTTTTCAAATAAAACATTATAGACCTTTTCATTTGATAGCATTCTGTTTCTGTAATTAATATATTAACATTGTTTGTGAGTGTGTTAGCAATTACAAAACTTTAGTAAACCTCTTAGTATTATAACAACATATGTATTAGGGTAGTAAAATGGCTCAGCAGGTAAAAGCTCTTGCTGTGCAAACCTGATAATCCATATTTGATCCCCAGATCCCACAGTGGAAGGAAAAAACTGAACTAGGTCCTGAAAGTTGTCTCTTGATCCCACATGTATGCTGTGGCCTATAGGTTTGTCTATCTCTACCAACACAAATACACAATGATAGTAAGTTAAATAGAAAATATTAGTGATGGATAGTTTTACAATGCTCCAAACAGTATTAAATAGCATTTCACATCTCAACCACAACAAGCATGACACTCATCACTAGAACTAAAGGAACTGAAGGAGGAGTGGTAGATTCAAACTTCTGATGCCATTTTGTGATGATAAAGCAGAGTTAATGTGTGATTTTTTTTTCCATGTTAGCAAAAAGAATTGTCCTTCACAGTTGAGTCAGGAATTTGTATTTTACATTATGAATCATGGACAAGAAAAAAGAGAAACCAAATACAGTGGAAAGTACATGGACCTCATTTCACTTCTGTGATTTCACTAGATTATGGAAGATTCATTTTCCCTATAGCCTTAGGAGAAGGGAGCTACTATGCTAGGACAAAGACATACAACTCAGATGAGTGAATGACAGTGGTAACAGAGGACCAAGACTGGTAGTCACAAGTGTGACTGCTCACACAACTGCAGTACATCAGCAAACTGAATGGGTTTTGAAGAGGATCTAGATGCAGTAGGAGAATGAAGTGCACACTGAGAACAATGTGGTTTTGAATATTTCTGGCCCTGGGTACTTATTTTTAATTTTTGAGGTAAATTTTTGCTGATTCATATGAAATACATCTTCTTGGTATTGCCGATTGTCCTGAATATTGTAGATTGATTGGGGATTGATATCTTACTATTAAGTTTGCCAATCAGTGAGAAGAATTATCCATTTTGTTCATTAAATATTTTTTTATTTCCCTTTAGCAGTTATCTGTAGGTTATGATGTAGGCCTTCTGTGTGTTTTGTTAAATGTAGCTCTAATTATATCTGGTATTTTAACGCCACTATAAAGAGACATTAAACATTTAATATAAATTTTATTTTCTGCTGCTAGTAGATAAAAATTCAGTTGCTTGTTTTATAATGACACACTTATATCCTTACAAAAATTCAGTAAAATTAGAAATTTTTCCTTTGTACAGTCATGTCATCTAAAGATAAGATACCTTTCTGTTTCCAGTCTATGTGCCTTTATTTTATTTATCATCCTTTCTCCTTTGCACTGACGGTTTGCATGGAATGGCCCCCACACGGGCTTACATATTTGTGTGCTTGCTCCTGTCAGCCCAGTCTCCACAGTTACACGATCATAGCCACAGTCAACAGCGGCTTCTGCCTCCCGCTTCCTGAAGACAAATTCTCCAGTTTTGATTACCAGGAGAGCTACAGTATACTTTATGGCCTTGTTATCTAACACCACCCTCTGCTCTCTCCCTCCTCAACAGTCACTTTCCCAACTTAACCCTTTCCTGTCATGAAACTTCATTCAGCTTGAATCATATAAAAAAAAAAAACCTGTATATTCTGTAATGGTAAAACTTTAGTGTATTTATGGTTTATTTTGATGCTAAAGGATCTCCAATTCAAATCAATTTTTTAAGGCTTAAATTTAACAAGGATAAAGCTGCACTAACTTATTATAAACTGCTAAAGATCATTAAGGCACACAAGTTAGTCAGCCATGTAATAAATAATCAGGTTCTTTAATGTGTTCAGAAGTATGCTCATAACCATAATTAATTACCAAAATAAGCTTTACTTAGCCTTCTGTATGTGTTTTCAATGTTAGACCTAAAATCAGGTATATTTAATAAATACTCCATCCTCAAACTCTGCAGAAACCTGCTTAATATGGCATTTAAAATATTAAATTAAAAACTTCCCATAGTAAACAGAGACCCCTTTCTAACAATAAAACTTTAAGGTCTCCAAAGAAGACAGATGGGACACTGCACCGAGGACTCCAGCTGGACTGTGGTAATGCTAACCACTGGACAGAACTGCCCCTTGCCTCACCTGCTGCCAGGAATGTGCACAAACTGCAGACACTCTTGGGGTGACTGCAGTGCTCTGCCTCATCAAAGAAAGGGCAATTTTCCCAAGTTCTTCCTCTATAGGAAAAATTCCTTGAAACTGGCTCTGACAGGTGAAGGCCCCCTGCTCTGTCTGACAAATGAAGATTAAATGCTGCTCTTATCTAACAACTAAAGACTGACAAGTTCTGCACCCAGTGAATCATGTAAGCCACAAGCAAGTGTCAAGTAAGTCTTTGTTATTTTAATTGTTATAAAAAAACATTTAAATTATACTTTCTACTCAAATTTATACTTCACAGATCTCGGATGATGTTGATGGCTAACTGTAGCTTTAAGAATAACAAACACTCAGCTGCCCGGTCAGTCCGTTTCAGATGTAACATTTACCTCGATGGCAGGCTTCACATTAAGAAAGATCTGGGTTTCTAAAGGTTATGAGAAACAGATAAGTAAGTTCTATAGGTTAAGGAAAAATAAATGATACAAATTATGCAGTTCTAAGAAAGTAATTTAAAGTATATAAAGATCTGAAAATATAAGAGATTAAGCAATAAGAGTTAGAGAAAATAATTTATGGGTCCAAGAAAGTAATTTAAGGTATGTAAATCTAAAAACTAATTAAAGACTGCTCTAAAAATCCCTCTCAGTTCCTCTGATACCTTACACAAACCTTGACCCTACCTCTCCAAACTCCACCCTTAACCTGCTCCTTTCAAGGATTTTCCTTTTCCCACTCCTTTCTCCTATTTCCCTTATGTCCTATTCCCTTATTAGGAAAGGATATTCTCTCCAAAACTGACATAAATTTTGCCTTTTGTCCAAGCAATAGCTCCAAGAACACTCCAACATCCCTAAGAAATAAGATACTCAGGGAATCACAGGAGAGTGGGAAGAAAGTCTGTAGGAACCAGAGGGGATGGAGAACACCAAGAGAATATGGCCTGCAGAATCAACTAAACAGGGCACATATTGGCTTACAGAGACTGAAGCAGCAAGCACAGAGACTAAAGGGGTCTGCCCCAGGTCCTCTGAATATGTGTTGTGGCTGTTAGCTTGGTGTTTTCTGTTGGACTCCTAACTGTGGGAACAGGTGTGTCTGACTCATTAGCCTGTTCTTGGGACTCTTTTGCTCCTGTTGAGTTGCCTTGTCTAGCCTTGGTGTGAAGGCTTTTGCCTTGTCTTATTGTATTTTGTTTTGTCCTGTTTGGTAATTGTCTCTTGGAGGCCTGCTGTTTTCTGAAGGGAGATGGAAGAGTGTGGATCCAGAGGGGAGGGGAGGTAGAATGAATGGGATGAGTGGAGGGAAAGAAAACTTTCATCAGGATGTATTGTATGAGAGAAGAATCTATTTTCAATTAAAAAAAAAAAAAGAAGAAGAATTTGTTGCCGGGCAGTGGTGGTGCATGCCTTTAATCCCAGCACTCTGAAGGCAGAGCCAGGCAAATCTCTGTGAATTCCAGGCCAGCCTGGGCTACCAAGTGAGTCCGAGGAAAGGCACAAAACTACACAGAGAAACCCTATCTCAAAAAACCAAAAAAAAAAAAAAAGAAAGAAAGAAAGAAAGGAAGAAGAAAAAAACTTGTCTTCATACCATACACTTCAGAAAAGGACCTAAAAGGACCTAGAGGACCCTCAGCTGAAAGCTCTTAGCTGAGGGCTAGCTTTTTTTTTTTCCTTCGAGGCAGGGTTTCTCTGTGTAGCTTTGAGTCTTTTCCTGAAACTCATTCTGTAGCCTAGGCTGGCTTCAAACTCACAGAGAACTGCCTGGCTCTGCCTCCCGAGTGCTGGGATTAAACGCATGTGCCACCTCTACCTGGCTTTTATAGTAAAAGATGGAGATGTGCAAGCTTCCAAAGGAGGGAGGCCACCAACAGTCTTGCACAGCTATGATGCCCTTGAACCACATCAATGACAAGCACAGCACAATAACCCTATGGGTACAGTAGTGGCACACATTCATTGATGGTAGCCAGCTGCTCTGTAATTGGACTTAAGACCTGCTCCACAAGAGGGATACCATGCATGGTAGTGAAAAGGTAGCTGTGTATCTCTAAATCTGCTTCTGTCAGTTACTGGATGAAGGCTCTATGATGACAGTTACAGTAATCACCAAAATGATTACCGGGGTAAGCCAGCTAAGGTACCCTCCCCACTATTGCTAGTAGTTGAGGCTGGTGTCATCCTTCTGGATTCCTGGTAACTTCTCTAGCACCAGGTTTCTCCCTATCCCCATGATGTCTCCCGATACCAAGGTATCTCCTTCATTGCTCTCCCACTGTCCCTGTTTCAGCTCAACCATTCTACTCCCTTATGTTCTCATCCCCCATCCCCTACCCTCTATTGCCCCCCCACATCCCCAGTTTACTCATGAAGATCTCATCTATTCCCCCTTCCCACGGCAATCCATGCATCCCTCTTAGGGTCCTCCTTGTTAACTAGCTTCTCTGGAGCCGTGGGTTGTAGTCTGGTTATTCTTTGCTTTACATCTAGTATCCACTTATGAGTGAATACATAACCATGTTTGTCTTTCTGAGTCTGAGTTGCCTCACTCAGGATGATTTTTTTCTAGTTCTATCCATTTGCCTGCAAATTTCTTGATGTCATTGTTTTTTACTGCTGAGTAGTACTCCATTGTGTATATGTACCACATTTTCTTTATCTATTCTTCAGTTGAGGGGCATCTAGGTTGTTTCCAGGTTCTGGCTGTTACAAACAATGCTGCTATGAACATAGTTGTCAAGTGTCCTTGTGGTATGGTTGATCATTCCTTGGGTATATGCCCAAGAGTGGTATCACTGGGTCTTGAGGTAAATTGATTCCCAGTTTTCTGAGAAACCACCATACTGATTTCCAAAGTGGCTGTACAAGTTTGCACTCCCACCACCAGTGGAGGAGTGTTCCCCTTGCTCCACATCCTCTCCAACATAAGCCGTTATCAGTGTTTTTTATCTTAACCATTCTGACAACTGTAAAATGGTATCTCAGACTCATTTTTGATTTATATTTCCCTGATGACTAAAGATATTGAGGAATTCTTTAAATGTCTTTCAGCCATTTGAGATTCTTCTGTTGAGAATTCTCTGTTTAAGCTCTGTAGCCCAGGTAACTCTAACTAAGCAAGTGAAAGACCTGTATGACAAGAACTTTAAGTATCTGAAGAAAGAAATAGAAGAAGATATCAGAAAATGGAAAGATCTCCCATGCTCATGGATAGATAAATGGCATAAAAATGGCAATTTTACCAAAAGCAATCTATAGATTCAATGCAATTCCCATCAAAATCCCAACACAATTCTTCACAGATCTTGAAAGAAAAATATTCAACTTCATATGGAAAAACAAAAAACCCAGGATAGCTAAAATAATCCCGTACAATAAAGCAACTTCTGGAGGCATCACCATTCCTGACCTCAAGCTCCACTATAGAGCTATAGTAATAAAAACACCTTCATGGCTTCTTCATTAGCTCTTGCCTCCAGATTCCTGTCCTTTTTGACTTTCTGCTCTGACTTCCTTGGATGATGAACAGTGATGTGGAAGCATATACCAAATAAAGTCTTTCCTCCCCAACTTACATACACTTGACATATATTACAGATCTGTTTGGTGGTATTTCTGACAGATTATGGTTTTTCATTTATTGTCCTGAAAGAAAGCACCTGTGGGAGAGATTTTATGAAGATACTCAAAGTTTTGATCACTTTCTTAATTAAGAAATGAAACTTCATACAAAATAAAAACAATTAATTTACACTAATTGTACAATTCTTCATTTCTGCTTTACTTATTGTTATGCACAAGAGATAGCATTCTATAAAAAGTTTATTAATGATGAATTTTAAATTTCTGAAAGTTAAAAGCAATATCTCATGACTGTAATTTGTTAACCAAAAATGATCATTTCTACCACTATAAAGGCTTCAGAACACTTTATAACGTTTCTGGGCATTTCTTCCCAAATAGAACACTGTAAATTCTCCATGAAATGAGATTTAATGTTTTTCTGCTTCATTGTAAAATAGGTTTAGTGCTTCTTCAATAGACTAAATCTCTTTAGTTCCAAGAAATCAACTTCCAAAGTCAGCCTTGTGGTGTTTCCTGCACCATATTCCTGCCCATTTTGTATGGCAGGATTACGAACAATTTTTTATGAACCCACAAATCCCTATTGACACTGAACTCACCAATCATCTTGGAAGAATTTCATTATTTGGATAACTATATGTTAAAAGAAGATTATGTGATTCAAGTTCCTGTTGACATTGGTTTTTAGCAATTAATATTATTAAATTCTCATCATACAGAAGCTTATGCAAAGAGGACATCTAGTGTAGAAAGATATTGACTATCACAGCAACTATATTTCACAGCAATCAAATAATTGAAAGTAGACACAGTTCCCCATGGTTAATAATCAGTAGGGAATGTGAGACAACATCCCTTCATAGTTCTTATCACCCCTTGCCCCTTGATTTGAAGTCAAGCACTTATTTTACTCCTCCAACAGACTACCAATAACATATCTCAAATCATACTCTGTCCAAATTATTGAATATCTACCATCACATAAGGCTGAAAATAGGAGATTGTCAATTCTGCCCCATATTATCACAACAATCTTTTGAAATTCCTATTTGCATGGTTTAGCACCTTGATTTAGATTAAAAATGATGGAATATTTCTCACTTTTTATTTTGAGAGTCAGAGACTAGAACCTTGGGTTTGTTCAAAGAAGGGAAGGGTTTGTTCAATGATCCACCTTCAGGAAAACAATAAAGCATGCTCAAAACCCAATGGGAAAGCATCACAGAATTATTTGTCTTCTCTTTACCAATTATTAACAAAGATATTGGTTCTCATTTGGTTTTGTGTCTTATATAATACCTATCTAGTCAGAAAAAATCCTTAGGAATTTCTTTGAACATGGTTATTTGTTGCTAGTGCTTAAAGGACAAGAAAATAAAGCAAAACTTTACTGGAGAAACATACATTCATTTTGTCTTCTAGGTGTTCCCAACAGAACATCAAACATGAGTTGACTTTTTTAAAAAATCTCTAATACACACACACACACACACACACACACACACACACACACACACACACACACACTTGAAGTGGGCCAGATCTGACATTGGGTATAGCTTTTGTGTAGCAATATACTATGAAATAAAACAGTCTACCTTGGAAGTAAGCTCATTAAAGTACAGGATTTTAGCCTGGTGGTAGTGGTACATGCCTTTAATCCCAGCACTTGGGAGGCAGAAGCAGGTAGATTTCTATGTTCAGTGCCTGTCTGGTCTACAAAGTGAGCTCCAGAATAGCCAGGGCTATACAGAAAAACCCTGTCTCAAAATAATTTAAAAAAAAATAAAGATACAGTGTGTGAAAGGTGAGATGTAACAACAGGATGATCTAAGGGGAAGTGCAGTATCCCATCCTGCTCATTAATCCCAAGAGGTAAACAAAATACTTTTAGGAACTACCTAAAACTTACCAGATTTACTAGTCCCATCCCTTCTGAAGTATATATAAGTGGTAAGGACTGGTGAGAGACCCTCTCAGACAAGCTGAGCAGCTTGGAACAAGCAGATATCAAAACTGTAGTAGCTTGAATGAGAATGGTCCCCATAGCCTCATATATTTGAATGCCTGGTCCACTGTTGCATGCTATTTTGATTGTGTTCTGACAAATAAAGCTTACTTGGGGCCGGGTGGTGGTGGTGCACGCCTTTAATCCCAGCACTCAGGAGGCAGAGCCAGGTGGATATCTGTGAGTTCGAGGCCAGCCTGGTCTACAGAGCAAGATCCAGGATGGGCACCAAAATTACACATAGAAACCCTGTCTCAAAAAAAATAAAAATAAAAAAGCTTACTTGGAGTCAGAGGGCAGAGCTAGCCACTAGCTGACCATAGAGGTTTGTAGGACTGTAGACAGAGAGGAGACAGGAAGTGGTAAGTTGGGACTGAAAGAGGATTTCAGCCACTTTGGATGGAGGAATGGAAGAGGTAGGAAGTAACTGAAAGATGCTCCTTGTTCTCTGATCTTTCAGGTTCTTACCTCAATAATTGACTCCTGATTTTTTATTGATGAGATTAATTAGATTAATGCTTCAGTCTACAGTGTGTGGAACTGTTAGGGAAGGATAAGGAGATGTGTCTTTGTTGGAGGAGGTACGTTACTGAGGGTGGGTTTTGAGGCTTCAAAAGCCCAGGCCATTCCTAGTTATTTCTTTCCCAGTCTCATAGTTTTGTCTCAACATTTAAGCTCTCAGCTACTGCTCCAGCATCATGTCTGTCTGCCCACTGCCATGATCCCCACCATGATGGTCATGGACTTACCACTCTAAAACAATAAGCAAGCCCCAATAAACTAGTTCTTTTATAAGTTGCTTTGGCCATGGTGTCTCTTCACAGCAATAGAAAAGTAACTAAGAAATCAACCAAACTACCTTGGAAGAAGCAGTAAACAGCTGAAATGCCTGGGCAGGACACTCTCAAACCCATTGATTTAGCAGATATTTTTAGTGAACTATCGCCTATGTTTTGGGTTGGCTTTGGTAATGCAGTTGTCTTTGAGTCATTTCTGCTCCTTTTAGTTACCCCAGTAAATCTCATTGGTTTACCAAGTTAGATGAAGGTGGTATCTGTTCTTTTGTCTCTTCTCAGTTCCCTTTTTGATATGGAATAGATTTTTGTTGATATCTTCCCTGGAATAGTGTAACACAGTACCATGTAGTCTGTGATTTGAACAAAAGTCCATTCTTTGTTCCAACCAATCTTTGTGAGAATTAAGGATTTTTTTTTCAAGAAGGCTGGAGTAATAACACCAAGGATTATTTTAAAAGATAGTTTCAAAGTTGTTTTGGGTGATTAAAGAGCTTTTATGACTTAATATGCTGTGGGATGGTCTGTATGTCAAATGTGTTGCTGATTGGTCAATAAATAAATCACTGATTGGCCAGTGGCCAGGAAGGAAGTATAGGCGGGACAAGGAGAGAGAATAAAGCTGGGAAGTGGAAGGCTGAGTCAGAGACACTGCCAGCCGCCACAATGAGAAACAGCATGTGAAGATGCTGGTAAGCCACGAGCCACGTGGCAAGGTATAGATTTATGGAAATGGATTAATTTAAGCTGTAAAAACAGTTAGCAAGAAGCCTGCCACGGCCATACAGTTTGTAACCAATATAAGTCTCTGTGTTTACTTGGTCGGGTCTGAGCGGCTGTGAGACTGGCAGGTGAGAGAGATTTGTCCCGACTGTAGGCCAGGCAGGAAAACTCTAGCTACATTAATAGGCTTTAAACCTAGAAGGTTAGGAATTAATACTAGAAATACTTATGAAAATCATACCAATGCTAGTAAATTTATGTAAAAATCTCTATGTGTGTATATGTCTTCTATGTAATCTAATACTTATGATTTTCCATTTATTTCTGTATCAGGCTAACTCTATGTCCATTTCAGAATACATAATTGAATGAATGATTTATTCTCAAAAGCTGGTTCCTAATGGTCATGTAACAAATGTTTGGCATAAATTAGTAAGTTACACTGACATAAAATTAAGTACAACAATGGGCTGCATAATAAACCATTATTTTTTTCTGCAACTTTTATCCAAAATCCCATTAAAATCATAGCAAACCCTGGTGGATTTAAAAGATAATCTTGATTTTTTTCAGTTTTTGATCCATGAAGAATGTAGTTTTAAGAATTTTACAGCATAAAACAACATATAAGTCACAAATTATGAATTAAAAACCACTTTATTTTCAAGTGAATGATTTTTGTTTAATATAGAAACATTAAGTGTCCATTTTAAGCTCCATTTCTTTAAATTGTCTATCTTCTAGAAATCTTTGTCTGCCGTGGTTTTCATCATTGGCTACAGCTTTCCTGAGGCAGAAGCTGGTATCAAGAGCAGCATTAAGATTAACCATAGTCATCATTCCTAAGACAGTGCCACTGACTATAGGCATTGTCAACATGTCAAATCCAGTAGCAACCCATTTTCACAGCCTGTCTTCTAAAAACTCCTTGTATCTATTAACTAGAGAATGGAAGTGTTGGACAGTTGGAGCAGTCCAGGCAGAGATGTCTTGGTCCCCTGTTCTTCTTATTTAGCATTCAGTTGTTTTAAAACATAAATGATTTTTCAGAATATAATCTACCACCATTTAAAGGAAAATAATGGGAAGCGAACTATAATCTGAATATATTGTATGAAAATTATTTTCAATACAAATACACACACACACACACATATATATACATACATACACACACACACACACACACACACACACACACACACACACACACACACATATGAAAAAAAGGCTTTGCTGATTTCCTCTCCAGCATAGTCAGAAGTCTCACATATACACATATTAGGATTTTTTCTCCCTTAATTCTAATTCTTCCAGCATCTTTCCAAGGATGTCCTTGGCCAGTTACTCGGGCTTCTGTGCCCTGTAACGTTGTACTTTCTCCTTTTATCTTATTGTCCTCATCTAGGATTTTCATAGAAGTTTTCAAGAAGGCTTAAGATTTCACTTACTCTGTTCAGTTTTGCTACAGTCCTTCCTTCTTTGAATTTTTTCTTTCATTTTGGAAGCAATGAAAATCGTACACCAACTCCACATGCTAGGCTAGTGCTCTGTCACAGGGCTTCAGTCTGGCTCCCTTTATTGCTTATGCAATTGATTTTTATGGTATCCCTTTCACTTGACCTGGGAAATTGCTACCTTTAATATCCTTGCACTTCAATTAACTGCACTTAAAATATTTTTTTCTTAATTTTTTGGTGTTCTTGCAGTTTTTGAAAATAGAAGTGCCTCTCAGCTTTTTTTCTGATAACATTGAATGCAGAATTATATTTTGTTTGCATCTTTGGATGGTAAACATTTGACTTCCCAGTACTGCATTTACATAAAATTTGTGCATCTTTAACCTTGAATAAGGAAAACCGACATTTGCTAACTATTAGGACCCATGTACTCTTGTTGGACTCTCTCAGTGTCCACCAAGACAGTATCAGAGTTCAAGCTAAAATCTAGTAGTACAAAAAAATTGTGAGTTCCTAGATTTAGGTTATAATATTTGAAAGACATTTTTCCAATTCAAACATCTTTATCAAATGAAACCAACAAAAACAAACACTACTTTTCTAACTGTGAGCTACGGTATTTAGGAGTGCATGCTTTGAATCAGGAAACAGCTCTCCCAATGTGAAATGTGAAGCATGTGACAGGGATGAGCCTTAGCCTGGTGAGATAGTATTTTGCTAATGTATTATTTGGAAAAAGATCAAAACAATATAACTACAGAAATAGAGCATGTAAGTATTTAAACTCTGAAGTATATTGTTTCCTGTTCCTGTTCTCCACATATAGTAACTTGGTATCACCAGGTACCTGACACTATTGCAGTGTAGAGCCCTTGATCTCACACTCAAGATGAGAGATTAGGTATTGGTGGACTCTGAAGAGTTTTCGGGGTAAAAGATTACCCCAGGAGCAATGTTTAATGTCATGGTAACTTCTTGTGACTGTGTGGCACTTAGACTCCTATAAATGAGCTGTTGATGCAAAAACACAACTCTTACTAACCGAAGGATAAAGGAGAGTTTTTTCTGGCATCATATATGAATGACTATGGCCCAGAAACACAAATTCAGGTCAACCCAAATTCCATGTTTCAACATGGTAACAGTTTGATGTTTTAATAGTGACAGAACAAGAAATTCATAAATTAATGTATTTTAAAAATACCTTGGTGGAAGCATTAGGTAGATTGGTTAAGGCAAAGAAGGGAAACTTCCGCCACAGGCCTCAGATGCTGTACTTAGATGATATTCTTAGCTTTTTGAATGGTGGATGCTGGTGTTCTGTTAAAATTAACACATATCAAGGGGTTTTACCTTTCAGTCACATGAATGTTAGGTTAGACACAGAGGTGGGCAAGGAATGGTTAATAAGAGGGATGAAGACATGCCAAGACAAACTGAAAATACGTTCCAGATCTGCAACATTCCAATCTCTCCACTATCATTAATTTTCTAATCAATTAATAAGTAGGATGTATTGTATGAGAAAATGTAGCATGAATCTTAAAGGGTCTTATTAATAAAAACAAACCCAGTGCCAGTTATTGAGGTGAATGCTGGAAGATCAAAGAAGCAGAACAAGCCATGGCTAGCCTCACCTTGCCAACTTCTCAGCTGATCTTGTTTCCTCAAACTGGAAGCCTCTGAGTCATTGTCCGAATGGATCTCAGCTGAACTGCTGCTAAAAGCCTAAAAGCTTAACCAGACCTCTAGATGCTGGTTTTCACGCCTTACATAACTTTCTGCTTCCTGCCATCACTTCCTGGGATTAAAGGTGTGTGCCACCATGCCTGGCTCAGTTTCCAGTATGGCCTTGAAATCACATGGATTTAGGTGGATATCTGCCTCCAATGCTAGGATTAAAGGTGTGTGTGCCACCATTTTCTGGCCTCTGTCTATCTAGTGGCTGTTCTGTTCTCTGATCCCAGATAAGTTTGTTAGGGTGCACAATATATTGGGAAACACAATATCATCACAAGAAAATAATTTATTTTTAATAAAAAGGGAAAAATAGGAAGTGAATGCAAATTTGTGAACATGTTTAGTAAATAGTAACATTATTTGAACATTATAAGTAAAAAAAGAAAAAAGTTCAGCAGAAAGTGCAGCTTTTGGGGGGAGAGAGGGACTTCCATTTACAAGCCTAATCACTGCTAATTATTTTTTTAGTATGACACAGTACATTGTGGTCAGAGAAATTCCTCCAAATGACTAAAATAAGAGGGCTGAAGCAATCACTCTTCAAGACTGCTAACCACAATTCAATTCCTGGGACACAATGGTAGAAGAAGAGAACCAACTTGTAAAAGTTGTCTTCTTGACTCCATATGCTATACACATGCACACTGCACTTACACAACATACATCACACACACACACACACACACACACACACACACACACACATACACACACACATGAGAGAGAGAGAGAGAGAGATTAAAGTAAAATGAATCAAAATCATTAATATAATTGACGTTTAGTCTTAGTTTCTATTGCTGTTTTGATTTCTCCACCACTTCAGGACTTTAAAATGGGAGAGTGGAAATGGCTCAATCGTTTCCATATAAATTTCAGAAAAGTCCACTTTCTACCCCGATTTGTGTAAAAAGAAATACCCAGGAAGAGTGTGTGCTAGAGCTCTGATCTCAATTTTGAGTGTATAGCATTTGTATAGCACTTCTCAAATGTGAACAGATATCCCAGTGAGCTTTCTAAGATACATGGACTGAATTTCTAACACGTTCCTCAGTGATGGTGACACTGCTGTTAGGAGGAATGTGTGTGAAGGGTGTGTGCTGGCTTGATAAATTGAAGTTCAGTTTGCTCTTATTTTGATTGCTATTCAGAAAGTGTTTAAAGTGGTAACATGTTACACCACTGATGTTGGTAGGCTCACTGAGAACCTTGTGTTTTGTGCGCTCTGCCCTCAAAACAGAAACGGTGACCCAGTGACTCCTCTGGCAATAATTATGTGTCACTTCATACTCAAATACTTATGGCCTTTTTATCCAGGAGGATATTGTTAGAGCAAGGAGGTGGCAACCACAGATAATGATAATGTCACAGTTAAAACAAATGTTAGGGTCAAAACAGGGAGATCAGGAACACTGGGGAAAATAAATAAGAAGGGTTCCAGCTGGGTACAAGATAACTAACCTGACCAGATAATGGTGAAGAGAAAGCAGTGGGGAAAAAAAACAAAGCTGCTCTCAACAGGTTCTAGTAGGTACCAGTGTATAATATATCATTGCCCTTTTCAGTAGTAAACTTCTCAACTGTTATGAACAGTTACATATTTATACATGTGCTTGTATCTAATTGTAACAGACTATACTGTAAATAAGGACACTTACCATGAAACTCCATTTCTATTCCAGGAAGTAGATCATTCTGGACAGCCCTAGAAGATACAAGTCATGCTGCTGCTCCTCAGTTTTATCCTCTCTCCACTCTGGAGGCTGTACTTTGCTTTTGATTACTTCCTGATAAAAAATTATCCGTGGCAACCTGCTTATTCTACCTGTGTCCTGGCATGAATTCTTCTCCTCAGGAAGACAAGAAGTGAAACTGCTGAGAAGCTTGGGATCTGGTGGAAGGAAAGAAGTGTCTTCTCATCCATTTCAGTAAGACTTTCGTCTCAGGACACAAGCCATGTATGGACAATAAGTGAGAAATGATTCTAAAGAGGCCTTGAATGTGAAAAAGAGCATTGAGGAATAAATGGAAGGTTTTGAGAGAGGAAAGAGAAAGGGAGAGATGATTCAATTATATTATTATCTCAAAATAAAAAATATTTTTTAAAAATAGTCAAGTATGTGCTTGAAACAGAAGGAAAATACAATGAATGACCCTGTTTATGAAAGATTGGCGCTATTCTAAAATGGCTGAATTAGTAATGCAAGAGATTTCCTTGTAGTTTTTTATTGCTAATTTGAGCATTTCACATGATCAAAATCAAATCAGAGTTCATAAGTCTGCTTTTCATCAGTTATCCCTATTTATACTAATTATTTTCTAACCTTTGCCCAGTACCTCAATTATGTTGACCCTCCAAAATTGTCTTCATTATTGAGAATTTCAGTTTATAAGTTATGTTGAACTTAAGGGTTACAAAGCATTTAGCTGGAAATACCTAAAAAGTAAACTGAAGTCTCACATCAAAGAAAGAATGGCTAGGTTTGTGAGGCGGGGGCACTTGATATAAAGTCTGGGAACCTGAGTCTGATTCTCAGAACCTATACGACAGAAAGAGAAGATTGACTCCCATAGGTTGTCTTCTGACCTCCACATGCACATCGTGTGTGGGGGAGGAGGGGGATATGTGAGCGCACGTGCATGCACGCGCGCATGCACACACACACACACACACACACACACACACACACACACACACACACATAAAAATTTTAAGCAGACATAAAGGTAAATTGCTGGCATTATTCGCACAATAGATATGAGTTGAAGAGGAACATGTCTGGGAAGTGTTATGAACTTGGCATTTATGGGTTTGTCCTGTTACCTTCCCTCACTTCCTTCCTACCCTCCTCCTTGCCACCTGGCTCAGAATTCACTACTTTCCACACATTCATTTATATTAATTTCGTATGTGAAAATCTGTGTTATTGTTCCTTGTTATCCAACCTCCAAAGTGTCTGGCATCACACTGTGCCTGAACAACCTTTTCATGGCATCCTGACAAAAACAAAAACCCTGCCTAAGCTAATCCAGGTTCTAAGGACAGTAAGCACACTTTCCAATAACTAACTCCATCACTTGGCTTTGCTGACTTCCAGTAGGAACCTATTTGTTACTCCCTTGCTTCTTCTGGTTCTCAATATTTTTCTAAACTTTCTCCAGTTCGCTGATTTCTGTTTAGCAAATGATGCTCCACTACTACAGGATCTTTTCTGTATCTTAATGTAAGGTTAACCACCAATATTTTTTTCAGGATTAATTTTTTTTTTTATAAAGATTTATTTATTTATTATGTATACAGTGTTCGGTCTGCACATATCCTTGCAGGCCAGAAGAGGGCACCAGGATTCATTACAGATGGTTGTGAGCCACCATGCGGTTGCTGGGAATTGAACTCAGGACCTTTGGAAGAGCGAGCAGTACTCTTAACCTCTGAGCCATCTCTCCAGCCCCCTTAGGATTAATTTTTGATACATATATTTCACAGCTTTTGAACGTTTTCTCCAACTTAATAATTTTAGCATATTTTTATTACATACTTATCATATTTTCCTATTTTGCATTCAGGAACATGTACACTTATATATAACATTTTGATGCAAAAATACAATACCAACAGTTACTCAAAATCTACATAAGCTTACTCTCTATAGAATAGAAATGGCTATATTATTAAGTCTTAATATTATACAAACTAGCATCTCCCATTTCTAAGATAAATTTTAACTTATAGCTATTACATTAAGAAGTAAAACCTGTAGCCTATATAGATTCTTCTTTAAATATGCTTTAGGGTTCTTACCTTGTCTAATTTTTAAGAATCCAAATGCTTTATTTAAAACCTTAACAGGTCATCCCATGGACCAAGTGGTGGATATCCACAACCCAGCCACAAGGTCAACACAACCTCCAAGATTCTCTTTCTGACTCCAATAGTACATCACCTTCTCACACTGGGCCTTTGATGTTCAGATGATAGAGCAGGTAGTATCATCCATAATTTCCACAGGCACTTGTTTGCATTGTACCTGAGAACTGATCTTTCCCAGCACTTTAGTTATCCTAGTTAGCTTCATGGGCTGCCCATGACTCATGCCATGATGGCAATGATCTAGTGGAGAGGCATCTTGTCTATAACTAAAGGAACAGGAAAAATTTGAAAACCACTTAGTGCTTATTAATAGGTAAAACCTTACCAATTATTGAGTTAGGCTCTATGCTTTCAGAATGGAAGGTCTTCCCTACCCTCCTGCCATGCACCTCAGACACTAGAGACTGCATGGCCCTTTGCAAACATGATGCCAGATAAGGACTCCAGAGCTAGTCTACCCACTAGCAACTCAAGTAGTCAACCACATGAACCCAAGCTACCTGGGACCATGTAGCAACCTCTGACTGTGACCCCCAGAAAATGACCCCCAGAACCAGTACACTCACCCCCTGGCCTGCCATTCATACCACCTAACACACCATTGTGGGGACCTGCCCCACCGGGAACTTAGGTCACCTGTGAAGAGGTGGCCTGGAACTGAGGAAAGGCAAGTGTTCCCCAGCCTCCCTCTTACCTGGAGACAATCAGACGCAGTGGGGAGTCAAATCAAGCAAGAACTCATTTACTGATAGGCAGTAAACCTCTTTTATACCAGAAAACCTCAGAACCCTAGGAGGGGGTGAAGGAACCAACCAATCATTTTAAATGTCACCCTATTTACAAGTTATTTATGCCCTGACATCATCTACTGTTTTTTAGTATCTTATCTTAGCATAAATAACTTGAGCTAACTTCCTTTCTCACCATTTGTCTTTAATCTCCATACAAACAACCCAAACTAACTTCCTTTTAGCCATCCTTTGTATCTATTCTCTGCACAAACAGCTTAAACTAACTTCCTCTGGTACCATTTGTATCCACTCTCTGCACAAACAACTTAAAGCTTAAGCTCTGTTTATCTGAATTTCTCTTGGCACCCTCTTTGCAGCCCATGTATGCCCCATACACCATCTAAGGCAATGGGACATCCTGTGATAACCATCTAAGGAAGCAACCACCAGGGCCATTGCATATGCCTACCAGACTACCAGCCACCCCATCCATAATGACACTGTACAGACTGCCCTGCCCAGACTTGTGTTACATTTTTAGAGACCTGACACCAGATAGGAACTCCCAACCTAGCATCCACCTCATCCACCTTAGCCTGAGGGCTACATGGCTTCCTTTGTCCAATAGCCACAGAGCATTGCCAACTCCTCTGCCATAGAAGGACTATCTGTAGAATGGAATGAGCCATTCACAGACCTCAGAACAATCAGTAGTGAGAATCATCTATCCCTACAAAAGTTTTATTCCTAGGTTCAGAAGTTGCACCTATCCTTAACTAAGCAGAGACCATTACTTATACCCAATGTGTGCATCAATACAGAGTAGCCTATGACTAAACCCGACACATCATTCTGATGGTCTGTAATCTGACAAGTTGGACTAACAATAAACAATGATCTAAACATGAATTCAACAAAGGTGAGGTTAGATACCCATACTAGGTCCCATTGCAAAGAGCAAACATGAATAACCACAATGTAATGTTCCCTGAGAAATGCAACTTATCTAGTAAACAAGATGGTGATTTCAAAATGCGAATTGTAAACATGTTCAAGAATCCCAAAGAGGATTTGAATGAATCACAAAATAAAACGGCAGACACAGTTAAACAAAATAATGAAAGCAATTCAAGATGTAAAAATAGAATTTAATGGAAAGATAGAATCACTAAAGCAAAATGCTGTGCCCCCCACCAAAACAAAACAAAACAAAAAAACCTTCAGAAAGTTGAATACAAAACTCAGATGAAAGTTTCACCAATAGACTGTATAAAGTTGAAGTCTATAAAAACAAAACGAACAGTGGAGGGAAATGAAGAAAATTGTTCAAGACAAGAAAGTAGAAAAAGAATCAATAAAGAAAACCCAAGCTGTGTTAAACTGTAAATGAAGAATATAAGAACTTGAACAGGAACTTCAGAGACAAGCCTCATCAACCATATACAAGACATGGAAAAGAGAATCTCAGGCATGGAAAACAAGGTAAATAAGTGAATACCTTGGGGAAAGAAAATTTTAATGGCCATCACCCCAAAAAAGAACCAGGCACAAAAAAAATCCAAGTAATCTGGGACACTATGAAAAGAATAAATTTTAGGAAAATAGGAATAGAGGAAGAAGAAAAAAACAGGTGAAAGTCACAGAGAATATTTTCAAGAAAAACAGAAAAGAAAATTTCCTTAACCTAAATAAGGAAGTGTGTAATAAGACACAAAAAGCATACAGAACACCCAAAAGACTAGACCAGAAAAGAAATTCCCCACAACATATAATATATATAATAATCAAAACACTAAACATACAGAACAAAGAATAAATATTAAAAGCTACAAGGGAAAAAGACCAAGTAACATGTTAAGGCAGACCTCAGAGAATAACACCTGACTTCAGTGGAGACTGTTAGAGACAGAGGGGTCTTAACAGATATTCTATATACTCTAAGAGACCACAGATACCATCCAAGGCTATTACAACCAGCAAAACTTTGAATCACAAAAGATGGAAAAATGTTGTAGACTATTATTTTAAGATGTGTTACTTTTGTTTATGTTGCATTTGTTTTGCTCTGTGAATCTGTGTTACTTTGCCTGTCTAAAACATCTGACTAGTCTAATAAGGAACTGAGTGGCCAATAGCAAGGCAGGAGAGAGAGAAAGGCAGGGCTGGGAGACAGAGAAAATATATAGAAGAGAAATCTGGGAAGAAAAGAAGAAAGAAATGGAGGAGTGAAAGAATAAGTAGCCAGAGAAGGAGGAGGACTTTAGAAGCCAGTCACCCAGCTACACAGCAAGACATGGAGTAAGAGTAAGATTTACAGAAGTAAGAGAACAGGAAAAGCCCCAAGGCAAAAGATAGATGAGACTAATTTAAAGTTAAGGAAATGCCAAGCTAAGGCCAGGCATTCATAAGTAATAATAAGCCTCCATGTGTATTTATTTGGGAGCTTGGTGGCAGGCCCCTCAAAAGAGCAAAAACAAACAACAACAGAAAAAGAAAGACATTCTACCCTAAGCTGAATTTAAACAGTATCTATTTACAAATTCATCTCTACAAAAGGCACTAGAAGAAAGACTTCAACATGAAGAGGTTAACCATACCCAAGAAAAAATAAGGAATACATAATTTCAAAGCAGCAAATCCAAAGAGGGGAAAAAACAAGCTTCACAAAAATAGGAAGTAGCAAACACTGTTCATTGATAATTTTCAAGATCAGTGATTTCAATTCCCCAGTAAAATTCCAAGACACAGATTAAGAGATTGGGTACAAAACCAAGATCCACCCTCCGTAGCATCCAATAAACACACCTTACTTCAAGGATAGACATTGTCTGAGGGGAAAGGTATGGAAAAAATACTCCAAGAAAATGGACCCCAAAAAAAGCCAGTGTAGCCATATTAACATCTGACAAAACAGACTTCAAAGCAAAACTAGTCAGAAGATATATGGAAAGACACTATATACTCATTAAATTTAAAAGCCACCAAGAGGACATTGCAATTCTTAACATTTATGCACCAAACACAAGGGTATCCAAGTTTATAAAAGAAACAGTATTACATATAAAATCACATACTCACCATCACACAATAATAGTGGATGACTTCAATACCCCACGCTTGCCAATAGACATGTCGTGCAAACAATAACTAAACAGAAAAAAGCTGGAGATAAGTGACATCATAAACCAAATTGATCTAACAGATATTTACAGAAAATTTTACCCAAACACAAATGAACGTGCTTTACTTTCAACTTCTCAAGTAATTATCATCGAAATGGACCACACATATTTGGACACAAAGTAAGTGTTAACAGACACAAGAAAATTGAAATAACACTCTTCATTCTCTTTGACCACCACAGATTAAAGCTGGATGTCTCCAACAACAGAAAGCTAACAAACTTATTGAGACTGAGCAAATCAATATTGAAAGAAAAATAGGTCAAGAAAGAAATTAAGAACAAAATGAAAACTTTGTAGAACTGAATGAAAATGAAAACACAAGGAGTCCAAACATATGGGTCACAATGAAGGTGGTTTTAAGAAACATGTTCATAGCACTGAGTGATTATATTAAAAAAAAATTGGAGCATTCTCATATCAGTAACTTAAGGGTACACCCTAAAGCTCTAGAACAAGAAGTAACACCCAAGGGGGTTGGGGATTTAGCTCAGTGGTAGAGTGCTTGCCTAGCAAGCACAAGGCCCTGGGTTCGGTCCTCAGCTCTGAAAAAAAAAAAAAAGAAAAGTAAAGAAAAGAAAAAAAGAAGTAACACCCAAAAGGAGTAGACAGCAAAAAATAATCAAATGCAGGGCAAAAATGAATAAAATAGAAACAAGCAAACAAAAAACAATACAAAGAATCAATGAAACAACAATAAAATATTTGCAAACCCAATACAGGAACACATCATCAAAAGAATCACCCACCATGATCAAGTAGGCTTCATCCTAGACACATAGGAATGGCTCAGCTGTCAATGTAATCCATCATATAAACAAATTCAAAGGAAAAATAAACCCACATGACCATCTCATTAGATGCAGAAAAGGACTTTGAAAAAATTCTAACACCATTTATGATAAAAGTCCTGGAGAGATTAGGGATACTGGGGACACATCTAAACATAATAAAAGCAACAAACAGTAAGCTGATAGCCAACATCAAATTAAATGGGGAGAAACTCAATGCAATTCCACTAAAATCAGAAATAAGACAAGGTTGTTCATTCTCTCCATATCTATTCAATATAGTGCTTGAAGTTCTAGCTAGTGAATTAGACAACTGAAGGAGATCAAGGGAATACAAATTGAAAAGAAAGAAGTATCTGTTTGCTGATGATGTAAGAGTATGCAAAGTGACTCTAAAAATTCCACATGAAATCACCTACAGCTGAAATGAAAGTGAGAAATGGACTGAGAAAGAAATCAGAGAAACAGTAAGCTTTGCAATAGTCTGGAAAAAAAAAGATAAAATATTTGGGAATAACTCTTAACCAAGCTAGTGAAAGACTTATATAATTAAAAACTTTAGGATATTGAAAAAAGAAATTTAAGAAATATGAGAAGATGGAAAGATCGCCCATGCTAATGGTAGGTAGAACTAATTTAGTGAAAATGACCATACTGCCAAAAGCAATTTACAGATTCAATGTAATCCACTTCAAAATTCCATCACAATCCTTCACATACCTTGGAAGCATAATTTTAACCTTCATATGGAAACACAAAAAAAAAAAAAACAAGATTGCTAAAACAATCCTGGGTAATAAAAGAATGGCTTTTGCTCTTTTACTGTTGTACTACAGAGCCATGGTAATAAAAACAGAGTGGTATTGGCATAAAAATAGACATATTGATCAATGGAATTGAAATGGAGATTCAGATGTAAGTCTACACACATCTATGAACACCTGAATTCTGAGAAAGAAGCCCAAAATAGTCAAATAATGTGAGTTATGACAGAAACAGCCAGCTGCCTAGACAATAGATAATCACCTGAGGTTGATGTTGGAGCATCATCTTCGGCCCACAGGCTTAGCACATCTGCCAGACTCCTCTGTGAAGCAGGATTTTCTAAAGAGCTTTCCTATCTTGTCTTGGCAAGGATTGGTAGTACTTTGTTTTGTGCCCTGCTTGTCCATTTTGGACAGCATACTGTCAGCAGTTGATGCGACTGCATTTTCTTACCCAGTGGCTAACTTTTACAACAATGAAAGTAAACTTCATATGGAGTTTCTTCAGTGCCCATCATCTCCTCTTTGTGTGTTTTCAGGAGTAATTTGTAATCCCCAACAAGGCACTCAAATTTTGGCACTCAAATTGACCAACCTTTTTAATGCAAATGATCAAACAAATAATATTCATAATTGATGTTATATAAATCCCATCAACATTAATTATCTTCTCATTTAATTGTTCCATTTTCAGACTGCCTAATGTGTTATCAAACAAAGACCAAATTCCATCCATTGTAAAAATGTTTCCCATTTTTTTAATGTAGGACAAAAATTCTCTTTTAATTAATTTCTCCCTTTAAGATATCTTAATTGACTCACCAAGTATGCTGACTGTGCAGAACAATAGAAGTCCAAGGAAATTTCAAAGCAGCTACTTAGTGTGGTAGCAGTCCATGATGGAAATCCAGAGAGAGCCCACCACCCACCAGGAGAGAAAAAGCCAAAGAGACTCTGGCCCATGTGGGGCAGAGATCTGGCCACATGTAGGTCCAGCCTGACCCAGAGGCCTGCAAGGACACAAGGGGCTTTTTAGTGAATTTTTGTCATAAACGTTGGGTTGCCAAATGTAACACAAATTGCTAAACTATCTTCTTAATAAAAAACCTGGAGCCAGATATTGGGGTAAAAACTGAGAGATCAGAAAAGCAGAAAGAAGCCAGTCACATTCTTTTTTTTTTTCTAGTATCAATTTATACTTTAATAGTTTATTTTATATATGCAATTATGTATGTTAGAGTGATAATCCCCTGAGATGTTTAAGAGTATTTGATTTTCACATAGTGTATTCTAGGTAGTACAAAAGGTATTCATTATATGTTTTTTTTTATATCATTTTTTTAATTTTAATTTATTTTGCAATACAATTCAGTTCTACATATCAGCCACGGATTCCCTTGTTCTCCCCCCTCCCATCCCCCTCACCTTCCCCCCAACCCCCCCCATTCCCATCTACTCCAGGGCAAAGCCTTCTCCACAGCCACAGACTGAGGTCAACCTGGTAGACTCAGTCCAGGTAGGTCTAGTCCCCTCCTCCCAGGCCGAGCCAAACAATCCTGCATAGGCCCCAGGTTTCAAACAGCCAACTCATGCAATGAGCACAAGATCTGGTCCCACTGCCTGGATGCCTCCCAAACAGATCAAGCCAATCAACTGTCTCACCCATTCGGAGGGCCTGATCCAGTGGGGACCCCTCAGCCATTGGTTCATAGTTCATGTGTTTCCATTCATTTGGCTATTTGTCCCTGTGCTTTATCCAACCTTGGTCTCAACAATTCTCGCTCATATAAACCCTCCTCATTCTCGCAAATTGGACTCCCAGAGATCCACCCAGGGCCTTGTCATGGATCTCTGCATCCAGATCCCTCAGTAGTTGGATGAGGTTTCTAGCACATCAATTAGGGTGTTTGGCCATCCCATCACCAGAGTAGGTCAGTTCGGGCTGTCTCTCGACCATTGCTGGCAGTCTGTTGTGTGGGTATCTTTGTGGATTTCTGTGGGCCTCTCTAGCACTTTGCTTCTTCCTATTCTCATGTGGTCTTCATTTACCATGGTCTCCTATTCCTTGTTCTCTCTCTCTGTTGTTGATCCAGCTGGGATCTCCCGCTCCCCCAAGCTCTCTTTCCCTCGACCCTCGCCTTTCATTACCCCCACTCATGTCCAGGCTGTTCATGTAGATCTCATTCCATTTCTCTGTCATTGGGCGATCCCTGTGTCTTTCTTGGGGTCCTGTTTTCCAGGTAGCCTCCCTGGTGATGTGAGTAGCAGACAAGTCATCCTTGTTTCATGTCTAGTATCCTGCTATGAGTGAGTACATACCATGTTTGTCTTTCTGAGTCTGGGTTACCTCACTCAGGATGATTTTTTCTAGATCCATCCATTTGTCTGCAAACCTCATGATGTCATTGTTTTTCTCTGCTGAGTAGTATTCCATTGTGTATATGTACCACATTTTGTTTATCCATTCTTCAGTTGAAGGGCATCTAGGTTGTTTCCATGTTCTGGCTATTACAAACAATGCTGATATGAACATAGCTGAACAAGTGCTCTTATGGTGTGGTTGAGCATTCCTTGGGTATATGCCCAAGAGTGGTATAGCTGGATCTTGGGGGAGATGGATTCCCAATTTTCTAAGAAAGCGCCATATTGATTTCCAAAGTGGTTGTACAAGCTTGCATTCCCACCAGCAGTGGAGGAGAGTTCCCCTAGCTCCACATCCTCTCCAGCATAAGGTGTCTTCAGTGTTTTTGATCTTAGCCATTCTGACAGGTGTAAGGTGGTATCTCAGAGTTGTTTTGATTTGCATTTCCCTGATGATTAGGAATGTTGAGCAATTCCTTAAATGTCTTTCAGCCATTTGAGTTTCCTCTGTTGAGAATTCTCTGTTTAGTTCTATAGCCCATTTCTTAATTGGACTGTTGGCCATTTTGATGTCTAATTTCTTGAGTTCCTTATATATTCTGGATATCAGTCCTCTGTCAGATGTGGGGTTGGTGAAGATCTTTTCCCATTCTATAGGCTGTCTCTTTGCCTTGTTGACCGTATCCTTTGCTCTACAAAAGCTTCTCAGTTTCAAGAGGTCCCATTGATTGATTGTTTCTCTCAGAGTCTGTGCTACTGGTGTTCTATTTAGGAAGTGGTCTCCTATGCCAATGCGTTCAAGACTACTTCCTACTTTCTCTTCTAGCAGATTCAGAGTAGCTGGATTTATGTTGAGGTCCTTGATCCACTTGGACTTAAGTTTTGTGCACGGTGATAGATATGGATCTATTTGCAGCCTTCTACATGTTGATATCCAGTTTTGCCAGCACCATTTGTTGAAGATGCTTTCTTTTTTCCATTGTGCACTTTTGGCTTCTTTGTCAAAAATTATATGTTCATAGGTGTGCGGATTAATGTCAGGGTCTTCAATTCGATTCCATTGGTCCACATGTCGGTTTTTATGCCAGTACCAAGCTGTTTTTATTACTGTAGCTCTATAGTAGAGCTTGAAGTCAGGGATCGTGATGCCTCCAGAAGTTGTGTTATTGTACAGGATTCCTTTGGCCAGCCACATTCTTACCACTTGGAAATCCTCAGCCAAAGAAACCTACTTCCTGTATACCCACGCCTATATGCCTTTCTGTTCTGCATCTCACTTCTTCTCTCTGCCCAGCTACATCATCATAATAGATGCTTTTTCCTGCAGCTGATGGGAATAAGTGCAGAGATCCACAGCAGGACAATGCATAGAGAATGAGAAACTTTGAAATACTCCATTCTAAAGTTGATGCCTCCCTCTTCATGGCTCAGGGAACTTTATAGAAGAAGAGGCAGAAAGAGTGTAAGAGCCATTAGGGATTGAGGACACTAAGGAAATAAGACCTTCTAGACACAACAGGACTGATGCAAATATGAACTTAACAGAGACAGTGGTAGCATGCACAGAGTTTGCACAAGTTTAAGACTGATGGGGTCCCAAAGCTGAAAGGGAAATGGACATAAGCCCCCATCCATTACCTAGAATCTATCTTTAATTTATAATCACTTGCAAACAAAAAATTATTTTTCTCCAATATAATCTCACTGGGTATACAAACTACTCTTCCTGGAATGCCTCTTGCTCAGTAGTAGATGACCAGCACAAAATGAAAAGAATGTAATTTTTTTGGAGGTTTTTTGGTAATATCATAATGCTCTGTTGTCTGGGTAATTTCCTTCTTTCTTTTTTCCTTACCATATAGGTCTTTTGCTTATATATTAAGGTTCCTGATTTTGTGCTTTTTGTTGGATTTCTGTGTTTGCTAATGAGTCATAAAAATAAGCAAAGTAAAATTAATTATAAAAACAAACAAGAAATTAGACTATCAAGAATAAAAAATTAAATGTATAACATTAAATACTCAATGTCCAAAAATTATTTTAAAATTATTTTCTCTGTAATTTATAATCTTTGATAAAAACCATATGATGTTAAAAAAAATTCTTTTTTCTTAGTTCTGAAAATAGAAATCAGGCCTTGATTTAAATTGAATTAAACCCCAGATCTATAAATCTGATTACTGACTACAAAAGAGAGAGCTGTGGGAAATAGATTTTTTTCTATTTTACCTTGTCATTATAACAGAGAAAGACCTTAGAAGAGCTATTGAAAGAAGATATGGAGTCCCTAAAACAGTCTAATATTTTCTGTTTCCATGACATGGTCATTCAAAACACTCCCTTTATCATTGACAATGGATCCATTGGACTGGAGTATGGTCTGTATATATATTGTCAACTTGACACAAGCTAGTGCCATCTGAGAAGAAGGGACTTCACTTAAGAAATGTTTCCCTTATATGGGCTTATAGGCAAGCCCATATTAATGACTGTTGTAAGACAGCCCAGCTCACTGTGGATGGTGAAACCCCTAGGAAGGGGATCCTGTACTGTATAAGAAAGCAGATTGAGCAAGCCATGAGGAGAAAGTCAATAAATAGCATTCTGCCATGGCCTCTGCTTCAGTTCTTGCATCCTGGTTCATACATTCAATTCTTCCCCTTACTTCTCTCAGTAATATACTGTGTCCTGAGAGTTGTAAGATAAAATAAACCCTTTCCTCTCCAAGTTGACTGTTGTCCATGAAGTTTTATCACAGCAATAGAAACCTACCTAAGATAGAAATTGGTACCAGAGAGCAGAATATTGCTTTGACATACTTGATCATGTTGTTATAGGATTGTAAAGAAGTTTGGAATTTCAGGGCTGGAAAAGTCACCTGGTATTCAGAGCTTCGTAAGATGTTGGAGGAACTTGGAAGATAATGCTTAGAGGACTGTAGATTATGGAGGCCTGGTTTCTAACATTTGAGAAGAAGGCAAAGACTTTATCAGATCATTTATATGATGTTTTGGATTAACAATCTGGGAAAGCAGAATCTCTGTTTAACTGGGACAGTTGATGCTATAGTGATTTACCATCACTGTGGTGGGAAGTGTTTTCTCAGGGTCAGCACACAGAGTTGTATCCCAGAATGTCTGAGAATGTTTCATGCTGATGTAACAAGCTGACAAGGGGCAGTTGCCCTGGTAAGGTTTTTGATTGTTTGTTTGTTTGTTTTTGTTTTGTTTGGTTTTTTTTTTTTTGTCAACTTGATGTAAGCTAGAGCCATTTGAGATGAAGCTTCATTTAAGGAAATAACGTCCATTAAACTGACACATTGATAAGTATGTCAGACATTCTTTTGATTAATAATTGATATGGAGAGACTATCCCAGTATAAATAGTGCTATGCCTAGGCAAGTGGTACTGGGTTGTATTAAAAAGCAGATTGAGAATGCCATGGAGAGCAAGTCAATAAGCAGCACTCCTCTATGGCCTCAACACCAGTTCCTGTCTCCAAATTCCTGCCCTGAGTTACTGCCTTGGATTCTTGTGACTATGGAATAAAAGTCAAACAAACCTTCTCCTCTCTAAGGTTTTTTTTGTCCTAGTGTTTTATCATAGCAGTAGAAACCTAAACAAGATAGAAATATTATATGATAATCCTATGCCTAGGGAACAAAGCATTTACATGGCTAGACAGTGAGCATTGGTCTTATTCAATTTGCCATTTGCAGAAGAAGAACAGCCATGTCAGAAAAAACCGGCTGACAAGACAAGATGGAATTAATTCATGTCAATAAAATTATAGTAGACTGGTACCAGAACACTGAATTTTTAATTTTTGTTGAAGAATGTAGCTGTCAAACACTATGCATTATTTCTTGATTTTTTTTCTTGATTTCTTTACTCTGAAAGGTAGATTTCTTAGAAAGTCAATGGTTAGAATCATTGTGTAGCTAAGAAGAAACAAGGTAATATATGTTAGCTGGAGAATGTGCTGAACTTAAAACGTGTTTTGATACATAGTAATCACAGAAGATACCTCTTAATTCTATCAATAATATTCATTTGTCACCATAACAATAGCCTGGCTGCCCTTTCCAAAGAGATATTTGCAGTAACCAATGGTGCAAAATAGGATTGTATGATTCCAATCAACCCTCTATTAGTTATGAACTGATTCCTAGTTCCGTCTCTCATTGCTGGAGACTGTGAGGACCTTTGTGTGTAACCAACAACCTTTGATGCGCAAGCCTCAGCAAAAATAAGTTTCTCTATCACTTCCTTGTTATGAAATTGGAAGTTAAAAGACCTAAGTATTACCCACCATTTCATTTTTTAATATATAAAAGACACAGAGTCCAGAAGAGGGTTCAAATCAGCTTTACTAAAGGATGGATGCACACAGCTGAAGCCTGAGGCCCAAGTGGTGTTTCTTTCTTCTTCTCTGAAGTGATAACTGCTGAGCTCCTCTGGGCTCACTCATGAACTTATCTACCCAGTCAGAGACTGAGGCTGGAATGTAGAAAACAAATCTTGGATGGGTCCAACATGTGCAGGTACTGCTGATTCCATTTATGGCATATAGACTGGAAGTCCAAAAGCAGGTCCAAGACAGACAGGGAAAGAGAGAAGAAGCAGGAAGATAAGTAAGCATCAACCTTCAGCAACTATCTTCCCAAAGTAGAGAAAATTTGCCCAAAGATGCTCAAATCCCATCATCTACAACAATCCCAAGAACCACTCCAGACATGAAAGCATCTCTGAGTACTTGCTCTTTATTGGCATTATTGTGGGAGAGCCTTTCTCCATTCGACTCAGCAGATAGAAAGAGAAGTCTCATGGAAAGGATGACAGTTAAGAGTTTGACTGCTCTTACATAGGAAGACTTTATTTTGGCTAGCAGTGGGGTTTTTTTTGTTTTTTGTTTTTTTGGGTTTTTTTTTGTGTGTGTATGTGTGTGTGTGTGTGGCGGCAATTTCTGGCACTGTGAAATAATTATACTACTTTTCTGCTTATTCTGTTTTTCTAGGTCTCTAGATTTCTTCATATCATTAATTTGATCGTACCTTTTTATATAAAAATATGTTTTCAATGCTCATACTAATGGTTGGGCCTCAGTAGCTTCATTAGAATGTGAATCTCCTTCATTAACTGTGATTCTTTTCAAACTTTCATCACTAGAAGTGAACTTATTTCCTGGTCCTAACATGCATTCTCCTTAGTTTCCAATAGATTGACTCTACAGCTTTATCTTAAATATAACTGAAGTACTGAAAAACTTTCTTTATCCCAGAATAATTATTAGGGATTCTGTTATATTAACATATTAAACAACTGTATGTTGACATAGAAATGCAAATTTCACTATACTAAGATACTGCTCCATCACAGTAATATGGCTTCCATATATTTTATAATTGAGTGACATTGAGTCATTGTAAATCCTCCCCAGAGTTTAAGAATATTAGACAAACTACAAAATATACTACAAATATATAACATTATACATTATGGTTCAAGCTAAGATGGAAATATATAATACTTTACCTACATCTTTCTAATTATATAGCTTATACTATCAGTAAATACAGGTTGTGTATATATGTACTAGTTCAGTGTATGTATGAGTGTGCGTGTATGTGTGTGTGTGTGTGTGTGTGTGTTCAAATCTACAAATATAAACATGGTATCTTCATAGAAATTTTGTATCTTTGAGGTTATAGGCTTTTCCACCATAATATTTAAGAGAGAAAGGAACAACAAACAAGCATAAATAATTTATGTGAAAGTTGTGTAGGGTTTATCTATAGACACATATACATGTATTATTACCTAAATACCCATATATCCATAATATACTAATCTACTCTCACCTGAATCAGAATTTTATTATGTTCTACACTGACCACCAGCCTCACTATATTATATACCATCTTCTGGAACAATTGTTTTTTCCTTATTTGATTCAGGCAAGCAATCACAGCCTTCTAACGCTATAATGAATATATTTTTAAGATTCTGATTCTATGTAAATGAAATAACATTTTAGGGTACCAATGTCACTTTTGATATCCATTGCTTAAAGTCATCAGGACCTATTCTTCCCTTACCTATTAACAGATGTTTTTGAAAATAGTATTCAGTTTTTATTTAAAATGAGAAATGTATTACTTCTAGAATTTAAAAATATTAATTTTAACATGTTTTTGAAATATGAAGGCTAAATGATTTACCTCAGATAAAATTTTAAAGAAAGTGGGAAGCAATTCGAAGAGCGACTATTTTGAGTCCACTACTGAGAACTCCTACGTCAATAACAGTGAAACAACTCCAAAGTCATATGAGAAAAAAGTGGAAAAATTACAACTTCACTAGAAAAATTTTCTGCCTACAAACTTCCAAAGTAAAATTTTTACAGGTTCTACCAAAGGTAAACGCATTTCTATATGAGTACAAATCACTGAATGCCTTTAAGAAGAAAGCTCTGCAGATGGAATAGCAAGTGCATGGTACAACTCAAAGGTTCCTGAGCTGACAAATGACCCCGAGCATACTGAACTAGGCAGATTGGAATGCCCACTTTGAAATCAGTTGGTGATAGTGTTGAAATTTTACTAGAGTTAGGGAGAAATGATGTATTTTTATAGCTGAAGGTAATTGAATGTTTTAATATAGATGGAAATCCTATATTCTATGCTGTAAACTCAGTACTACTTTCTTTCTTTTCTCTGATCAGTGTTGGTAAGCACTCTTAACAGAAAACACAAGGCCCTTTCTTTCACGAATTTAATGACACAAAGGAATGTACTTCAAGATTTCTCCCCTCACTTATCTTCTTTACCAAAGCTGAATTAATATGTCATCTGATGGTCCCTTCACTCTTTTCAATGGATGACCCAATTATGAATAAAATAAGATCTTAAGTAAACCCAGCAAAGAAAGGCCATCATGAAAATCAAGAAGACATCTATTGTGTCTCTTTCCCCCCTGTTTTTCTGTCCTTGCCTCCCCCACCCACACAGACATGAACACATACTCATATGCATAGACACACATACATAAACACACATGTACACAGAGGCATTCAAAGAATTATACACATAATCACCAAACAAAACGTATACACATACAGAGACTTACATACACATATATATACACACATACACCAGAGACATACACAGACACACATATATACATATGTATAGACCCACATACACATATGTGTACACACAAATGCACATACAGGCATGCATAGATTACACACAGACACAAAAACACACACAGGTACACATATGTACAGACATACACATACACATATACACTAAAATATATCATACAGTAATAGACATACACATAGAAACAAACACTGACATATATGCAAATATATACACTCATGGATACACACACACACACACACACACACACACACACACACACACATGCACATATCCACCAACACTCTTACATACATACACAGTTTGAGGGTTTTTTTCATAGAATCACAATGAATGTTGTGAAGGATCAAAAGTATTTTACTTCGAAGTTTTTCTGCTGTCATTAGAATCACTGAAATGTGCTGTTGTGGAATTGGAGAGCAGGAGAGCAGCTCCTTACATTGTTGAATGTCCTGCTCCACTATCACTTCCACACGAAAGACCATCTGTCCACAAGTGTCATCAGAGTTCTTCTTTGGTGCCTTTCATCTTTCCAACCCATCTTCCTTCACTCCAAGTAGTAAACAATATGTAATTAACTAGTTAATCTTTGTAGTATTTCTTTCCTTTCAAAATTCAAATTTCAAATTTCACTTTCTTTTCAAAACATGTTGCTTATCCAGGCTAAATCCATGGGCATAACAAAAATGAAACTGTTAGATTATCATGTCTAAATGTTGAAGGTGCTCTTCACATGCCAACTCAGTGTTCTCTGTCTGCATCTCCAATTCAAGCATCTGTTTGGACAACTTACAACTTGTTTTTACTAATTTTCTATATGATATGCAGATAGACAGTTACAAAGTATGGGATTGCTTAGCCAAACATATGTTTTATAAAACTGATGCCATTATATTAAAAAAAACTTCTGATACATCTTTGTGCACTAGTTTCATAATATATATATATTTAAATGATTCAATGGTACATCTTTCATTAAAACAAATGTTTACCAACATTCTTTGAATATAAAAATACTTTTTAAAAA
This sequence comes from Peromyscus californicus insignis, assembly GCF_007827085.1. Lineage (NCBI taxonomy): Eukaryota > Metazoa > Chordata > Mammalia > Rodentia > Cricetidae > Peromyscus > Peromyscus californicus. The sequence goes on along the minus strand of NW_026294573.1, from coordinate 76,901,142 downwards.
CTGAAAGAAAAGCCCACCGTAAATTTAGTTGTATAAACATTTCTTAGAGAATGCTGTTTTCATTAAGAATTATATTGAAAATCATTCTCTTAGACTTAGACTAAAACTCTATTAACTATTTCATAATGCTGACAATGACAAAGAAACAGGAAAAGGTAATTCACTCTGATGTAGGAAGAGGAAAATGTCTACACAACAATAAAAATAATATAACTTTGGTTTCTTAAAGGCTACCTTTCTAACATATAAATACAATAACCTTATTTGATTTAAACTGATAGTAATTATATAGAAGTACAGAAAGCCAAGTTAAGGGTTTGGCATACAAACCCATGACCATTTGGAACATGGTAACTACTGAAAAACAAGTAATATTAATATTGAATGCATCCTTTATTCTCATCAGGGAATCCCAACAAGTACACAAAAATGTTGACCTCTAAGATACCCACTTCTTCAGGGGACAGTAGTATTCATAGTGAAACTGCTCAAATTCTGGTTTTTGCATAAGAAGGAGAGATCAATACCTGACTCTAGAAGGAGGAGGAGCAGGGGAAATACAAATAACATCAGTCCCAGGCCCACCACAAGGAGTCTGGAGCAGCGCTTGACTATAGGGTTGACCCAGATACGGCCGGTCAGGATGGAATAGCTCCATGACAAAGCTTGACGAGCTTCCTTCGGCTCCTCCTCTTCAGCCATCAAAAAGGCATTTTCATCTGCTTCTAGTTCCTCAAATGAATCTGTGTCTTCTCTTTCTAATTCGAGCCAAGATGGACAATCAAAAAGCATGTCAATTTCATCCTCATCCACTGCGGTAGGGAGCAGCCTGGCTCTGGGATTGTATACTAGTTCAGGGATGGTCAAGGAGTCTTCTTTTACTTTATCTTCCTTGTCACTCAGAGGATCTGCACTCCGAGCTCCCTTCACTGGTGAACTGGCAATCAGCGGCTCAGAAACATCCGCTTTAGGCAGTGGGGTACCTGGAAAGAAGCATTTTATAAATTTTAAATTTCATATTTTCTTGTTTCACAAAAATCTAGATGTGGAGTTCAAGGTATACATGAAACTGTTCTGAGGAATGTTGACTTTAAACAAAATCAGGTTAGTAAGAGACCTTACACTGTAAGTTCTTGGCTTAATAAGATACACCTAAAATAACAGTGACCAAAGGTTGTGAACACATTTAGGTTTGTGACTCTGGTCTGTAGACCTCTGACTATGGGCAGGTTTTCAAAAATAATCTGTCCTTAGTGCATGAGCTGGCAGTTTGGAACCTGGGGCCTGTGCAGGGACACTGCTCAGCCTGGGAGGAGGGGACTGGACCTGCCTGGACTGAATCTACCAGGTTGAGCTGAATCCCCAGGGAAGTCCATGCCCTGGAGGAGATGAGAATGGGGGGTGGGCTGGGGGGAGGGGGAGAGGGGCGGGGAGGTGGGAGGAGGGAGGACAGGGGAATCTGTGACTGATATGTAAAATTAAATCAATTTATAAAGTAAAAATAATAATAATAATAATAATAATAATAATCTGAACATAACTCAGCCATACATTATAACTCTGAGTGAAGTCTTGTAGTATTCAACACTATATAGCCCAATAGAGTATTTTTAAGAGAATACTAGAGTAAAACTATAGAATCTACTGTCCAAGAATAATCATATTATACTTCTGAGACATATTTTCTAGTCTTCATCCTAGACACAATTCTGGAATTTTTGTTTGCTGTATTGAATGAAATTTCCTCCAAATGAAAACATTACACCTTGGAGAGAAGCTTTTTAAGGGTCAAGATGGTCTAAGGCAGTGGTTCCCAAACTTTCTAATGCTCTGACCCTTTAATACATTTCCACTTGTTGTGATGATCCCCATTCATAAAATTATTCTGTTGCTACTTCATAACTGTAATTTTGCTACTGCCATGAATGGTATTGTAAATATCTGATATGTGACCCATATGGGGGTCACAATCCATAAGTTGAAAACTGCTGGTCCAAAGGGGTACTCAGTAAGACTCAGGAACTAAACAACTCCAAACCTTCAGAAAGTCCCTGAAACTGACCAGATATGTGAGGCCTCTCCTTCTCCAAGCTTATGTAACAGTAAAGATGGCTAAAAGATGCTCCTCGACAAGTTGAGTTGCTGAGAAAAGTCTTAGACCAACTGAGTTTACTGGAAGAGAAGGACCAGTTAAACTGTCTGGGAAAGGTTCAGACTGACTGAGATACCTGGAAGAGACATTCTCTAACCCGGTCAAACTGCCTAAAAGACATGCAATGGACTCCCATATTCCAGCTTTTGTGAGCTTTCATCAATACTGGGATGGATTTTTAATGATGCAGCTGTCTTTGAGTAAATTCTGTTCCTATAAGTAACCCCTCACCATTATTCCTGTAAATAACCCCACTAAACTCATTGGTTAACCAAGTTAGATTTTGGTAGCACCCTTAAATTAATTTTTCATGGGTCTATATCTGGGATGAGTGTCATACTACACAGATACTAAATACAAATTGACAATCTGATGCATGAACCCAAAATCTGAAAGGCTCTGACATTCAAAAATGTTTCCCATAAAAATGTTCAGAAATTTGAGTCCTGTAGAAGGTCTTGGATTTTGGAGAATTTTTAATCTCAAGTTTCCAGTTTAAAGACAGTCAATTAGTAAACTCTAAAAAATATTCCCAAATTTAGGGAAACTCTCTGAAATCTGAAATACTTGTATACCAAGATATTTGGGTGAAGAATATTTAATCTGTAATTGTAGCCACACTGTGTTCACAAAGTCACCATTTGCTCTTAAAAGCTCTTAAATTAAAATTTATCATTTAAGTTTGGACATTTTTATTTGGAAACTTGTGCTTTGTTAACATGGAAAATAAGTTGTTCTTAGTCTGATTGTAGGAGAAAAAAATGTCCCAGGAGCTACTTTTACACATAAAGTTTATTTCCATCGTGTTTCAGTCCATTTCCCTTAGATGTATATCCAGAAGGCAAACTGCTTGATCAAAGGGTATATCCTTTAAATTTTTCATTGGGAAAGATAGATGTGTTTCTCAACACATGGAAAATGCAGCTACCTCCTTTCAACCTTAGAAGCTGGGTTTCCTTACTGAGCCTTAAGTTCTTAATGAGAACTAAACAAAATATCAAAGGTATTTTCTCTAGGATAAACCAGCACCAACTAGCCAAACAAACTGGTAAATGTGAAACAGAAAATATTTCACAATTTCTTTGTCATCAAGATATGTAGGAATGAGCTTTTTTTGCTTTTATCTTTCAAAAATCAACAGATTTTTTTTTTTTGGTACATCTGAGGAAAGAGCAGCACCCAGTCTTAATGAAAAGGACCATTAAAAATAATCCCTGAAAACATTCAAATAACATTACAGACTGAGTAGGTATACACACACACACACACACACACACACACACACACACACACACACCACGCACATGTATACCAACAAATAAAGAAAAAGTGATCATGAATTTTGAAGAGATCAAGGGGAAGAAATGGAAAGGGGAAATGATATAAATATAGTCTCAAAAAATTAAAATAATTCATATACTAAGCATCAGAAAATATGTTCAGCATCATAAATCATCAAGGAACTACAAATCAAAACTACAATATACAGAACTTCAGGGCTACTAGTATATTAATCTTAAAAAAATAAGTGTTAGAGAGAATATGGAGAAATTTGAACTTCATATATTGGAAAAAGGAATGTAATACGCTCAGTCATTATGAACAAAATGTTGGTGGTTTCTCAATGAGTCAAATCTAGAATCATCTATCATATGACCCAGTAATTCCACTCATAGGTACATTCTCAAAAACAAAACAAAACAAAAAAAAAACTTGAAATAAGTACTCCAAAATTTTTATTCACAGATGTTCATAGCAATTCAATGCAAATTGTTAAAAAATAAAAATGCCCCTGATATTTTTCAGTGGATGCCTGTATAAAGAAAGTGTGGTCTATCTATTCAACAAAGATCCGACATATAAAACAGCAACGTGCTGATCAACCATACAGCATAGAAACACATCAGCACTATATGCTCAGTGAAGGAAGCCAGACACAAAAGGTCACCTAATCTATGTTTTCATTGAAATAGCAAATGTATGGAAAATCACAGAAACAGAAAGCATTATGGTGTCACAAAGAACTATGGGAGGAAAGAAATGTACAGTAACTGTAACAGTACTGCTTAAGAGTTTAATTTTCCTTATAGGTGATGAAAATGTGTGGCACTAGATAGAAGAATTAGTTGCCTGCCAGTGGTTATGTCCTAAATGCCAGTGAATTGTTGGTTTAAAATAGTTCACACTTTGTTAAATAAACTGCATCTCAGTGAAGAAAAGGATATAAACCATAAATTTTTTCCTCTCATATAAGGCTCTGTGAAAACTGAAGGGAGTATATAGACATAGATTAGGGGAGTTGGAAAGTGTTGTGGCTTTTAGGAATGTTCAGTGTCTTTATAAGGGGTTTTTCTCCTTAGCAGGAGGCTCTCTGGACTCTTCTGTTTAGAAAACAGTGAAATCTTGCATCAAGTATGAATGGTTCACTGCTACTGCGAGACTATCTCCTCTTGCTTTGTTTTGTTTGTCTGGTCATAAATAAGGTACTGTAGAGCGGCCCCAAAACAGCCTGACCACACAGCTGCCATGACAGGCTTAGAGGCCCAGACAAGGCTTCTGGCAGATTCCACCCAGTGGGGCCTGCATCTAAGGGGATACCTGAAGCCCAGACACAGCTTCTGGCAGGCAACACCTGGACCCTGGAAGAGCCATAAGCTAAACCTATCCAGTAGGGCCTGCGTCTAAGAGGAAATACCTGACATTCTAAACATTCCTTATACCCCCTAGACAAATGTCAGCCAATCAGGATCCTGAGCCTTGGAAATCCCCTCACCCCAACCTCTGCTATGATAAAAAAAAAAAAAAACACCCGCCTTGCCTGGGCTCTGGGCTCTCTGCTCTCACTGTTGTGGAGGACAGAGGGCCCAAGCTCTGAGCTTGAAATAATAAAGGCTCTTTGCTTTTACATGCGGGATTCAGTCTCCATGGTGGTGTTTTTGGGGTCCCCGCAATCTGGGCATAACAGTACATGCTCTTCTTTTGTTTATAAAATTTTCATATCCTCCTTTACTATTCCACTTTCTGTATCTTCTGCTTTCTCTATCCTTCTCCTATAATCAGGGTAAGGGGAATCTTGAGCTTGCAGAATACAGCATGTTTTGATGGCAATCCCATACTCCAGCTGCTTAGACCAAGACCTTTAATCTCCTTACTGAAACTCATGCTAGGCCTGTGGTTGGCTTCTGTATATCTGCCTTCAGAATATGCCCTGAATCACATGTCCAGGACAACTTCTTAGTCTGTCCATTTGTTCTATCTATCTCAGAGCCAATGTCCTTTCTTATGTAAATTCTAGCGATAGTATCCTATCCTATCACCTTGTCTCAGTCTTTGCCCACTTAGGGGCTGCTACCTACAGAAACTGCAGCTATTCTTTATAACATAAGGTGGATGAAGCCACTAAAAATGTTCTTTCATGGTTTGTCTTCTACAGAGGAAATGATAATTCTTCACAACTGTGCCTTGAGTCCTACACAGTGTGCTCTCCCCTGCACTCCTAAACTTGGTCCCTTATAACTCAGCCCCATAACCTGACAGGACTAAATGTGAACTGCATGAGATAACAGGGGACTGTGGTACCTGGAAAGAATGAAACAGATTTGCTACCTCTATTAACTTCAATATGCAGTTTTAACCAAAGATCTGTGTAGTCCACACAATATATATTTTGGTTTTATTAGGTATATAGTCTGCTACTCATAAAATTTTAAATGTATCATCTGGATTTCTGATATTATAATTTACCCAAGTATTCCAGACTGATGATCCTGATAACAGAAGTATTCACTTGCCTTTCCCCAAAAAAGAGTTTAATTAGGAATTTACTAACAAGCCTGTCTGGATCCAAAGTCCAAAGTATTTTCTAATCTTCTCTGTTATTGACCTAATTTCATTCATTAAAAACTACAACCTCATTGTACATAAAGTGATGACTCTATCATTTACCTGGGACAGTCCAGTTATGTTCTTGTTATCCTATATCAGGATTAAAATGCTCCTTACTCTCAATCAATTTTACAACTACTTCATCTGATGCAATATCTCCTATTATTTTATCATGGAGAGCATAAAGACCAAAGCAAAAAATTAGTTGCTATAGGTATTACAGCGTAAGTCTGAAATAAAGTAAACTTTAAAACTTTATAATGCATGTGATATCAGCCATAAAGATGTTTTCTCTCTATAGTAAGCAGCATATAGTTTAATCTTTCAAATGAAATGCATGATCCATGGGTATAAATTTAAAATTCTCTTAAATGACATTGACTTTCTCAATGAAGATTTCACTTTCAATTGAACATTTTCAATGAAAATTTTGGAATATCTCATACAGGACATGCCTCTGAACACTCTCAGAATGCAGCTTGTTTGGTCTATGTCACACCTATGAAAAATTATCCATTCTGAAAAGCATACAAAAATGGAAACTCAGACAAAGACTCACACAAACACCTCTCTCTCTCTCTCTCTCTCTCTCTCTCTCTCTCTCTCTCTCTCTCTCTCTCTCTCTCTCAAAGCAATCCAAAAAGTCTCCCTTGTTTCTGTACCCACTGCTTCTTAGGAAGGTCTCATAATACCTCAGCATTCTTTTTTCCCTTTCCTATTCTAACAAGTTTTATATGGCAGAATGATCTCTCTTCTCCTTGTGGCCATCATCTACCAACTTCATGGTTTCACCTCGGTTCTCATGGACTCCTTTATCACCTTTAGTAAGATCTTTGTGTGTGTGTGTGACCAACATCTAGAGCTCATGAGAACTCATGCAGTCAGTTTTACTGCATTTCCCAATCATTTTTTTCTGCACACTGTCTACTGAAATGACTCTCAGCAAAATCTCCAATAACTGACTACAACATTGCTAAAACCAATATGTGTGTACATGTTCATCCTTTCTCCTTATCACTCAGCTTCCATGAGTCCACAGCTTCTTCAACATGTGTGTATATGTTCATCCTTTCTCCTCACCACTCAGCATCCAGGAGTCCACAGCTTCTTGCATTCCACCTCAGTCCTCAGTCTACTCAGTCTCTGGATGGTCTCAATTCTCTGCTCTTCTCATGCTGCTTTCTTCCTGAAAGTCCTAACCATATGTCTAATCCCAATATGTGATTAAGACTTGCTCAGCTTGGTATTACCAGTTACTACTATCCTTGAAAATGCTGCCAGTTTTTTTTTTTTCATGATGAATTTTCTAGGTAAAGAAGTTTGGGAAACTATGCATCTTTTACTACCCACTTAGACATTAACATTGACTTTAAGCATACAAGTTCTGATATCACTTTGCTGAATTCTGACTTTTTACTAGTTCTAATGAACCAGTTATTTTAATTGGTATGTTCTTACTTCCTATGCATAAATTAAGAGAAAATTCAGGTCAAAACTGAATGAGGTATGGCAAGCAGAGGAATGTATGATAATGTATATAACATTCCTTTCATATGGCAAGGACCAAATGCTATTACTATTAGCTTATTAAAATATTTGAAAGGTCAAATTCCAGTCATATATTTGTTTTGGAAGGAGGTATAATAGCCAGCCCTAATAGAAATAAAGAATTAGAGAAGATCATGAAAATGGGACTTCTGATAAAGATTTTTATTCTTGTAACATCCAGAAAGGTAGAAACTCTGTACTAATTAGGACTTCTATTGCTGTGATGAAATACTGTGACCAAAAGCAAATTAGAAAGGAAAGGGGAGCCGGGCGGTGGTGACGCACGCCTTTAATCCCAGCACTCAGGAGGCAGAACCAGGCGGATCTCTGTGAGTTCGAGGCCAGCCTGGACTACCAAGTGAGCCCCAGGAAAGGCGCAAAGCTACATAGAGAAACCCTGTCTCGAAAAACCAAAAAAAAAAAAAAAAAAAAAAAGAAAGAAAGAAAGAAAGAAAAAGAAAAAAAAGAAAGGAAAGGGGTTGTTTTATCTTACAACTCTCTATCACTCAGAGCAGGAACCTAAGGCAGGAACTGAAGAAGTCCTGGAGGAGTCTGCTTACTGGCTTATTTCCTCACGGCTTGCTCAGCCTACATACTTATAAACTTAGAACCATCAGCTCAGATATGGCACCACCCACAGTGGGCTGGGCCCTCCCACATCTATTATTAATCAAGAAAACACAAGAGACTTACCTATAGGCCAATCTTAAAAAAAAAAAAATATTTCATGTTTATAGATGTTTTGCCTACATGTATGTCTCTGTGCCCCATGCATACCTGGGGATTACAGAGGAAAGAGAGGGTCTTGGATCCCCTAAAACTGAAGTTACAGATGGTGATGAGTGTGAGTGTTGAGATTTGAACCAGGGTACTCTGGAAGAACAGCCAGTTCTCCTAACCAAAAAGCCATTTCTCCAGCCCCTATAAGCCAGTCCTATGGATATGTTTTCTAAATTGAGAGTCTCTCTTCCTAAATGATTCTAGCTTGTGTCAAGTTTACATAGAACTAATGCAATTGACCTCTTGTCAAATTGACATACAAACATATCACTATTAAATCATAAACTTTCCTTTTTAACTTAAGATGTCATATTATATCATTATTATAATATAAACCATTTCAATTTTTAAAAGTGCCACAGTCTTTAAAAATTCAAACACTTTAAAAGTTCAGTCATTAAAAATACAAAGTCTCCTCTGCATACAGGAAACAGTTGTGTAGCTGGGTCTGTTTGAAGGGCCCCTGGCAGTGGGATCAGGATCTATCCCTGGTGCATGATTCTGGATCCCATTACCTATGGTTGGACACCTTGCTCACCCTTGATGCAGTGGGGAAGGGCTTGGTCCTGCCTCAACTGAATGTACCAGGCTTTGCTGTCCCCCCATAGGAAGACTTATCCTTTTGGAGAAGGGGATGGGGAGGGCGGGGAGAAAGGCAGAGGGGGGAGCAGGAGGAGGGATGAGAAGGGGATCTGTGGTTGGTATAAAAAATGAATAAAAAAATTTAAATAAAAAAATCCAAGGTGTCTTTAAAAGTTCAAATACAATATCTAAAATCTTTCTAATACCCCAAAGTCTCTTAACTGTGGGGCTTGTGGGCTCTTGGGGGTTGGGGAGAGCAAGTTAAGTATTTTCATACTTCAAGAGGGAAGGGCCAGAGCACAGTTATAATCAAATCAAAACAAAACAAAAGTCCGGCAGTGAGAAACTCAGGTCAGTTGTCTGTGACTTATGATCCTCTAGTCTCCAAAGGTCTTGGGCAGCTCCACTTCTCTGGCTCCACCACACACAGCACAGGTGCATGTCTAATAGGCTTAGGCCAGCTCCTCTCCACATCTGCTGCTGTCTTTGGTTGTCATCCATGGTATTTCTATCTCCAATATGCTGGCGTCTTCTCTGCAACTGAGGCCGTACCCTCACCAATGACCTCTTCTGACCTCTCTTCAGGGATTCTGACCTTGCCACATCGTGCCAAACCTCAATTTCTCTCCATGACCTCTTCAAACCTGGGATATTCCCTGCAACTGAGGCTGTACCTTCACAAATGGCCTCTCCCTATTTCTCACAGTGCCAACCCTCAGCTGCTCTCCTGGCCTCTTCATGTCTTCAAAGCCAGGACCACCTGGGAAACTCATGCATGCACCAAATTTGGCTTCTGTCATAAGATACAGCCTTGAGCCCAGTCAACCACAATTTCTGTTTGCTAACTCTAAAAATACTTCCCAGAAGATTTTACCTTGATGTTGGTCTCTTCTTAATCACAACTCATTCTTTACCCCTATCTAACCAGTATTGACTGTACTAGCAAGGCAAAGATTTCACTATTGTTTTTCTGGTCTCTTGTTAAGCCAGTTAGTCCTTCAACTCCAGCTGACCAGAACTATAGATTCTTAACTCAAAATATCACATAAATGGTGCCTGCAGTTTTGCTTCCCTTTGATACATCATAAGCATGCCTCCATCATCTGTACCACCCACAGCTTTATCATCCAAGTTCCCAAATAACCCATTAATCTCTGGGCACTCTGTGACTTTCCTAGCTCAAAGTTGCAAACTCTTTCTATAGTCCTCCCTGCAACACATGGTCAGGTCTTTCACAGCAATATTCTATTCTTTGGAACCAACTTCTTCCCACTTAGGTTTCTATTGATGTGAGGAAAGGATTTATTTCATCTTACAACTCTCAGGTCATAGTCTATCACTGAATGAAGTCAGGGTAGGAACACAAGGTAGGAACCTGAAGACACAGACCACAGAGGAATATTGCTTTCTGAGTTGTTTCTCAGAGCTTGCTCAGCCTACTTTCTTATACAGTACAGAACCACCTTTCTAGGGGCTTTACCACCAACAGTAGGGTTGGCCTTCCGAGAGCAACTATTAATCAAGAATTAATTAACCAAATTAATTAACTAGAGATTTGCCTATAGGCCATTTGTATGGAGGTATTAACTACATTGAGAGTACTACTTTCCAACTGACTCTAGCTTGTATCAAGTTGACATAAACCTAACCAACATAGACTCTTTGACAATGTTGGAAGTGAAGGAGAAAACAGAAATCACAACAAAGGTCACTGTTTTGAGGTGAAGCCCTGCCAGCTGGAAAAGTTGTAAACAGAGATAAAATGAAACTTTTTCTCACCATTTGTTTCTGGACTTTGTCTTAGGTTTAAAAAAATTATCTTATTATTATACCAATCTCAATTATGATTCTCTGTTAATTGCTCCTGATGTCAACTTAACTTCACAGCTATCATTCCACCTTGTGGATCTGTTTATCAATATAACCAAACACCACACCTGCTGTGGTTTTATTTTGGTCCCTTTTCTATTAAATCCTTATAGTATAAAAGGCAAGGACTTGAGATTTCTGCTACAGAAATGAATCTGCATGATAGTGAAGGTATATAACAGCAAAGCATTGGAAGAAGTCCCACCAGTGTGAAACATGACAAAGTCTCACTATGCATCAGACTCACTCTAATAAAACTAGAAATACAAAAGTATGTTACATACTTTCTCAGTTTCCTAAGGTAAGATTATGTACACAAAACAAAATAAATGGGGAATTCATGAGAGTTCAGCAAAGTTTTCAAAAGTAAGATCAATATTTTAAAGTCAGTGGCTCATGACACATCAGTCAAGGCTATTAAAAATATAATAATTGGCAATGTCATTAAAAATCCTTAAATTTGCAATGCTCAATAATATGTATAATAAGAAATATGCAAAATTTGAATGAGAACAATGTTAAAATATAACAATATATCAGTAATTGATGAACTGTGATGACATTTTCAATAAGAGGCCTGAATGATTAAAAAATTCAATTATTTTTTTAATCTACAATTCAGGACAATTTAAAAATAATTATCTACAAATTTTCAGAAACAATAAATGGGAAAAGATTACAGGAATAATTAAAAATAAAAGTTTAAAAATTATAAATATAACCAATTATGTTATACAATTCAGTGTTAAAATGATGTCCTGAATAAATCTTAGATGCTTATGGCTAAAAGAGAAGAATCTGAAAAGGCCGCATCCTGTGTATCAGGCATGACTCTACCACTAATCTACATGCCCAGGCATTTTGCCTCCCAAATGCCAAGGAAGCAAATCTAATAGATTTAGTAGTCATGTGGGGAACCATACATTTTCATACTTATTTTGTTAGTGTCTTCGAAAGATAATTGGATAATTTCTATCAGATTTGTATTCTAGACCCTAACAAATATACTTCTAAGAATGATAGAGAACTACTTGTTTCTAAATTATTTCCATCACTATTATGACCAAAAAGTGAAGAAATGCTAATTTCCAATGATAATTTTGTGATTAAGTAGTGAATTATTGTTTCCCTACACTATATAATTATTCTCTATATTACTTGGTCAATTTTTAAAGGATTCATATTAAATATGTATTAATATGGAAATTCTTTTGGCAATCAAAAGTTTTAAAATGTATTATAAAACACTATACCTAGAAAAATTATATTCATAAAAAATACTTTATGTGCTATTTTCAGCATTCCTAAATTTTATACTGAGAATATTAATGTAAGAGAAAATATTCTTTATATTTGTGCTTTTAAAAATAAGTTGGACATAATGGTTGTATTATATAAATCATACAACTCAGAAAGTTAGAGGAGAATTGAGAGTTTCCAGTTACCTTTGTGCCACACAGTGTGTTACAGGCTAGCCTAGACATGCAAGCCTTCCTCAAACAAAACAAAACAATAAACGTGTAGGTTTTAGAAGAGGAACACATCACATGTTACTTTTATTATAAAAGTACAGTTAATCTCAACTAAGAAGGCAATTTTATGAATATTAAGCTATGACAAATTTCAGCTATTTCCCAGAATAAATTTTACTGTAACCATTTGCTGAAAAACACACACAAACATAAGGACATATATAATTACAGCAGCATTGTGGCTGAGGATCTGATTTTAAATTTCTATTTCAATTTCTGTTTCAATTTCTCAGATCATGAAATTACATAAAACATGATCATTATCAAGATAAGAAATTGGCATAACATCAGTCTGATGGTGGCTACCTAGCTGATTATTTTTATTTTATTCATTATAATTTTAATTTTGCTCACGGTGCATGTGCATGTTTCTCTCTGTGTGTGAGCTTACAGAGGCCAAAAGAAGGTCTGGTATTTTATTTTAATAAAATTCTGATTTGAAGATGAAAAAGGGGCTCTGCCTCATAGTCAGAACAGACCTGAGATCTGAAACTCACATAATGCAAGGCAGAGAAGTGTTTAGATTGCTCATTATGCCTTATAAGCATCATCTCTCACTACTAAGGAATCTGCAGGAATACACAACAGCCTTCCTCTTCCATCTTTTGAATAAAGAAGGTAATCTTTATTATTTTGTTGCGAAGAGAACTTGACTTCCCATTTCCCTTCTCATTTACTTGTTTACACTCCCCAGTACCCTTCCTTACTCCTCTCCTTCCCATTTCTCCCTCGCTATCTTCACTCCTTAAAAAAATAAAAACGTATGCCAAATGCATCCTTAGCTTCTGTCTGGCTCACCGGTGGTGAGCATGTAGCTGGAATCAATCACACTTATCTAGGTATAGGATGACAGCCCAGGGCAAAGCACGTACCAGCATTTCGAGGTATGACCTTGGAGCCATGTTTCAGCAGACGGACAAACACATTACTGCTGCAGTGGTTCATCATGTGCAAGTGGAGGCTTCGTTGAGTCCGTATCTTGACCAAGCATTTTGCCATATTTAATATTATGATTTTCCTATGACTCTGTTGTCAATTGTGGCCCTGAATATATGCAACCAGCAACAACAGCTTTGACCTTTTGCTCACTGTCCATTCTGTTTCAAAGGACCAAGGCAGAGCACACTGAGAATGAATCAAATGTCAGGTTCTTAATGTGGCCAACAAAAATAGCTCATCAGGGATAGACATTGGGCAAGGAGGGAGGGAGGAGATGCTATTTATAAACTCTTACCCCTCCTCTGACGGACAGTAAAATTTTATGCCTAGTCCTCACTTAGTTTTTCTAACTCATCTAGATAAGTGATCTCTGCCAAAAATCAAAAGCACCCAGTATAAAAAGAAAATTCCCTAATTCTATATTAGAGGGAAAAATCTACTTTTATTTCATTTCTGATATATTCAATAAGCCTCCATTATGTTCTAGAGCAGATTTGTCCTGTAGCAAATAATGCAAGGCACAATCTTTTTAAATGGGAAAAATATTTAGGCAGAAAATTATAGTTATTTTTAATAATGTGTTTTATTTGAAAACAGGATATCACAAATAATACTGCTTCAACGTGAAATGATTTGTTAAGCAGTTCACATTTTTCAGTGAGACTGATGTGTGTTCAGCAAGTAAAGAAAGTTTCAACTGGGGCCAGCCACACGGCTGGTGGTGTTCAGCAGCCACATGTGGCAAGTACGTGGGACTCTACTGCTCTCACCAAAACGGTGACTTTTTTGCACACTTCATTTCCATCCTGTCACCATTCGAAGACTTTGTTCATTTTACAGACAAGGCTTATGGAGAAAATTGACCTGCATGAATTCATGAAATCAATGTGTCAATGACATTTTGCACCTTGGCATTCAAACAATAACAGTTGACTAAAATACAAATCCCCATATTGACAGCTGTTGGTGCTTGAATTACAAACTTTAATGTGTTTTAAACACAGGAGTCAAGTATCACATTCTCCTTACACTTTGAAACATTTGCACTTGTACATCTGACAGAAATGTGCCTGCATTCTAGCATGGTCACTAAGGGTACAAACATTCTCATGTTTAGGACATGCTATGTAATTGAAATTTTTAACTGGTTAATAAAAATACATTGGCCACTTTCATTAATGTTTTTGCTGGTGTATTTCTTATCGATTGATTTCAGAAGAAAAGAATTTGCATTATGGCATCATGCATTCATACATTTCACCACTTCTAATAGCTAAGTTACTGGCAAACAAAGATTTTATATTGTCAGTGGATTTTTCTTTTCTCAAGAGACAAAGGATTTACATTTAGAACCATCATTTGAAATTCTACATTGTTATATTTCATTATGAGACTAAAATGAACAACATTTACAGAAAGAAGTTTAGCAAAACTTATGGAGTTTTACAAGTCTGGCATTCCTTAACTCTAAAATCCACTTTTAGAAATTTATTCTGAAAGAATAGTCAGAAATGTTGACAAAAATATTCATCAAGGCATCATGTATTAATGAATAAAAACACCAACTTAAATTTCCAAAGGGAATATTATTCAATATATGTGATAGTTCATAGACATTAAAATTTATGTTTACAGAAATTGATTGGTGTGAGAAAATGCCTACATTATAATACTAAATAAAGAAAATATGTTTATATAAGTAGAAGAAATTCAACCATGAAATCATACTCTCAGGAGTAAAATAAGAACCTAGTATCAGTTCTGAAAGAGAAAGGCATGGTGCACTGTAATGGCAGGAGAGGAAGTCACACCTGCAGACATCGCAGGGGCCTCCTACTCTGTCTTATGGGCTGGTAGTTCCAAGAACAGTAATAAATCCTATGTGCATAGAGTGCGTCAGTTTCAGTTTTCAAATTTGAGTCTTGAACCAAAAACTTCAAAATTTCAAACCCCAATTTGTCATGCCATAAATTCATAAATCTGCAACCATTTTCAAGTCGGCTTTCGATATAATTCTGAGTAAAATCCCCACATACAAAATAGACATATAACAAAAAAGTAGGCCCTGGAACAGTGACATTAGTCCTTCCTCACTTGTCACCAACAATGGTTCTTAAATATATTATTAAAAAATATTACACTCCATAAATGTTTAATTTTTAAAAATTCATAGACATTTAAAAATATTATTGAAAATGTTTTTTTAATTGAAAATGAAGTTTGAAAACCAATTCTCGATGATGAATTTCTGCCTTGTAGCAAAACAAAGAATTTCAAAGGATTAGTAAGGACTCATTTGAATGGGGCAAGTACTCAGTAATGAGAAATTATCCTTTCAACCTCTTTGAGAAGAATACATCAATCTTATAAATCAAAAGTTGCTTCCATATGTATTTTATGTTGAGATTAAAATTTTGCTCATAGTGAAGCCTAACTTGATATGCACTTTTGAAACAAAGGTCTAGGTCTCAGCAAATCACAAGCCAGATGTTCTTTCTGTGTTCAAATAAGACAAATGTGAGCTATAACCTGTCAAGTTGTCTGTATTTCATTTCTGTTTTGTGTGTTCACTTCCTCTTCTATGATGATAAAAATAGCCATCCTATGTAGTAAGCCAAAGAATTCTGAACTATTTTTGGTCCAGGCTACCAGCTGATTCTAGAGTCACAAAGCCAATCGAGATCTGCAAAACTAGCTTTGCTGTAGTGTTGACTTCATATAAACTACTTTACCTCTCATCATAGTAGAACAACATGTGATGTGATGGACCACGTGAAAGAAGCAGACCTCCCAAAAACAAAACAGAAAGAAAGTAAAACACCTGAAGAAATTACTGCCGTACTTTTCTTTCCCCTAATTCCCAAGCACAAAATCTCACCATAGTTTGAATACCTTCTTTCTTCATTATATTTCACTATTTTATTACAAATCATAATTTTTAACTAAGGTAGTCACAATATTTGCCATATTTCATTTATTCTCTCAAATTTGAAAAATCAATTCGCTGCTCTACTTTTTAGAGTTCTTAAGTAGACAGCTCTTAAGCACTGTCCTTTGAGGATGCTCTGATCTTCTACATTCACTTAGAGAGGGAAACCCAACAGGCTGGCTTTCTATATTGTCCTTGCTACTTTTCTTCAGCTGGTTAGACTCAAGGCAAATTTATATGCAGCTGTCTTTCAGAGGAAGAAGAAAAGAGAGGCAGATATGTGCAGTCCCTCTACAGACTTTGCACAGATCTTTGTTTGGAGTTTCATACTCCAAAGAACAGTATCAGCAGCGCAACATTAGGATGCCCTTGAAAAGAAAATTCCTATTTGATTCATTTATTTAAAAAAAATTTAGAATTCATGTCCAGACAGTGGCAAAGTGAGAGAGCAGTATGTTATTCTCATCACTGAAACCAAACACCCAATAAGAAGCAACTTAAAGGAGCAGGATTTATTTTGCCCCACAGCTCAAAGAATACAGTCCATCATACCTGGAGAAGGTATGATGGGACCATACAACAATTTCTGCCACACTTCTCAGTGAACCATGAAGCAGAGTGTGGTGAGGCAGTGGAAAAACCTCCCTCTTTCCACCATAATGGTCCCCTGAATGCTACTTACAACATTTTAGGTGTTGTACAACTTCCTGAGGACACTTGAAAAAATATCTATTCATCAATTCTAACTTATTAAACTAGTGAGTTTATTGGGATTACTTCCAATATAGGTGAAAAGTTACCTACAGAATCATGGATGGCTCAAAGGTAACTACATCACAATAAAGCACATCATAGTGAGACAGTCTAGGAGTCATGATGAGGTCCTTTTTCTCCGCCAGTGAAAGAATTAAAAGACTGAAAAAAACTCCAGTGCAACAGGTAGTAGCAGAGAAATCTCCAACACTGCAGACAGCAGGAGACAGAATCAGCATTTGAAGAAAGGCTTTGGGGACAGGGGTGGTGAGGAAACATAACATACAGCAGACACACAGAGAAAGACCCTCTGCAAAGTCTAAAATTCCAGTCTCTTCTCCAGGGCTGGGTTGTTTGTTTGTTTGCTTGTTTTTAAGTCTCCAAAAACTTTTCCTCCCCTAATTTAAGGCTTGTCAGTTGGAAGAAAGATAGGATGACATATTGGCCTACAATTGTTGTGTAACCTGTCCTGATCAGGCCTGGAACTTGTTGACTTAGTCCATCAGCAGAGGGCCTGCCTGTGAGAAACAAAAGCCTAAAAGACCTTTGTTTTAAATGTCAGGCTTTTGTCTCAGGTCAGGTGGGTGAGGAGCTGGCTATTTTGAAAGTACACCATTTGTTACTTAGCCAGGGCCACTCTACCTATTTGCCTACCTGGGAACCTGTCTAAGGACTAGTCTCTCACTAGAAAGGGTAACAGCTCATAAAATCAGCATTGCAGGAGATCCCTGCTAGTCAAAGACTCTTCTCTTTGAGAACTGTTACTGTTTATATAACCCTGTAGAGGAGTCTTATGAATTTTGTAACTTTCAGAAGCATCCTGCCCTTGTAAATTTCATTTACTTCCTGAGTCCTGCATGTTTTATTTACTTTCCAAGTCGTAGGATCCTCCACTTAGACCTGAATGTTTCAATTCAGAGGAAATAGCTTACAACACTAATGTTTGGCTAGTCCACAGCTCCAAACTCTTCTCTCACACAAGTTAGTCCTAAATGCTTAAGAACTACATGGTAAGGTTTCTTGTAGCAAAGCAAGTATCCTACTTCTTAGTAGCAATTTTATGTAAGTTATGTTTCATATCATTGTGATCAAATAAAGGCAAGAAACAATTTAAAGGAAGAGAGTTTGTGTTGCTTCATATTCAGCGAAAACAGTCCCTCAAGGTTGGGAATAGGGTCCCTGGTAGAAGAAGGTAACAACTTACTCTCCTTTCAGTGGACAATGAACAAAAGTCAGAAAAGGAGCAGGGTCAATCTTTAAACATCAAGACGACTCCTCCCCATACACCTACTTCCTGTAGCTATTCCTACCCTATAACTTCCTACAACAGTGCCACAATCTGCTGACCATGTGTTCAAACACATGGGCTTACAGAGGGCATTTTACATCCAAATGACAATGCAAAGGATATATGAAGGAGAGAATCAATTTTTCCATAATAGGATGCAATAAAACCAATTTTAAAACATAAAGAAACCAAGGAGGAGATATATAATCCAATGATAAGAGTTGTTCATAGGCCTACTGCAGCTACTGGAGCTATGAACTCTGCCATGTATACTTAGAGTAAGACTGTCTCTGCTCCGCTCATCACTCCAACTTACCAGACACTTGAGAGCTGGTGCCTCCAACTATAAAATGAAGACTAAGAACCCTTCTCCTGGTTTGTAGAAAATGAAATGACATAAACACATTAGTGCCAGTCATGGTGCTGGCTTCTGGCTGGTAAACTGGTACTTGCTAAATGGGTGTGGAAAATAAAGCTTAAAACACAGGCTCCAAAGACATCCTTGATTGCTAATCTTGGATTCGGGGATATACTACTTTTTTTTCCTCTCAGCCTTTCTTTGCAATGCTGTAATATGAGTCTTGGACAAACAGTTTGTACCTCCAAAGGTAGTTGTTATGATTGAATAATATATGGGCATAATCACTCAGATCACTGCCAGGCAGTGAATTATTAAATAAAACTTAGAGATCTTTTTCAAAACACAATCATTTATTTATCTCTGTTAATGATACAAGGAGAACATAGTGGTGACAAACAATTGTGTTCTCTTCCTATAACGGTATGTGAAACAGTTTCCTAAATGCCTGTGTGCTCTTCCTATAACCGTGTGTGAAACAGTTTCCCTAAACAACTGTGTTCTCTTCCTACAACCTTATGTGAAAGTTTCCCTAAACACCTGCACTATAGGAATTAAAACAGGGAAATGAGATGAGGAATTAGACACTCAGAAAATGCTTCCAAGGAGCTGAAGTTTGAGGCAAGACTTAACAAAAATAAATAAATAAATAAATAAATAAATAAATAAATAATAAGCTCCACAAAGCCCAGAGAAAAATCCTTTTAGTAAAGAAACAGTTTGTGAGAAGACCCTAAGGTGACAATGTGCTTAGACGATTCAGTGAATCATGTTATGAAGTTAGTGACACCTGCATAAAGACCATAGATTCAATCCAACTATAATTAAAAGATTTATTGATTAGCTGTTAGCAGGACAACAGTCTTAAACTCAAATCTCAGGCATGCTGTGAAGGAGGGGAATAGGAAAGGGTTTTTTAGAGGCAAAAACCACAAGAAGCCATTTAATAACTATGCAAGCAAGCAAAAACTGGTGTGTTCTATCAAGTTTAAGTGGTTAAGTATAATACTTCTCAGTGATAGCTCACAATATTAATTGTCTCAATTCCCCATAATAAGACAAAGGCTAATAGAGTAGATTAAAAAACAGAATTTATCTTTCTGCTATATCCAAGAAACACAACTCTTTGTCAAGGAGAGACATCAGTTCAAAGTAAAATGATGCAAAAATGTATTCCAAAAAAAATGATAAGAATAAGCAAGCAGGTACAGCAATTTTAGTGTCTGACAAAATTTACTTCAAGCCAAAACTAACAAGAAGATGTAAGGAAGATCCCGATATTGGTGGAAGTATTAAGGCCACTCCACATAATTAAAAGGGAGGTTTATTTTGTGTGGTAACTCACAAGTAAAGGGATAGGCTACAGGGTCTGGGAAAGGTGTAGTGCAGTCCGGTGGTGTTCTCTGGAGAACTCTGTTTGTTCTAGCTCCAGAGTCCAGGGTCCAGGAACCAAAAGAGGCCACGCATCCAGATCTCAGGTCTTCAGCCTCCTCTCTCAGCCATGCCTTGTAAGTGTGACCATTACCGAAGACTCAGTGGGGGTTGAAACTTCCAGGTCAAAGCTGGAATGGCTACCCACTACATCCCAACATACTCTTCAAAGGAAAATTCCACCAAGAGACTACTACCATTCTAAACACTTATGCATCAAACATAAGGACACCCAAGTTCATAAAGAAACATTACTACAGCTAAAATTACATATTAATCTTCACACAGTGATGGTATGTAGTAAGCGTTCTTTTCAGACTATCTTTGGATCACCAGTCCCAAATAACAACACAGAGACTTTTTATTAATTATGAAAGCTTGGCCTTTAGCTTAGGCTTGTCTCAACTAGCTCTTATAACTTAAATTAGCCCATTTATATTAATCTATGTTCTGCCATGTGATGTTACCTCTCTTCCATCTTGTACCTCCTGTTTCCTCTCTGTGTCTGACTGATGACTCCACCTTTCTTCTTCCCAGAGTTTTCTCTCTGCCCAGAAGTTCTGGCTAGCTATTGGTCATTCAGTTATTTATTACACAAATTATAGCAATACATCTTCATACAGTATACAAATATTCCTCAAAAATAGTGAATGACTTCAATATACCACTTTCATCTCTAGACAGGTCATCTGGACAAAAACTAAACAAAGGAATGGTCGTGTTAAATAATATCATTAGCCAAATGAACCTAGTGGGTATCTATAAAACATTTACATAAATATGAAGGAAGATAATTTTCTCCACATAGACTCATAGAACTTTCTCTAAATTGACCATATACTTGAACACAAAACAGGTCACAACAGATATATGAAAACTGAAATTATATCCTGCATCCTCTCTGGTCATTGGATAACATCAACAACAAAAAGAACAGAAAGTACAAACTCATGGGAACTGAACAACTTCTGAACTCAGAGACTAGGGTAGCATACATAGGGCTTTATGTGTCTACACCAGCTAGGGTCCTAGAACTTAAGTGAGAAGTGGACACATGTCCCCATTCCTATCCCTGAAGCTATATCAAACTAATAACTACTTACAAATGAAAATTTACTTTTCTCCAAGAGAGTCTCACTGGGAAAACAAACTACTCTTGAGGGTGGGATGCATGCCCAGCCATTGGTGGCCAACAGAAAACAAACTCAATAGGATATCTGCAGGTTCCTTGTCTCATAATGATTTGCCCACTACGTTTGTTATTTTGGAGTATGTTTATTTTTAGTTATATACTTTTTCTCTCTTTTTACCTCATAGGCCCTTCAGTTATATATTATAACTTCCATTTTAGTATTTTTATGGGATTCCTGAGTGTGCAAACAGGTGGGTCTCTGCATCTGTATCTGCTTTTTGTGCCTTTTCTTAGGCTCTTTTCCTTCTATTGCTGTTGTCTTATTTCAATATGCTAGTTTTTGTTTTATCTTATTTTATTTTGTTATTATCCATTACAAGCCTGTTTGTTTTCTAATAAGAAAAATAAAGGGGGTGGATCTGGGTGACAGGGGAGGTGGGGAACAGCTAGGAGGAGTAGACAGAGGGCAAAGTGTAGTCAGGATATATTGTAATATATTATATGAGAAAAAAGCTATTTTCAATAAAAGGAAAAATGGAATTTCTCTTTCAAAATCTTCTCCTTAATGATCAGAGGTCTATGTTAAAGAGAAGGTGGAAATATTACAAGAACAAGAGGTAGAGACAATAGGATGGATACACATATGATCTCCCAGCCTGCACAAGACAATGTTGAACCAGACAAAATACTAGAACTGAGAAGAGGAAGTGGACAGAAAATCTAATGTGTTAGTAAGAATCGATACCCAATGAAAAAGGAAAAATCAGTTTTCTCCAGTGGAGTCTAACTAAGCATATTAACCACAATTCAGAACAGACACCATGCCCAGGAGTAGTCAAAATGAACTCAATGGTATTTTTGTAGGCATTTGTCTCATTTTGCTTTGTTCATGCATTTTCAGTCTTTTGCTTATTTTGATTTCCATTTTAGTATTTTTTGTGGGGAATTTTGTGTACGTTGGTTTGTTATTCATTTTTTTTTTTTTGTTTTTAAAGAGAGGAAGAGAACATACTGTTGGGTGGTTAGGGAGGTGGGACAGATCCAGGAGGAAATGGAGGGAGGAGAAAACATGATTAAAATATATTTTTATATTAAAAAATGTAAGAAATGGGTGAAGCAGATCAAGGAATACAGAGCTGCATGGACCAAAGGAAGGAAATAATATTTTCTTATTACTAAATCTGGGTTTCATTTGTACAGAATCATCTATGCTGCTTTGTGTTAAGTAGTGGCTAGAGAAAAACAGGAGTGGAAGCAGAAATCTCTCACAAGTAGTAATAATTGCATCATAATCACAGATGACTGGACATAATTGTTATGAATGTATCTCCAGTTTCCCCTGGGCTTAATGCCAGGAGCAGTTTCAGTTGTCATGATACCAAAAGAGAAGAATTCAGATAAGACACAGCAGTAGAGCAGGCTTAATCATAGCAAGCAATGAAACAAGAATACATCCTTTAGAATCAGATGGGTTAAGAAGTACAACAATGGGCCAATTCTAGAAGGCATGGGTCTAATATTTTTCTTCTCCCCATTATTTCCTCTCTTCTTTTTCCCTTGTGGGCATTTTCCAAGAGAGAAGTGTGTTTTCTTGAAAGCAGCTAATTACATCCAGAGTCATGAGCAGAGATAGAATGAATGACAGATCCCTTGCTGTTGGAATGGTGCCACCCACACTCATCAAGTCTTCCCACACCAATTAGTACATTCAATGCAATCTTCCACAGACATACTCACAGGCCAACATTGTGGGATGACTCAGCCCTAATAGGCCTGAGGGCTAGCTGGCCCAAACCAGTAATAACATATTTCTGGAAAGCCAACCTGGATCTACCTGAGGACATTTGCAACAGCAACTGATACATGATCTGAGATGAGCTGGACCAATTAGAGGCAGCCATGTCACACCAGGAAATGCATATTCATCAGACCTTCCCATGGGGCAGGGTGGAGGGTATATAATATATAAGGCTTGCCTCTTCCTGAATAAACTGAGCTTGCTGTTTCAACTTCCTCCCAGAGTCTGTGTAGATGACTCAGTGCCTACTCGCCCCCTCCCCCAAAGGGAACAGCACAGGACCTGCCACACAATGTGATATAGACAACACCTCATTGAAAGTTTACAATTAAACTAACAATCACAGTTGCCTACCAAAACTAAATGTTAAGTTCCTGTTGCTGAACTACATATTGTGGTGGCTAGACATAGAGACATCACCCTAAAATTGGTCAAAAAATCTTCCTGCAAGTTAACTACCTTTCATAGTTCAGGATGATGCTGTGTAGGATACTCAGAGAGGAAAGCTATCAACAATTTAACCCACTTGAGAATCACCCAACAATTTGATCCAGTTGTAAATCATAGGATCTTCAATACCAGCCTGCCAGACAAGATGTGCTCAGAGGTGCTATCAGGGATGGGACTTATGTTTTGCTTCTTATTATCCATTCATTCTTTACTTTTTATCCCGGAGTAGACCTTCCAGGAAAAAGGTATTCTTTTCTTTGAAGTTCATTCTATATAGAATTAATTCTAAGTAGATGTATAAGATGCAAGAATATGTACAGGTACTTAAGTATTTCTAATATGCAATAGTTTACCAGGGGAAAGGACAGCATTCTCCATGGGCTCTCCAATGGGGAAGTCTCTGTTTGACCTTCCTAGTTAGAGTAACTACTACTATGTATTGTTTGCATCCTATTTGGGGAACTCTGAACTGGACCAGCTGGAAAGGCTACCACCAGCTAATTTTATATATTATTTTAGAGGATTTGAGATGGCTTGTCTGGAAAGATCACCATCACCTATTATTTATTATTTATGATCAATCCATTGGTCAGTCCTTGTTAGAATTACTTTCCTGCCTAAAACAACTAGGTTAGCACCATGGTAATGAATTTATGATAGATTTGGAAAACTAAAGTGAATAGGATTTTGTGAATGAATTTGAATAAAAGACTATAGCCAGTGGTAAAGGGGGAGTTTGGTCATGGGCCTTCAAACATATGACTGTACTCTTCAAGATTGTCTGGACAGACCTTCTATGTAAAGTGAGACAATATAGCCCTGAAAGACACAGGAAAAACCAGAGGGTTAGGCAGCTTTTCAATCACCAGAGAAAGGGCAAGGTTCCAACAAAAGTTCAGGGTCAGGAGCAAGACCCAGTACAGGAAGAAACAATTAGGTATTGGTGAACAGAACAGTGGAGACCACAGAGAAGTTAGTTAGGAAAGGAGCTGGGATGATATGAGAGTCAGAGGACAGGACAGAGCAATGAGCAAAGCTAGACTAAGAACCTAATCTAAAGGGCATGGTTTTCCTTTCTTAGACTCTGTACCCTGAATAACTCATTCAAAGTTTGATGGTAGGCCAGATCTCTTCTCTGGGACCAAATGATTCAACTCTGGTGGAGAAGGCCAGGCTGTGACTATCAATACCACAGGTTCAAATACATCTGTCTTTGTTGGCAATTTTTTCAATCTATGTTCAGATAATCAGGCTGAAATGAGCTAGGAAATTTCAGGTAATCCTATACCCACACTTCATCCACTCCAAAGCCTCATCAACCAACAGTTTTTTCCCTTCGTGTGAAAAGGAATGCTTGCAAGGTGTTTCACAGATTGGAGAGTCCCCTTTTCCTTCCAGGGAGAAGATCTGATGTAACAAACTCTTTGTCCAGAGAAATGATGTTTGTATGGTGTTTTACAAATCAAAGGGTTCCTCATTGAACCTTATGTGAAAAGGTCCTACATTTAAAAAAACAAATTCATCATCATCATCATCATCATCATCCCTCAGCCTGCACCTGGTATGATATAATTGCAGTCATTTTACTTTTAAAACTCTTGCTTTACTATAAAATTTTCCCAAGGCACTAGACTTCACTTGGCCACTGGCTTATAAAGGACTCATTATACTCTTGTTTGGGGATTTCTTTATTAAGAAATTTTTTATTCATTTTACATACCAACCACAGATCCCCCTCTCAACCCTCTTCCCATTCCCCTCTCCAGCCTTCTCCCCCAGTTCACCCCTCATCCCCTCCTCCAAAAAGGTAAGGCCTCCCATGGGGAGTCAGCAACACCTGGTACATTCCGTTTAGGCAGGTCCAAGCCTCTCCTCCTGCCTCAAGGCTGTGCAAGGTGTCCTACCACCGGTAATGGACTCCAAAAAGCCAGTTCATACACCGGGGATAGATGCTATTCCCACTGCCAGGGGCCCCTTATATAGATCAAGCTACACAATTGTCATGCTTATGCAGACGGCCTAGTCCAGTCTCATGCAGGCTCCACAGTTGTGGTTCATGAATTCCTACTAGCTAGGTTCGGCTGTATCTATAAGTTTCCACATTATAATCTTGATGCCCCTTGCTCATAGAATCCCTCTTCCCTCTCTTCAACTGGACTTCTGAAGCTGGGCCTGGTGCTTGGCTGTGGATCTCTGCATCTGCTTCCTTAAGTTACTGGATGAAGTCTCTATGGTGACAGAGTATTCACCAATCTGATTACCAGGGTAGGCCAGCTCAGGCACCCTCTCCACTATTGCTAGTAGTCTAAGCTAGGGTCATCCTTGTACATTCCTGGGAACTTCTCTAGCACCAGTTTTCTCCCTATCCCCATGATATCTCCCTCTATCAAGATATCTCTTTCATTGCTATCCCACTCCATCCCTGTTCCAGCTTGACTATTCAGTTCCCTTGTGTTCTCATCCCCCATATCCTACCCTCTATTGTCCCCCCTTATCCCCAGTTTACTCAGGAGATCTCATCTATTTCCCCTCCCCAGGAAGATCCATTCACCCCTCTTTGGGGCCTCCTTGTTACCTAGCTTCTCTGGAGCTGTGGGTTGTAGTCTTGTTATCCTTAGCTTTATATCTAGTATCCACTTATGAGTGAGTACATACCATGTTTGTCTTTCTGAGTCTGGGTTACCTCACTCAGGATGATATTTTCTAGTTCCATCCATTTGCCTGCAAATTTCAAGATGTCATTGTTTTTTAGTGCTGAGTAGTATTCCATTGTGTATATGTACCACATTTTCTTAATCTATTCTTTGGTTCAGTTGTATCTATGTTGTTTCCAGGTTCTGGTTATTATAAATAATGCTGCCTTGAACATAGTTGAGCATGTGTCCTTGTGGTATGTTTGAGCATCCTTGGGTATATACCCAAGAGTGGTATCAGTGGGTCTTGAGGTAGATTGATTCCCAATTTTCTGAGAAACCACCATACTGATTTCCAAAGTGACTGTACAAGTTTGTACCCCCACCAACAGTGGAGGAGTGTTCCCCTTGCTCCACATCCTCTCCAACATAAGCTGTCATCAGTGTTTTTGATTTTAGCCATTCTGACAGGTGTAAGATGGTATCTCAGAGTCATTTTGATTTGCATTTCCCTGATGACTAAGGACGTTGAGCAACTCCTTAAGTGTCTTTTGGCCATTTGAGATTTTTCTGTTGAAAATTCTGTTTAGCTCTGTAGCCCATTTTTTAATTGGATTGTTTTGTATTTAGATATTTGGTTTCTTGTGTTCTTTATATATTTTGGAGATCAGCCCTCTGTCAGATGTAGGGTTGGTGAAGATTGTTTCCTATCCTGTAAGCTGTCATTTTGTCTTATTTACCATGCCCTTTGCCTTACAGAAGCTTCTTAGCTTCAGGAGGTCCCATTTATTAATTGCTGCTCTCACTGTCTGTGCTACTGGTGTTATATTTAAGAAATGATCTCCTGTGCTGATGCATTCAAGGCTACTTCTTACTTTCTCTTCTATCAGGTTCAGTGTAACTGGATTTATGTTGAGGCCTTTGATTCACTTGGACTTGAGTTTTGTGCATGGTAATAGATATGGATCTACTTGCAATCTTCTACATGTTGACATCCAGTTATGCCAGCACCATTTGTTGAAGATGCTTTTTTTTTTCCTTTGTACAGTCTTGGCTTCTTTGTCAAATAATCAGGTGTTCATAGGTGCGTGGATTAATGTCAGTGTTTTCAATTTGATTCCATTGGTCCACATGTCAGTTTTTATGCCAATACCAAACTGTTTTTATTGCTATAGCTCTATAGGACTCACTATCCGCTTATGTGGCTCAATAAGTGTGGTGATGTGTAACTTTATCATATAAATTATTTCACATCACTATGAAAAGCCAATTTTTTTTTTCAATTTTTGCAAGGCAACTGTCAGTTGTCACACTTATAATGGTTAAATGGAGACTTTAATAAAAGTTCTCAACTAAACTTCTCTTAAGGAGTTCTTTTACATGTTAAATCCAGCAAGTCAAGAGTGAACCTCAGCCTGGCAATAGAGCTGCTTTGGTCCCTGTAGTGGTTTGAAAGAAAATGTGTAGCTAGAGTTATTCTGCCTGGCCCACAGTCAGGACAAATCTTTGTCACCCACCAGTCCCACAACCGCTCAGACCCAACCAAGTAAACACAGAGACTTATATTGCTTACAAACTGTATGGCCACAGCAGGCTTCTTGCTAACTGTTCTTATATCTTAAATTAATCCATTTCTATAAATCTATACCTTGCCACGTGGCTCATGGCTTACTGGCATCATCTTCACATGCTGCTTGTCATGGTGGGGGCTCGCAGCCCCCCCCCCCCCCCCCCCCCCCCCCCCCCCCCCGCCTTCCTGTTCTCTCAATTCTCCTCTCTGTTAGTCCCGCCTATACTTCCTGCCTGGCCACTGGCCAATCAGTGTTTTATTTATTGACCAATCAGAGCAATTTGACATATAGACCATCCCACAGCAAAAATGCCTCCCAAAAGGAGTGGCACTATTAGGAGGTGTGGCTCTGTTGGAGCAGATGTGGTTTTGTTGGAGGAAGTATGTCACTGTGGAGGCAGGTTTGTGGTCTCATATTTGCCTAAGCCACACCCAGTGAGACAGATCACATCCTGTTGTCTGTGAGTCAAGATGTAAGAACTCTCAGCTACTTCTCCAGCACCATGTCTGCCCGCATGCTGCCTTGCTTCCCACCATGATGATAATGGACTGAACCTCTGAACTTTAAGTGAGCCACCTCAATTAAATATTTTCCTTTATAAGATTTGCTGCGGTCATGATGTCTCTTCATAGCAATAGAAACCCTAAGACAGTCATGGTTTTGTTAATTATGATCTTCTACTAGGTACTCTGCCACCTAACCCAGACATCATTCATCATTTTAAAAAAGCACTAATCCAAACCATAAGTGTAGAGCCCTTGAAGCCAAATCACAGCAAAACTATCATCTTGGGTTTTTAACACATCAAAATATTCTTTCTTGGACCTACAAAATTCTTGTCCTTATTAAATACATTCATCCTTCCCCTCAGCTCTAAAAGTCTTAGTTTATTTCAACATGAATTCAGAATGTAAGTTAAGAATCTTATCTTAATATCATCTAAATGAGGTATGGATGAAAGTCATAATTCATCCAAAGGCAAACTGCTTTCTACCTTGCTTGTGAATCAGAAAAACATGTGTGCTCCTAAAGCACACTGGTGGAAGAGGCACAAAATAGTCATTCTCATTCCAAAGGGATAAATAAGAGTAAAATAATCAATACCAAAAAAAAAACCCCTAGAACCCCAACATTAAATCTTGAAGCTTGTGATTAAACCCCTTTGATTCCATGTACAGCCCTCTGGACACAACAGGTGTAGGGTTGGGCCTCTAAGGCTTCAGGCAGCCTCAGTGGGTGGTCTTGACAGGAACACCTGCATGTGTTAAATTCATGTGACAGTGGCCCTCCCAGGATGGCAGTGCATGTGCCACCACAATTCTGAGATTTCAGCATGGTCCCAATTCCTTAGTCTCATTAGGTTGTTCTAGAAGAGTCTCTTTGTGGTACTCTGTGTTTAGAATTTTTCAAAGGCATCCTTTAACAATTAGATGGAAGCATCCATGTGCTGAAACATGCCGACAGAAACAGAACAATGTGAACACTGCCACATTGCCTAAGCCCTCAGCAGAGTGACCTGAACTGCACTTTGGCCCACTACAGTTTTGTCTGATGTAGCCAAGTAGTACTGTGCTGAATGAATGAGCCAAGTCCTGATGTATCATTGGCAGCAAAATCGAGAATGTTATGGGAACCCGGCCCACAAAGCCCTGGCATGTGAGCCATGTGATGGAAGCAGAGGCTTCACAGATCTCCAAATTGCCATTGGCATTAGTCTCTCACTGTCTTGATAGGTGATATGTTGCTTCCTTCTGTTCATACTAATCTTGTCAAATGATCCTTGTCTATATCCTTGGTACTTAGTCAACTGGTTTAGTACTGTTAAATGAAATTCTAAGCTTATCTCATGGCCTTACCATTTATTTTTTGGAGTTAAAAGATCTAATATTTTCCACATGTCAAATCCTAGCCTCTTTTTCTATTGAGTGCCTTTTAAGTCAATAAACTAGTTCTTACCTAATTTACATTATCAGTCTGAAATGAAGGACAAAGTTTCTTCCTTTTTCTCTTTTTCATCTTCTCTACGAGGAGATAGTTTACATGACAAAAGGTCAAGATTTGAGCAAGTGGCCCAAGGCTAGCATTTATCAGAGAGGTCTCAGGCTCTGCTAGAAGTTCTCTAGTGGCACTATTTCATGAAGAAGTTGAGTTTCAGAGACACCTTCTTCCCTATAGAGGTTGTACATTTGTCTCCACTTGTGGGTTGCAATGACTTCAGTCATTTACTCTTCAGATCCCTTTTCCCAGGTAAAAACACAAGTATTTGCCATTCTAAGATGACTGCTTTCTATGGGACCCATATGACACATGGGCAGCACTGGTGTGTCTTCATTCTGTCAGGTTCCATAGAAATGGCAACTTATAGGGTATCCTGGTCTCTGAACTTGACTGAAGTATCTCATGCCCAGACTTTCACACTATGCTAAACCTCAGTATAAGCTGGCTGACTTAAGAAGGAAATGTATTTCTTCTATATGTTCTCTCTGCCTCCCAGCCCCACCTATTTCTCTCCTGCCTTGCTATTGGCTGTTCAGCTCTTTATTAGACTATCAGGTGTTCTAGACAGGCACAGCAACGCAGCTTCACAGAGTTAAATAGATGCAACATAAGCAAAAGTAACACACCTTAAAATAATATTCCTGAACACAAACCTCTTTTGTAAACATATTAAATAAAATGCCAAACCTGTTTGTCAGAGTGGGGGGCAGATTTAGGGAAAAAAATAAAAAGCAAACTCCAACAAAGAAACTGTTAGCTATCTAAAGCTAATGAGGACCAGAAGTAATTGAAGTATGTCCTAAAAATTAGTAGTATAATTTAAATTATTCTTTGAGAAAAATAGTAAAACATATTTTCCTTTTGTAAAACAAGCTGTAATGAAGTATGCCTAGTGATGTTGATGGGGGGAAAAGTTATTGCATTTGAGAATTGCTGGTCATATTTTTTTCTCAGTCATTTAAAATTTTTAATTAAAATATAATTGCATCATTTCTTCTCTTCCCTTCTCTTCCTCATTGACTTCCTATGTCCTCTCCCTCCAACCATACCTACATCCCACCATTTATTCTCAGATTCATGGCTTCTTTTCCTTTCGTTATTATTATTACCAATATATGCATAAATATGTAAGTATAACCTACAGGGTTCATTTAGTGTTGTTTGTATTGTGTACTTTCAGAGCTGATCACTTGATATTGAATAAAAAAAATTATTGTGGAAGAATAATTCTCTCTGTCTCAGCAATTATTAGTCAACTGTACTTCTTTGTCTAGAGTTGGGGCTCAGGTGTTATTTCCCCCTTCCTTGTTAGACTGTCTACTACTGTTGTCACTGTTCAAGTCTTGTTTAATCAACCAAATTGTTGCAGTATTATGAGTGTAGCTTTCCTGTCATTTCTAGGAAAGAAGATCTCTCAGTGGACTTTCTGGTGCTTGTCTCTTACAAAATTTTTCACCCACTGTTCTGAGTTGTTCCCTAAACCTAAGGTGTAGGAGTTGCATCATAGATTTGTCCATTGTGGTAGCCACACCGTAATCAGTTGTTTCCCGCATGCTGACCAGTTATGTCTTTCTGTGATAGTGTCATACTACATGGAGGTGGCTTGAAGGAGTTCAATATGGGTAGTGTTTCATTTTTCTCACCCAAAAACTTAAAAGATAAAGGTTTTATTCAATTTAATTGTTTTTTAATTTTCCACTAAAACAAATGCTGAGCTTCCTACCTTAGAAAGCTTAAGAGAAAACAAATCTCACACCTTTGGTGGACTGGTATCACTTTAATTAAATTTAGTAGTTAAGCATTTCTTGAAAATTTACTGCTTTATCTTTGTACAAAATATTGAAGGCTGCTGTTTCACTACTTTATGTTCAAGGTCTTAAAACTTGACTGAAACATCAAATTCTTAAAATAAAGCTTCCTATACCATACCACCAACAGTCTAAACTCCATTGGTTTACATTTTATGTTTCCATTCATTAGTTGATGAATGTTTGTGCTGATTGAATTGTTTACTGCTTGGGTGAACACTTGTGTACAACTTTTCATGGGGATATATTTTCATTTTTGATGGATATACACTTGAAAATGTAATTCCTGAACTATATGGTGACTCTACCGTTAATCTTTTGAGAAACTAGCAATTTGTTTCCTCAAGTGACTATATCATTCTATATCTCTAACTGCAAAGTAGGAGAGTTCTCTTTTTTACTCTTCCTTGTCAGAACTTAGTGAATTTTAGCCATCTGAGTGGGGATGAAGTAATCTTATATGTGTTTTAATCTCCATTTTGTAAATTATTACTGATGTTGACTACATTTTTTCATGTCTCATTGCCATTTGTATATCTCCGGAAAGCTGTTAATTTACTTCTGCATTCTTTATAGCCCAGGTAGCATTAAACTTGTCATCATTTTTTTTCTCAACCTCTTGAGTTATGAGATTATAGGCAAATATCACATCCCCTAAATAATTCTTTTGTCCATTTTAAATTAGATTATTTGCCTTTTTATTATTTAGTTGTAAGAATTTTTTCTATATTGTTTATTGAATTCTCCCATCAAATATGTAACTTGCAAGTATTTTCTCCCGCTATATGGTTGTCTATTCAATTTTTGATAATATCCATTTTAACATTTTAATTTAACTATTTATTATTTTGACTTTTTGTCTTAGAAATGCTTAATATGGAAAATTCTAAGTACAACAGAATATCACCTAACTTGGATCATTTGTAACTCTTATTTTTCTTTCTTCTCTTTCCAAGACACTTATTTTTCATTTT
Organism: Peromyscus californicus insignis; assembly: GCF_007827085.1. Lineage (NCBI taxonomy): Eukaryota > Metazoa > Chordata > Mammalia > Rodentia > Cricetidae > Peromyscus > Peromyscus californicus. The sequence continues at coordinate 76,868,732 of NW_026294573.1, read as the reverse complement.
GCTTTGATTATTCCTTGAGTATATTTTTTCTACCTCAAAAATATTATATGAAATAGAAAAATCATAATTTACATACTCATTATATACATTGTGATATTTTTACATATCCAAATAATGTAATAATTAAACCAAGCTAATTGTTGTGATCATCATTTTTTTTAGGTGAAACTCTTGAAATTTATCTTCAGATTTTTGAGATTACAATACACTACTGTTGACTATAATCATCCTTCTATAGAGTAGATCTCAAAATCCAGTTCACTATTCAAAAGAAACTTTGTCTTTGTACCCTTTCACTAAGGACTCCTCATTCTCATTTTATGCCCATCCTGCATTAAGTCTCTAGGAACTATCATTCCACTGTTTATTTAGAAATATTTCATAGATGAATTTACCTGTTTTGGATTTTACACATATGTGATATTACGTGGTGTTTGCAATTCTAAACTTGTCTTATTTTACTTATTGTAATGTCCTCTGTGCTCATCATGACACAGATTAGTCCTGTCTTTAGTGAATACAGCTAGATCTTCACCATATTCACTTCAGTTACATTGTGTAGCATGCCAAAAGTGGGATTGCTGAAACATATATACAGTTCTAATCTTCATGTTTTAAGAAATTTCACGCTATCTTCAATAACAGCATCCCAAAGATGTCATTATTTACATTATTAATATTGAACAAAGATTGACCCATTTTCACCATCCTTGGCCAAACTTAATAATACAAACTGAAGTTCCCAGATAAAAAGCAACACCTAAATTTAAAATTCTACAGGCTGATTGACTGCTTATAACTTCATTATCTTGGAGAGTTGGAATGCAGCTGCTGATCCAGAACAAAACTATCACATACTACATTTTAAGGAGTTATTTATTACTTGACTTTGTTTCTAATCTAATATCCTCAGGAATACCATGTATACATTGCAGTATGTAGTCACTAGCAGGACACTAGTTTTACCCACTCAAAAGCTAAGACTATCATTAGACAGAATTTGTAACCAAAGCAGAAATTTCCCAGCTTTCCTGACTGATAGCCCTACAAATGTGCCTTAGAAATATTATTAGTTATGATTTTCTGTTGCTCTGTAATTTTTAAATGTCATGAGCTCTTTTCCACATCATGATTTTTTAATTTTCTAAGTATTCCTTCGATTTATTGAGATTATAATATAATTATATCATTTCCCTCCACACATTCTATGCTCCCAAACCTCTCATGTGCCCCTCCTTGCTTTGTTTAAAATTCATGAACACTGTTGGAAGCCAGAGCAACCTAAGGGCTGTCTCAGAGGCTATAATAAAAGAATAAAGAGGATGTTAGTTCTATGTCTTTGTCCAGGTTCAGATTTGGCAAGGTTCATTCTAAGGCTGGAGCCAGTGAAGGATATAGCCTCAACAGAGTTAAGATTTCAGTTTCTGGGAGCCAGGCTTTTTCCCCTGAGGGGCTGTGGTTATCAGTCCTAAGGCAGCTGTGTCTCAGGTATCTTATATTCTCTTTGACAACATTGCCTGATTTCACTCTCTGCTGACTTTGGCCCCTGCCAACAGTACATAAGATGCTGTACTTATTAATAAACTTGCTTGGCAAACAACATAACTTGTACAAGACCTCCCAAAGCCAGCTTTCATATTCTTGGCCTTGTTTTCTCCTGGCTACTTCCCAGTGGGACCCTATCACTGAAGAATGAACTGCTGGTTGAGATCAGGACTCTTTTTTCATTAACTGTTCTTGTGTGTGTGTGTGTGTGTGTGTGTGTGTGTGTGTGTGTGTGTGTGTGTGTGTGTACGCAAGTGTGTGTGTTGAGAGTTGCTGGTAGCAACAGACCATGGGAGTACACAGCAGGTGACAACTAGTGTTCAAGATCAAAGTAACAAAGCCAAGGGTTCTGGTAGAGGACTAAGCCATCATGCTAAGCATGTTGGAGTTATTGCCTTTTGAATGAATTGGCTGTTTCTTGATGTAAACTTCTTGTTCAATAACAGCTATGATACCTCCCCATCACCACACATTTTCATAAAATGTATATATGTAATCTCATGATTGCATGTCAATCTTATGGGCACATATATCTGTGGGTGGTCAGGAAGATGACTTTTCTTTAGCTGTATAATTTTGATATATAAAAAATGTACTAGGATATGCTTCATAGCCCGATCCATTGTCCCATGAGACTATAGACATTTAACGTCTGCTTTGTTTCTTTTGCTCAGATTAACACAGAAAATAATAATTTCTCCTCAGTCTAACACAAACTGCACACAGTTAGCTCATTTTTACCTCAGAGCAAGTTCAAACAAGACTAAAAGCCTTTGTAAACAGATCATAAGTTTAAAACTTTACAGTTATGCACAAGGTCAGAGTCACAGGTGTCTCATCAAGGTTACTAACACAAAACACCCTAAGAAAAGCCTGCCAGTTCTTTGCTTGCCAAATCTGCTGATAAAAAGCTATGTCTCAGAGTTTGTCGCCCTGGGCACTGCACCCCCTCCCTCTGGTTCTTAGACCTTGGAACCTTGTGTTACTATGGTAATGGCTTTGCTCCTTATCATCTATTCTAGAAATATGCTATGACCTTGAGGGTTTTAAAACTTTTCTCAGAATTGCAAGGAGTCTCCTGTTAGAAGTGTAAGGATAGTCAGGCAAGACAGGAGCTAAGAATGAGAGCTGAAAATAAGCTGCAGATTTAGAGAAGCAGTAGGACAAAGACAGAACAGCAAAGAGAGCAGGAAGCTTACTTAGAATAAAGTGGATGGACTGAAAGAGCATGGTGTGTGTAGATTTATTCATAAATAAGTATTTTCACCAGCCAATTGTAGTGCCTTCCCTAGGCTCTGGGAGAAAGTTCTTTGGGGCAGGCACCCAAAAAGCTTTTGGGGTGTGTGTGTGTGTGTGTGTGTGTGTGTGTGTGTGTGTGTGTGTGTGTGTGTGTTCTTAAATATGCAAATACAACCTTAATGTGCATGTCACTTTGATACAGATTTCGATGGCTGAACATTTGATACTGGACAACCGGTTGGTGTGCTTTTCCCTAGGGAAGACTAATTTTCCTGCTCTCAGCATTCTTTAGTTGCATCTAGTTCTTTGTGTATGCTTGAAGCCTGAAGACTTTTCACCTATCCATGTTAGTATGTTTATTGCTGTCCTTGTTCAGGTCATGTTTTAATAGTCATGTTCATGAAATTTTATGGATGTAGCCTTTGACATTACTAGGAGGAACAATCTCACAGTAAACTCCATGTTCCTCAGACTCTTACAATATTATCAGCCCCTCTTTCACAATGATCCCTGAGCTTTAGACTTTGGAGTTGTATTGAACATGTATCCATTGAAAATGGGCTTCACAGTTCTGTACTTTCCTGGTTGTGGTTTTCTATAATGGTCTCTCTCTTTCTGTTGCAAAGAGAATTGTCCTAATCCACAGATACTTTCTCAGCCATGTTCATTGCTGCTCTATTCAAAATAATAAAGAAATGTAAATAACCCAGATGTACTTGAGCTGATGAGTGGAAAAGGAAAATGTGGTACATATATACTATAGAATACTATTCAGTTGTAAAGAAAAATGAAATCAAGAACTTTGCAGGCAAATGGATGGAACTAGAAAAGATCATATTGAGTGGGGTAATCCATTCCCAGAAAAACAACTGTCATGGGCTCTTTCTCATCTAAACCTCCTAGCTCCAATTATTCATGCATGAGTATATATCCTTGAGTAACTGTAGAAACCAAGAAAGTAAAAAAGCACTGCTGCTGAGGTGGGGTACGTGGGAGCAAGAGAAGGGCATAGAAGTGTGCAAGTGATCTAATGGCAGAAACAGGAAAAAAGTAGGGGGGACTTGAATTGTGGAGGAAGATACATTAAAAGGGGAGAGGAAGGTAAAATAACAAGACTGTCTAAAAAACCATACTTAAAAATCATACTATTAATTATACTTTAAAAAACCCTATCATGTATGTAAATCTATATATAAATATGCATATATAGTTTAGATATAAATTTCCTTTCTGGGATGACAATGTGTCTTCCATGAACTTAAGACTAGCTAACAAAAACCCCAACACCAGGCATGAGAAGCACTCTTGTAGGTTGTTGACCAGCATTGCCCAAGAGACTCCTAAAACATTATAGGCTATTGCTGTTGCCCTTGGATGGTTACCAGAGGTGGAAGAATGCTCAGGACACCAGGGACCAGAACACCGGAACTAGAACTGAACTGAAAGCCTTCTCCCAGAAGAATAGCTTTCCTGGTACCAGAGGGCACCATGAAAGTTTCTAAAGAAGAAAGGGAATCAACAGTATTCCCCAGCTGTGATCCCTATGAAGCACAGCAACGACCAGCATGGCAGGATGACCCTAAGAGTGCAGTAGTGGCATGCGTACCGTGGTGGAAGCAAATTACTCTCTAATAGGACTTAAGACCTCTTCAATAAGAGGGAAATTGGGGCTGGTACTGGAAACCTAGGCAACCACCTAAGACTAGTGAAGTCATTGATCTTGGAGGAGAATCAACAGCCTTCACTTTAATAAACTTCAAATCCCTAAGTACTTTCTGAATATTTGTCATTATGTTCTCACCCCACATCACGACTTTTTTTAGGCAATTTGCTTTTATTTTTCCCATGCCATGGTCACACATATTTGGCTCAAAATAAAATAGTTTTTATTCCATTTGAGGTGATGGCTGTGCTTTGTGTAAATACTTTGCTACTCAAGTGTGGGGTCACATGGATCATCCACTTTCACCAGATGATCTGCCTTGATTGGCATCAGTCAGTGGCATGAGCTTTTTGCTTCCAACCATCTGTGTTGCTTCATTGGGTATATGTTGGTGAATTTTTCCATGGGTGACAGAGTCCCATAGTCTGTGAAAATTTATTAAAAGTTGTATGTTTGGATATCCTCTCATTCTGATGTCAATGCATTTGTTTAATTAAATATAGTATTTTGTTTTAGGAACATTTGGTTCTTTGGAAATATTTATTTGTATATTTGAGCACTTGTTTTCAGACTATATGGTTCATTCCTCTTAATTTTCAAAACATGCATTTATTTATGGAATAACATTTGATATTTTGTTCATGCCTCCTCTCTAATGTGCAATTCTCCATTTTTCTGCTATCTCTCCTGCTTTTTGAAACTTTGCTTCTTTTACCTTCAAAATCTTTAAGTGACTGGTCATAAATACACTAAAAATAAGTGAGAGATTTGTTCCTTTTTGCCCAACAGAGTGGAAGTGTTGAGGATAATATGACAGGATGTGAAATATCCTCCAAAGAAATTCCCCCAAAATAAAAATACACCATTCCTGCAGTGGATGGAAATATATTGACTCAATAAGGAAGGATTCACAAAAGGACTGGTCAATGAGTATCAGGAGCCCCCAACACATTCCAGTTAGTATGTAGAATAAACCTAAGACACCAGGGAAGGAGCAAATTCCAGGTGTGAGTCTAGGGAACTGCTCCCTCCCATAAGCAGTACATGAATCTGACTTAAAACATAAATCGCTAGGTATATTGGAGAAGCTTGAGATTTTTCAAGTAAAATAAGTAACAGAGATTCACGTAAGAATGAAGTATTTGAGAAAAAACACCATTTAGTACTCCAGCTGGTTTTATGTTTAATAACTACAAATTAGTAACTTGAAAGATGTTTTGAATGTGAAATATCTCCTATATTCATGAGGTAGAAGAGACGGTCTGCAGCTGGTATTGCTGCTTTGAAGACTGTGGAAGCTTTAAGAGCCTAAGTCTTGCTCAAGGAAATGAGTCACTAGAGGTGGCCTTTTAGGTTTGGTCGTCTGGCCCACTCCTTGTCCACTCTTTTTACATACTGCATGATAAAAATAATTTTCTTAACGTGCTTGAGTTAAGATGTGCGTAAAAGAATATGAACATTATAAAAGTTATTTTTGAATTCGTAATCATGGCATCAATGTATAAGATGCTATCTATGTTCTCCCCTGGCCCTGCCATTGTCTCTTCTGAAAAATAGGTATTCAAAGGTCCTTATCACAGCCAGACCTTTGTTAAAATATAGGCATTTAGGGGTAACTTTAGAATTTCAGACAAAAAAGAAAAACTAGTCACATTAAAACATTTGGTTATTGTTGCCAGCTTCAAAGCTTATGAAAGGCATTTTGAAATTTTCCTGTGTGAACAAGTAATTCTAATATGCTTCCTGCAGAGGTGTGTAATGTTATATGTTGCCCATGTTCCAGTGCATGGCCCATATCCATGCACATACAGGTACCACTAATTGAACTTTACAGTTTAAAAGGTAAATATAAGAAGTTGCCTGGCATCATGAGGTCCAGGTACCAGGAGGTCAGCTACTCCTCTGCCACAGAATGCTTGCATTGGGTAGATAGAGATTGACCACGAGCCACCTGGTGCCATGAGATCAGGGCCCCAGGAAGACAGCCACAGCTGCACTTCATGCTAGGCACCATTATGGTGAACAAGTATATGGTAGTGAAATGGGAGGGGGGAGAGAGGGAGGAAGGCAGAAAATTCATGTGCTGGGAGAGAGACAGATCTGAAGAGTAGAGAGCAGTGATGAACTGTTACAGGGGCTTGCCTGCCACCCGGGGCCATGGTGATATCTGGGTCTGAGCTACTGCCAAGGACCTTGTCTGGGTCTGTGGCCCTGATGCAGCCATGGTGGTCTGTGTTGATGTCCATTGCTCCTGTTACCACTGAGGTCCCTGTGGATATCTGGAGGCTGGACCTGTGACCATATTGGTGTCCAATTTCTAGCTATGATAAATAGAGCAGCAATTAATGCCGATGAGTAAATATCTCTGTAGTAGGATACAGGACCTAGTCAATCAAATGAATTCTCTGGAAAAAAAGGGGAGGAGCTCTTTAAATTACAAGCTCAGAATAAATCAATGGACTTGAAGCAGATCAAGGGAAGACTGAGCTCCAGAAAGAACTAAATAACTTCAAAAAAAAAAAAAAACCTGCACAGATGGTTGGGCACAAACATCTGATATTTAACGATAATCTAGGTAACTTTTCTGGTGCAATTTGATTGTTCTTATGGACCTACATTAGGACACAAGAAGTACTAACACAAAACAACTCACTCTCCCCCCAAAAACAATATGAAATTATTCATTATGGAACCACATATGAATGACCATAGTTCAGAACACAATTTCAGATTGACTCAGATAACATGACCTAACGTGATAACAGTTTCCTGAGGCTGTTATAGGTAGAAAGCAAAGGACAGTCAATAATCAAGGCATTTTCCAAATTAAGTGTTATGGGCTGATTATAGAAAAGTAGGCAATGCTCTGGTATGGGTTGCAAATGCTATCTGGTGACATTCTTATCCTGGGCTTGATAGAAACTAGTATTGTACTAAATTAGTATAACCCCAAAATCAGTATAACATGATAGTCACAGAATTTTAAGTCAGACACAGGTGTGAGCAATGAACGACAATGAAGGGGGTTAAAGGCAGCCCAAGATAATTTGGCTCTGGAGCTGCCCCATCCCAAATCTCTCACAAAGGTCTAAATAACACTTCAGTCTTATGGAATCTATAGCATGGGAGTGACTTCTTCTGGGAACTTTGATTCGCATAGGTAATAGGAGGTCTCGCCAGCTCCCAAGAGGGGCAGCTGAAAAAGGGAAAGAGGGAAAGCCCTGGTTTCTGGGCTTTAACTCAGAAGTCAGACAGATTTAGGAGTGATTGTAAGTAAGAAATATCATCTAGGGTGTGGGTTCTTCAGAGAAAGTGAGAATGCTGAAACTGTGAAGCAAGCCTGCTTATGAGTTTGGACAAGGTCCAAAAAGAGAAACAGAAATAGGACAAATAACATGTTTTATTTTCTCAGTTCGACTCAGAAAATAGGGAGCATTGAGGATTTCTAAGCAGTAGTATTGCAGAGAGTGCTTCTACATGGATAAGTATGTATCTCACTAAAAGAGTACTTGCTCTTTTCACCTTCTTAACATGACTGCAGGTATTTCATTGTTTCAGGCCTACACCACCATGCTCAACAATCAATAGAAAATGGTTGCAATGTGATAATCTTAAATAGCCCAGTAGCTTATAAGTAATGATTAACCTCAAAATGACAATTGCTCATGACTCTATCAAATCAACTAGAGTTTTCACTCTTACTGCCAACAACCCTGTTTCTTGTACATTAGCTGTATGCCCATCAAATGACTACTTTTCTTATCTATTTTGATTATAAGTTATTTATTTCCACTATATGATAAGCAGACCTCTTCAAGATACCTGTGCTCCATGTAAATGCTCATCAAAAGGTGACTTCAGCAATGAAAGAATTCAGTGATCAGGTAAATAGATGACCCATTCTGTAGACAGTCCAACTCTTTCCCTGACCATCCCTCCCATTGCATAATGATTGCAAAAATAAAGTGGCCATAGTGGCAGAGAATGAGGTATGTATGAGCTAGACAACATGGACTTCTACTACAATTGTTCTGAGTGCTATATATCTGCCAGCAGCTGAGACCAACAATGAAATCTTGTTATGGCACCATTTCCCCAGGTGACCAGCCATTGATTTGATGGCAAGCTAACTACATTGGACCTCCTCCTTCACAGAAAGGGCAATGCTATGTTATTACTGCGATAAATTATATATATATATATATATATATATATATATATATATATATATATATATATATATATATATATATTGGCTGAAGATTTGCCTTTCCTGCATATAGTGCTTCTGCCAAATACCATTTATGGACTTACCTTATTCACGGTCTTGATATTCCATAGAGCACTTAGAGCATTTCTTCTGACCACTGGTTTTAACATGTTCCTCACCCAGCCAGATCCTGTACATCCTTCTACAGAGACTAGCCTCATGAATCTACCTGATCATCCCATCCACAAACCCTTCTATGATGTTTTCCTGTCAGCTTAGTGGCTTCATAGGAATCTCCTGATATCTTAATTATCATCTATGGCCCACAGGCCCCCATTCAGCACCCTGCCATCCACTCAGGCCACACCCTCAAGGACCTTCTGGTCCCGTGGCCCTGGCTCTGCCAATGGCCACAATATGTGGGTTTAAACTAAGTTTCTATCATTCTATTTATCAACAAAAACTCAAAATTCAGATGTGGGGGTGAAAACCTGCTAGATCAGAGAAGCTGAAAGGCAGCCAGCTGATCTTGCTTTTTGGCTGGAGACATGGCAACACCAAACCAAAAGAAGTTCCAAACTCTAGTCCTTCCTTTTCCTTCCTTTTTGTTTTCTCTATCCAAATTCCAGGCTTCTCTATGGCTAAATCCAGTCTTCTAGTCACTGGCTCTACCCCATTCAAGGTTAAGTTTATTAACAGTCTCAGAGAATCATAGTGCAATCAAATATATCAGAATACTTCTAAAGCCTCCAGATCTATCCCAAGTCCCCCATCCAATGTATTGGCCTACTGTTGATACAAATTCCTGCACCACCCCACCCTCTAAGCTGCTGCCAAGACACTCCCTGCTTGCTTGTCCATAGCGAACAGACCCCTCCCCAACAACACTGAGCTCGTTTGCCAAACCAGATCCTTCATATCCTTCCCCAAGATCTAGCCAATGAATCTACATGCACTCTACCCAAATCCTAGATTTATTCTGAAACTTCAAGCTTAGAAGTCCTTAACATCAATTCACAAACCCACATATCCATCTGACTTCATTCTACCTGAGCCATATCCAACCTTAGGGCCAACACTGTTTACATTCCCTGTGTTCTCCCTGAACCTACTTTGTCCATATTAGACATAAAATTAACAAAAGTTGTCCACATGTCCAGATGTTATCCACAAAATACAAATAATACACAAGTATTACTATAATCCATAAGTCCTTTAAAGGTGGTAACCAAAGAGAATTATCATATGAACTCCAGAACACAGAATTTAAAACAGTAAGCAGAAAATTAATGAAAGAATTCAAGAAGACACAAAGAAATAGCTCAAAAAAGGAATAAATGCCTAAGTGATGCACAAGAAAACACAAACATGAAGATGATGGAAAGAATTAAACAATTCAGTATCTGAAAATAGAATTTAATAAAGATATAGAACTCAAGAAGAAATGAAGATGGAATTGAAAAACTCGATAACCCATCTAGAAATCTCTAGGGAAACCTTAAAAACAGAATAAGTCAGGCAGAAGATAGACTAATAGACTATCGAGACTCAAAGATAAAGCAGAGAAACAAAAAGTCTCCCAACCAAAAAAAACCCAGGACCAGATGGTTTCAGTGCAGAATTCTACCAGATCTTCAAAGAAGAGATAATACCAATACTCTTTAAATTGTTCCACACAATAGAAACAGAAGGAACATTACCAAACTCCTTCTATGAGGCTACAATTACCCTGATTCCCAAGCCAAACAAAGATGCAACAAAGAAAGAGAACTACAGACCAATCTCCCTCATGAACATTGATGCAAAAATACTCAAAAAAAAATAAAGGCAAACAGACTCCATGAACACATCAAAACAATTATCCACCATGATCAAGTAGGCTTCATTCCAGGGTATGCAAGGGTGGTTCAACATACGAAAGTCCTTCAATGTAATACACCATATAAACAAACTCAAAGAAAAAAACCACATGATCATCTCACTAGATGCTGAAAAGGCCTTTGACAAAATCCAACACCCCTTCATGATAAAGGTCTTGGAGCGATTAGGAATACATGGAACATACCTAAGCATAATAAAGACAATTTACAGCAAGCCAACAGCCAACATCAAAGTAAATAGAGAGAAACTCAAAGCAATTCCATTAAAATCAGGAACAAGACAAGGCTGTCTGCTCTCCCCATACTTAGTCAATATAGTACTTGAAGTTCTAGCCAGAGCAATAATACAACATAAGGAAATCAAGGGGATACAAATTAGAAAGGAAGAAGTTAAGCTTTCTCTATTTTCAGATGACATGATAGCATACATAAGTGACCCCAAAAATTCGACCAAGGAACTCATACAGCTTATAAACACCTTCAGCAATGTAGCAGGATACAAGATTAACTTAAAAAAATCAGTAGCCCTCCTAAATACAAATGGCAAATGGGCTGAGAAAGAAATCAGAGATACATCACCCTTTACAATAGCCACAAATGATATAAAATACCTTGGTGTAACTCTAACTAAACAAGTGAAGGACCTGTATGACAAGAACTTTAAGTTGCTGAAGAAAGAAATTGAAGAAGATGTCAGAAAATGGAAAGATCTCCCGTGCTCCTGGATAGGTAGAATTAACATAGTAAAAATGACAATCTTACCAAAAGCAATCTACAGATTCAATGCAATCACCATCAAAATATCAACACAATTCTTCATAGACCTGGAAAGAACAATACTCAACTTCATATGGAAAAACAAAAAAAAAAACCCATGATAGCCAAAAGAATCCTGTACAATAAAACAACCTCTGGAGGCATCATGATCCCTGACTTCAAGCTCTACTATAGAACTACAGTAATAAAAACAGCTTGGTACTGGCATAAAAACCGACATGTGGACCAATGGAACAGAACTGAAGGCCCTGACATTAATCCGCACACCTATGAATATATGATTTTTGACAAAGAAGCCAAAACTATAAAATGGAAAAAAGAAAGCATCGTCAACAAATGGTGCTGGCATAACTGGGTGAAATGTAAACATGTAGAAGATTGTAAATAAATCCATATCTGTCACCGTGCACAAAACTTAAGTCCCAGTAGATCAAAGACCTCAACATAAATCCAGTTACTCTGAACCTGATAGAAGAGAAAGTAGGAAGTAGTCTTGAATGCATTGGCCCTGGAGATCACTTCCTAAATTTAACACCAGTAACATAGACACTGAGAGAAACAATTAATAAATGGGACCTCTTGAAACTGAGAAGCTTTTGTAAGGCAAAGGACACAATCAACAAGACAAAACAACAGCCTACAGAACGGGAGAAGATCTTCATCAACCCCACATCTGACAGAGGGCTGATATCCAGAATATATAAAGAACTCAAGAAATTAGACATCAAAATGCCCATCAGTCCAATTAAGAAATGGGCTATAGAGCTAAACAGAGAATTCTCAACAAAGGAAGCTCAAATGGCTGAAAGACATTTAAGGAATTGCTCAACATCCCTAATCATCAGGAAAATGCAAATCAAAATAACTCTGAGATACCACCTTACACCTGTGAGAATGGCTAAGATCAAAAACACTGCAGAAAGCTTATGTTGGAGATGATGTGGAGCAAGGGGAACGCTCCTCCACTGTTGATGGGAATGCAAACTTGTACAGCCACTCTGGAAATCAGTATGGCACTTTCTTAGAACATTGGGAATCAACCTCCCTCAAGACCCAGCTATTCCACTCTTGGGCATATACCTGAGGAATGCTCAATCATACCACAAGGACACATGCTCAACTATGCTCATAGCAGCATTATTTGTAATAGCCAGAACCTCAAAACAACCTAGATGCCCTTCAACTGAAGAATGGATAAATAAAATGTGGTACATATACACAATGGAGTTCTACTAAGCAGAGAAAAACAGTGACATCATGAGGTTTGCAGGCAAATGGATGGAACTAGAAAATATCATCCTGAGCGAGGTAACCCAGACTCAGAAAGAAAAACATGGTATGTACTGACTCATAAGGGGATGCTAGATGTAAAGCAAAGGATATCCAGACTGCAATTCACAACTCCAAGGACACTACCTAGTAAAGAGGACCCTAAGAAAGACACAGGGATTGCCCAATGACAGAGAAATGGATGAGATCTACATAAGCAAACTCAGGGTGAGGGGGGTAATGGAGGGTAAGGGTCGAGGAAAAGACAGTTTAGGGGAGCGGGAGGTCCCAGCTGGATCAGGAACACAGTAGGAAAACAAGGAAAGAGATACCATGATAAATGAAGACCCCATGGGAATAGGAAGAAGAGAGGTCCCCAGAAATGCACAAAGAACCCTCCATGATAGACTACTGGCAATGGTCGAGAGAAAGCCCGTGCTGAACTACTCTGGTGATTGGATAGTCAAACACCCTAACTGTCATGATTGAACTCTCATACAGTGACTGATGGAAGCAGATGCAGAGATCCATGACCAAGCCCCAGGTGGAGTCCAATTGGTGAGAGAGAGGAGGGATTATATGAGCAAAAGATATAGGTACAAATAGCCAAAATAGCAGAAACACATGAACTGTGAACCAATAGCTGAGGAGCCCCTATGGAACTGGACCAGGCCCTCTGGATAAGTGAAACAGTTTATCAGCTTGAACTGTTTAGGAGCCCCCCAGGCAGTGGAACTGGGACCTGCCTTGGTGCATGAGCTGGCTTTTTCGAACCTAGGGCCTATGCTGAGACATTTTGCTCAGCCTTGGTGTAGGGAAGAGGGGACTGGACCTGCCTCAACTGAATCTACCAGGCTGGACTGACTCCCCAGGGGAGATCCTGTTTTGGAGGAGGTGGGAATGGGGGTTGAATTAGGGGGGAAGGCTGGGCTTGGGAGGAGGGAGGACAGGAGAATCCATGGCTGATATTTAAAATTAAATTAATGATAAAATAAAAATATTTTTTTTAAAAAAAGCTAATGTAGTGGATTTTTAAATGCTAGAACATTGTATTTAGACTAATGAAGAAAGAGTAACCCTGCCTCAAATGAGATGGAAGGAAACTCCCAAAATTGATCTGACTTGAAAATGTGTGGGTATGAAGCCCATACAGAAATACACACTGACACTGAAAAAATACTTAAATAAAATAATCTTCATGTTTTCAAAGAGGCACATATAGTTTGTGTGAGCATCCAGAGACATTAGGTGGTTGTGCAAATAGATGCACTCTCCCACTCTCATCATAAATATGAAGTGAATCTTATGAGAGTTTGATGAATGGAGGTTGAGCAGAAATTTTCTTTCCATATTATATTAAAGGGTAAATTAAGTTTCCTCTCTTTATTGCCCTTAGTGGGACTTTCAATATTCACTTGGCAGGACTGAGGGTCTTTATTCAATAGGATAGTCAATATAAATACGTAAATGCATGCAAACAAGGCGAGGTTGAGCCTGCAGGTCCTAACATGTGAGAGGGGCCTACAACAGTCTGGATATGAGTGTTTTAATCCCTTTCTCTTTCCTTCCCCATTAACACTGAATAAAGTTGGATAGGAAGATAATGAAGTCAATGGAGATAGCTAGAGATCTAGAGAACAGTGGAAATTACTTTCAAAACTTTGGATGGATTGGTAATGTTCATTAGCAAACATCTTTCGACTTCCACTTTTTAAAAGACATCAGTAAACTGTATTTTACTACACTAATTAAATACAATGTAACATTTTGAAATGTGTAATACAGCGTAGAATGATTAAATCAAACTAACATTCATTGTCTTACTTAACTTTTTGTGTTACATTTGGAATTTGCTTAGTTAAATTAAAAGGTGCAGTATTCTGTTACTGACTAGTTACATTGTTCTGCAGTAGATTTCAAAAATCATTCCTGTTACCTGCATTACTGGTGAACAGTTAACTTTTTATTCCCTCCTTTCTCTCCTGTTGCCTTCTGGTAACCATAATTTTATTTTCAACTACTGAGTAAATGCCTATTTATATTTCACACATACATGAGATCATGTGGTATTTGTCTTTTTATATGTCTTATTTCACTTACCATAACATCCTTTAGATTTTTCAGTTTTCTAAGAGACCACGTAGCTTTCCTTTATTCATATATCACAGATGTCACATTGCCTTCATACTTGATCATATGATAAACACTTAGGTCAAGATTTTGATTTTACAATTTTGAATGACACTTCCATGAACATGAGAGTTTGGATTGCCCTTGAACTTATGGATGCCAGTTTCTTTTGCTATCTTTCTAGAAGTAAGTCTTCTGTATCCTATGGTAATTTGATTTCAGTTGCTCACAGGACATCCATTTCATTGCCCATGTTTTCAATGTACGTGTTCCAGATGATGAGTGATACTGAGTTGGTTTTATTGCTGTTGTTGTTTTGTTTGTTTGTTAATTTTTTCAGTCAGGATTTCTCTGTATCGTAGGCTGGCCTTCAGCTCATCATCCTTTTGCCTCTACTTCCAACTGCTATGATCAGAGATGTACTAGGATTTATTCACTAACCTATTGGTTATTGGTATGTTTTCCTTTGAAAAACATCTGTTAAGGCACTTCGTCCATTTTTTACCTTCTTGCTATTAAGTTATTTCAATTTTTTATATGTATCTTCTCTTACTTTGTTTTTTCATTACTTTTATCATGCAGAAGCTATTCAGTTTTGTTTATCAGTAATTCTATTTGTCTGTTTTTAATTTCATTGCCTGTACTTCAAATCTCATGTCCAAAAAAAAAAATCCTTGTCCATAATATCTAAATATGCAAAGAATTAAAATACTGGACACCAAGAAAACAAATAACTCAATTAAAAATTTGAGAACTAAACAGAGAGTTCACAAAAGATGAAACATAAAGGGCTGAGAAATAAGGAAATGTTCAACATCCTTAGTCAGCAAGGAAATGCAAATAAAAAATACTTTGAGATTTCATTTTACATCAGTCAAAATGTGCAACATCAGTAAATGACAGTTCATGTGGTGGTTCCTCAGAAAGCTTGAAATAGATCTACCTCAAGATTCAGCAATATCATTGTTGAGAAAATACCCAAAAGATTGTTCATCCCACTACAGAGAACTTGCTCAACCAATTCATTGCTTCTCTATTCATAGTAGCCAGAAACCGGAAATGTAAGTAAATTTGTTGCAACTCTGTTGGTTTGGTCCCAGATTTTGGCACCAAAACGTGAGTTTTCGAACTCTGGAGAGAGTTATCCTGACTACTTGGGAATCAGGCTATGCCTGGAGCTGCGATGAGACAGCATCCCTGAAGGGTGAGGTAGCCCCTTAGAACAGCTGACAGCTAGAGGGCAAGATACCGCAAGCCGCTTAGGACAGCTCTGATGGCTGGGGGAGGGGGTGTTGGGGGGCACGGGTGAGGTATCCCAAAGGGCAAGGTATCCCGGATGCCACAAGCCACTTAGGGCATCTCTGCCCTGGAGGTATCCCAGATATCTCGAGCTGCTTAGGACAGCTCTGCCCTGGAGGGGAAGTTTTTCTCACTGCTCAGGAGAGTCAGGCCTGGAGCTGACAGGACAGCTCTGCAGGGCAGGGTATCCTGACTGTTCGGGAGAGTCAGGCTATACCTGGTGTGATGGGGGATGGTCTCCCCGCAGGATATATCAGTCCTGCTCCTCTCCTGCTTCTCCAGCCTAAGAAGTTGCTTCCTTTGCTTCACTCTGCAAAAAGGGAAATCCCTGCAGAAATGTAGTAATCTTCTCTGGCTCTGGAGAAAAGTGTTACTTTTTCGGCTCTCCTTTGCTCTCTCCACTGAGGGACCTCCCAGCAAGGATCTTCTTTGTTTTTAATTTCAGCTCCTCCTTGCACTGTCCACTCTGGGACATCTCAGCAAGGATCTTCTGTTTGCCAGTGAATGAAGATCTTCACACCCAAAACTCTTTTGAGAAAGAGATTTATTTGGGAAGGAGGAGTCCAGGAGAGTAGCTGCGTCTACCAGGGTGGAGAGAATAGCCCACAACTGACCAGGCAGGGCAGTTTATATAGGATGTCTTGGGGGCAAAGTCAACCAGTGATCGGTTAGTTTTTTTTCTGCCCAGGAATTGGTCAGTTTTGTGGGCTAGGGGCAGAAATTGCCCTGATTTCAGAGCCAAACTGTTTCTTTCACTGGACTTTCTTGGCTTTTTGACACTACTTTAATTGTTAAGAAAATTTCTTAATAATAAAAAAAGAATTTTCCTGTTCATTTTACATACCAATCACAGATCCCCCTCCCCTACCTCCTCCCACCCTCCAGCCTTCCTGCCCCAACCCACCCCCTATTTCCCACCTCCTCCAAGGCAAGGCTTCCCATGGGGAGTCAGCAGAGCCTGATATACTCAGTTGAGGCAGGTCCACCCGCCCCCCCCCCCCCTTGCACCAAGGCTGTGTAAGGTGTCCCATCACAGGCAGTTGGCTCCAAAAAGCCCACTCATGCATCAGGGTGGGTCTTGATCCCATTTTCATGGGGGACCTTATGCAGATCAAACTACACAACTGTCTTGCCTATGCAGAGGGCCTAGTCCAATCCCTGGGAGGCTCCACAGTTTCTGGTCCACAGTTGACGAGTTCCCACCAGTTTGATTGTCTCTGTACATTTCCCCATCATGACCTTGATGCCCCTTGCTCATAGAATCCCTTTTTACTTTCTTGGACTGGACTCCTGGAGCTCAGCCTCGTGCTTGGCTGTGGATCTCTGCACCTGCTTCCATCTGTTACTGGATAAAGGCTCTATGATGCCAAGGTATCCACCAATCGGATTACCAGGGTAGGCTAGTTCAGGCACCCTCTTCACTATTGCTAGTAGTCTAAGGTGAAACCATCCTTGTGGATTCCTGGGAACTTCCCTACCTCCTGGCTTCTCCTTATCCCCATGACGACTCTCTCTCTATCATGGTTTCTCTTCCATTGCTCTCTCACTCCACCCCTGTTCCATACAGCTGGATCTTATGGAGGCATTTTCTTAATTGAGATTCCCTCCTTTCAGATAACTCTAGCTTGTGTCAAGTTAGCATCAAACTAGCCAGCACAGGAAGGATTAGGATGGGTGACCTTGTTGAAGGAGTTGAAGATGGGGGGAGGCGTTGAAGTTGCAAAAGTCTGGTGCCATTGCCAGTGTGTTCTCTGCTTCCCCTTTGTGGTTCAGGGATGTGAGCTCTGAGCTGTTCCTTTTGCCATACCTTCACTCTGTCATCCTGGACTCTAACCCTTTGAAACTGTAAGCCTCATTAAACACTTTCTTCTATAAGTTGCCTTGGTTATGGTGTTTTTTCACAGAAATAGAAAAGTAACTTATATACCACCTTCACTCAACTAGAGGTAGAAATGTGTCTTGTATTCATGTCTCATTGCACTGACAGCTGCAGTTCACATCATCCCATGACCCTCAAATCTGACCTATCAATTCCTATCCTACAGAAGCTCACACATGACTGACTATCTAAATATATCAAAACCATAATTCAGGTCTCATAATATGTGTTGAGTTTGAATGAGAATGGTGTCTATGGGCTCATACATTTGAATGCTCAGTTACCAGGGAGTGGCATGTTTGAGAAGAATTAGAAGGGTTAGGAGGTATGACCTTGTTCAAGGAAGTATGGAGCTGGGGGTGGGCTTTGAGGTTTCAAATCCAGGGCCAGACACAGCATCTCTCTCTCTCTCTCTCTCTCTCTCTCTCTCTCTCTCTCTCTCTCTCTCTCTCTCCCTCCCTCCCTCCCTCCCTCCCTATTACTTTTGGATCAGGATATAGCTATCAGTTACTGCTAGAGAGTCATGCATGCTGCCAATGTTCCTTCCATGCTCCTGCCATGAGGGTAATGGACTAAACCCTCTGAAACTGTAGACAAGCCCCTAATTAAGTGCTTCCTTTTGTAAGAGTTGCCGTGGTCATGGTGTCTCCTCACAGAAATAGAATAGTGACTAAAACATAATGTTACATTAAATGTATTCTCGATCTGCTTATGGGTCAGGATGCAGCTCTTAGCTACTGCATGATGCCACTGTTCCCTCCATGCTCCTACCATGAGGATAACAGACTTACCCTCTGAAACTACAAGTAAGGCTCCAATTAAATGCTTCCTTTTGTAAGAGTTGTCATTCTCATGGTGTTTCTTCACAGCAATAGAACAGTGACTAAGACATAATGTTATATTAAATGCACACTCTCTTTATGTTTTTTTTTTAATTTGAGACATTCTCACTATGCAATCCAGGCTGACCTCAAACTCTCCATCCTCCTGCATCATCATCTCTAGGACAGAGGTTTCTGACAAGGGACCCTAAGCTCCCTTAGCTTGATAGCTGTTGCAGTTTAGAAGACTGAGAAGCAGAGCCTGACTGTAGGGTGATTATTACTGCTGGAAGAGCAGATGAAAGAGGGTGCAGACAGAAGGAGAACTCCAAATGCAATTCAGACTACAACCAATGCCCTCTGAGCCTCCTTCCCTGCACAGCACAGGATATCCTTTTGGATGAAGGCCCTCTTCATGTGTGGCAAAACGTGAAATAACTGACAGCTAGCAACAAGTTCTCCCACTAACACCCGTTCTTTCTTCACTGGAAAAGAAAGAGGAACAAAGCAGCTTTCATTAAATTCCTATTCCCTAACATCCCACCCTCTATCTCGAAGCTCCACCCACCTACACAGCGGCAGCCTCTCTGCCACCCCTTGAACCTAGAGCACTTCACACAGGGGCAGAGGCACCTTGGGATAGCAATGCATTCCTGGAGAGTAGCAGGGAATTCCAGGGTTTCCAGCACCCAGAGAGGAGACTAAAATAGGATGGGAGGCTTCTTTGTCACTAGATTCCTATGCAGTTGGAGGTGGAGGAGGCTCTCCGGGGGGGGGGGGGGCAGAATAGGGCTCCTAGTTGGTGTCTAAGAGATACTGTAATCGAAGATCACGCTGCTTAAGAAAGACAATTCCTTCCTAAGGAAGGAAGAAGGGGGCTGATCTGATTAACTGAACCAGCGACTTTGAAATCCTCCAGGAATATCTGAGAGTTACTATGGCCCTGGGCATATGCAATACCTGTGCCTCCTGCCATTGTCTGGAACTCCCTGCCGGTCCTACAGTCCTCCATCAGCTTAATGGAGGTGTGTGGATTGCTCTCCACACTTTGTTGCCCGCCGGGACCCGGGATTTCACAGTGCAGGGCACCCTTGAGTCCCAAGGAAGCAGCAGGGCAGGGACCATCTATAGCAACCACGATGGGAGGAGGGAGGAGGTGGCCAGCAGGAGGAAGGCAGCAGGGCCTATCCTGACGCAGCAGCAGCGGTGGAGGAGGCCCCTCCAGATATGCTGGGCGTCAGGATCCAGCCCGTCCTCTGCCTCCTGCCTCCTCTGGCCTCGATCCCTAGGAGGGTCCTCGGTTCCAGCCGCCCTCAGGCTCAAGCCAAGGGAGGTGCCCTCTGAGCTAGCTACGGAAGGAGGCGGGGACTGAATCGTCTGAGGAGGAGAGGGAGGAACCGACGCTCCTCGAGCTGGTGGCTGCAGGCGCCCTGGGTTGCCGCCGTCTCCCTGGGCGGAGCTGCACCCGGAGCCCGGACTGTATTGAGAGCGTGTGAATGTCCGCGTGGACTAGGGCCGCGCGGGCCCCGCGCCTCCTACGGCTCGCTCCCGCGTGCTGCTGTGTATGTTCGCTTCTTGTCACTGTGCGCCGAGAGGCAGGAGGACTATGAAGATGATTCACTTTCGGAGCTCCAGCATCAAATCGCTCAACCAGGAGATGAAATGCACCATTCGGCTGCTGGACGACTCGGAGGTTTCCTGCCATATCCAGGTGCGGTGGCACGGGGGAGGATGCAGGGTGTGCAGTATTCGCAGGGTACATGAGTGAGTAAGGGGGCTCTGAGGGTAGCCATGTGCCAGAAGGAAACCCACCTCATCAGAGAAGCCTGGCTGGAATGCGGAATTTGCTTCAGTCCTCAAGATAGGGGCTTTGGCCCTCTGTAGTCATCTGCTTTGCATTATCCTTGCCTCAGCCCCCTACCGTGGCATGTACCCTGTGTTCACTTCGCGTTGCTCCTAGGCTGAGGCGGTAGCCAGATGTCTTGCTTAACGCTGCGTTGGTCCCTTTAGAGCCTATCCCACCAGGACATAGAAGCTATGACGGTCGGGGGGACATTTGCATGCTAACCCCCCACACGGCTTTTTTTTTCTCACCCACCACGTGGAAAAAGACTCCACTGACCAGGGCTCGCCTTTCTGTTTCCCGCGCCCAGGCCGTTTGGGAACCTGCTTCTTGTGCCCTGCTGTCCCTCTGCCAGTAGTCTGTACTTCTGTAGTGGGGCAATGGACTTCCCCAAGTTTCCTCGAAATCTTGGGCTCCAGCCTCAAGAGATGGGGTGCACGTTGTAATTGAAGTGGAACTACCTCAAAAGAAGGTGAAGTCTGTGCTTCAGAGAAAAGAAAAAATTCATGAGGCTAGCAAACAGGTCCTGCAGGAAGCTGGATCTTGGGTAAAAGAGCTTGGAATTTTGGTGACTATTCACTGTAGTCAAGTTGGAGGAGAAAGGCACATTGCTTATTATTTTTATTGACCCTCCCTTCCTTGGGAGATAAGAGTCTTTGGCCTTGCAAATTTTTTGTAACCTGCTGCTTCTGCTGCTGCTGCTGGTAGTGGGGGTGTGTGTGTGTGTGTGTGTGTGTGTGTGTGTGTGTGTGTGTGTGTGTGTGTGTGTGTGTGTGTCGGTGCACTCACACACGCTTGTGTTTCCTTTAGCTGAGGTTGTTCTGGTAAGTAGGTGTGCGCTCCCCCCGTGACCTCATGTGGCATGCACATTCTGCAAAACTTGTATTGGCACTAAGCACTGCTGGCATCAGTTTAAAATCGAATTCTTTATTTCTAGGATACCCTCTTCTGGGTACTACATTTAAGGTTCTAAGACCCATGCCTGTGGTAGGAGAACGGATTAGCACCTCCTAGAGGCCGAAATCCACCTCTAAGTTGTACCTGGATTTCTAAAAAGACATTTTTAATTAAAATTAAAGTTATATCACTTTCCCCCTTCTCTGTCCTCCCTCAACCCCTTCCAAGTCTCCACTCTCCAACTTTTTCCATGCTCCCCCAACCACACTCTCAAACTGATCGCCTCTTTTATTATTACTGTTACATATACACAGTTACATAGATATAACCTGCTGAGTGTGTTTTTGTTGTTTGTCTGTGTATGGTTTCAGGGCTGACCACTTTGTATTGGATAACCAATAAGGGGACTCATCCTGCTCTTCAGCATTAATTAATTGCCTGAAGTTCTTTATATAGAGGTGAGGCTTTGTGAAAACATCCTCCTTCTCAGTTAGTATGCTCATTGATGTTGCTATTGTTCAGGTCTTGCTTATGCCACTTCTCTGAGAAACTGTTTCACAGCAGAAATCCTGGTATTCAGCATCTTGCAATCTTTCGCTACCTCTCACACAATGTTCCATGAGCCATCATGCAGGATCCTTGAGGTAGATGTATCCTCTGAGGCTGGCCTCCCCATGATCCTTGATCTTTGGATTGTGTCCAATTGTGATTTTGTGTGATGATTTCCATTTGCTGTAAAGAGAAGCTTCTTTAATGAAGGACGGTCGATACATTTGTCTGTAGGTATAAGGATAAGTTTTAGAATGTAGTTAGGAGTTATATTGGTCTACCCAAGTGGTAGTAGTAGATTCTCTCCTAATATCCAGGACCTCACCAGATCTGGGAAGCTGGTTACGTTTCTAGTACCATGCATGATTTCTCTCCAGTTGAGTGGAATTTTCATTCACCAAACAGCTGTTGTTACACCTTTATAAATATTTATTCCTGCTGGTCACTGCTGTGGCTCTTGTGAGTCACAGCTCAGAGTAGATTGTTAATTGTGTCTCTCCTACGCTGGTTAGTTTTATGTCAAACTTGAAACAAACTAGATTCATTTAGGAAGAGGGAATGTCAACTGAGAAAATGTCCCATCTGATTTGCCTGTGGAAAAGCCTATTGAGCATTTTCTTGATTGATGATTAATGTCAGAGGACGTAGTTCACCGCGGGGGTGGGGGGGGGGATGCCACCCCTGAGCTGGTGGTCTCCTAGGTGCTATAAAACAGCAAGCTCAGCAAGCCATGAGAAGCAAGCTGTGAGGAGCAAGCCAGTAAGCCCTCCTATTCCTGGACTCTGCTTCAGAAGTTCCTGCCTCCACGTTTTTGGCCTGATTGAGTTCCTGCCCTTCCTTCCCTCCATGATGGACCCTTACCTGGAAGTGTAAACAAAAATAAACCCTTTCATCTCCAAGTTGGAGGTTTTACCACAGCATTAGCAACCTTTCTAACACACTTCTCTTGGAAGTTTTCATAGTGTCATAATATTTCCTGGTACTATGGAAGCTAAACCACAGGAAGGATTTTAGGTCAGATCCAGCTTGAATAAAAATAATAGAGTTCTGTGTCCTAAGCGTGCAGTGTCTTTAGCAATAGGGGCTTACCTTCAACTTCTGAAAGGCAACAGTAGCAACAGCAGTATTCTATATTGTTTTGGGAATCCCTTGGACTACCCTGGCCAGTCATTCAAAGGGAGATTTTTCATACCTGATCCTGAGAGTTAGTCTGTAGTTCTTGTGGAGGCATTGTCAGCGTGTGTGTGTGTGTGTGTGTGTGTGTGTGTGTGTGTGTGTGTGTGTGTGTGTGTGTGCGTGATGTATAATTTAGGTAACTATAAAATAAGAAGGCTTTGTCAAATAACCTTGGTGGTTTTTGTCACCTCTCATTCCTTCTGCCTCTGTACCACCTCCCTCTCCCCTTCCCAGCTGGAGCCTCACCCCATTTTTCTGTTTTGCCTTCATTTTATTGCTGTTCCCCTCTCAAGCCCTCCTGCCCGGTGGTCCCATTATGCTTTCCTGGTTTCTGTAGTTACTCAACGTCGCACACTTACTTCTGAAGATTGGAGCAATGGGATGTTTGTTGTGTTTTTGATTGTGCTCATTTGGGTCATTCCTTTCTTTTAGTTAGTTGCTGTCAATCTCATTTATCTTCTCAAAGAATGAGTTCTTAGAATATTTTTATTTATAATTTTTATTTATTTATATTAACATTTTTCATGAAATATATTTTGATCATATTTTACTGTCCCTCAACTGCTCCCAGTATCTCCCCACCTCCCTCCTCACACAACTTCATGCTGTTTTTCCTCTTTCTTTCTCTGTCCCTAAAAAAATAACACCCCAAAAACAAAAAAAAAAGAAAATCAAAATAAACAAATGAAACACCAGTAACACTAAGAATACCAAAACAAAAGAACAAAAAAAAGAGTTTAAAACAATGGAGTCCATCTTGTGTTTTCCAGCTTCTGCTCTTTCTTGCTTCCTGCTGGTTTGAGTTTGTTTTTTTCTTATTTTTCCACATTCCTGAGTTGCATCATTTGTGTACACTAGTTCTGATTTTTTTAATTCAAGGCACTTCAACTAGAAACTTTCCTCTTAGGATTGCTTTTAATGTGTCCCAGAGGTATTGCTTTGTAATATTTTAATTTTTATTTAGTTCCAGGAGTATTTTAATTTCTTTCTTGGTTTCTTATTAGACCCATTCATCATTCATTGATATGCTGTTTAATCTCCATGAGTTTATGCACCTATTAAAGTTTTGTTTACTGTTGACTTTAAGTTTTATTGCATAGTGGTTGAGTAGGATGCATAGGATTATTTCAGTTTTTCTGTATTTGTTAAAGTTTGCTTTTTGTCCCAGTGTATGTGGTCCATTTTAGAGAAGCTTCTATGTACTGCTGAGTAGAATGCATATTCTACTGCATAGAATAATCTGTATATATCAGTTAGGTTCATTTAGTGTAAGTTGTCATTTAATTCTGAAGTATCTGTTTATTTTCCGACCATTATTATGCTCTGCTCAATATGTGTGTGTGTGTGTGTGTGTGTGTGTGTGTGTGTGTGTGTGTGTGTGTGTGTGTATTCAATGCATTTATTCTTATCCTCTTGGAGTTCAATGAAGTATTTGTTCGTGCTTCTTAAATTCCTTTAATTCTTTGATGCATTTTATGATTGTTCTTACTTAATTCTGTGTCCTGAGGTGATTGTGTCTAGGTAGTTGTTTTTGTGATTTGATCTGGGCTTATGGACTTCATTGATTATCTGTCTGTCATGATAATCTGACCTTCCTTATATTGAATCAATGTAGGAGCTGCATGGTCTGATCTCAGCCAGGTTGGGTTCACTGTTTAACTAGACCAGGCAAGGATGTCTCCCAAACCACAGGTTTGGAACTAAGCCTGTGGGTACAGAGATCGCAGTGGGTAGCCAGAAAGATGGGAGAGAAAAGGAGAATCTCACCAGTCAAAGGTGGCTCTTAGACAGAGCAGTTTCAAAGACCGTTTATCTGGACTTAGGCTTATGGGTGTGAAGACGGCCACAGGCAGGGGGGATGGAGAAGTGATGAGAAAGGCCAAAACCAACTTAGCCAGAAAAGGTGGCTCACAAACAGTTTTTGCAGGAGGCAAATCTGGACCCAGGCCTGTGCTGAGGTGGGGATAGGAGATAGGGGAGAAGTTTTGAGGTTGGCACAGGACTGTAAAAGGAAGACTTCACTTACAGGGCAAAGTTGGCTGGTGAACAAAGAGAGATCATAGGATCCTAGTCTGGAACTAGGCTTCCTGAAATTTTTGTTTAATTATTTATTACAGGGATTTATGACAGGAAGGCAGTTGAAACTTTTGTAAACTGACATTGGGGAGAGTTTCAGTGCAGGGCTATAGTTCCCTACTATCTGCCAAGAAAAGCTGCAGCAGCAGTGGCTGGAAGTGTGTTCAGATCAAGGCATAAAGAGTGCTGCCTCCGGAATAAGTCAAAACACTCAGGTTGCAAATTTGTGGGTTGCTCATTAGTCTGCTTTCTAGAAATATAAATTCTGCAGAAGGTTCTACTGCAAGGAGCGCTCAGGACTGTTGTGTGAGATCATGTGACTGCATCCAGTACCATTTTTCAGTATCTTCTATGTGTTATCCCTTTTAAAACTATAATATCCAATACATAATATAAGCCTTACAGATGGACATTATTTCGATTTCATGGATAAGAAAACTGAGATATTGAAATATTAACCTATTTGTCCAAAAGAGATTGAGCTGCTGGCATTCAGATCACAATTGTCTGGATCCAAAGCTCTTGTATGCCTTTGGCATACTACTTCATGTTCAAAATAATTAAATTTCAGGGAGTTTTCCAACACAGAAACAGATGAATCCATAGAAGGCTGCCTGACTGATTTGAAGACCAGTAGGGAGTCATGTCTTGCTAATTTGCATATGGATCAAGTTCAGGATCTGGCTGGAAAGCTGGCATTCCAGAGCTGATTGGAATGCCACTGCTAAAAATACAGCAAATACTGTATTTTTCTTTAGAAAAACTATACTTACATGCAGTTAGGTTCTACACACTGTATTTTTATGTTTCAAATCAGATAATCTTCAAATTATCCCTGTGAATCAAACGATGAACTGTGAACCAAACCAAGAACTAAGAGGAGATTGCCCTGCTATGCTCTGACTACATACTTTGATGGTCAGGGGACATGTGGGTTCCCAATTGTTCTCACCAGCAGTGTTGATTCTGGAAGACACTACACAGTGTGTTTTTGTTGTAACATGAGCTTTGGAGCCCTTTGCATTGGTGATTTTCCTCACAAGCATAGGACAAAAGGAGAGGAGTATTTAAAAAAAAAAAAAAAGTGTAGCTCATTCATAAGATGAGGAACTTTTGCATAGTTAGGTAGTTCAGATGATTACATTTTCAAAGATGAATTAAAATTTTTTTAAAAAAACTCATTTCAATTTTATGCAATTAGTATTTGCTAAATATCTTCCATATGTCAAACACAGATCTAGGACTAAAAACAGTTTTTAAAAAATTAAGTTAGTTAAGAGGCCCTTGATCAGTTTGGGAAAGATGAACAAAATGGCATATAGACATGGCATAAAGACTGTTGTATGCAGGTAAGAATGTCTGGTTATAAATTAAACTGGTAAATAATTAAAGGATCAGTGGGCAGCATCTAGAAGCAGGTTAGAAATCCAAATCTAAGGTTTGTTTTAATGATCTACTCTAAAATCTTCTATTTATCTTACTTGATACAGTAACCTAGGCATAAATAATATAACTGGATGTGGGAATGAAGGCTGAATTAGAGGCCAAGATGATTAGAATTAGTGACTAAAATATTGACAAAGCCCTTTCAAAGACAACTCACATAATGTTTGTTGTGGCCCAGTATGTACTATATTATGCCTCATGCTACAATTTGGAGTATGAATTCAAAGGCAGGGAAGATAATTAGCCATAACAGATCATGGGCTAGTGTCTAGCATCTTAGTTAAAGTTTTTATTGCTATAAAGAGACACCATGTCCATGACAACTCTTATAAAGGAAAGGCAGTTAATTGGGGCTGGCTTACATTTTCATAGGTTTGGTCCTTTATTATCATTGTGTGACATGGTGGCCTGAAGGCAGACATGGTCCTGGAGGAGTAGCAGAGAGTCCTTACATCTTGATGTACAGGCAACAGGAAGTGGTCTGTCTCACTCGGTGGAGCTTGAGCATAGGAGACCTCAAAGCCCACCCTGACAGTGACACACTTTCTCCAACAAGGCCACACCTACTCCGACAAAGCCACACCTCTCATTAGTGCCACTCCCTTTGGGGACCATTTTCTTTCAAACCACTAAAACTGGGTTAGTTTACTCTTTTTCTAGAAGTATGAACTGCTGATTAAGAGCCTAGGCCTTGGTTTTTAGAGTTAATCTAGAATCTCAATGTTGATTGAAACAAGATCTTCACACACAAACAAATTATAGTATCATTTACTAATGAACATCATCATAAAATTAATCTCTTTAAAAATGAATTAGCTCTACTTATATAAGTCGGCTACTTATTAACAGACTGTCTAATAATTCTGCTTTGGTGCTTCTATCCAAAGATAGATTTCATTATTTTATGTATACATTGCTGACTATTGGTTTGAAAGTTGCGCAAATCTTTGTGATCTGAAACTGAACTCCATGCAGGCAATGTGGTATTCTTAAATTCTTGTATTTGGCAAGGTTATCATGGAGTAATATGTTTGGAGTTTAGGTTTGCTTCAACTGTACTAAATCATGCAATTATTTTGCTTTTGAAGTTCCCCTAATGGTTTGAGTGAATTTGATATCTTTCCACTGAAAACTTTTTTAATATAAGAGAAAGACAGTGCTAGTGAAGTCATAGGTCTTGGAGAAGAACTTACTATTATCACCTTACTAAACCAGTATAAATCCTAACTACACTCTAAATATTTGTTCATATACTTCCAAATAAGTGTAATCCTCACCCCTCATCAAGGAACCTTCTCTTTGCAATAGTTGGAAACCACTACAGAAAACTATAACCAATCAAAATGCAGAGTTGTAGAGCCCAGTCCCATGGGATACATCTACATAACAATTCCTGCACCCAAGGCTCAGGGATCATTGTAGAAGAGAGGCTGGAAAGATTGTAAGAGCCAGATCAGGGAGTTCGTTTTGAGACTCTGTCTCCTAGCAATGTCAGAAGCTACACACATATAGTCTTACCTATATGACTTTCTAAATATGAACTGAACGAAGATGATACCATTAGACATGCCAAAGTGGACAGAGGATAGACCACAGGAGGCCTCATCCCTACACAAAGAACTCAACTAACAGATACTCAGAGAGGAAGAAATAGTCTTCCAAAGGAAAGAATACATCAATTAGTTGGTTATTCAATACTAAATGGTGAGCCCTAAAAACATGTAGAAGTAACATTATAGAAACAGGTTGTATTTAGAAATATATATGCATATACATATATGCATGTAACAATAATCAACAAAAAAAGAGGCTATGAAATTGACAGAGAACAAAGGAGGGTATATGGGAGGATTTGGAAGGAGGAAAGGAAAAGAGAAATTATTTAATTTTATTATAACCTCAAAAGAAAAAGTGTAATAAAAAAACCAACATCATAACATCACATCAGTGTTAAGAGAAAGCAAATGGATATCACAGAACTATTACTTTCTATTTTCTTCAGTATCTATGCACACATGCACACATATACTCATATATCAATATGTTGCCATCTTATATAACTACATACTCTCCTTTGCGTGCCAGCATGATAGAAGTATTGCTTAGAGTTCGAAATTTCAAATTAATCCCCATATAATTACAGAGAGAAACACAAAGATAGTATCAATATAATTCCTGTCTATCCTCTAAAATGCTTTACCTTGTAATCCTAAGAAATATTCTGCAAGTCAGTTCAGTTCTTGCAGTGTCAGGCCCTGGTATTTAGTGTCCTCTAGAAAATTAAGAGAACATAATGTTTTGGGGCTGAGCATGAGCTACAAGATAGCTTGACACTTTTTTTTCTAGAAGGCTTAGGGAGAAGGGTAATAAAATCACTGGATTCAGGAGAAAAAAAAAGATAAAAACAAAACTTTGTGTTCTTTCATACCACCTGGAACTTTATCTGGGGTAGCTTCACCTTTTGAGTTCCCAAACCTCAAAGGAGATGTGTTTCTTCAGATGGGTGTCCTGCCACATGGTTGAGGGGCACCTTGAGTGATACTTTTTGCTTCTGTGTGTGGAAAGAGTTTTTCCACCAGGTGTAGAAGGCACCTTCTTGCTCAGTGCTGATTGAGAAGGGTAAAGAGAGGAAACGTTGCGCCGTAATTCAAGGGCGGTTACAGAAGCTGAGTTTGCAGGTCCAGCTGCAATGTGACCACCTGAGAACAGCAAATTAGAAGAACAAAGCAGATTTAAACATATGCCACAAAGAGTGGGATGGCTCAGGTTTCTCTCCAAATTGAACTTTAAAATAGAAACATTTTCTTGGTGTTACTAGAAATAAAATTGAGAGAAGAGGCAGGATTTAGTTTCATACCTTTAGGGTATTCCGCTATTAAGGCAAAATCCAATACTTAAAAAAAATACCTCCATCCATCCATCCATCCATCCATCCATCCATTCATCCAGCCATGCATCATCCCATCCATCCACCTTTTTAAAAAAACAAACATTTTCCCCAGGAGATATTGGATTTTGTAAGTTCTCAGCTAGGGTTTTAAACTTCTATGTGTTTTTGGAAGTAGACATGGTTCCAAAAACTGTGATTGTTGCTCTTGCAATTACTTTTTAATTACACACCAGGAAACTGGAAAAACCTTACTGAGGCTACTCACCTCTTTTAAGTATTAGGATGTTTCTGAGGATGGCTAGAAGAGAGTGGTATAAATAAATGTAGATGTTCCAGGAAATACGTGTTGGATAGAGGTACAAAAACTTGAAAAGGCCTCTATAGGGGCCTTTTCTGGATATCTGAGATCCAAGAAGATAAATTAGAACATGCTCTAATAAAGAATACAGACACATAAACCAATTCAACACAGTAATATTATAATAGAAAGATGCCAGAATGCTACTGGAACTCAGAGAGGGGGCCCTTAGTAAAGTGAAGATGAGATTTGGAGAAGGCATGTGTTTCCATTAACCTCTGTTGTTTCCTTCCAAAGCTACCACTTCTTACAGGGAAGTTTTTTAAATAGATCACTGACATTTTTATCCTGATGTCTTCTTACTCACATCTAACTTGGTTCTTTTTCTTGCAAACATCTCAGGAAAATTATAACTTATTATTGTGGGGAGGTCTTTAGTTTTTTTTTTCTGGTTTTCATTTTAGCCTTGGTTTTTATTACTGAGTTTTGAAAGAGAAATAATCCTAACAGTCTAATTAAAATAAGCAAGATACATGGAATTCATTTTTAGAAAGAGAAGAGGCTAAGCTAAATAACAAAGCCCACAGCCCTTGAAAAGATGGAAATTCACAGTTCTCCTTTTTCTGTTATCCCCTCCCTCTGCCTCTCCCAAGGTGGAACTTCCAGGAAAGTGATAGGCATTTTTTGGAAGACTGCTATACCCAGAAATTTAGTCTGCTATAAGTAAATGTATAAGATATGAAAATATGAATATGGTTTTAAGTACACCTAAAATTGAAAAGTTCATTAGGACAAAGGTTACTGATACGTTCCCATGGTGGGAATTCCCTGAAGCCAGTTTGAGGTGACCCAACAAGAGGTGATTATTATCACCTATTATTTTTATTATGTTGTTTTAAGGACCCTGAGTTGGCCCATCTGAAGTGAACACTATTACTTGTCTTTAAATCCTTTTTTATAGACCACCACTATTTTTATGACCATCTAGAATGACCTATACCATCTGTTGTTTTGATTATCTTGTTTTAGGCATACTGTACTTCCTAAAGCTAAGCTCTTTTCTCACATTATAAAATGTGATTTCAAGATAAATCACTTTCTGCCAGATTTTAATGCTGCCATCTTTACTGGAGCAGTGCTCTAATGCAGCATGAGGAAAGGACAGGCAGGCTTTTGCAGGGATGATGTGTGATACACATTAAAAAAAAAAAAAAAGTAGCCATTGTCCAAAAACTGGCAGGTGGGCCGTGTGAAAGGGTGTAGTTTGAAGGACATTCTAGGAAAAGGCCAAGCATATGGAAAGAATTGTCATTTATGGGGAATTGAAAGACTTGTACTGCAGTTTATAAAATACAGTAGGGTGTTGGCAATTGTCTGCTTAAGTGGACAGTGTAGTATATAATTAGAATCCTGAAAACATTATTGGCCATTTTTGCTAGGGAAAAATTAAGACTATTCATCAAGGTATGGTTTGCTTGGGCCAAAGAGAACTGAAGGAGTGTTTATTCTGAGTAGTTATTGGATGACACTATTCATGAGGAGATGTGAACAAATGTCTACTTACCAGACAGGACCAGTGACAGACCAGTTAGAATATATCAAAGTCCAACATGGGGAACCACTGAGTTTTCTTGAGGTTGCTTACAGGACCAAGAGTGACTGCAGGCTTCATTTAGAAATGAAATAGTTCACCTTCCTTTAAAACACCTATGTCTTAATGAACTTCCCTACAATATGGAATGTTTTATCTCTGAGGAAAGTGTTACACAACAGTGGTATAGCTCATATTTTTGCAGTTACAGCTAAGAGATTTTAAATGTTCTGTCTCAGGCTGTGAATGTCTTAATGGTTTTTTGTTGTTGTTGTTGTTGTTGTTTGTAAAAGATAATCCCAGGGACACTAGAGTTCATAAATTCTTAGCTAAGATTTTAAGTTCAAGCCAGGTGTTGGTGGCACATGCCTTTAGTCTCAGTACTTGGCAGACAGAGGCAGGCGGATCTCTGAGTTTGAGGCCAACCTGGTCTACAAAGAGAATTCCAGGATAGCCAGGACTACACAGAGAAACCCTGTCTCAAACAACAACAACAAAAAGACTTTAAGCTCTGCCTCCACCATGAGTGAACCTATCAATGAAGCAAGTCATTCTTTTTTCTTGTTAGTTTGCTTTCATTATTTTTATTTTTTTAAATCCAGACCACAGTTTCTCTTCCCTCCTCTCCTCTCAGTTTCCCCCACTCCCCCACACCAACTCCTCTCTGCTGCCCCTCATCTGCTCCTCCTCCATTTCTCTCCAGAAAAGGGCAAGCTTCCCATGGATATCAATCAAATGTAGCATATCAGGTTGCAGTAAGACTAGGCACCTATCTTCAATATTAAGACTGGGTAAGGCAACCCAATATGAGTGAAAAGGTCCCAAAAGCAAGCAACACATTTAGAGACAGCTCCAGCTCCCACTGTTAGGAGTCCCACAAGAAGACCAAGCTATGCAACTGTAACATACACGCAGAGTGCCTAGGTCAGGCTTATGCAGGCTCTCTAGTTGTCAGTTCAGTCTCTGTGGGCCCCTATGAGCCCAGGTTAATTGATTCTGTGGGTTTTCTTGGGGTGTCCTTGGCCCCTCTGGCTCCTAGAATTCTTTCTCCCCTTCTTCCACAGGATTTCCTGAGATCCATCTAATGTTTGGCTGTGGGTGTCTGCATCTGTTTCCATCAGTTGCTAGATGAAACCTCTCTGATGACAATTGGGTACTAATCTATGAGTATTGCAGAATATCATTAGGAATCATTCATTAATTTTTCTTCTCTTTCTTTTCTTTTCCTTCCTTCCTTCCTTCCTTGATCTCTCCCTCTCTCTTTCTTTGCCAGTAGTGTTTGAGCTCTCAAGTCTCCAGGTCCTGGCCCTCCAGGCAGTGTCAAGAGTGGGCTTCTTCTTGTGGCATGGTTCTCAAGCTAAGCCAGTCATTTGTTTGGCACTGTCACGATTTCTGCCCCACTTTTACTACAGCACATCTTGTAGGCAGGACAAATTGTACATCAAAAGTTTTATGGCTGGGGTTGGTGTCCCAGTCTCTGCACCGGAAGTCTTACATAGTTACATGAGATGGCCAGTTCAGGCTCCATATCCCCCATTGCTAGAAGTCTCAGCTAGGGTCACCCTCATAGATTACTGGGAGTTTCCATTGCACTAGGTTTCTAGC
This sequence comes from Peromyscus californicus insignis, assembly GCF_007827085.1. Taxonomy (NCBI): domain Eukaryota; kingdom Metazoa; phylum Chordata; class Mammalia; order Rodentia; family Cricetidae; genus Peromyscus; species Peromyscus californicus. Next base: position 76,835,649 of record NW_026294573.1, on the reverse strand, counting down.
TCATCCCCAAGACACCCCCCAATTGTCTCCTTCCATCATCCTCTGATCTGATCCTTCCTATTCCCATACCCACAGTCCATCCCACCCCACCCATCTACCCTCAATGTCTATTCTATTTCTCCCTCCCAGGGAGATTCAAGTGCCCCCACACACACTTGAGCCCTCCTTGTTACTTAGCTTCTCTGGATCTGTGGATTATAGCATGGCTATCCTTTACAGCTAATATCCACTTATAAGTAAGTACATACCATGTCTGTATTTCGGGATGTAGGTTACATTACTCAAGATGATTTTTTTTTCTAGTTACACCAATTTGCCTTCAAATTTCATGACATTGTTTTGTTGTTGTTGTTTTGTTTTGATTTTTAAACAGATAAGTGATACTCCATTGTGTAAATGCCCCACATTTTCTTTATCCATTCTTCAGTTGAGAGACACCTAAGTTGTCTCCGGTATCTGACTGGTTATGACCATAGTTGAGCAAGTGTTCTTGTGGTAGGCTGGAGCAGACTTTGGGGATATGGCCAAGAGAAGTATAGCTGGGTCTTAAGGTAGATTGATTCTCGATTTTCTGAAAAACTACCATATTAATTTCCAAAGTGGCTGTGTAAGTTTGTACTCCCAACAGCAATGGAGGAGTGTTCCCCATGTTCCATGTCCTCTCCAGCATGTGTTGTCACTTGTGTTTTGGTTTTAGCCATTCTGACAGGTGTAAGGTGGAATCTCAGAGTTGTTTTGATTTGTATTTTGCTGATGACTAAGGATGTTGAACATTTCTTTAAGAGCTTGTCAGCCATTGAGATTCCTCAGTTGAGTATTCTCTGTTTAGATCTGTACCCCATTTTAAATTGGATTATTTAGTTTGTTAATGTCTAGTTTCTTGAGTTCTGTATGTGTTTTGGAAATTAGTTCTCTTCCAGATGTGGAGTTAGTAAATATCTCTCCCCATTTGGTAGGCTGCTGTTTTGTCCTGTTGATGGTATCCTTTGCCTTAGAAGCTTTTCAGTTTCATGAGGTCCCATTTATTATTAATCTTACTGCCTGAGCTATCAGTGCTCTGTTCAGGAAGTTGTCTCCTGTGCCAGTGTATCCAACGCTATTCCCCAATTTCTTTTCTGTCAGGTTTAGTGTTTCTCATTTTATGTTGATGACTTTGATCCACTTAGACTTCAGTTTTGTGCAGGGTGATAGATATGGATCTATTTGCATTCTTCTACATGCTGACATCCAGTTAGACCAACATCACTTGTTAAACACACTTTCTCTTTTCCACTGTATAATATTGGCTTTTTAAAAAATTAGGTATCCATAGGTGTGTTAATTTACATCTGTTTTTGTTTGTTTGTTTGTTTATTTGGGAGTTTTTTGATATTTTTTTATAGCTCTATAGTAGAGCTTGAAATCAGGCATGATGATACTTCTGGAAGTTCTTTTATTGTACAGGGTTGTTTTAGTTATCCTGGATTTTTGTTTTGTTGTTGTTTGTTTGTTTAATTTTCCATATGAAGTTGAGTGTTGTTTTTAAAGCTCTGTAAAGAATTGTGTCAGAATTTTTATGGTGATTGCATTGAATCTGTAGATTGTTTTTGGTAAGATGGCCATTTTTACTATGTTCATCCTACCAATCCAGCAGAATTGGGTAATCTTTCCATCTTCTGAAATCTTTTTCAGTTTCTTTCTTCAAAGATTTGAAGTTCTTGTCATACAGATCTCTCTCATTTGCTTGGTTAGAGTTAGTCCAAGGTATTTTATATTGTTTGTGGCTATTGTGGAGTTGTTTCCCTGATTTCTTTCTCAGCCTTTTTATAATTTGTATATAGAAAGGCTACTGTTTTTTTTTTTTTTTAGTTGATCTTGTATCCAGCCACTTTGCCAAAGGTGTTTATCAACTGTAGGAGTTCCCTGGTAGATTTTTTGGGTCACTTGTGTATGCTATCATATCATGTGCAAATAGCAATACTTTGACTTCTTCTTTTCTAATTTGTATCCCCCTGATCTCCTTTTGTTGTCTGTTGGTGTAGCTAGAACTTCAAGTATTGTTTTGAATTGATATTGAGAGACTGTACAGCCTTATCTTGTTTCTGACTTTAGTGGAATTGCTTCGAGTTACTCTCCATTAAATTTGATGTCAGCTCTCAGCTTGCTGCATATTGCCTTTATTGTATTTAGGTATGTTCCTTGTATCCCTGATCTCTCCAAGAATTTTATCATAGATTTTATCAAAGGCTTTTTAGCATCTAATGAGATGATCTTGTGGTTTTTTTTCTTTCAGTTTGTTTATATGATGGATTACATTGACAGATTTTTCATATGTTGAACCATCACTGCATCTCTGGGATGAAGCCCGATTTATCATGGTGGATGGTCTTTTTGATGTGTTCTTGGGTTCAGTTTGCAAGTATTTTATTGAGTGTTTTTGCATCAACATTCATGAGCAAAATTGGTTTGTAATTCTTTCTACGCTGAGTCTTTGTGTGGTTTGGGTATCAGGGTGTCTTTAGTCTCATAAAATGAATTTGATGATTTTCTTTTTGTTTCTATTTTGTGAAATAATTTGAGGAGAGCTGGTGTTAGCTCTTCTTTGAAAGTCTGGTAGAATTCTGTGCTAACACTGTCTGGCCTTAGGCTTTTTTTGGCTGGAGGGGGAGCTTTTAATGACTGCTTCTATTTCCTTAAGGATTATAGATGTATTTAAATTGTTTATCTGATCTTGATTTAACTTTGGTAAGTGGTATTTATCAAAGAAATTTCCATTTCTTTTAGATTTTCCAATTTTGTGGAGTACAGGTTTTTAAAGTCTAACCTAATGATTATTTGAATTTCCTGGTGTCTGTGGTTTTGTCCCTTTTTTGTTTCTGATTTTGTTAATTTTAATATTCTTTCTCTGCCTTTTAGTTAGTTTGGATAAGAGTTTGTCCAGCTTGTTGATTCTCTCAAATAACCAACTCTTTGTTTCATTGATTCTTTGTATTATTCTTTGTTTCTATTTTATTGATTTCAGCTCTCAATTTGATTATTTCCTGTCGTCTACTCCTCTTGGGTTTGTTTGCTTCTTTTTGTTCTAGAGTTTTCAAGTGCACTGTTAAGTTGCTAGTATGAGATCTCTATAATTTCCTTATCAAAAAGGCACTTAGTACTATGAATTTTCCTCTTAGCACTGCTTTCACTGTGTACCATATATTTGGTTATGCTTTACGTTCATTTTCATTGAATTCGAGGAAGTCTTTAATTTCTTTATTTCTGCCTTGACCCTCTGGTCATTCAGTAGACTGTTTTTTAGTTTATATGAATTTAGTAGGCTTTTTGCTGTTGCTGAAATCTATGGTGCTCTGATAAGATACAGGGGGTTATTTAAATTTTCTTGTATCTGTTTAGAATTGCTTTGTGATCAAGTATGTGATCAATTTTGGAGAAGGGTCATTCTTCAAAGGTTCTACCTTCAAAGGAGAAGGTATATTCTTTCATGTTTGGGTGAAATGAGATGTAGATATCTGTTAGGTCCATTTGAGTCATAATATCTGTTAGTTCCACCATTTCTTTGTTTATTTTCTATCTAGATGACCTGTCCATTGATGAAAGGAAATATTAAAGTCTTTTACTATTAATATGTAACATTTGATGTTTGTTTAAGCTTTAGTAATATTTCTTTTACAAATGTGGGTCTCCTTGTGTTTGGAGCATAGATGTTCAGAATTGAGACATTGGTTGATTTTTCCTGTAATGAATATGAAGTGTCCTTCCCCATCTATTGACTAATTTTGGTTGGAAGTCTACTTTGTTAGATATTAAAACTGCTATACCACCTGGCTACTTGGGTCCATTTGCTTGGAAAATCTTTTCCCAACCCTTTATTTACTTTGAGGTAATGTCTATCTTTGATGTTGAGGTGTGTATGTGGCAGAAAGACGGATCCTGTTTTCGTATCTATTTTGTTAGCCCATGTCTTTTTACTGGGGAATTGAGTCCATTGATATTGAGAGATAATTCCTGTTACTTTGCTGTTGTTGGTGGTGGTGGTGGTGGTAGTGCATATGTATGAGTGTGTGTGTGTGTGTGTGTTTATGTGTGTGTGTGCGTGTGTGTGTGTGTGTGTGTGTGTGTGTGTGTGTGTGTGTGCACAGTTCCCGTCTCTTGGTTTTGCTGGTATGAAATTATTAATTTCCCATGCTTTCTTGGGTGTAGTTAACCTCCTTGGGTTGGTGTTTTCCTTCTAGTACCTTCTCTAGGGCTGGATTTGTAGATAGATATTGTTTAAATTTGACTTTGTCATAAAATATCTTGTTTTCTCCATCTCTGGTGCTTGAAAGTTTTGCTGGGTATAGTAGTTTGGGCTTGTATCTATGGTTTCTTACAGTCTGCAAAACATGTGTCTAGCTTTTAGCCTTTCTAGCTTTTAGAGTCTTCATTGAGAAGTTGGGTGTAATTCTAATCAACCTGCACTTATATGCTACTTGGGCTTTTTCCTTTGCAGCTTTTAATATTCTTTTTTTGTTCTGTATGTTTAGTGTTTTGATTGTTATGCGGCAGGGGAACTTTCTTTTCTGGTCCAATCTATTTGGTGTTCTATAGGCTTCTTGTACCTTTGTAGGCATCTCCTTCTTTAGGTTAGGGAAGTTTTCTTCTATGATTTTGTTGAAAATATTTTCTGGGCCTTTGAGCTGGTAATCTTCTTCTTCTATTTGTGTTATTCTTAGGTTTGGTCTTTTCATAGTGTCCCGGATTTTCTGGATGTTTTGTGTTAGGAACTTTTTATATTTAACATTTTCTTTGACCACTGTATTAATTTCTTCTATTGTACCCTCTATGCCTGAGATTCTCTCTTCCATCTCTTGTATTCTGTTGGTGATGCTTTCATCTGTAATTCCTGTTTGCTCACCTAGATTTTCCATCTCCAAGATTCCTTCAGTTTGTGTTTTCGTCATTGGTTCTATTTCCATTTTCAGGTCTTGAACAGTTTTATTCATTTCCTTCATCTGTTTGCTTCTGATTTGCTGGATTTCTTTAAGGGTTTTATTCATTTCCTCTTTAAGGGCCTCTATCATTTTCATAAGAGTGTATTTAAGATCATTTTCTTGTGCTTCAGCTATGATGGACTATTCAGGGCTTGCTGTAGTAGGAGAGCTGAGCTCTGATGGTACCATACTGCCCTGGCTGTTGTTGATTGTGTTCTTATGCTAGCTTTTAGTCATCTGGGTTTTGGGTTGTTATAGGTGTCATTTTCTGAGTTCATCTTTATTGGATGGATTTTTTTTATGTTTTTTTTCCCCTTTGTTTCTGCTTTTCACTGGTCTTCTGGCCTGTGGTTTTGGTAACAAGTGACTCTTCATGTCTAGTGTATCTCTACTGACATTTTGGTAACTTATGTGGCACCTGGTATTCCAGGTACCAGCTTGGACTCTGGGGTTCCTAGGACCAGTTTGGCCTCTGGCAGAGCAGGAAGTCTTCTGCCAGAGTTGTGGGCCTTGGATTCCCAGTAAAAGAATGGCCTCTAGTAGAGCAGGGGTCTTCTGCCAGAGTTGTGGGCTGGGATATGGAGCCCCAGGAAGGGGGTGCTGTTGGGAACTATTGGGTGGGCTTCAACGAGTGTTAGCAGGTTTTGGGCAGTGTCTTACCAGGGGTTCCTAGTACCAGCATGGTCTCTAGCAAAACAGGAGTATTCTGCTGGAGTTCTGGGATGGGATATGGAGACCAGGAAAGCCAGGAAACAAGTCATTCTTAATTACAGGCCAAGAAATTAGGAGATCTTGCCAAGGCAACTTATCCTTTTCACCTATTAAGGTGGTACTGAGCCCTGACCTGACTTGTATGAGCAATTTCCAAGGGCTCCAGGAAATAAAATCAAAGAGAAGTGTAAGAAGTTTAAAAAGGCCTCTATATGCACATTGTACAGTTTTTCAACAGATTTTTTTTTTTTTTTAAGATTTGTTCTGTTTCTGTGCTGGCTGGTAGGTACTAGCTCATATGGCAACTGGACACTTGACTGGTAGGAGTCTGCAGCCAAATTTTCAACGATATTCATCTAAAGTTCCCTACAATTTAAGTACCACTTGGTCAGTCTCACAGCAGCGATTAACCTTGTAAGTGAACAGGAAATAATGGTCCCCTTTAGTGGTAGAGCAAGAAATCCTCATTCATGTACTTATATGGTTATTTGAATGTTGCTGAGCATGGATCACATTTTAAAACCATAGGAAAATTTGTAACACATATACACACCTTTATTCTCAGAGAGTATTTGGGGGATTAGATAGGATTTTAGATTTTTCAGTCAATGTCTATGTCTTTTTTGAAGTCTAGCAAAGGAACAGATCCACTTACCAGGCTGAATAACAAAAAGTCTAGGACCTTGCTCCCATTTTCATTGTTCTTTCTCCTTTGTGATAAGTTACTATTCTTGCAGGCCTTGATAATATACTATATTTTCTCTTTGTCCCTAAATGTAAATGACCTATAATTAAGTGAATGGAAATTCACTCTAGTACATACTGATGAATAAACAGTACCTCTCAAATTAGTTTTTCTTCTCTTATTGATTTTGGAGATAATATCTTTTATCCTTAGTAATAAAAGCACATAGAAAAAAATCCAAATAAACACAAAAGATTACCCAGTGCAAAGTCTCCTCTGCTTATGACTCTAGCTAATCCTTAGGGCCCCCACTTCCCACAGGAATGTTTTGTGGGCCTTGGCCGTTTGACACTTGCACATCCAAATATCAAATGTGTTGGGTTCCTTCTATCAGATTTTCAATACCTTTAGAATTTTGGTGCCCACATATATGTATATATTTTCCTTATGGATTTATAATTGTGCTAGCAGCTAAGAGTCATATCCTGTTTTGATGGGTAATCTCTACTGCTTTTTCAGTTGTTTCTTTTTATTTCCCTTTTTTGCAGTATGATTGGAGTAGACAAGGAGTCTTCCATGTCCTTCTCCTTCTAGTCTCATCTCCCTGTCTTAGAGCTTTTATATGTTTGCAGAGAGGACTCCACTCACCCACAATAGGCCATGTTTAAAATTTCACTTTTTAAAATTTTAAAATTTTCTGTGATATGTGAAGAACAGTTAGTGATCTGATGATCTGATGTGTAAGGGACTTCCCAAGGTAGAATGAATTAGATTCTGGACAACATGGAAGGGATAGGTAAAAGAAAATAAGCCTGTCCTCCACAAGAAGAATAGAAAGGAAAGCCTAGGGATATGTACCAGTGTGCCGGATGTATGGATGACGATGGAAGACCCTGTGGCCAGGTTTGTAATCAATTTACCAAAGTAATACTTATTTATTTATTTATTTTTGTGCATACGTGTGTGTGTGTGTGTGTGTGTGTGTGTGTGTGTGTGTGTGTGTGTGTGTGTGTTTTGTCTGGATGTATATATTTGCACCGTGTGCATGTCTGGTACCCACAGATGCTAAAAAATGCTATTGGAACCCCTGGAACTGGAGTTGCAAATGGCTGTGAGCTGCCCTGTGGGTGCTGGAAACTGAACCCAAAAGCATCAAGTACCCTTAACCACTCTGGTTCCTGGACTAACATTTTGTTGTTATTGTTTCTTCATTACACACACTGTGTATTTCCTCTTTGCCACATATTCATAGCACCTCTTCTTGTGGCTAACTTGCTTCTTTTGTGGGTATGTTTGTTATCTTTAATCTACATTCGTTGGCTGCTCCATAAAGGCTTTTATAGAACACTGTAGGGTCAATACAAATATTGGTTAAATGGAAGAATAAATGAATCACTTGCCCAATTGTAACTACCAAAATAATGAGCCCCCTACATGTATCAAATCCTACACTGATCACCTTGCATCTAATCAAAAACTCAAAAGCAGCGTTTGAAAATAGTAATTAATATTCTTATATTACAAGTGAAGAAATGATCTGTGGGAGTCCATTTTCAGGTTCCTGTGGCTTTACCCAGCAGGTCCACATAGAGGATGATTAGGACCACGGGCCTGAGTGCAGGTGTCTGAGATGGTCTGCACTTGGCTGTGCTGGGGAGAGGTCTTTTGCTTCACCCCTTGGCATCTCTATAAAAACCCTGGGGCAGAGACAGTCAGGGCCCGTTGGAAAAGGTTCCAGGCCCTCTCGAGGCTATCCTTTATTTTCTGTTTATCTCCGCAATATCTAATCCTTCTTTCTAATATTTCCTGCTACCCGCACTCAAGAAAACTCTGGGGAGCTGTGGGGTTGGTGGGTAAACACCCCACAATGAACCAAAAAAATGTTGGGTATTCTGCCCTAAATCACAAAGACAGTTAGTGGTAGATTGAGGTTTGCACCTAGAGCTGCTTGAAATCTTGAGGTTTAAAAAAATTAAAGTATGAGCCAGGTTGTGACAGTGCATGCCTTTAATCCTAGCACTCAGGAGGCAGAGGCAAGCAGATCTCTGAGTTTGAGACTAGCCTGGTCTACAAAGCTAGTTCCAACATAGCTGGGGCTACATAGAGAAATCCTGTCTCAATAAAACAAACAAACAAAATTACAGTATGATCCCTAGGAATACCTCTCTGCAGGGCAAGCAGGGTTTTGTTAGATGTCTGTGGTTGACGATAGACTAGGCTGCCGTTCCTAAAGAGCTTGGGTGGAAACACACAGCCCCATCAGTGTGCAGTGAGGAGCGGGTTTGTCCATGACCTGGGTGGATATTTTAGCAGTTGTGAATTATTCAGATGCTGAGGCAGAGTGATTCCTTGCACTGAATCCTAAATGAATGAAATTCAAGCCCAGAGGCTCTGCCACTACTGAGCTTTCTTTTTTTTTTCTATTAATAGAAGGAGAAAAAAACAACCTTGAAGCCAAGTTCTTTTTGCTTATTATCTCTCCCTCCCTTTCTCTCTCTCTGTGATGGTAATAACTGAACTCATATTGTACATACTAAGCATTTATTGTGCTATTAGCCATGTCTCCCCCCAGAGTATTTCTTAAGGTGTTGGTGCTAAGGGAGCTTTCCTCACCTTTTAAAAACAGTTTATTGGAATAGAATACAGATAATTTTTAAGCTAATATTTAAAGTATACAATATCACAGTTTCAACTTTTATTACATTTATTTATTTATTTATTTAGTGTGTGTGTGTGTGTATGTGTGTGTGTGTGTGTGTGTGTGTGTGTGTGTGTGTGTGTGTGTGCTTATGTCATGGCATCCATGGGGAGGTAACAATGTATGAGGGTCAGTTTTCTCCCTCTATCATGTTGGACCTGAGAGTTGACCTCAAGTGATAAACACTTTTATCTATTAATTCATGCTTCTTGCCCCAGTTACATGTTTTTGAGGACAGACACGGACTCTTCATTCATGTCTATAGTCCATTTTAGAATTTTTCATTACTAGCAAGAATCATAACTTTTGACGCTGCCAACAATCCTTGCACTTCTCCTCGGCAATCAGAAACTTACCTATGGCACTACATTTTTTTTCCTTTTTTGTACATGTCACTTAAATGAAATCATGCTACATGGTTTTGTTATTGTCTACTTCCAGTTTGCAAAATGTTCTCAAGATTCATTCATGTTATAGAATCTGTCAGGGCTTCGTTTCTTTTTACAGCCAAATCGTATTCCCTTGTGTGTACCACAGTTTATATGTTCACTGATAGATACACATTCAAGTTGTTTGTGTTTTGACTATTAAAAACAATCCTGCTTAAAATGATGCTAATATATGTTTTAATGAAATTACAAATGAAGATATAGTTTGTAGCTGGAGATATAGTTTGTAGCTGGAGAAAGCGACCACTGTACTCTGCCAAGACAGGGTAAGATGGTCTTTCAGAATTCCTGCTTCAGAAAATGGTCTGTCAGATACTTTAGGCCTGTAGCCAATTTGAATGCACCAACAATACTGAAAACATTATGTGACTGTCCAGGCTGCCAGCTGTCTCGGCCTACTCTTACAAGATTCCCGAAAGTTGTTTACATCCATCTATCATTTCTCAGGTACCATTATATTCCTTCTCAGGTCTTTGATGGGATTGAAGACTAACAGTTATAGTTATAACTTAGTAGATAGAACATATTAAGTATTAGATTCAGGTTCTTTAGGATAGGACACCTTTTAGAATGATCTTTGTAACATGCCATTTACCTATGCTCTATACTTCTCTGGATTTTAGTATGTGTTTCTTGCTTGATATTGTTTGCATTGGTTGTAGTTCCATCTTATCTAGGTCGTTATCCCTCATTATTCCTGGACAATATTTGATAACCATTCCTTTGTATATAGTCTTGTATTAGGTTAGAACCTTTTTATTTAGACAAAAAGGGGGAGATGTAGTGGGTAGCCATTCCAGCTTTGATCTGGAAGTTCCAACCCCCATTGAGACTTCGGCAACTGTCACGCCTACAAGGCGGGGCCAAGGGAGACGCCTGGAGACCTGAGATCTGGATGGGCGGTGCACTCACTCGGTTCCGGGACCTTGGATGGTGAAGGTGGGCCAAGCAGAGCTCCAGAGAACACCGCTGGACTGCGATACACCTTCCCCAGACCCCGCGACCTACCTATCCCTTAACTTGTAAGTTACGCCATTAAATAAATCTCCTTTTAACTACGTGGAGTGGTCTTAATAATTTCACCAATAATAGTTTCTTCCCATTTATAATATTTTTTCATTATGATTATGATTGCTTGCTTGGCCAAAACCACTACCTTATTAAAAAATAGTTCATGTTTAAAAGATTTAACTCTCTCCCCCATCTTTATAAAAACAGTTTCTTATTCAGTATAATTTGGATAAAGTACTCTAGTTTTTAAATTGTACTTTAACTTCATTTACTCTAGCCACAGATACCCAAAGATGTGAGTTAATAATTTTTATCCAAATTATATAAAAGACATCAATCTCTAATAATAACATTCATGGTACTTTATACCTTATGTACTGATGTTTCTTTGGTAAATTACTAAGGTCCTATAGCATAGTTAGCTAGGATTTAAAATTAAACAATGTCTATATTTTAGTAATGACAAAGAAATGGAAAAACTACAGTGAGTCCTTCCAGGGTCCCTTTTCCATTTCTAACCACTTCAATGAGAAGTGAGATTTAGATAAAATGAATTCTGATTTTTAACAGGCCTAATCTCTTTTTTCTATCTGTTATTAATGTTTAGTACATAAAAACAATCTTATTAAAATGCTTAAAGGAATACTAGATTGTTATATAATTTGCCCTAAAATGTGGCTTTCCATTTACTTTTTAAAACTAAATCTGGTGTAGAACCAATAGAATAGAATAGCTTAGAAAAGACAGTATCCATGATAGGAGCTATGATAATTCAGATATTAGAGACCAATCCTTATTAGACTTAAGTTAGCCATTCTACATGAAGTTAAAGGTATAAGATCAAGTTGACAAAAAAAAAAAACCTTGAAAATAAGGGATAATAGATTTGTTTAAGTACTCTAAATATAAATATGAACGTTAATAAAGTACAAATAACTGTAAATATACGGGAAAGTGTTTAGTCAATTTAACTTTTAAAAATATGTAAACCTTAGTTTTTTAAAGTATGTTCCCTTCACCTGTTATTTTTTACTCCTTTAGGCCTAATGGTGTTCATGATTATTTTAAGCATAATAATTCTACTATATTTCACCTGTAAATGTTATATGAGGCATAATGAATAAAATTTACAATTAAGTCAAATCGATATCATGGTGGCTAACAGTTTTGGTATGACTCTGGTGTTTCTTTCTTAATGGGTGAATGGTTAGTCCTTGCTCCTAAAGACTGCTCTCTTGCCTACTACTCAGTTTCACTGATATTAGATCCTAGGAATAACCTTTCTTAGCTATGTGGGACATTATGTTATAGTGGTTAACAGGGGAATTGGGAATAAGAATTCCCAGAAAGAAACTGTGTCTTCAAAAGGTGACTGACAGAATAGCACTTCAGTTATGTAGGAAGGTTGAAATGTTGCGGGTTCAGAGCCTAATTACACTTTATTCTTGCTCACCTCTGTGTCAGATAAAAATCCTGATAAAGGGGTTAAGAAAAAACTTTGATATGTATTAACTTAATGAAACCCTATTTTTCACCAAGCAAAGTAGTAGGCATGCTGCCAGATAGCATCTGAGTCCTATGGGAGTGACTTCCCCATCTTGCTATAACCTGTCTCTCTGATGTTCCCACAGAAGTACTTTTTAAGTGCCTGATTTATGGCTTTCTTTGTTCTGTTACTATATCAGCTTCATGAAACTGCTTCTATGCTGGAACATGGAATTTGATAGCCTGAACCTTGGTTTCTGGGCCCTGGTCAGAACAAACTTGGGTTCAGAACAAACTATTTCTTATTAGAAGCAACAGAAATAATCCTTGTTGAGTATTTGTGTGTAAATTTTCGTAGAAACTACTATTTTCATTTACTTAGGACTAGAATTGCTAAGTCTATGATAATTCTGTGTTTAATTGTTTGAGGAATGGCCAGACTATCTCACAAATTGGTACATTTTCATAGGCAGCAGGTTAGAACTGCGATACCAGCAAATCTCCTTTGGTAACACACCTGACTTCTTGGAAGCCATCATCCTCCTGGATTTGATGTGGTAAAACAGATTAGTATTGTGGTTTGGATTACTGAAGGCTTCTACTTACATTGCAGAGGAGGACACCACAACTGAGAGAATGCCTCCATAAGAACAGACTGTAGGCAATAGTAGAGGGCATTTTCCTAGTGACTGATTGATGGAGGAGGGCCCAGCTTCTTGTGGGCAGTGCCACACCTGAGCTGATGGTCCTGAGTTCTAGAAGAAAGGCTGAGCAAAACGTTGGGAGCAAGACAGTAAGCAGCACTCCTCATGGCTTATGTATCAGCTCCTGCCTTTAGGTCCCTGTTTGAGATCCTGTCCTGACTTCCTTTGGTGATAAACTATGATGTGGAAGCATAAGCCAAATAACCTCCTACCAAGCTTTCTTTGGCCATGGTGTTGCAATCATACTAATAGTAACCCTGAGCAAGATAATTACTCTCCCCAGTCTGATGGTAATACTCTTTTGCTGAAGACAGCATTTACATACATCATCAAACATGGACCAGTTGAGATAGAGCCTAACTAGAAGCTTCAGCTCTATTATTGATTTATGTTCATGGTACTGGAAGGCATACTGCACACTACTGGAGGAGAAAGATAATCATAATATCTCCCAGTTATAAACTCTGTGACCTACATCAGTAATCTTACTGAAAGATATACTAGTACAATAGTAGCACAAATTTATGGGAATAACTAACCACTTTTCTATTGGATTTAAAGCCCATTCCATGAGATGGAACCTATACTTAACAAAGCAAAAGTGTCCAGGAACCTAGACTAGATAGGTCATGGGCCTACTACTATTCTGCTAAAGGAACATAGCAATAAAATGGCCCCTAATGGGATACTGGTATACCCATAGATCAATGTCTCACTCAGCTCTCTTCAGAGAACCGACTTGCAATAGATGGGAAATAACACAGAATCTCAGAACCAGATGATTTGCTGAGAGTAGAGAGACTTAGCATTCAGGCATAAATGGTATGTCTTCATCAAAGCTTACTCTTCAAGGCTCAGGAATCTATCCAGAAGATAATGTGGAAAGATTGTAAGAGCCAGAGTTGACAGAGTTCCAGTGAAAAAGATCATTCAGACACAACAGATCTACTGAACATATGACCTCAGAGACACAAGGCCTTCACTGGTTCAAGCCAGATTGGGTTCCATCACTGAGAGGAGGAAGTAGATATGGGCTTCCACCCCTAACCTATCGGGAACTGATACTTATTGACAAAGGAAAAGTTAGTTTTCTCCAGTGGAGTCTCACTGGGTATATTAACCATACCTCATGCCCCATGGGGAGGGCCCACGCCCAGAAGTAATTAGCCAAATTGCAAAATGAACTCAGTGGTACTTTTGTACACTTTTGCTCTTATTTTGTTTGGGCTTTTTTGTTTTGTTTTATTTCACTGGTCATTTTCTTACTTATTTTGATTTTTGCTTTTGTGTTTATTTATGTGTTTTGTTTTAAAAGAGAGAGAGAGAGAAAGAACAAAGTTGTTTGGGTAGGATCTGGGAAGAGTTGTGGAAGGGAAAATATGATCAAAATATATTGTATAAAAAACTGTATTTCAGTAAAAATAAGTAATAAAAACACCTTTCCTGTAGCTTTGGGAGGTGCAGATTTTTAGTGCTCTCAGGTTAAAGGCAACCATGTATTAAATTGCTCATATCTTAGCACAGTGCTTTCTCAACCTTCCTAATGCTGTGACCCTTTAATACAGTTTCTCATGTTGTGTTCCCCCAACCATAAAATCATTTAGTTGCTACTTCATAACTGTGATTTTGCTACTGTTATGACTTGTAATGTAAATATCTTATATGCAGAATATCCGATATGCAGAATATTTGATATAAGACTCTCAAAGGGGTTACAACCCACAGGTTGAGTACCACTACCTTAAAGTCTTTATCTGCAAACCATTTAACATTTGGACACTTATTTGTGCATACTTGTTAAAGCCAGTTTTTTTCCTGTATTTTACCAGCATGTAAATTACACCCCATCTTCCAATTTGAAACCATGTGCATTTCATACTCCCTATATAATATTATCTCACTAATAATGCCATCTAGACACTTGGTTTCCATAATGATAATTTTCCAAAGAGACAGTGTCTTGACAGTTTTGCTTCTCCTGCCTAGGTGGATAGGCAGATACCTCCACTGCAGCTAATCAGTACCTAGTTCTGATAGCTATTAATAGTCTGGCTATATCTTCTCCTTGCATTTAGAGTCTTCCATTCCCAGGAAGCTGAGGACCTTTGTTTCAGGCTGCAATATGGGAGCTTACTATTTCTGAATAGGAAGAAGAGTTAATAATACTCATTTTGCCCTGAATTGCCTACAGGGCAGTGACCTTGGACTAGAAACACTAAAAACAAATATAAATACTGGTGTTGCAAGCTTGGATCTTATTAGCTTAGTAGCTTTCCCAATGTATTTAAGAGGCTGCGAGCTGGTAGCCTTTGTGAGAAGGTGATCCATGTGTATGCACATCCATCTATCTGTGTGCCTGGAGATAGACAGCTCAGGTTTTGCTTTTGAAAGTTGTTAGCTGTGGTGGCTGGAGAGATGGCTCAGGGCTTTCTAGCTCTACCTTCTCTTGCGGAGTTCCCAGGTTTGGTTCCAAACATCTGCCTTGGAATCAAATAAATGGCTCACAACTTCCTGTAATTTCAGCTCCAGGGGATCTGATGTCTTCCTCTGGTCTCTGTGGGCAGGATGAGGCATACACACATGTGGCATACATTCTCATGAAGGTACACATAGATACATAAATAAAATAAATAGTAAAGAAAATTGTCAGTTGAATCAACACAAGGCTTCTTTATGGGTTTTTCTGTAAATAATATCAAATTTTCACCACCAACTTTTTACCATTAGCTTCTTAGATATTCAAGATAAAGAATAAGTATTATGGGTTTATTCTATTTAGAATGCATTATTGCATTTTATGCATATTGTCAAGTGCCTCAACTCCACTCTTTGGAGTGAACATCACAGATAAAAATGAGATTTCGCCTGGCAGCGGTGGTGCACGCCTTTAATCCCAGCACTCAGGAGTCAGAGCCAGGCGGATCTCTATGAGTTCGAGGCCAGCCTGGACTACCAAGTGAATTCCAGGAGAGGCGCAAAGCTACACAGAGAAACCCTGTCTCAAAAAACCAAAAAAAAAAAAAAAAGAGAGAGAGAGAGAGATTTCTCCATTTTACAGAACAGAGGACCTTGGATTGGTCATCTGGAGAATACATTATGTGTCCAATATTTGTGAACCATCACTGCTTTCCTTTCCTGCCAGGCCAGCTTTAAGTTCCTCAATTTTCTTAGAAGAGTAATACCAACTGGAGCATAGTTTAGCAAATGGTGGAAAGGACTTTTGCAGGATGATGTATGACTTGATAATTCCCAATCAAAAGTCAGTATTTTAGACCCTGCTATGTCACTAGGTAGGCTTTAGGGAAGCTCACAGTAATGCCTTTGGGCTTCTCATGTGACAGTATTATGA
The DNA here is from genome assembly GCF_007827085.1 of Peromyscus californicus insignis. NCBI lineage: Eukaryota > Metazoa > Chordata > Mammalia > Rodentia > Cricetidae > Peromyscus > Peromyscus californicus. The sequence goes on along the minus strand of NW_026294573.1, from coordinate 76,819,605 downwards.
CCTTTGTGTAATATCGGTAACTGGAGGGCCAGTCTCCAGTTACCACCAGGGTATGCAAAAAAAAAAAAAATCCACAAATGCAGCAAGGGCTAGACTTTTTCTATCTGAGGGGTAAATAAAGAAAGATGCACTTTCTGACTATAACTTACTCTTTTACTTCATCTTGAAAAAATCCTCTCTGAAAATTTCTCTTGCTGTCTCTCCTGCCTAGCTACTTGTCCTCTCTCCTCAGCTCCCTCTGCACACCCACACCCACTCTAACACACACTCACTCACACTGTACAGCTCTTCACACAGCAGCTTTCTCATGCTTACACACACAATCTCACACCTCTGCCCAGCTCTTTACACAGACATACATCTCAGAATCTCTTTCTTAAAATCTCTCTTGCTCTCTCTCCTGTCTAACTACTCAGCCTCTCTCCTCAGCTCCCTCTGTACACCCACACACACACTCATACTCTCACTCCTCCTTCTCCACAGCCAAATTCTAGACAATTATATGTTACATTTTCAGGGCCCGACCGATTCTCATAACACATGATAAGTCACACAGTTTTTCTCAAGCTAGAGATGTCTGTAAGTAACGCTTGGCTGTGCACATAGCCCTTTCCCAGACAGAGAATGGTACTGAAATTCAGGACTTAACAATAACAGTTAGTTGACTGAACTTTGAGTGATTGGGGTAATGCAGAAAGAGAATTGCTGCAGGGGGTTATGGCTACCAAAGTTGCTTCAGTTCTAACCTTGATTCAGCAATAAACACCTGGAACTTAGGTTTATGTATTCTCTGCAGTGGCAGCTAGTCTGTTTCTGAATTTGCTCTAAGGTCTTAGCTAAATATGTAAAAGGCTGTTTTTGTAACTGAGAGTACTTTCCTGTGTCAGTTATGAAAAATATTCTAGTATTATTTCTAATCATCAGAATTATTATACAGCTTAAACAGAAATCATCTTTCTGACCATCCACAGCTATATATGTGTCCAAAGATGTAAAATGCACTACCAATGGGCTGTAGAAAGAACCCCACAGCTGTTCCTTTTTTTAGGAAGGTAAGTAGTGGCACATAAGAAAGTTACAAACAGGAACAACCCATCATTTACAGCCAGTGACCTCACAGCCTTGCCAGGTGGAGCTCCCTATCAGGGAGTTATTTCTCTGGTGGATCGACCTGTTAAATACTAATTGTCACCTGCTGTATACTCCCACAGTCTCTTGCAGTGTAAATATAATAAACACATGACGTTACAGTTCAACCAAGAAATTACTGAAACCTAGCCAGCAGACCAGATGCCCTTCTAAAAGGCATTGTATAGCTGGTTAATTGTCTTCTTCTCTTATCTTGATGGAAGTGGCGAGGCCTCTGAGCAGGCTGAATGACAGTTTAGAGAGCCTTTCACTTAATTGTGTGTTAGGTTTTCAAAACTAAGGTGTAGTTACTTGTAACTCTAATTGGAGGGAGGGCAATCAATCTGATTTGATGATACCCCTTGCTTTTCCTTGTTAAATATTTTGACTACCACCCTAATTCCTAGCAATATCCAGCGAGGATCCTTAGTGAATTACCTCAAAAAAAAAAAAAAAAAAAAAAAAAAAAAAAAAAAAAAAAAAGAAAAAACACTGTTTTCCTCCTGGTGTCCATACTTCTTGCATGATTCAGCAAGGCTTCTGATGTTCAACACAATGTGTTTCATGCATGTAAGACCTGGAGCCCTTTGGCCACATCAGGGTGAGGTGGAGATGGTAAAGAAAGGTTTCTACCTAGACATAATCTACTTTTACTTCTTGTAGCTCTGCCAATAAAGTTGATTGGACTTTGAAGTACAAACTGTTAGTCCTTGATGCTAAGAAAACTGAGAGATCAAGGAAACCAGTGATTCAAAGTTTGCATGGTTTAAGTCACCTCAGCCCAATGGAAAGTTGAAAGTCAGACCTGGCTTCAAGCACTGTTTCCTCATCTAAGGGAGTGGCTCCATAGTGGCTCAGAGCCCTTGATTTACTTGAGGAATTGTTAATATTTAAAGATATAACAGGGCTTTCAGAACTGAGCTGTGGTGACTTGCTCACTGTATGGCCACTTCAAGAAGGTTGCTGATGTAACACTTTGCCAAGTCTTCCTGGTGCCACTTGAGTACCTAGGGTTTGCCTCCAGGGCCAAAAGGGTGTATCCACTGGCACAGTAAGATGCTTGGTTGACGTGGATGTCTATGTTAACTTTGGATAGGGCTGTGTGTATTTTTGTACCTCACTCTCTTGTCTGAATATCTGCCTTCAGCTTGCTGTGAATCTTGCCTCAAGAGTAGGAGACATAGACTCAGCTTTATGCATGGCCAGGTAGGAAGTATGTTATATAGCCAAGGCAAGGGTAAAAACAGTGCAGGGCTGCAGCAGAAGTTGACAAGCTTCTCATCAGTTGTTATTTTCAGTTATGTGATAATTCTCTTAGAGAAGTGGGTTTAGGATCATGTACATGAAGATTTGAAGGTATGATGACTACAGGGGAAGTAACATTGAAATCAGATTACTTTGCAAACCTAAGAATCAACCTTTACAAATTCAAACCAAAAGTAAAGGTGGGGAGACAAATCTACACCTGCACTTTTATTTAGCTTGAATACAGGGAATTTACAATTTCTGATGCAGTTTAAAAAGAAAAAGATATACTTGTCTACCTACTAAGCACAAGATGATGTATTGACCTTTTCATCAATATTCTTAAATACTCACAGAAATCCTGAGAAGTAGGTCTCACAGCCTTCATTTTTGATCACAGAAAGGACAAATACTTTGCTTATGGTTACTCAGCCAGAGTATAGTGGCATCAGAAACTGGCACCTTGATTTTTGTTCCTTAGTCTGTTAGCTGTTAAGCCTCAGTGTCACTGGATTTTGTAGTCACTGTCCCAATTCTGGTCTTCTACACCGTGAGTATGGACATTTGCCTTCACCGGGGCCAGCTGTCACTTCTTATCCAGCCTCGAACTTCTTGAGGTCCAGGGGCCTAGGTCCCTGCCAGTTGTGACTACATTGTTCCCTTGCTGTTCTCAAGGTAGTTCTCTTCTGAACCTGATGCTTGCCTGTGGCTAGTATTTATCCTACTTAGCGCCCCCTCCAGGTTTGGTTCCCTTTCAGGCTGGCATAGGTGATTGCAAGGCCTGTAATCAGATCCTTACCATAGACTACCCATCAATGGCTTCACTTGAGTGGGCGTAGTTGCCTTGTTCTTCATTTATTTCTAACCTTCCCGACAAATTGGAAGCAAGATCTGCAATAAGTATGGTTTGGAAGATAAATTGTTTTAGGGGAGGGTGGTGTCATGTGCTAAATAAGGTTGTATTTTTCCTCATAAATATAAATAAATCAGAACATTTGGAATTTAGTAAACTCAGTATCCCATGCTAGGGCACCCAGAAATGCTGCTAGATATACAAAGAACTTACCTAGTTTTCTTGTGATTCTTCATTGTGAATATGTGTGCAGCAGGTTAATTAACTAATTTGTGTTTGTCTGTGAGAGGGTTTGCTGAATAGTTTTCTTTTAGACAACTTGAAACAAGCTAGAGAAGAGGGAACTTCAACTGAGAAAATGCCTCTATCAGACTTGTCTGTTGGAAACTCTGTGGGGGCATTTTCTTGATTAATAATTGATGTAAGAGGGCCAATCCATTGGGAGGAATGCCACCCCTGAACAGGAGTCCTGGGTTTTATTAGAAACAGGTCATGGAGAATATGCCAGTAAGCATCACCCCTCCATGGCCTCTGATTCAGTTTCTACCTCTAGGCTCTTGTCTCGAGTTCCTACCTTTACTTCCCTTGGTGATGGACTCATGGAAATGTAAGATGAGATGAACCCTTTGCCCCGGAGTTGCTTTTGGTTATGGTGTTTATTACAACAGAAGGGAAACTAAGACCCAGGATATCATCTCATCATATAGCCCAGAATATTAGTCAGGTTTCTCTACAGAAATGGAACTGATAGAACGAATCTCTTTTCTCTCTCTCTCTCTCTCTCTCCCTCCCTCTCTCTCTTCCCCCCTCTCATTTATCATATCTATCATATCTATCTATCTCTATCTGTTTATCTATCAATGACTTATCAGAGTACTTTACCAGCAGTTGTTGAAGTATTCCAACAATGGCTGTTTCCCAATAGAAAGCCCAAGAATCCAACAGTTATTTGGTCCACAAGGATAGATGTCTCAGGTCATCCTCAGTATAAGCCAGAATCCTCAAGAAGTAGTCTCTAATGCTAGTGAAGGAATGAAGTTGCCAGTGAGATTGAGGACAAGCAGGCAAAGAGCAAAACTTCTTTCTTCCATGTCCTTTATATATACTGCCATCAATCAGAAGGAGTGGCCCAGATTTAAGGTAGGTCTTCCTACCTCAAATGACCTGGATTTAGGGTTGATTTTCCAACCTCAAATGATCCAATCAAGAAAAATTTCTCCCTATTCTTATGTGGTCTTCATTTACCATGGTCTCTATTCCTTGTTCTCCCTCTCTGTTCTTGATCCAGCTGGGATCTCCTGCTCCCCCAAGCTAGAGAGGCCCACAGAAATCCACAAAGATACCCCCACAATAGACTGCTGGCAATGGTCGAGAGACAGCCCGAACTGACCTACTCTGGTGATGGGATGGCCAAACACCCTAATTGTCGTACTAGAAACCCCATCCAAATACTGAGGGATCTGGATGCAGAGAACCACGGCTAGGCCCCAGGTGGAGCTCCGGGAGTCCAATTAGGGAGAAAGAGGAGGGTTTATATGAGCGAGAATTGTTGAGACCAAGGTTGGATAAAGCACAGGGACAAATAGCCAAACGAATGGAAACACATGAACTATGAACCAATGGCTGAGGGGTCACCAACTGGATCAGGCCCTCTGAGTGGGTGAGACAGTTGATTGGCTTGATCTGTTTGGGAGGCATCCAGGCAGTGGGACCGGGTCCTGTGCTCATTGCATGAGTTGGCTGTTTGAAACTTGGGGCTTATGCAGGGTCGCTTGGCTCTGCTGGGAGGAGGGGACTGGACCTGTCTGGACTGAGTCTACCAGGTTGATCTCAATCCTCGGGGGAGGCTTTGCCCTGGAGGAGGTGAGAATGGGGGATGGGCTGGAGGGAAGAGGAGGGGGGCGGAAGGGGGGAGAACAAGGGAATCCGTGGCTGATATGTAGAACTGAGTTGTTTTGTAAAATAAAATAAAAAAGAAAAATTTCTCACAAGTATAACCAGAGTCTTGGGTTTTAGTTAATTTCAGATATAGTAAAATTGACAGCCAAAAATAGCCATCACACACAGAGTGGCCTTGAGCTGAAGATCATATATGTGATTACACGGCATCATAATATGTCTCTTTGTAATTTAGGTGTCCATCTCAAGCACATTTACATTATCTTCCGAGAATGGAAGAAAACTAATTTTTCCACATGCTTGAATTTCAAGTGATCAATTACCCTGCAGCTGAGACTAGAGAGGGTTAGAAAGGAGAAATAACCTTTGGAGACTTTTGAATTACATGCTCCTGATTCCACCTCTCTGCCATGTCTGATGATACTCATGAGAATCTTGATAATTGATATTTAAAACTTTTTATAGAAGATCTAAGTTAGCTCACAAGTGATACTAGAGTATGATATTAAAATATTAAGAAGAAATATATCACTAAGTTCATATGGGCAGAAAATATCTCAAAGTCCTTAATTCCAACTTGGGACAGGATAAAAAAAATAGATTCTATAGTCTATATTAGGTTCAACAATGTCCAATGGCAAAAACAGAAGCAGAATTTCAGCTCATTGCTCATCAAGTTCTTCATTATAAAAAGGAAGTTTCAGAACATCATGTTAATAGTAGTGTGATAGATCACTTTTGTTTAATGTGATCCACATACCCACTTTCTGTAGTGTTGGCTTTGCTTTGGAGTGGTGATAGCTTATGAAGAGCCATCGAATACATGATTTTTTTTTAATTCAGAGTCTGACTAAGTAGTCCAAGCTAGCTCATGATCGTCCTGCCTTGGCCCCCTTACTACCACGATTATAGGCATATGCTATGATGCCTACTAATCTTTGAAGAGATATCCAAAGAGAGCATGCAATACTGTCCTTGGGAAAAATGCATAGGAGATGACTTATCCCTGGTTTACAAGTTTCAAGACTAGTACTCAAGATAACCATCAGCCATTGATTCTGGAAGCTATGCTAAGTAAGAGCTATGAGAAGTAGATGTTGGCCGTTTGGGATGAGTTTGAAAAAAATCCAATCTTCTGGACTTAAAGTTTACTGGATAACAGCCTCACTTTTTCTTATAAGATCTGTAAAAATATTATACATTAGAATTATTGTGAAGATTGAAAGATTTAATGTACACAAAACTTTACATTTAGTAAATGGAAACTCAGCTCACCAATAGAATCTCTTTTCAGTAATCTTAATAGAGGAAACTCAGTTTTGAATCAGGTGATGAACCTACTTTCCCTCAGCTGTTGCGTGATAAGAATAGCATTTCAACTCTGCTACACTGGAATGTAGAGCTCACGTTTTATACATTTGATTAGGTCTATGACTACGAAAATTTGTTTCCTCTTCAGGCCAGTGCCTTTCATTTCTTCTGTGCTAGATGTCTACAAAGAAGTAGATGTTCACACTTCGGAATTGATACTTGCCTTTTGGGAATGTGGTATAGTATCCAGGAAAGTGAAGCATTCTGCTTTATCTGGATGGAAAATGAGAACAATCATGTATCCTGTGGAGGCATCTACAGCTGGGACATCTGCAGTTAGAAAAGGAAAGGTTGATGTATGTGTTTGTTTTGGCCAGGAAAAAGTAGTACATTTCATGCTGAGTAGTACAATTCATTGCTACTATTTAGTAATGTGACTTTATGATCTAGAACAGGAAACAGATGTTTTCTCATGTATTGATGAGTTTTAAAAGCTGAATAAACTTAAATGTTATCTTTTTTCAGGACTGTTGACCTTGATTCTTTGATCATGGCTATTTCTGGCTGAGGTTTAGAGATCCTAAGCTTTTAATCTATAGATTATTTTGTGTTTATCCCAGGAGGCTTAATGTGAACATTTAAATCCTCAATTTTCAGAGCCATAACACAGATTCAGATCTAGGATTATCTGCCTCTTCTTTTTTAAGCTCATGTAACTAATATACTATGATCCTTCCCTTGTGAACTACCTTGGTCTTAGACACAATTATCACAAACACCCTGAATCAACATTGTCCAAAATTCATTGGATTTATCCTTTCAGCAATGATGGGCTATACTACACTGTTATAATATCCCTTCCCCTAAATATCATTGGCTTTGTATGACATTTCTTTCTGCTAATACTTCAGTATCCCATGGTGGCAACAGGGCTATTTAGATCATCATATCACACAACTATGGTGGTTTGAAAGAAAATGCCCCCCCAAAGTGAGTGGCAGTATTAGGAGGTGTGGCCTTGTTGGAGGAAGTGTGCCACGGGGGAAGGGGGTTGTGAGGTCTCTTTTTCTCAAGCTTCTCTTAGTATGACAGTCAGTGGACTTCCTGTTGCCTCTGAGTCAATATGTAAGGACTGTCAGCTCCAGCACCATGTCTACCTGAATGCTGTCATGCTCCCTGTCATGATGATAATGGACTGAACCTCTGAAACTGTAAGCGTGCCACCCCAAATAAATGTTTCCTTTATAAGAGTTGCTATGGTCATGGTGTCTCTTCACAACAATAAAAAATCCTAACTAAGACACAGTGATCAAGTCTGATCAGAAGCTTCATATCAAATGGTACCATAGTTATTGGAAGGTAGTGTCATGAATCCTTCAGTAGCTCATTGACCTAAACAAATCCCACAGACAACATCTACTTAAGACACAAGGTTCAGTCTTATGCTTAGAAGGAAAGGAAAACTAGAATGTATAGTCCTATCCCTAAAGATCACCATACCCTCTGGGATGAGACTCAGTATTCACTGCCTTGATACATCATTTATAAACTCCACCCCAAAGCACAAGTTCCTATTTCTATATTAAAAGGAGACTTACAGAAGCAAACTAATTACTCAAGAACATATAGGCTTGAAACTATATCTGTTCTCTATGATACTCCAAATGTGTTCATGTGCTGTGGATATCGTTCTGTATCAATAAAACACTGATTGGCCAGTGGCCAGGCAGGAAGTAGGCAGGACAAGGAGAGAGGAGAATTCTGGGAAGTGGAAGGCTGAGTCAGGGAGACACTACCAGCCACCGCCATGACAAGCAGCATGTGAGGATTCCGGTAAGTCATGAGCCACGTGGCAAGGTATAGATTTATAGAAATGTATTAATATAAGATATAACAACAGTTAGCAAGAAGCCTGCCACGGCCATACAGTCTGTAAGCAATATAAGTCTCTGTGTGTTTACTTGGTTGGATCTGAGCTGCTGTGGGACTGGCGGGTAAGAGAGATTTGTCCTGACTGTGGGCCAGGCAGGACCAGAAAAACTCTAGCTACATTCATGTTCTTCTATTCTGCCTGAAACAACTTAGGCTTTTAATCTTCTTCTCCAACCTTTGATCAATTTCTATACTATAAATATCATTAGACATCATACATACACACACACACACACACACACACACACACACACACACACACACACACATACATATGGAGAGTTCAAGTTTGAGTTCTTACTATGTAGTCTTGAATTTCCTGAAACTCATTATGTAGACTAGGCTACCCTTGAATTTGCAGAGATCTTTCTGCCTATGCATTCCAAGTACCAGGAATACAGGCATGGGCCACCACACCCACATACAACTTTTGTATCTTAAAAATGGCACATTTGGTTTAGTAGCACTGCCTGACTTTCCTTAAGGAAACCTACATGCATATATATGGGCTCAGGCTTTCAGAAATCCCCCTGCTTCCTCTCAAGTATTTCTTTCTTTTTTTATTATTATTAAGAAATTTTCTATTCATTTTACATACCAAACACAGATCCCCCTATCCTCCCTCCTCCCGCCCCCTAGCCTTACCTCACAACCCCCCCCATTCCCACCTTCTCCAAGGCAAGGCCTCCCATGGGGAGTCAGCAGAGCTTGGTACATTCAGTTGAGGCAGATCCACATCCCTCCCCCTGCACCAAGGCTGTGTAAGGTGTCCCATTATAGGCAGTGGGCTCCAGAAGCCTACTCATGCACCAGGGATAGATCCTGATCCCACTGCTAAGGGGCCACTTAAGTAGGTCAAGCTACAAAACTGTCTTGGCTGTGCAAAGGGCTAGTTCAGTCCCATGGAGGCTCCACAGCTATTGTTCCACAGTTGAGGAGTTCCCACTTCTTTTCTAGAGAGAATCTATGGAGTCACACATTGTGTAAGAGGAAAACGGGGCTGCGGTAGAACTGAGTCTCGGGAACAAGCTTTTGTGGCCCTCCCAAGTGTGGGAGACAGAGAAAACACAGAACAAGAAGACTGTTTCTTTTGTTCCCAATGTGGTTGTTTGACCTACTTAGGGGCTGTGCTGTGGCATACATGATAATGGATGCTCACATTTGTGCAGAAAACAGTCATTCTTGAAAATCACAGAACAAGCAGAGGGAAATAACTTATGTTCCTTACTAAACACTCACTTTTAAGGTCCCTTTAGGATGACATCTGTCAGTGACAAGCATGGTTTCCTGCAGTGTTTATTTTAGAAATTTAAAAACAGAGTTTTTAGATTTCACCTATTTGGTGTAATACTATATGTGCTTATCTATCTCATACTCTATAGTTTACTTCAGAAAATACATTTGCTTTCCTTATTTGGAAAATTCTGTCAGTTGTTTTCTTGACTCAGGTCTTTTCTTAGTATGGTTACTAGTAATTTAGAAAGAATTTTTAGACTTTTCCTGGCACTTCCAGCCTCTCTGTGAGTTTGCTTATAGTATCAGAACAGGCAGTGTGTGGGAGGTGAAGCTGAGAGGAGAGGCTGATGCTGAAAAATGAAGTATTCTCCTGTGCCCTTGCATGCCCTCCTCATCTGGTTTTCTTTCACACTGCCTTTTGTGCTCTTGGGGATACCCTTTGCTTCACTTACTTGGCTTTGTTCAGTGACATACACACTCATTCAAATGGAAAAATCTGATGTAAACGTAATTTCTTGTAGCAATCAATAAGAATAGGATACTGGACCTAATAAGATGCAAGTATGACCTGTCTCTTCTTTCTTTGCACTGTTTTTCACTTGCCTAGAAGTTCTATGTATCTGGGTTGCTTGCTTAGGGTTTCAGTTTGGTCAGAGAGTGGTAGACTCAATAGACTCCAGGAGAAACTGATATGCAAGTAAAGCCCCTGTGGCTGTGGTTAGTGGTGATGGTCTTAGGAAAAGTATATGAACTAAATGGAACCTTGGCTCAAAGTATTTTGGTAACAATTTTTGAGTTTAGACTTCTGTGATGTCACAGAATTGGCATTCACTTACAGGACAGAGAGATGACTGGTAAAAATGGCAAAGAAAATCTCAATGTAAAATTTTCAGTAAATGCAAATACTGTGAGTTATGTTTCCGCTCAGTTCATATAGTTGTTATAAGTGCATCGCCACTGGCCATGGCCACAGGACATCTTCATCCAGCCAGTACCAAACAGCTTCTCCTATACATATGCAATTTGAATTTACCAAAGATTTGTTTAGCCCATTAGTGAGAGAACTTGAAAGAAGGCAAAGGAAGTTCAACGAAACTTAGAAAGCATATACACTACATGAAAGAGAAATGCTACCAAGACATAGATTTGACAGATCTCAGCAATAAGGTGTTAAAATGATAAACTTTGAAACAGAAATTATTCTTAGCTTATGAATCTTCTACAAGTAAGTATCTAATTTCATAGTGTTTTTCTTGAAGGGTAGTAAACATGAAGTCTAACCAAGTTTACATTTCTAAAGAATGAGGTAGCCCTTATGTGGCTGTGTTCAAGGATGATTTATGTGACATTGGGATGACATTTAATCATCTTATGTCTGATTTTTAAAGTTTGGATAATTTTTTCTTGATAATACATGATGTGATTATTACAGAAACTGTTCTTGTAGGCAACATCACAAAAACAAACCTTCTTATTTCTTGTGTGATATTTATTCTTTTTATTGAAAAAAAATTTTATACACTATATTCTGGACTATTTCCCTTCCCCAACTCTTCCTAGATGATTCCCCACCAGTCCAGCTCCATGAGCCTTTTTCTCTCTTTAGAAAACAAACAGGCAAATAACAAACAAAACCATAATAAAAAAATACACAAGAAACACACACACACACACACACACACACACACACACACACACACACACACACACATCTGCACAAACACAAAATTGGAAACCATACGTGTTTGAGCCAAATAGGGTCACAGCACTGAGAGGAGGAAGACAAGGGGTCCCATCTCTAACCAAGACACTGTCTCCATTTGACATCTGCTTGCAAAGGAAAAATTGGTTCTCCAATGTCTCACTAGGTATATTAACTACCTTGAAGGGTAGGCCCCATGCTCCACGGTAGATAGCCAACACAAAATGAATTCAGTTGTACTTTTTATGTCTTGTTGCTTTGTTTGGACTTTTTAAAATTTTATTTCTGTTTATTAGTATACATAAACATATTTGCCTTATACTGACCTTTGAAGGATTAGTTATTTAAGAATGCCTGTAGCTTAGGAAATGTCTCCCTTTACTTCACTATTGTATTTTGCTAGTACAGTATGTTCTGTTTTCAGAGTTGTTGGCTCCTAGGTAAACCATCCAGATCAATATATTTTTCTCTGTTTAGCTCTGTAAAACTTAAACCCACCCCCAATACTACTGCATTTAGTTCAGATTGGAATATTTTCGGTACAGAATCAACAATACATACTTACCTTTAAATGGCATGGCTATTTTGGAAAAGGAAAAATAATTTTTGTCTAGAACCAGAGCAGAGTTTGAATGGATCCTATGAATATAGAAAACGACTACTTTATAGCTAATTTTGTAAACAGTATTTTTAATTAATGTATTCACATTTTTCATTGCCACTTGAAGTAAAGGGTTTTTTTTCCTGAATGAGTCCATCTATTTTGTATATGACTTCATCATCCAACAAATCTTGTTCATTTACATTACATTAGAGAAAACAGTGATTAATCTATACATATTAATTCTTTTTTTACTAAAAAGCTAAATGTTATGAAGCCCCTTGAATCCTTTGTAATCCTTGCTGTGAAAAAAGTTTTATGTGTCAATTATTTTATTTAACTGTGAGTTAATCCCCAGTGGAACAGAACAACAAATAGACTTAAAAATAGTGGATTCCTTACACTATTTCTTTCTTTTTGGAATTGTTTAATCTCACAGAAGATGCTGAAAAGTCACAGAAGAAAGTGAGATTTTTTTAAGATGATGGACACTGGGTTGAGGACCAAGTGTGCTTGGGACAGTGAGGAGAAGAAATGCATGTGTGCACTGCTTCCAGGGAGGCATTCTGGGAATTCCTTACACCTGTTTCTTGAATATATCTGTGACTTTCTTTCCCTGGAATTACATTCTGGGAACTTATCCTTTTTCTCAAGTCACAATCTAGAGATTTTTCTGCAGACAACCCATCAATTTCCTGCATTTTAATACTCTGAAAAATCTCATTAAAATCAATGGAGCAAAGGGATGTTTAAAAGTAGATTCATGAATTTACATTTAAGATTTACTGACTTAGGATCTAAGGATGAAGCAAGGAAACTTCCTTTGAAAGCCTTCCAGGACATCTTAAAAAATTGAGAATCACTCAAATAGATATTATGTTATTTCTGCACTCCTCTTAACTTATGTTCCCAATAAAAATATAGTAAAATACGCCACAATAGATGCTTTCAATGAAATCATTTTTTACTTCTTTTAAGATATCTAGACAAAAAAAAGATAGTCTTGCTGACAATAATGTTCACAGGTTCATAATTTTAGGAAGGACTCTGTTGCCTCTATGGCTCTACAGTAATGTTACTATCAGTAGGAAATTTTGCCCTAGACCCTTGGGCTTTCTCATCAACTGTTTGGTTTGCAGTGGCCTCACACCTGACTTTAAAGAGGCACAGACTTGATTTGTACAGAGACTACTTGAATTCCTCAGATTCTGACATTTCCCAACAGATTGGACCAAAGATTTCCAGGGTAGATTTCCATTTAGAAGACTATGGAGAAATAACATGGAAGTCCCTGTATGCATTGCTGTTTCTCTAATATCTCCTTGGGCATCTACAGAATTGAGGAGTTCTGAATAAGCAATATTAGCTAGGAGATTCGGGTGTTAGCACCTCAGTTGAAGGAGAAGCTGTAGATTGCTGACCATACTTTATAGCTTATCTTCTCCCACACCTAGTCCTTGTTCTCCACTGGAAACTATAAGAATCTCTGGGTTTTAAGTCTAAGACATTGGGAGAGAACCATTGATTATAATTATCTTATTTGATATAGGAGAGAGGCATAGCTCCATATATTGCTGACAGTAGTCTTAAGAGTTCCCTTTGTCCTTAGCAACCTCCATTTAGGCAAAATCAGGATTTGTGTCTTCCAGGAAGAAAAGAAGTGAGCCTCTATCAAGTATATCTGAAGATTCATTGAGGAAAAAAAAGAGACATGCTTTTAAACTTAGATGTTAAGAATAGAAAGACACTCTGGGAAAGAATAAGCATAGCCAAGCATGGGTATAGGCTTCTCAAGGAACAGTCACAGTTAGATTTCTTTATAATTATCAAAGCATAGTATAGCTTTGTTGGCTCTCAAAGATGCTAAGAGCCCCTCCTCTTTCCTTTCTTTCATTGCCTAAAAACTGTAGTTTGTAAAGTGGATTTATAAAGGGCAGTATTTAGGTTTGGGAAAGAGGTGGAAATGTTCAAGGTTATATACTATTTGACCCAATATATCATAGTTCAATGGCTGTCTTTGACATCTCCGTCTTTCCCTTCTAACCTCTCATAGCCATCATTGCTAAGCACACAAACTTTGATGACATGGCTAAGGATTACTTCTACCAAGTCCTTTATTAATATATTTATTTCATGTAGCACTCACTGTTTTTTATCCTTCTCCAATCTTTAAAAAAATAAACATATTATAAATAAAAAGATTGCTTTCATATCAAACTTTATATTCTTGTTATATTGAACTTGCAAACAGTTATTTCACTAGGCTTTGGGTGGGTGTTCTCTGACCTTTGTTTTGAATATTTCTTTTACTGGCCTTTGAAAATTCCAGAGGATTTGGAGTCGTGGGCAGTACTTTCCATGGTATGGCAGTGGGTTTTACTGTAGTTCACATAGAAAAATCTTGGAATGTGAGGGGGTTTTGGAGGAGTATGGGCAGGCAGACTGTGGGGGAAGGATGACATAAAAGACACATAGTCACATTCTTCTGGGCCACTGAGTTAGCCTGGTGGATCCTTGCCATCTGTCAGCTCTTCAGTGTTATTCTCAAATAGATTCCTTGGTGCAGGGGTAACTCACTATCTGGGAAGATGCAGAAGTAGTTTATGGAGCAAAAGATTGCACCAAGTGTCTAACTTCATTGTTCATTGTCATTGTTCACAGCCAGTAGGTAAACTAGCCAGTTCTAAAGGAGGAACTAGACATGACTGAGAAGTATTATCTGTGTGCTTTCTTTTTAAAAATATTACATTTATTTACTTGTTTGCTTGTTTATTATATGTATCTGTACCACGGCACACATGTGGATGCAAGAGGACAACTTGTAGGAGACAGTTCTATCAACCATGTGAGTCTCCGGAATTTAACTCAAGTCATCATACTTGGCAGCATCTACCTTTGCCTGTTGAGCCATGTCACCAGCCCTATGTGTATTCTTTTTAATGCAATATTTTTGATGGCTCATGCATGTTAATCCTCATCAATTAAAGATCAATACAAACAGATTAAGTATAGAAAAAGAAGAAGACATAAAGGTTGAGTTCATAGGATGATGAGGCTAGATCTCGGAGAAGTTGAGGAGTTTAGTCAGCCTTGGCTAAACTCAGTGGGTAACAAAACATAAATCTGGGAAAGGGACTGGCGGGGAGGAGAGGGTGTGATAGGAGTAGAAGAGATGTTAAAAAGGGGTGAGGAGCAAAAGTAATCAGAATTCATTATATGTGTACATGAAATTGTAAATGAACAAAATAGGAAAAATACCATGATTCCTATTTACTAAAATGGTGGAAATATTTTAAAACTTAATCATTAAATGAACCAGGGACTAATTGTTTTATTTATAAAAGACATTGGGTCAACTTGGGTTTGAAATACGTCTAATATGCCTAAGTTTGCTGAGCATGTGTGTAAATAAATGTACATATGCATATAAAGGTGATTTTTCATTCTCTTTATGAATGCTTGAATTACTTTAGTTTTTATTTTATTATAAAATGCATTACTATATACTTTTATCATATATGTGATAAAAGTTATATAACCTCTGTGCTATTCTTTCTTTGGCTGCCTGTGGGGCATGGATACATTCATTAAATTCTTCTTCAACTTTTCCAGGTCAGGCCAGATAATTTTCTAAAGGCTTATATTCATTTGCCTTCCTATAAGCAGAACATGAGTTTCCAGTTTATCAAGATCCCCTTACTACTTTGAAATGGTGAACTTTAAAGTTAAATGGCTGCCAGTATTATAGGTAAAAAAATGTATTTTGCTTTTTAGTTATTGTCTTGACTACTGATAAGTTGAACATCTTTTCATATTTGTTAACCTTTAATTTTCTTTTTTTTAATTCCTGTTAATGATTTTTGCCCATTTTCTCCAGTCATCTTTTTAAAGATGTCAAATTATAGAGATATTCATATCAGTATATACAATGTATGATATACGTTACTATATATAGTATATATGTGTATATACTATATATACATGCATTGTCTCAGTCACTGTTCTATTGCTTTGAAGAGACATTATGACCAAGGCACTGTTTATAAAAGAAAGCATTTAAAGCTTGCTTACCATTTGAAAGGGTTGGTCCATCATCATCATGGTGGGAAGGAGACAGGTGTGGCACTAGAACAGTAGCTGAGAGGTTTGCATCCTGACCTGCTGGCAACAGGCAAAGAGAAAGATTGGGCATGGTATGAGCTTTAGAAAACTCAAAGGCCACCCCCAACATCACACCTCTTCCAACAAGGTGCACCTACTCCAACAAGGACACACCTAATCCCTTCCAAACAGTTCTTGAACTAGGGACTAAGCATACAAATATATGAGCCTATGGCAGGGGAATTCTCATTTAAACCACCACATACATATGTGTACATAACTACATATACATATGTGTATGTACAGAATGACCTATATAAATTCATGTATACATATGTGTATATATGATAACTTCAAGATCAGTTCATAATAACATTAACTGATACCTTTATTATATGGGCATCTTATGTTTCCTACATATTTTAAGACTGAATCTGAACCCAGCAGATACCTGTTGAAGTTTTCAAATTCTAGCATCTTAGAATAAAGAATTTGACTAAGGACACATGGTTAGTGAGCTGACTGGTTTCTATGTCACCTTGACACAGGTGGGGACATCTTGGAAAAGGTAACTTCATTTGAGAAAATGCCTTTATCACATTAGTCTGTAGGCAAGCCTGTTGGATATTTTTTTTGATTAATGATTGATTTGGAAAGGCCCAGCTTACTATGGGCAATGGCCTCTTGGGCAGCTGGGTTATATAAAAAAGCAGACTGAGCAACCCATGAAGAGAACTCCTGTCTGAGTTTTTTTGTTTATATTGACTGTTGCTACTTTTCTATATTATTTTATTTGATTTTCTAATGGAATATTACTATAAGCATTTTTGTTAGAGACTGTTGGAGCTTTCATGTTTCTGTATTTGTGATGGGATTAACGCATCTGGAGTTAGGTTCTTGGTACTGTTTCTTTGTATGAAAATCTTGTCTCTGCTTTGTTGAATGGGTTTTGAAGCTCTGTTTCCTGTTACCCTTACCTGCCCAGCTATATTAAGGTTCAAGTCTTAGGGCAATTCAGTGTTGATGTTTCAGTGAGGTTTGAGAATTTGTTCTTGCTCATTTTGTACTAAGTGAGATTTCTAAGCCCAAAGCACATCTTCTGTAGAGTTGTATGATTCTCATAGTCAGTCTTCAGGAGTCTGGGGAGGTACTCAGGAATTCAGGTAAAGGGTGCTGGTGGAGTTGAAGATATGAGTCTGTGATTCCTACCTAAAGAGAGCAAGGCCAGGGGAAGAAGAGAGTAAGATGTGTGTGTTCCTCAGGAAATTTTCAGAGGGAAATGTGGTTGTCAGGGTTGGTTCCCCAGCTAGAAGTGGAGGTCAGAGTACTTAGGCAGCAAAGTGGATGGGAGGACACAGAAGACAGGCAGGAAATGAGATGGGCAGTCCTCATGTCAAATGGTGGATGTAATTGGAAGCAGGAGTCTAGTGTCTGGCTAGAGAAGGGAACAGGGGTTTGCATCTGAAATGAGTAGACTTGAGGTGAGGGAGCCTAGGCTCTCAAGGTAGAGATGTGGAGAGGGCCTTTCGTAGGTTTGGAGGGAGTTAGCAGTGTGAGCTGGGTCCCTCTCTCTGTGTCAAAAAAATCAGGAGTCTTTACATCTGTAGAGTTATGTCTGGGTCTTCAATTTGAATCCATTGATTAATGTGTTTGATTTCATGCCAATACCAGGCTTTTTTTTTTATTACTGTAGCACTGTCATAGAACTTGAAATCTGTGATGGTGATACCTCCAGCAGTTCTTTTCTTATTCAGGATAGTTTTAGCTTTCCTGTGTGTTTGTGTGTGTGTGTGTGTGTGTGTGTGTGTGTGTGTTCTATATGAAGTTGAAGATGGTTTTTACATTTCCATGAAGAATTGGGTTGGAACTTGGACTGGGAATTTCACTAAATATGTAGAATACTTTTGGTAAGGTGACCAAGTTCACAATATTAATCTTACAGATTTGTGAACAACAACAGGCATCATTCTATTTTCTTTTTCTTCCTCAATGCCTTACAGTTTTTGTTAGACAAGACTGTCTCTTGCTTAGTTAGACTTATTTCATGAAAATTTTTTAAGGCTATTTTGAAAGTCCTATTTCCCTGACTTCTTTCTTAGTGTGTTTGTCATTCATATATAGGAAGGCTACTGATTGTGTGTGTGTGTGTGTGTGTGTGTGTGTGTGTGTGTGTGTGTGTGTGTTAATTTTGTGTCTTGTTACTTTGTTGAAAGTGTTTATCAGCTGTGTAATTTTCCTAGCTGATTTTTTGACGTCTTTTCTTTATTATGTTATACTGACTGCCAAAAAGAATACTTTTACTTCTTTTCTTATTTGTATCCTCTTTGTCTCCTTCAGTTAACTTATTGCTCTGTCTAAGACTCCAAGCACTATATGGAACAGGTATATAAACAGGGGAAATTCTATCTTGTTCCTGATTAGAGTGGAAATGCCGTTAGTTCTGTCCACTTAGGATGGTGGTGACTCTATGTGTACTGTATATTGCTTTTACTATATTAAGATGTATCTCTTGAATCTCTAGTCTCTTCAGGACTTTTATCATGAAGGGATGTTTGATTTTTTTTTTCCAAAGGCCCTTTCTACATCTAATGAGTTGATCCTGTAGTTTGTGTCTTTATTCTGTTCATATGGTGAATTATATTTGTTGATTTAATTATGTTGAAGATATTTAGGTCTCTGGAATGAAGCTGATTTGATCATAGTAGTTCATCTTTTAAAAAAATATGTTCTTGCATTCAGGTTGAAAGTAATTTATTGAGAATTATTACAGCTATTATCATAACCAATATAATTTTCTCTTTTGTTGGGTTGTGGTGCGGTTTTAATGACAGGGTAAAACTGGCTTTATAAACAATAATTTGCAAATATTTCTTTAATTTTAATTTTTCAAAATAGTTTGAAGCACATTTGTGTTAATTCTTACTTAAGGATCTGGTAGAATTCTGTGCTGAATCCATCTGGCCTCAGGCTTTTTTGCTGTTGTTGGGATGTTTTTAATTACTGCTTCTGTTTTGCTAGAAGTTATACGTCTACATGCATCATTCATTTAGTCTTGATTTAAATTAGGCAAGTTGTACATACTGAATTTCACCCATTGCTTTTAGATTTCCCAGTTTAGTGGAATACAGATTTTTCAATGTATATCCTTATCCAATTTACTCATTGTCCATTGTTATGTCTTTTAGTATTTGGTTCATATCTCTCTTTCTTTTGGTTTGGCTAAAGGTCTAAAAAAATTTTAAAAATTTTAAATTTAAAGCACTGTCAACTCACTGATTTTTTTCAAAGAACCAACTATTCATTTCATTGGTTATTTATATTGTTCTTTCTTTGCTTACTTCTTCCTTCCTTCCTTCATTCCTTCCTTCCTTCATTCCTTCCTTCCTTTCTTTCTATTTAATTTCTCTCTTTAATTATTTCATACCTGAGATTTATTATTTCATCCCATATACACTTTTGGGGTGTTATTTCTTTTCTTTCTCAAAACCTTTCAAGTATATTATTAAATTATTAATATGAAATCTCCTCAGGTTTTTGATGTAGCACTTAATGCTACAAACTTGCCCCTTAGAACTGTCTTCACGTGTCACATAGGTTTTGTATGTTGTGTTTTTATTTTCATTCAATTCTAAACATTTTTAGAATTCTTTCTTGATTTTAATCTTGATTCAATTTTTGTTCAATGATAAGTTGTTCAGATTCTATGAATTTGTGTACTTTCTGTCATATGTATTGTTGGCATCCTGCTTTCATCCATAGTAATTAGATAGGGTGAAAGATGTTATTTAAATTTTCTTGTATATATTAAGACTTGCTTTGTGTCCTGTCATGGTTAATTGAAGAATGTTCCTTGGCGCTTTGGAGATGGAAGATTTTTCTTTAATGTTTGGATAGAATGTTCTGTAGGTGTCTTTTACATCCATTTGATTTTTGATGTTATTTAACTCCAGAATTTTTCTATTTAGTTTTTATCTGGCTGTTCTGTCTATTGGTGAGAGTGCATTATAGAACACACTCACTATCACTGGGTTAAGGTCAACATGTGATTTTATGTGCAATAGAGTTGCTTTTATGAAATTGGGTGAGCTTTATTTTGGTGTATACATTTTCATAATTGTAATATCCTCTTGAGGAATTTTTTCTTTAATGAGGATCTAATGTCCTTCTTTATCTCTTCCAATTAGTTTTGACTTGAAGTCGTAGCTGGGTGGTGGTGGTGTACACCTTTAATCCCAGCACTCAGCGAGACAGAGGCAGTTGGATCTCTTGGAGTTCAAGCCCAGCCTGGTCTACAGAGTGAGTTCCAGGACAGCCAGAGCTACACAGAAAAACCCTGTCTCAAAAATAAACAAACAAAAAATATCCAACCTTGATTATTTTTGCTTCCTTTTACTTGGAATATCTTTTTCTACCCATTTATCCTAAAGTAATGTTTGTCCTTGATGGTAAGGTGTGTTTTTTGGAACCAGCAGAAAAATTTATCTTGTTTACTAATCCAATCTGTTAATTTGTATCTATTTATTTGGGAACTGAAGCAGTTAATGTTAAGAGTTACCAATGAGCAGTGGTGTTTTGTTTTGTTATGTTTTTTTAGTTCCTGTTGTTTTGTGTGTTTTGTTTTGTTCTTTGCAGACCTCTTTTGGTTAAATGTTCTGGGATTATTTATTCTTCGTGTCATCTTGGGTACAGTTAGTCTCCTGTTCATAATGAAGGGGTTTTAATTGTTTTAGTTTTTGTTTATTTGTTTTTTAGTGCCTTTTGTATAGCTAGATTGGAGGGCAGAAATTTCCTAAATTTGTTTTTATCATAACATATTCTTATTTCTCCTTCAATTGTAATTGATAATTTTTCTGGTTATATAGTCTGGCCTGCCATCTTTGGGTTTTCAGAGTTTGTAGAACATACTTCCAGTGCCTTCTGGTTTTTATAGTCTCCTTTGAAGTGTTAAGTGATATTATAATGAGCCTGCCTTTATAGGTGACGTGGTTTTTCTTTTGCAGCTTTTAGTATCTTTTCTTTGTTTTGTACATTTAGTGTTTTGATATTATGCTTCATAGGAGCCTCTTTTATATCCTATCTATTTGGCACTCACTATGCCTCTTACACCTTGAAAGGTACCACTTTCTTTAGATTTGGGGATTTTCTTATATGATTTTGTTAAAAGTAGTTTCTGTGCCTTTGATTTGTGTTTCTTCTCCTTCCACTATATCAATTATTTGTATGCTTGGTCTTTTCATAGTGTCTCATATTTCCTGGATGTTTTCTGCCTGAATATTATAGGCATCATATTTTGTTTGACATTGTGTTCATTTCTTCTAACTAGTCTTCAAAACCAGAAATTCTGTTTTTCATGTCTTTTAATTTATTGTTGAGGCTTACCTCTGACCTTTTTGTTTGACCTTCTGAGTTTTTTCATTTTGGGTTTATTTCAGTTTAGGTTTTCTCTAGTGATTCTATTTCTTTGTGAAATTTCACTTTCATGTCTTAAATTTTTTTATTATTTCATTTCATTCAACTGTATTTTCACAGTCTTCACAGAGCTATTTATTAATATCTTCCTTTAGATCCTTGGGTATATTCATGATGACTGTTTGGAATTTCTTGGTCCTGTTCTGCTTTTTCTGTATGTATATTGCTTTGTAGTTTGTATCCAAGATTGTATGTCCCAGTTGCCTAACTCTTCTCTGCTAATTACCAGTGAGACAAGGAAAGAAAGAAAGAAAGAAAGAAAGAAAGAAAGAAAGAAAGAAAGAAAGAAAGAAAGAAAGGAAGAAAGAAAGAAAGATGTTCTGCCCACGTCATTAGCCCCCTAGAGACCACCAGGAGTCTGGGTTCATATGCAAAAGTGAAGAGTCTTTATTGCAAGCTCAAACTTGGGCTCTCACTCCATTCTGATATGGCAATTGGATCAGGGAGAACCTCCAACTCAGTTGAAGCAGGGTTTCTAAGGAGTAAATGATGGGTGGGTTGGGGAATTCTGGATTCAGATAGGGGTTGAACTCCTGATTGGGCAGGAGTGAAGCAACAGAAATCTTGTCAAACAGAGATTGGTACTGGCATTGCTGCAAGGAAATCAGCAACCTGTATACAAGTGATGTAAGCTATCTTTTATGTTCTAGAGCATTTAGTACTTGTTTGTCTAAATTCTGATTGGTCCCCTGCAGGATACAGTTTGTGGCTTTTCCTGGTTATTGTAATGGTCAGGCCTAGTCTCAGTATTGTTAGTCTGCAGCCTGTCATGGCTGCACTAATGTTAAGTTAGGCCTCTTCAGAAGGAAGGAAGGAAGGAAGGAAGGAAGGAAGGAAGGAAGGAAGGAAGGAAAGAAGGAAGGAAGGAGAGAGAGAAAGGAAAGAAATAAGAAAGAGAGAGAGAGAGAAAGAAAGAAAGAAAGAAAGAAAGAAAGAAAGAAAGAAAGAAAGAAAGAAAGAAGGAAAGAAGAAAATGCTGAGCTTTTACGAGGAAACATGTTTTCAGATAGGAAACAATAACTTTAGAGTCTAATACCAATTTTTGTGATTAGGATTTTGTGACTAAGATTCTGTTAAGTTCCCTAAACCTAGGCTGAAGAGTCGGAAATTAAATTTTCTAAAATTTGACACAATTTCAGTTAATATCTTTTTCATCTATCTCTCCTGAACTTTCTTCCCTCTTAGGCATGTGGTGACAGGGTTTCCTCCACATGCAAATGTACCCATGTGCACATATACACACAGAGAGAGAAGGCGGGTATGCATGCCCATCAGAATGATTTGTTACAAGTATTTAAAGTCTGGAAGGCTGGTCTCCCCAATTATACCTCCTCCTCATTTCAAGAGATTAGTCATGGACAGTGAAAAACATCTTGATTATACTTGCATCTGTTCTGACAACATAGCAACCCATGCCAAAATTGTTTTGTTTTTAGGGAACTAAAAATATACAGAATGCTTAGTAGCAATTTAGTCACTGTTATCAGCTATTACAAACCTTTTTTTGTTCATTAAGCCTCCTCTGCCTTTTTTACTCTGTGGCAGATGGGAGGTTCCTGGAAAAAGAAAATATCATATCCATTCTGCCAGCTCTTTATTCTTGAAGATCATGCTTGTCTGTGTTTCCGTAAGGCTCTAATGTAAAGCCTGATCAGACTGCATGATCACAGAGAGCACTTTGAGTTCTTTTGCCTGACATTAACTGAGGTTGTGTCAGTGAATTGAATGCAGGAAGGATTTAGTTCAGTGATTGGATTTGTGCACTCCTTGTTTTGAATCAGAAGATTTCCTATGGGCCACTTATCATAAAATCATATGTGTAAAGCTTCTGTTTTAGAAATATAGTTGTCTCAATTCAATGTTCATTATCTATGTTACTTTGAAGTTTGTGATGCCTGAGTGTGGTATGTGGGATATTTATGTGTTTATTTCTGATTTTTTAGTTATCTCTGAGTCTGTGAAATTTCTTTGTTGTTATAGGTCTGAGCTAATAAATCTTCAGCTGATATGTGCTCCCAAATATTTTTATTGTAAATTAAAAGATCCCTTTCATGAGGATGTTTGAAGAGGCCTTGGAGTCTGCACAGAACACACCAGACACCAAATTCTCAGCATAAAGGAGATTTTTACCCTAAAAGAGATGGGTGTGGGGTGGGGTGGGGAATAGGGGTTGAAGGAGTGATTTTTTAAGGGAAAAAAGGAGAAGTCTGTGCTAGGATGAGTTGGTAAGTCCTGATTGGACATGTTAGCCAGTGTATCCAGACAATGCATTTTGAATGCTGGACTTTGGTGTTTTGATAGCTGGACCTTGGAGTTTTAGTCAAGCATAAGGAAGTGGCCAAATAAAGGAATAGACCTTGGTGGTAACTTTAGGGATGTAATCTAATGGTTTAGCAGGGGAGAATGCAAGACCTGCCAGCACCATGTCTGCAATGCTTGGATCTGTTAGAGAGCCCTTCAATGTTCACTGGGGAAAAAAGAAAAGATTTTCTTCTTGGGGTTCACTCTTAAAAGGGCATTCATAGGTAGATATTCTACATGTATAAAATATAGGTATAAAGAATCATCTTGTAAAACATGTGTTTCACATTTTTATATATTATATATACACACATAAAGAGATATAGACATAGACACAAAGAATAAAGCCTTGTAGGTGACAAAGATAAATGTTGACAATGATACCAGTAGGAGATGACAGTCTATTCCTAGATTTCTGTGAGTTCATTTATAATTTTGAGTTTTACTATAAAGCAACAATCATTGAGTTATCAATATAATGTACTTCTTTCTATCAATATAATGCACTCTTTGGAGGTAATATACAGACAATATTCTTTCAAACTACTGTAAAAATAAATCTCAAGCATTCTTTTTTCCCCAACATAATATTTATACTAATTATTTGGGAATTTGGTACAATGCACCCCAGTCACACTCAATTTGCATTCTCCCATTCCTCCCTATCCACCCCCAACCCTCATGCACCACCCCAAAAAGAAAACAATCAAAGAAATAAAACCACCCAGTCCAATGTGTTGCCCATATACTCATTGGAGCCTGGTTGAACTCTCAGTGGTCAGGCCCTTAAAGAAAATTGGCCCACCCCCAAATAGAAGTATCAGCTGTGAAGAGCTACACTTTAGCATCTTGATCATAGTTATAAAGAGTCTCTTCAATAGCTTCCTATCTAGACTGTTTCTTTTTAGTGGGAAAGGTTGTCACAGAAGTCTTCAGTGTCTCTCGTTCTCAATTATGAGTCTGAAGTCATCGATACCACTGCAAAAGAAGCTCCCTTGTCATAGTAGCGCCAGCAGTATGCATCACGGACATCAACATGGCTTCTTGCTGCAGCATGGACCATGAACATCAACATAGCATCTGCCAGCAATGTAGACTATGAACATCAAGGTGGCTTCTGGTGGCAGCACAATCACAGACATGAGCATGGCCTCTAGTGGCATTCTTAGGACCTGAAAACCAGAATTCCAGTTATCTTATTACCTAAAAACAATCACTTAGTTTTCATCCAAGAATTAAGAGAAACAGGAGATTAAGTGAAGTGAGAATACCTCTGATCTTAATGTTTCATTACTTCCTGCCTCTGCCAAACACTGATCTGGAAAATTACCATCATTTTGGGGGTCTTCCAAGTGCCCATACACAAACACAGCAATAAGCAGAGATTGATGTTGGTGAAGGACCATCTCAGAACAAAACTATAGTATCCATAGGTTTTTCTTGCTATCTCTTTAGATGTGGTGTTATTCACTCACATCTGAATGTAGTTAGCCAGCCTCTTTACAGGTTCATAAAGGAATTTGGGGAGTGGGCCTTGGGGATAAATAAAAATGGTTTTTAAAATGTGCATCATCCTTCCTCCACATAGAGTCTTTGGATAAAGGTAGGACCAGAGCCAGTAGAGATTGTTAGCTTGGCATGTTTGTTGGAATGGAGAAAATCTGGTTTTTGGTTCATATTTTTGGTTTTAATGAAAATGTTGTTACTCCATACAGATGAAATCCGACATCAAATTGTGTTTCACTTCACACTGGTAATTTCTTTTCTTTTCCAGAAGTTCTATCACATTCTTTGCCCATGCATACTTCCCTATGTAAACACGCTAAGAAGGTAACTTCAAGACTAACACAGAACAGCCTGGGCTATGCAGAAGAAAGCAGACCCATAGTATTGTTAGCTGATTGCCTCTTTAGGCTTTCTAGAACACACAAAATAGTTCACTGCCTCCTCTGCCATCAGTCCACACCTTCCCTGCCTCTTGCTCTCTACCTTCTAGATATGACCACTCCCTATAAAGGGCTTCCCAATCCTTGATCTCAATCCCAAGTTGGAATATGAGAAGGAAACAAATCAAAATCACCAAAACCAAAACTGCACCCACTTTTTGAAGTACACCTATATAAGAATTACTGCACCGCAGTTTATGCACACATGCATGCTTCATACAAATAAGAAGGGGCAGCACCAGATTCTTCCCAGGTCTCACAGGTGGAAGGGACATCTGCATAGGTAACAAGCACTGACAAGCATTCCAGGGCTCAGAAAGGAAGATGGCATCATCTCTTTCAAGCTAAGACACAGTCCTCGTGCAGGTCTTCCCTCCAGCTTCAGTGCTGCTACCCTAAGTTAAATGCTGCTTGTCTGAAAGTTGGTTGCTTAGATTTTAAGACAATAACAAAGATTCTTCATATAGAGGTCAGCTTATAGTAACCGGTGTCTGAAAGAACAAGGGCCACTAATTAAATCTATTGCCTAACTTGTTGGGTTTTATTTTATTTTATTTTATTTTATTTTTATTTTTTTATTTTATTTATTTATTTATTTATTTATTTATTTTTTTGGTTTTTCGAGACAGGGTTTCTATGTGTAGCTTTGCGCCTTTCCTGGGACTCACTTGGTAGTCCAGGCTGGCCTCGAACTCACAGAGATCCGCCTGGCTCTGCCTCCCGAGTGCTGGGATTAAAGGCGTGCGCCACCACCGCCCGGCTTTATTTTATTTTTTGCTGTTCAGTCTGTGTTGTTGTTGTTTAGTTTTGTTGTGGGTTTACAGTTAATTTTGCTTTATTTTCCATGCTTCCAGTTACTTTCATCACTCAAAATACTCCACAATTTCCCACCACCCTTTTTCTTCATCCACTACCTTCTGGGAACAAAGCCTCTTTCTTCCTGTCACAACTCTGCTATTAGTATATTAAGCATACACAGCCACTACAAGACCTGTTCCCACAGAAGACTTCCCATGCCATCCATGGTGCCTCATCCTCTTGACTTCACTGGCAGTTGAAGATTGTGGCCAGCTTTCATATTGTTCCGAAATGTTCTGATCTCTTGAACAAAGGCTCCCCTCTCTGTTTATTGAATATAATACAGCAAATGTAGTGTGGAAAAGCAATGAAGAACATTTTATTTTATATTTCCAAGAGTCTCACAAAGGAAGAAATTGTTTTTCTGACCATGTTGACCTAGAATAGTACACAAAGCCACAATCACGTGTCATCCATCCATCTATACCCATATTTTGTTCTCAACACTTTGAGAGGTGTTCCTTTCAACACCTCACTGCTTCCAGTGAATGGTCTTGCATCTAGTTATCTTAGGCATACCTAAGTTTTTATGAATCAGGGGCATGAATGGGCCACAAAGAAAAAATAAGGAGTGTAGTGGGTAGCCATTCCAGCTTTGATCTTGGAAGTTCCAACCCCCATTGAGGCTTTGGTAACTGTCACGCCTACAAGGTGGGGCCGAGAGAGGACCCTGAAGACCGAGATCCGGATGGGCCGGCTCTCTTGGTTCCTGGACCCAGGACGCTGAAGGTAGACCGAACAGAGTTCTCCAGAGAACACTGCCGGACTGTGCTACATCTTTCCCAGACCCTGCAACCTATCCCTTCACTTGTAAGTTACCCTACAAAATAAACCTCCCTTTTAACTACGTGGAGTGGCCTTAATAATTTCACCAATAAAGGAGGATGGGTAAAAACTCAAACCCAAGCATCCAGCTTAACTTATGAGTTAATTTTATCAGGAATCCAAATCCTAGTAAGACTGACTTCATAGTTATCCTTAAAGATCAATTAATTCTGAACAAGCTGAATACATACAATGAAAACAGAATGAGTACATAGCCATAAATTTCACTGGGAAAGTTTGAATTGTAAAGGTAAGATTCAAACAGCATTTCTCAGAAAAATCATTCCTACTGCCTAGAAGTATACATGTGAATACTGCTAAGGACACAAGAAATTGGGGACATGAAAGACAACAGGACCTGTGTGAATGTAGCATACCATAGAATTCACTCTGCAGGGAAGGAGCAGCCGATGCTGAACTCCAGCTGGCTTTTACAGTTCGTCTTTCCAACAGCAGCCAGCAGTCAGCAACCAGGTTGTGTTTCCCAACTCCAAATTGCCAAGGTGCTTTGTTGACCAAATAGAACATGTTGGTAGAAGAACTGAACAATTCAGCTGGTCCAGTGGCCACCAGTACCTGTGTGTTATACCCATATTGTTGGTTACTAATAAATCATACTTGGCCTGAGGTATTGGTCCATTGTTTGCCTTGAGTGAAAAGTTTGAATACAACAAACAGGAAAGCAAATTTGTACTAGCTTCAATAATAAGTGGACATCATGGACATCTCTTTACATTCATATTAACAGTTCAACAATTTGAAGACAAAGTCTTCATTTCACTGGATGTTAAGTTCTAAATAACTGGATTTCAAACTGCGGAAGCAGTTATAGACTGCATGACCTTGCTTATTACCTAGAAGTAAGAGAAAACCTTTTCTTGAAACTCTTTCAGCAAAATAAACAGAAATCATCCTAAAACCCCTAATAAACTGCTTCTTATGCTATGTTCTGTGTCCTTTCTAGAACCAGCAAGACAAGAGAAGATGGATTATCTTTAAATCAGTCCAGCCTGAGTCCTGGAGATAGGTTTGTGTAGCACAAATTGGTCTTAATAATAAAAACCCAGAGTCAGATATTAGGGGGTGAATGCTAAAAGGTCAGAGAAGCAGAGCAGCCAGCCACTAGAGAAAGACTTCTTACTGCTAGGAATCCTCAGACTGAAAGGACTTGGACTCCTGTCTCCACCCTTCCTCACTCTGCCCATCCATATCACTTCCTGTTTCCTCCTCCCAAGTGCTGGGATCAAAGGCATGAGATCCCAAGTGCTGGAATTAAAGAAGTGTGCCACCACTGCCTGGCCTCTACACTCTGATCTCCAGGCAAGCTTTATTTGTTAGAGCACAAACAAATACTACCTCCGGGGTGGGTCTTAGTTCCTTTAGACTCTCATATGGGTTTGCGTACCAATATTAATGCACATAATTGCACAATTTGGGATGCCATTAGAAAAGATTTAGAAGTATTAGGATACTGGGCAGTCATCCAACGACTTCATTATATATAATGTGCTTAGTATTTTCTGAAAACACAAGTCCCGCCTTTGCTAGATACTGTATTCTGTTTTGTATCCCAGTGTCCCTTCCTATCCCTGTCCAAATTCTAATAGCTACCATGGGAAGAATATTAACTAAATAAGCAGTTTGTTAGAAGATTAAAGGTGTAATCTGTGAAAGCAGTTCACCGCATCCACTAAGTAATTAATTAACTAAGCGATGTTTGCTAACATTATGTTTTTACCTTCACTCCTGAAGGTAACTATTCCAAACTCTAAGCTTTGGTTTAGAATCATCCTTTTTGAGTGATGTCCTGCCTTAGACTTTACCAGTATTTAAAAGAGAGTAAAATGCCTTAGATTGGAGCTTTATAAATTGAATATTAAGGTTTTATTATTTTTTCATGTGGAAAAAAATTTACTGCTAATATAGGCCATTTATTTCTTTGCATTTTTTAAAATCTCAAATATATTATTGTTTTGACTTTGCCACTGATCTGGGTAATTAAAATAAATGCATTATTGACAACTGAAAGAAATGTGGAAAGAATTGAAACCTTTTCCTCATAAGGGCCAAGTCTAGAAGGTGAATACTACTCTGAGCAATATCTTTGAATCAAAAATGACCCATGACACTTGAAATAATAAATTATATTAAAGTTTATTCTTAAAATTAGTTATAATGACTTATCACTGTGCTTTGCCATTTCTAAGACGGTTCACAATTTCAAACTCCTTTCAATTCCTTCACTGTTTTTCTCCAATTGCTATTCAGTGCATGACAGGTGTTTAACAAATATGTGAATGAGCCTTAAAATAACCTGTTAGATGTAGACCTGGAAATTATTATAATTGCTAACCCTTTACTGAGATAAAACTCAGCCTCAAGGAGATTTCATGACTCGCTAAAGGCCACTCAGCAAGGATGTAGTAAAAACAAGATTTGAAAGCAGCGGTTTGTTGTGTTTTCTGATGCCTTCTTTGGAGTGGTAAGGTGATGATGAGGAATTTTAAAGAGGTAGCCTAGTTTGTGTTCATAAAAATCAGGTTCTTTGAGGCATAAGAAAGTAAAACCCATCCCATGAGAGAATAGCAAATTATTTATTCAATCTCTGTTTATAGGAAAATCCTGCTTACTTTAGTCCATGTGAAAGCATTCAGGCAAGGACCATGGCATCATAAGTAAAATGTCTTCCTGTTATATTACACTATAGTTGTGTATTTCATTTGTTTTGAGACAGAATCTCATTGTGTAGCCCAGACTGGCCTTGAATTTGTAATCCATATGCTTCAGCCTCCTGAGTCCTAGCATTACAAGCATTTGCCATCACAGTTGATTATAGTTTTCATTTACTGACCATCTACTAGTTGTCGGTCTTTAAATTTGTTTATTACTATTATTGTTGTTATTATTATTTGCTTTTTGGATCAATGTCTCTGTATATAATGTTGTCTAGCCTAGAGCTATGTAGTTCTCATATTTCACTATGTAGCCCAGGCTGGCCTAGAGCTTGTAGTCCTACTGCCTGAGTCTCTGCATTTCAATCACTGGGATTACAGGTTTGCCCACCATGTGTAACAATCATCTTTAAAATTTCCATAAAATAGTGAATAGCTTACCAAACAGACTACATAATAGAAAATCAGAGAAACTAAATGATGTCTTTCTCCTCTAAAAATGATTTCCAAAGAAATCCATCTGGAATATTGCTACCTTGTTAGAATGCACTAGAAAAGAGAGATAATTCACTGGTAGCAATTCTAAGGCAAGTGAGATGTTGGCCACAGAGTTGCTGTATCCACATGGATGTCTGCTGATCTGCTTGACCCACTCTTGGACTGCTGAAAGGAATCCTATTTGGCACTCTGCTGCAAGGACAATAGAATGAGGCCTTTTATTAACAAAAATTTCCCACCTTATCTGTTCAAACACATTGTCATTTTATACAAAGACTGTTGAAATAGTATTTTACCACTACACAAATGAAACTTTGGTCCACTCAAATTTGTCTTTTAAAATACCCAAATTATGCCAAGTACTCTGTCATATACAACAGACCATCATGTTCCAATTCATGGGAGAGAACCCTCAGACAAGGTCTTTGCAGAAGGTTAGGAATCTGCATACACAGAGACAGTTGTCCTGCCAAACAGGTAGAGAATATGGAGAAAGCACGAAGTCCATTCTCATTTTGAGGCCTCTGAGTAAAGAAGTCCCCACATGAAGCCGTATGTGGTGCCACTTTGGATCAGAGCGAACACTCTCTGGAATGGGTTCTAGGTTTGTTTTCCCCATCTGTTCTGAAGCAATCCCAGTAGAAAACACAAAAATGAATTTCTGCACTAATCTTACTGAAAACTGTAACAAGCAGTCCATATCACAACATAGTCAATGGGAAACCTTTATAAAAGAATTGCTTGAAGATTTTTAACACACAATACTTACTTGTATTTATATTATTTTGATATATATTTGATACACACACACACACACACACACACACACACACACACACACACATATATATATATATATATATATATATATATATATATATATATATATATATATCTCCTTTAGGGACCTCCATTCCCACCTGATCTGCTTTTATAGAAAATAATTACCCCTACTATACAGTCACATTTACATATTCTAGTCATTACAGTGTTTGCAGTAGTTATTTTATCTCAAGGGACTTGAATAGTCTTAAGAAGATGTTGCTGAGAGCTATATACTGGTTACTGTGGTCATTCACTAAAAATAGTCTAAGAGTTTTTTTTAAGTTGCTAAAAAAATTCATAGAACATTTTAGGGATAGAATATGACCTATAAGCAGAAATTTAGAAATTAGAGATATCAACAAACCAGGCTCTTCCTTAGGAGAAAAAAGAAATCCAAGTACGTAATGCAAAAGCAAGTTCTTTTTTTTTTTTTTTTTTTTTTTTTGGTTTTTTTGAGACAGGGTTTCTCTTTTTTATTTCTTGTGAAGAATTCTTGACCCACATGGCTTTTTAAAATTTATCTCACGTGTGATAAGATGTAGTTGCTTATTCTGGAATCACGTGCAGAGAGCTTGCAATCAATCACAAATGATGAGTTTCTGTTACGTTCAGTTAGTGGATGAAGTTCAATTTCTTTAAACTCAAAGGAGTTTAGACTATTTTGAACATTGAATTCAGCTATCCAAAGGCAAAATTTGTCATTTCAGTGAGCAGATTTAGAAAACAATTACCAAATTTTATGACAAAATTTATTTTGATTATTTATCTTTGACTTCTTAGAAAGAAATAAAGCCTCACAACTCATACAAGCAACTGGGACTTGGTTTCAGGAAAACAATAGAAGCTTCAGATCATAGCACTACCTTAAATGCCCCAGGATATTTTTAGTAAACTCAGGCCAAGGGCTGCCTTATTAATCATAACTTGCTCAGCTGCTAGTAATATCATTTTGTAGATGCCATTATATAGAGCATGAAACAAAATAGTCTCTCTTTTTAAAACTACTTTTTTAGCTTTTGAGTTTATACTATAATTGCATAATATTCCTCTTGCCTTTCCGCCCTCTTGTTTAGCCCTCCTTTCAAATCCATGACCTCTTTTTCTTTAACTATTGTTACTATCATCTATCTATTGTCTATCTATCATCTATCATTTATCTACCTATCATCTATGTATCTATCATTTATCCATCTATCATCAATATCTATGTATCTAACTATACATCTGTCTATATTCCTAAATATTTAAATACAACTCTCACTCAGTTGGTATAATGGTACTTGTATGTATATGTTTTCAGGATTGACCATTTGGTGTTGAATAAAATTGATGTGCTCTTCCCTGGAGAAGACAACTTCTTCTGTTCTCAGAATTTCTCAGTTGTCTGAAGTTTTTCCATAGACTTGAGGCCTCCTGGGCTTTCAGACATTCATGTTAGCATGTCTATTGGAAATATCTTTGTTCAGGTCATATTTACGCAGTCATGTTGATGAGACTTCATGGGTGTAGCTCCCATCACAACAAACTCCCTGTTCCTTTGGCTCTTATTACTTTCCACCACATCTTCCACTGTGATCCCTAACACTTGTGTGCAGGAGTTGTCTTGTAGATGTATCAGTTTGGACTGGGCTCTATAACTCTCAATTTAGGTTAGTTGTAGTTTTATGTAATGGTCTTTTTCTATTGGAAAGAAAAGTTTCCATGATGAGGAATGAGAACTACACTTACCTGTGGGTATAAGGACAAATATTTAGAATGTAGTTAGAAGTTATGGCAGTTTAGTATAGTGGCAATTGTAGGTTCTCCTTCAAGATCAATGGCTTCACTAGCCCTTGGTAGTCGTCAGGTTTCCAGTACCAGCCATAGTTTCTTCTTGTAGAGGTGGCCCTCGGTCCAATTAGAGTGCTGTTGATTACTGCCAAAGTATGCATGCCACTATTGCTCTCTTAGGGTTTTTGTGCTACGCTGTTCTTCGTTGTGAGGTAGGGTAGAACCCTTGGTAGCTTCCCTTCTTTGAAAGCTTGCACCTTTTGGTACATGAAAGGTTGTATTCAGAGACGAGACATTCAGATCAGAATCACTTCAGTGTCTTCTGGGCCTGTGTTGTTTTGATAGTCCTTTGAACAAACTTCACCTAACAATCAAATGAGGGCTCCTAAAGCCCAGGGATGGTGTTTATTAGATGGTCTATTGTTCTTGGGGTGGGGGCATTGAAAACTCAGATGGGAAAGCTTCATTTAAACTATGTATGTGTATTTAAAAACTAACCTCTGTGTATTGTATGTATTTTAGGTCATAATTAATATTATAGCTTATTATGAATTTTTCAGATATTCTTAATGTTTTTATAGCCCTCCTTTCACCATTTTCTGTATTTATATATCACCCTTTCCGTAGTTAGAGTCCTCCCACTCATTTTTTTTTCCGTTTCCCCCATCAGACCACTGTACCTTGCCATTCCCTTTTATTGCTCTTTTATCTTCTTCCCAACAGTGGTCCATTTTTACTTTACTGGTTTCTGTGTTTACTCCGGCATATGTATTCTCATGTGAAGATTTGGAGTTCAAAATCTCAGATGAAAAGAACATGCAATATTTGTATTTTGGGGTCAGGGTTATAACATTCAATATATCATTAAATAATTTCCTGACTTCAGTGCGATTGCTTCAAGTTTCCCTCCATTTGTGTTGGTGTTGGCTGTTGGTTTACCTATATTGCCTTTATTGTGTTGAGGTATGTTAACTCTAGTCCTTTCTCAAGGACTTTTATCATGAAAGCAGATTGGATTCTCTCAAAGGCTTTTTCCTGCATCTGTTTAAATTCCTTTATGTAGGTTATTGATGTATTCATGGTAACCCATTCCTGAATTTCAGGAATAAAGCCAACTGGTTACAGTAAATAATCTTTTATTTATGTCTATATTTGGTTTGCAAATATTTTATTGAATAATCTATGTTCATCGGGGATACTGGCCTATAGTTCTTTTTTCTGTATACTTAGTTTTTAAACCATAATATGTCATGGGGTTTTTCATTTCTGGTCTTGTCCATTTAGTATTCTGTTTGTCTCTTGTATCTATATGAGTATATACACATCCTTAGTTTGGGAAAGTTTTCTTCTATGATCTTGAGGAAGATCTGGTCCCATTCATTGACTTGGGATTCTTGTCCTTCATGGATTCCTATAATTCAAAAGTTTGGTCTTTCCATGGTGTTCTGCGTTTCTTGTGTATTCATTTCATGTTTTTTTTCTTTTTACATATTCTCTGCCTATTACTCTACATCTTCTACTTTACCATTGAATCTTGATATTCTATCTTTTGTTTGATTTATTCTACCTGTAAGTCTTTGCTTTGAGTTTTCTAGTTGGGTTACTGGGGTTTTCAATTTCATCCTCATTTCAGCTTGCATCTTCTTCGGTGTTTCTATGTCTTTACTGAATTCCATTTTCAAATCCTGAAGTGTCTTAGTCATTTCCATCACCCTTATGTTTGTACTTTCTTGTACATTACCCTGACATTTGTTCTCTTTAGGTTCTTTTTCTTTAATTTCATTGAGCTGTTTCTTTTTGTCTTCTTTAAACTCTTTGAAATCTTTGATGAACTTTATGATTGTTCTATTAAGTTCTGTGTCCTATGATTCATAGAGGTAATTCTTATTGGCAAGAAATTCTACAGGAAAGCCAGACAGTGGTGGCGCTCACTTTTAATCATAGCACTTGGGAGGCAGAGGTAGGCAGATCTCTGATTTTGAGGCCAGCCTGGTCTACAGACCAAGTTCCAAGACAGCCAGAGCTACAAAGAAACCCTGTCTTGAAATCCCTCCCTCAAAAAAAAAAAATCTACAGGACTGGTGGTTTTTTGTTTGTTTGGTTGGTTGTTTTTATGTGCATGGGTGCCAGTAGTATTCCTGTGATCATTCATGTTGTTTGTGTCTTTCCAATGGTATCTGTGCCTGTGGACTTCTTTTATTAGTTCTATGTCTGACATGAAGAAAGCAGATTGGAGCATGAGAGAAGTGCACATCGGGTTGGGCCTAATGGTTGGTTACACCTTAGCTGGAATGAAGTAAGAAGGACATAGGTAACTGGGCTAATATGTAGAATGTGCATTCTCATCCAAACTTGGAGTGTGGGCATCGATGTGGGGTTTGGAGGAAGGTGTGTGGTGGCGAGGAACAAAAGGACTCATCTGGCTAATCCTAGAGCAGCATCTAGCCATATGGCAAGGTGGTTGTGGTATAGAAGGGAACTCTTGGTCAGGATCAGCCAGGTTGAGTCCTGGCAAAAGCCTAGAGTTTGCTTGCAGTCTAGTCAAGGGTACCCTTTCTAGTCTGGGGCACAGTATGTATGACACTAGCTATCTATGAAGGAGCTTAGGAGTGTGCTTAGAAGGGGAAATCAGGAGTCACTGAGCTACATCCTGGAGAAGGATATGTAGGATGTGGTTGAGTGGAGAGATTGGAAGTGATGTGGGAGGGGCCTATGTATCAGGGTAGGCAGGTTAGGAGGATAGGTCCTGGCCAAAGCCTAGAGGTTAGTTGTTGCACAGGGAGGGATGGTAAGAAAAGGCCCGGGAACTGGATGTAAAAGCTGGGCTGACTCTGTGGGGATGGGATAGGTACTAGAGGAATAGAAGGATTCACCCAGCTAGATCCACTCCCTCTTTTGACATCTCAGTGTGTCAGCCTGGCTATCCTCCAATTCAATATATAGACCAGGCTGACCTGAACTAACAAAGATCATCTTGCTTTAGACTGGAGTGCTGTGACTAAAGACATGTGTGGAGGCTTGAGTGAAAAATGGGACTCCCAGACTAATATATTTGAGTATTTGGTTCCTAGGTGGTGGAACTGTTTGGGGCAGGATTAGGAGGTGTGGCCTTGTTGGAGTGGGGTGTGTCACTGGGGGTGGGTTTTGAGGTTTCAAAAGTACATGCACATCAAGTCTCTCTCTCTCTCTCTCTCTCTCTCTCTCTCTCTCTCTCTCTCTCTCTCTCTCTCTCTCTCTCATGAATAAGATGTAAGCTCTCAGCCATTGTTTCCATGCCATACCCACTTGTTTGCTGTCTTGTCCCTGTCATGATGATCATGTACTCATCCTCTGTAAGCAAGTTTTCTATTATGCTTTCCTTTGTAAGTTTCCTTGGTCATTATGTCCCCTGCACAACAATAGAACAGTAACTAAAGACAGCATGTGTCACCACATTCGGCCTAAAACTGTTTCTAATATCTTGGAACAATGACCCACTAAGCTCTTAAATTTTAAAATTTCTTTTTATTGATCATAATGCACCCCTAAAGTAGTTCACAGATCTGTCAACAACTAAAACAAAAAGATTTATTTTATTTTATATGTGTGATATGTGCTTCATCTGTCTGTCTGTCTATGTGCCTGCTGCCAAAGGAGACCAGAGGAAGGCAATGGATTGCCTGGAACTAGAGTTACAGACAGTAGTGAGCTACAGTATAGGTGCTAGGAGCCAACTCTAGGTCCTTTGCAAGAGCAGCAGACAATCTTTATCGCTGAGTCAGTCTCTCCAATCCCTTGTCAGCAACCTTATTGAAGTATGCTCTTCTCTTTTGATTTATCATGGTTCTCAAACTGAAGAAACTGAATTTCACAACATTGCTAGTGGGAGTCAGGATATTCCAATGTCTTTCACTGCACATCAAGTCTCTCAGTGATCTCAGAATATTCCAGAATGACAATGCGGTTGGACAGAAATCCACATTCCACACCCAGATTCTGTGACTGAGATCCTACCTTGATCCATGCAAATTGTGTAATATTAGACAAGTCAGTGAATTATTTTGTGGTTCAGTTTTCTCAGAAAACTAAATGGGTGAATAACAGAAACCATGTAGAGTAAGGAGTCAGAGGCACTGTAAATTGTAACTTGTGGGTCCCCACATGGTATTGAATGTGTAATGTTTTCTCAGTTATAAATATTGTAAAGAAAATTAAATGACCTGTAATATGAAACAAAACACACAAGAGCACATGGTACTTATGTAAGCTATTGCTGTGTATACCATTGATTCCACTTTTGGGTTTTCTTGTGATTTCAAGTGTGTATATGCTAACGTGTGTGTGTGTGTGTGTGTGTGTGTGTGTGTGTGTGTGTGTGTGTGTGTGTGTGTGGTGTGGGGGTGTGGTGTGGGGGTGTGTGTGGTGTGTGTGGTGTGTGTTTGTGTGTGTGTGTGTGTGTGTGTGTGTGTGTGTGTTTGTATGTGTGTGTTGGCTCACTCTTGTGGTTTGAATGTCACACGTCCCCATAGGCTAATGTGTCTTAACATTTTCTTCCCAGATGGTGGTGCTATTAGAAGAGTTTGTGAAACCTTTAGGATCTGGGGCTTCACTGGAGGAAGTGGGCTTCTGTGGTAGGAGTTTGAGGTGGCTTTTTTTTTTTCTGTTTTGTTATTTGGATTGTTTTTGTTTTTCTTAGCTGTGCTTTCTTTCACTCTTCTATTTCCCTGATTTAGATGTGGACACTCAGTCCCACATTCATTGCCGTGTCTTTCCTACTAGAATGGACTGTATCCTATTGAATCACAAATAAAAATAAAGCTTTCCAACTTTACGTTGCTTCTTGTCATTTACTTGGTTACAACAACCAGAAAATTACTAATCTGCTCACCTAGTAAACTCTGTTGCTTAAGGAGGTTGTAATTAAACAATATTGGGAACCCTTATGCCAGTGTCTAAAGTGATCAAATCCATTGTTCTAAACACAGACACAGTTGGATAAGAAAGGCCTGCTGGGAATGGAATAGGAACGGCCATGTGAGCTCTGGCTCTAACTTCAATGTCCTTCTTTTACAGAGGGAGACCAAAGGGCAGTTTCTTATTGAACACATCTGCAACTACTACAGCTTGCTGGAGAAGGACTACTTCGGAATTCGCTATGTGGACCCAGAGAAGCAAAGGGTAAGAGCCTATCTTGATCTCCAAACTATGGGATTAGGGGGAGGCTCAGAATGTCAGGCACTGAGGGATCCTTTCCAGAAGCCTTATGGTACCTTTGTTCTCATGAATTATTGGCATGAGAAGTAAAACAGCTGGTGGGTGAGTGGCTGGAATACTACCTGACTGGAAGAAATAGGAAGACAAAAAGGCCTTTCAGAAAGCTGTTCTCACACGAAGAGAAGTAAGAAGGCTCCTATGCTCTTTGAATTTAGACTTTACAAACCTCCTCAGAATAGTTTCACATAATCTATTATGAAGAACCCTCCCCCATGCACACACCACAAGAACCTACTGGCGGAGGTAGGGGATGGACTTGGTAGGGAAAGGGTTTCCTTGTGGAATGATGGAAATGTTTGAAGTCTGACATAGATGATTCTTACCCAACATAGCCAATGCCACTGAATGTACATTTAAAAAAACGGTTCATTTCACATTATTTGGAAGAGACTTTGGGGTAAAATAGTGAATCCCTACATGGAAGCAGGCAAGAGAAGCTTGCATGTTGACCATCAGCAACACATGGCTTTAGGGAGGTCACTGGAATCCACAAAGTGCTTCCCTTCACACACAGTGGCATTGTATGAACAGTGAACTTGACTGACAAAAGCTGGGTACATAGCTGGAGAAGACAAGTAGCAGCAGAAGGCACTGAAATAGTGTAGGGATTGAATGTGTGTGTGTGTGTGTGTGTGTGTGTGTGTGTGTGTGTGTGTGTGTGTGTAAATAACCCAAGAAAATTGTTGTCAGTTTGACAGGGATTGAAGGAGCAGGAAACATTGGGAAGGGCTGGAGGAAGTAAAGGAAAGATGGGAAATGATGTAATTGTATTTTAATTAAAAAAATAGGATTAATCGACTTGTTTCCAATAAATGTATATCACTATCAAAACTAATCCCAAATTTCAGATAGAAGGATGAAAAAAGTATATCAAGGAAATAAAACTAGAAAGGAAAAAGTAGCTGCTCTTCTGGTACCTGAAAAAATAGATTTCAAATTAAAATTAGTAAAAAATACATAAAGAATATCTCTTGGTGACTTCATATGGATGAAGAAGACAATCTGCATTGCAGATTGCAATTCTAAACATAGATACTCTAAACACAGCTCTCAGAACAGAGTCAAGAAAACTTTGCACAGGAGGGAGATGTAGTCCCTGAGTTATAGCCTGGGCTGGGACCAGGGAGACAAAACAATAGATATGGAGATAAAAACAACATTAAGGTCAGTGATTTCATTTTCTCCTATCTCCCTCCACCCTGCTCTCCTTTCCTCCACCCCACAGCTATTCAGAATCTGCCAGTGTTTTTATTTTCTTACATCTTCACTCAGCTCTTCTCCCCCTACCAGTTGTTTATTTATTTCATAAAGCATATCAATGTAACAGGCTGACATTGTACCCCATTGTTCATGCCTGTTATCGTTTTGTACACACTCTCCCTCGGTCTCTTTTCTTTTTTTTTTACCTATTTTTTCTTTTTTCCCATATGCTTTCCTCTTACTGCCATATAGCCAAAGCCAAGAGGCTGACCTTACAGATATTGTAATATCTGAGCATTTATTCATTCACTTCTTTTAATCTATCATTAAACAAAACCTCTACATCTCTCCCCACTTTTTGCCTTCTTATTCTCATTCTTTTATATCTTTCTCCTCTTTCTCCCATCTAACAACAAAATACTAATCACTAGTCTATCTGATATAGCTTACTTCTGCTTCTCTTCACTTTTCCACACATATAAGTAATAACTAAAATTTTAATGTATACAATATTATAAGGGTTCTTTTACTTCTTAGATCAATTAGGATTTTACAAGTACCTGTTTTATAGTCACCTTATACTGTATTTTATCAGTAGGTTAACTACTGGATAGGAAAAATTGTAGAAAATTGTTCTCAACCCATAGGGGGCAGATTGGAGATAGAGCCTTTTACCTGGAAAAGAAGACTGATAGATGAAAATATCACTACAACTATACTACAACTGTCTTAGTTAGGGTTTTATTGTTATGAAGAGACACCATGACCACAGCACTCTAATAAAGAGGAAAACATTTCATTGGGATTGACTTACAGTTCAGAGGTTTAGTCCATTATTGTCATGGTAGGAAGCATGGTGGCATGCAGGTAGACATGGTGCTGGAGGAGCTGCGAGTTCTACATCTTGATCCATAGGCAACAGGAAGAGATTGTGACAAACTTCCTCCAACAAGGCTACACCTACTCCAACAAGGTCACACCTCCTAATAGTGCTACTCCCTATGGGCCTATGTGGGCTATATTTATTCAATCCACCACAACAACCTTCGGCTAGCCTCAGCTTCTTCTACATCCTCTGGCTTCAGCTTTGTAGGCTCTAAAATTATAGGCATGTGGTTCTGGGGCACCATGCTTGCATAATTTTGATTTGGTTTGATGTTTCCATTTCTGTGGATCAGACTCAGAGCCTTTTACATGCTAGGCAGGTATTCAACCACTGAGTTACAATCCAACCTCTTAAAACTGCATAGCTTGTGGACTCAAAAAGATGTGATTTGAAACCTTACTTCTTCTGGTTAGTAAGCTGTTTGACCCACCAGGTTATTTTACTTCTGTGCTCTTTCCCAGTGGAAACAATAAATAGAATATTTGCTTTATGACTCTTAAGAGAATTAGAATATGGCACATGACATATATTGACTGTGTTATATGTTGTTCTCACTGTGATTTGATGCTATTGCTTTATAATTACTATGCTTTGGCCAGGTCCAGGTAAGTAATTAGAGATGTGTTTAGAGCCTATGGAACATACAAGTGTTTGTAACTTCTTTTAAAGGTAAGAGGGATACTGTTAAGAGTCCTTGAGACTTATTTGTTTATAAAAATCTAATCAATAAAGAAAACCAGGTGAGCTAGAGAAGCAAAGTGTGTAGTTAGTGGGTTACCTGTACCTCCTCTCAGCTTCATTGATGGAAATCATTGTGGAATATTATTACTTTAAATCCACCATATTAATTCTACCATTTTCCTCAGGTAATGAGGGAAACTTTTGGGAAAATTTTTTTATACAAGTAGCTGAATTTCATAACTCCAATTTCTATTATTATGGTTTCATATATAAATTGTACTAGATCTCCCTCCCTAGTTTTGTACCCTGTTGCAGGATATTTGTTTACACTGTGTAAAGATATGTAATTGTGAATGATTTAATAAAGAGCTGAATGGCCAATAGCCAGACAGGAGAGACTAGGCAGGACTTCTGGGCAAATAGAGGAACTCAAGATGAATCTAGACACATGAGAGAAGTGCCAGCGAGACACTGAAGAAGTCAAACATAGGATAAAGAGGAAAGGTGACCAAGCCACATGGTAGAATGTAGTTTTTTTTAAAAATGAGTTA
This sequence comes from Peromyscus californicus insignis, assembly GCF_007827085.1. Classification (NCBI taxonomy): domain Eukaryota; kingdom Metazoa; phylum Chordata; class Mammalia; order Rodentia; family Cricetidae; genus Peromyscus; species Peromyscus californicus. Next base: position 76,777,862 of record NW_026294573.1, on the reverse strand, counting down.
ATTTAAGTTATGAGTTAGTTGAGAAAAAGCCTAAGATAAGGCCAAACTTTCATATTAATAAGTCTCCATGTCTTTATTTGGAAGCTGGTGGCCCAAAGGAAAGTCTGACTACAGTACCCCTTACCCTCTTCTCCAAATCTAAGCAAGGAAGACAGACATTATGCATTACTAGCCACCAACCCAACCAAAGAAGAATTAGGCCACAACTAAGCTGTAGTTGATTGGTTTATATTCTGGAGTACTTGGTATTAGTACATCCCCTTAATGTAAGTAAACACATCCCTGAGTTTTTTATGTAGGAAGTCAGATAATGAGCCTATTACTGTCATATTAATAGTGGGAAAAAAATCTTGTCTGTATCAGAACAGTTTACTTTTTCTACAAGCACCTTCAGGAGGACACAGAATGAAACAAACTATTGGGATGGTGGCAGAAAGCCAGATGGTATTATGTCCCACCACCTGCTCCTGCTATTGAAAGGCTGCTTCCTGCTGGTCTCCTCAGGGATAATTGCTTCTCAGATGTTCATCACTGAGAATACAAAAAGAACCAAAGATGTAGGACAGCCCTGAGCGCAACAGGATTTGCTGCAAGCAGAAGTCCCTGTTTATGGATTTGCCTGCTTAATGAATTTTATTTTGTTTTTAAAGATCAACAGGGTCAAATATCACAATTTCAAAAGCTGGAGATATCACTCAGTGGTTTACAATGCCTGTTGCTCTTTTTGTTGTTGTTGTTTGTTTTTGTTTTTTTGTTTTTCGAGGCAGGGTTTCTCTGTGTAGCTTTGCTCCTTTCCTGCAGCTCACTCTGTAGCCCAGGTTGGCCTTGAACTCACAGAAATCCTCCTAGCTCTGCCTCCAGAGGGCTGGGATTAAAGGCGTGTGTCACCACCGCCTGGCAATGCTTGTTCCTCTTACAGAGGACTGGAGTTTGATTTTCAATACCAATACTGGGCAGCTCACACTTGCGCCTATCTGAAACTTGAGGTCATCCTGTGCCCTCTTGTTGCCTCTGCAGACACCTGAACTCACATAAACATGCACAGAGAGACAATATGCACATACACATAATTCAAAAATAAAAGTATTTTTTAAAATTACAACTTCTTGGGTGACTTGTGGGATATGTACAGATGACTTGTTCTCCTAAGGAGAGGTCTTAGTCACTGAAGTCACATAACACAGAGCCCTGTCATCTCCTCTTTAAAGCTGGATATGTTATTAAGAGGTCCGGGTGTGGCTCAGAGAATTAACATTGCCATATTTGAGGATGTGATAAGAATACTTCAGCAGACAGCAGAACTTGGAGTTTAACTATAATTATTGTACATATCTGAAGTTCTCCAGAGAGGGGAGAGGACGAACTGGAAGTTACTCCACATACTCTGATGTCATTAATTTAACAGGGAAGGGGGTGAATACTCAAAGTAATTGTTATGTTTGAAACAGAACACAACTATAGGAATAAGGGATGTAGGTGGGAAATGTAATTTTAGCCCAATTGGAGTCAGGAAAAACGAAATACCTAAAGTAGGGAATTTTCTCTCACTTTGTTGGAGAAGAACCTGGAGAGGAATCAATTTAGAGAAATGAAGTTTACAAAGTGTCACTGGATAAAGAAGCAGTTGGAGGTTTACAGCAGTCTGAACATAAGATCTCACTAGACACCAGGGACTTGGAAGTTTTGAAATGGCTTTCAAGTTAGATTTTAACAAGCCGGGAAGAGGTTACCATTGCTATGATACACAGCTTGAAAAAATACAAACAGTGTAGTCAGGAAGTGAATATCTGAAAGGAACTTCTGTTTTGAGCTTAAGTCAGCCAATTATTTTCAAAATTGAATAGTAATTGTTTCACGTGAATGAAGTATTACAAGGAGCTGATCACTGTGTGAGTTATCTTGCTGTGTAACAGGCTTCCCTATAATTTATTGACTTAGAACATCCAATATTAGATTTATATAGCCTAGGATATACACAATCATGGGGTTTGAGCAGGGCTAAATTGGGCAGGTGCTCTGAAGGTGACTAGTGTGCTCTGGAAAAATCTAAGAAACTTTTATTTTTTTTAACCTTCATCTTCACAGGCTTTAGTGCCTTGGTTGAGGGAAGGAGTGAAAGGTGTAGGGGGACTCTCCTCTCTGAATTTAGTTTCAAGACATCTGAAGTCACATGGGCTCCACATATAGATAGAGCCAATCTCCTAATGAGCTTGTAGAAAGTGAGCAGCACCTGTGTGAACATATTCAGTTTGGAAGGTTTGTTAGCATAGTTAAAGCACTAAGACTCTGCAAATGTTTGAAAATTTGAGTCAGAAGCTAAATCAGGAGCTTTTGCCTCAGATATAATTGTTTGTAGCCAATGAAACATTTTATTTCTTCAAACCCTGGGATTTCATTGTGGATCTATGGAGGAGAATCAGAAAACTAAGGGACACTCATATTTTAAGGTATGGCCTAGAAAAAGAAATGAGGAAGACCCAAATAGAGCAGACAGGAAAAAATGAGGGAAACAAGGTTAGCTCTAGACTTAGCACAGAGAAGACTTGACAGTTTCAAGGGTTATGGCTTAAAAATTTACCATGCAACAGTAGAAAAACTGTCCATGCCATTTGCCTCTTGTACAGCCTTGAACAGATTCCTTATCATTCTGTCCCTCGGTTTCTCTGTCTTCTGATACATAGTACCTACGTTTTTTAAATGAATCATATAAATTATCCATTTTATGTAATTGATTTTATATGCCATGTTTTCAAGAGTATAAATAGACCCATGGGGAATATCTGACCTTAGAACAGTTCAGTACTAATGTTATTGAATTTATATGGCATGATATCTAATGTTATGCATTAACAAATCATAAGTTTGAATGAATTCAACAAATTCCCTTATTTTTAATTTTTTATTTATGTGTATTATGTGTTCCTATATGTATGTATGTGAACCACTTACATACCTGATGCCCATGGAGACCTAAAGAAGTTTTCAGATTCTAGCCAGGTGGTGGTGGCGCATGCCTTTAATCCCAGCACTTGGGAGGCAGAGGCAGGCAGATCTCTGTGAGTTTGAGGCCAGCCTGTTCTACAGAGTGAGTTCCAGGAAAGGCACAAAGCTACACAGAGAAACTCTGCCTCAAAAAACCAAAAAAAAAAAAAAAAAAAAAAAGAAGTTTTCAGATTCTCTAGAACGGTAGTTATAAGCAGTAATGAGCCATCGTGTGGAAGCTGCGAAACAAACCTGGGTCTACTGTGAGAACAGCAAGTGCTCTTAGCCACTTAATCATCTCTTCACTCCCCATAATTTCTCTTTTGGTAGCTTGTTATTATCTCAATATAGTTTGCAATAATCACAATAATTGTTTTTACAAGGTATTATATTCATATTATGTCAATTATGTCAATTTAAGATTTAGTGTATACTAAGGAGTTATTGACTATAGAATATGAGCTGGGATGAAAGTATGTTTTCATGAGTTAAATTGTAATGCAATACAATTATGACTACATATTAGTGTACTACTTATGACTGATTTTATACTTGAAAAAGAGTTACTAGGGTAACAGAGACCATATTGACCACAAAGCCTAAAATACCTACTTCATCTCACCTACTAGCGTGCATTGTAAGGGTGCAGGGATGTATAGAATCGTGAAAGCATTGTAGGGAGCAGCATAAAGATAGAATATGAAGTTGATGAATGTTCGAATGGAGGTTTATGCTTTTTTAGCTTACCCACCACCTCTTTGTTTTGTACAACTGTCGCTCCTTTTTAAGCTATCCAAGATTCTAGAATACAGAATCAATTTATGGCTACAAAAGTAAAATCTACTCCATCAAAGGCAGTTAAGTTTTCCTTCTGTGGAGGACTTCCAAGCAAGTGGACAGTAAATTGTCAGTATCCTTGCTATGGAACTTGTTGTTTGTTCTTGTGCCATATGCTTTACTGAAATGACCACAGTACCTTTTACTGGGAGGTAAATGACGGGAAGCTCTCTATTACTTTACCATCCAGAACTCTGATAAGGCCATATTCATTCAGATATCATTTTTTTCCTTTCCAGCAGAAACCACGGGGCCCATAAATGGCATAATTTATCCCTATAACACCAGGACTTGGTTACTTTGGGCTTTGTGCTGCTGAACATGAGAATCAGACGTTTTTCAGGGCCATGGTGGGAACTATTTAGATATTTAGATCTTGTTACTATTAAGTGAAAATGTGTCTACTTTGAAAGATGTATTCATTGTTTTTTAAATAATCATGGATTATCGAATGTATTTCTTTGGTTTATGCATTTTTATAATTTATGGCACTAAGATTTTATAATTTAAGGAGTGTAACTTAATTCTGTAATCATAAGCTAAAACCATGTCAACAGAAACCAAACATTAAATCCATGTCAACAGAAACCAAACATTTGAGGGTAAATAAGTATTATATTATTTATTTTAGCCTTTTTAAGAATTTTGCAACTACCAAATTAAAAATCAGACCGTTCATAAATTAGTTGCCCCTTCACATCTCATCTTCCCACCCATTAGCCCACATTAGAATGTGAAATAAGCGAAGAAATGATCTAGTTATGTACAATTGGTGCTAGAACGTTATAAAGAAAGAAATATAAGAAAGACTTGATGATGTACTTACCCTACAGGTTCACAGAGTGTGGACTTTAGGAGCAAAAGGAATCTGCACCCATTGTCCCACCCCAACCCTGCATTCTTTTCTACTGTCCTTGCAGATAAGAAGATTACAGTGTAGAAGTTTGGGACTCTCTCTCTATTGCCTTCCTTTGGCTTCCTTGTATTCTTCCTCTTTTTGCTTTACACTGCTCTCAGTCAAAGTGAATGTGTTCTAAGAAGGGACTTATGTTATTATCAGGCTAGATTTTGTCAATACTAAAAGCCCTTTTATATTGGGGCTTTGTGTGGGCCAGGGTTTCAACTTAAGGTAAAAGGAGTAAATCTCCAAGAGTAGGATACTAGGCACATGAAAGGAGAAGTAGAGAGGTTGTATTAGGTATGGTTTTCTAAATCAGGCCTTGAGCTAAAATTTTTCCCTAAGTAATTTTAGGCAGTGTTTCCAAGGAAAAGAGTTGTGGGAGACAGAGGATTGGGATATAGAAAGGAAGGAAACAAAGCAATATCTTAATATTGGGCAAAGATCTTTCTTCTACCTCACAAGGGAGCTGAGGAATCAGAGATCATGCATTGTTTAAAAACAGCCCTGGTTTGTGGAAGTTAAGATAATTATGGAAGCTATCCCACAGTAGATTCCAATAGCTTAAGAAGCAACATTCCTAAAAAGACAAGGACTATTGTCTTAGTTAGATTTCTATCACTGTGATAAGAACTATGACCAAAAGCCACTTGGGGTGAAAAGAATTTATTTTATAGTTGTAGTCCAGTATGAATGGACTTTGGAGCAGAAACTCAGGGCAGTAACCTGGAAGCAGAAACTGAAGCAGAAGCCATGGAGGAGCACTGCTTTCTGGTTTGCTGTCTAAGTTCATGTTCTGCTACCTGGCGTGTACCTCCCGGGACTACCTGATCAGAAATGGCTGAGCCTTCCTACATCAATCATTAATGAAGAAATGCCAAACAGATGTGCCTACAGGTCAATCTAATGAAAGCATTTTATTGCTTGAGGTTCCTCTTCCCAGTGTCTCTACCTAGTGTCAATATAACAAAAGACTAGCAAGGACAACTCCTTAGCTCTGATCTCCTCTGCCTCTGATGCCCTCCTGGTACTTTCAAGTAACACTAATCAATATCCTCCTGTTTTGCTTTGTTCCTTCAGTTTATCTCATAGAACCAGTGATGGGAAATTAGCTTCCATACATTTTGAGACTTTTTATTCTTCGGGAGAATTGAAGAAATGAAGTGTTCGGCAATAGTACACTAGCCACAAAACCACAAATTAGGTTGGCAGATTTTTCTTTCTGCCTTAAGGCATACCAGGTTTTAGTTATAAAATAGAATTGTTTCTTTTTAAAACTAAAATACCATAATTTCCAGGTAGCAAGTGAACTTAAATAAAATAGGGAAAGTATCTAAGCCTTATATCTAACTTCCAAGTACATCATGTAATGGTGTTATAGTTTTATACCACTAGATCTCTAGTAAAAATAGAAGTTGCTGACATGCTTCAGTGTTGACTGTATTGGCCACCTCTTAAGTCTAATGGAAAGAACGAGCAAAGGAAGGAAACAAAAGAAGAAAATGGAGAGGCCAAGGGCTAAAAGCTGCCTGGCAAATGCATAAATAATGTCCTTATGTAGAGGAGAATGAAAAGTGAGACAGGAAGGGGAAAGAGATCAATAACAAACGAATTTACTGAAAGCTACCAGTGTACCAGCCAAGGAGAAAGACTGTGACCCTGAGTGCTGAGCTGAGCTTCATGTCTTCCTGTCATATGGAAAATTCTTCATGCAGAATAAAAATTACATGAAATTCACTTTCATTCTCTAAGTAGACCTTAGTTTTCTATTTTTTTAATTTATTTTTAATTATTCATGTAATGTACTAATACATGGAAAAACATTAAGGTTGAAATGTCTCAGATAAAACGCCATGCAAAAGGCTGAAGTTCTAAATTCCATTAGCCAACACTCATAAATTTGTACCCCTCACCCATACTATGTTTACTGTATTGCCTCTAAACTTTAAAGAATAGTTTTAGATGCCTATATTTGTTTTTCAAATATTTTATAGTGTTTTATACTTTTTATTTTCAAAACAAATTATGATAGAGTATTTAAATTTTTCTAAAGTTTTCTCAATGTATGGTTCACTTACTATCTTAGCCATTATTCCTTTGTTGCCTATAGGCTGAAGAACAATTCAGTATACGACTTGTGTACTAACAACATGGTTGTACCTTGGAACATTTTGCACATAAGTTTTAAGAAAAATACTATTTTCATTTAATTCTAAAATAAGTACAATTACTCGAAATGGCAGGTTTGCACTTCTTTGGTACTCTTAGGGTCCTATCAAACATCAAGTTCTTTGTGTTCCTTGACTAATTTGAATATTATCTGCCTTTTGTCACAGCATGCAAACTAAATTTCCAAAAGAAAATGACATCAAAAGCAGTCAAGCACAAACTAATGCTAGAACTATGAACTCTCTGGAATGGTGGCTGTAGTATTGGCAGGAGCTTGTTATGGCTATATTCCCCTGGGTTGCTAACTGCCACTACAGTTATAAATTACAGTTTACTTTTTCATCCTGCATTGTATCTAAAACTTTTGTATATGTTACACATAAAACTTTATCTCATATAGAACACTCATTTTCAATCATCCAGAATATTAGCAAACTACAGTTTATTTACCTATTTTCCTAATGACGGCCATTGGTGTTATTTGTAACCTTTTACTATTTCATATAAAATTGCAATGGAAATCCTTGCCATGTATTTCTTTATTTACTTGCATGAATTACAGAATAAAAAATTGCTGTAACTATTATTAACAGATTAAACTTAACCCTCTTTGAAAACATGGTTTTCTATAATCCTTTGAAACATGTTTATTACTAGGTTGTTTTTCCTAGGTCTCTCTGCCTTGTGATTATCCCCTTGGGAAAGAATAGTTGCCCTAAAAAAGTAACTATCGGTCACATTGTATAAGTAAATGAGATACACAGAGCCTAAAAGGAAAGAAAATGGGAACTGATAAGAAACTGTGAGGTTTATTTCTTAGAGTAATGAAGAAAGCAGTTCATTTAGAATAAATAATTTATTTAGGACGCAGATGGTAAGTACCTTGAAGGCATTCCTTAAATATTTCCTATCCCTCTCCTTGGCAGACATAGCCAATCCCAAATGACATTCATTCTCTTTGAGCCGTCATCCAGTACTAGTACCATCTTCACAGTGCATGAGATGCAACAGATTCGTTGATTTCCTGAATCAGCGTGACTTTAGAGAAAATGGGTTCAAATTCAGCAAAGGAAGGGAAAGGACTTCAAAGGATGCTAAGCAAGGAAAATTTCAAAATATTATTTACATTTCAGGCTAGCGAAATGACTAGTGATTATCTTCATGAAACAATAATGTGTGCAGGTCTCTGATTGCTCATACTTTTTTTTCCCTGAGGGTAATTTTAAATGAACCTGTTTATTTCTCCCAGAGTCATTTAATCACAATGAGATCTGTTTATTATTCACCTCCTTGAAACCCACTGAAAGATGGGGCCCATCAACTAAATTATGCATACTAAATTAAAACCATGGCAACAGCAACAAACCTTTGTAGTTTTTACAATGCCGCTGTGAGACCCATATTTATTGTCTGCATAGTAACATTATCCCTAATGTTGATACTAGGTCAGTTTTCACTTTATATTTGTGGAATCTGAGATGCACGGAATATTTTTGCACCAAGTTCTGTAGATACTAAGTGATAAGATGAATTATCTTTCTGATTTTTTTCTTTTTTTTTGGTTTTTCGAGACAGTGTTTCTCTGTGTAGCTTCGTGCCTTTCCTGGATCTCGCTCTGTAGACCAGGCTGGCCTCAAACTCACAAAGATCCACCTGGCTCTGCCTCCCAAGTGCTGGGATTAAAGGCATGCTCTACCACCGCCCGGCCTGATTTTTTTTTCTTATAATATGGTAAAGTTTTCAAAAACAACTTGGTATAATTTTGCCAAAAAAAAAAAAAAAGAAACATGCTCTTTAGAAGAAGCTTACCTATGCATGATTTCCTGATGAACTTTTCCATAATATTGAAGCAGTTAAAAGAGTCTCCTTACTGCTTGCGAAGACTGTACAGATCAGACATATGAGATTGGAAACTACTGATTTGGCCATTCATGGCGTCCAACGTGGTGGCAAGAGTTTCCACCTAAAAACTGAGAGAAAAGATTCTAAAACGGAGCTAAAAACAGTTTCCTAATTGTCTCTCTCAAATGAGCGGCAGCTGCCGGTTTGAGCTACTGGCGGGTTCCTAGCGTGCGCTCGACCTGCAGTATGGGGGAATGAGGCCTCTGCAAGTGGCACATTAAGCTGCATGGTGGATTTAGCCTTTGCTAGTACAAAACAAAAAAGAGTATTTTGGGCGACACGCTGCTTGGATAAAAGCATAGACCCATGATAGCTCCCAGAGCTGGTGGTAGACTTCACACCACCATGTTGGGAAGCTGAAGTGGGTGGAGCCAGCAGCCATAGCTGCTGCAGTTTAAAGCAATAGATTCACAATAAGACAGATTCAGATGTAATAGTTTACAATGTGTGTAAAATATACGTAGGCTTGAAAGAGACAAAAAAAGGTGATATATAGAGTTATAGAAACAAATACATAGTTTTAAAAAATAAAGTCTTTAAAGAGACAGTAAAATTAATATAAAAAATAAGCCACGTAAAGATGAATATTACACAAAGAATCTGGATTGTGTTGTCTTTGGGATTTTTAACTGCAGAAAAACATTTGATCGTAAAAGATGTTGAATTAAACCAATATGTATATTTTAAAGATACCTTGACTTCAAAATTTGGATGTAAGGATGTGTTGCTTTGGAAAGGAGACTCTGCTTTTGTTCCCACAGAAAGCCAGAGGCTATGGATTTGTTCCAGATTAAGATACATCACGTTTGACCAGCCAAGACCCCCTGAAAGGTCTCTGATTACACCATGGCCCAGATGATCCAACATCCAGAATGGTTTGAAGGCAACTGGCTCAGACAATACAGCTTCATGGACTATTCCATAATCCTAAAATTTTCTTTGTGTCCCCATAAGATACAGCGCCCCCCTCCAGCAGGAAGTAGTAAGAGAAGCTACGCCCAAATTCCCAAATTATATGTAATTTTACTTTGTTAAGGTTAAAACCTTCCTTTTTGAAAAAAAAAAAGAAAAGGGGAAGTGCTGTGGGATGTTCTGTATGGCAAATGTGTTGCTAATTAGTCAATAAATAAAACACTGATTGGCCATTGGCTAGGCAGGAAGTGTAGGCAGTACAAGGAGGAGAATAAAGCTGGGAAGTGGAAGGCTGAGAGAGAGACACTGCCACCTGCCACGATGAGAAACAGCATATGAAGATGCCGGTAAGCCACAAGCCACGTGGCAAGGTATAGATTAATGGAAATGGATTAATTTAAGCTGTAAGAAAAGTTAGCAAGAAGCCTGCCACGGCCATACAGTTTGTAACCAATATAAGTCTCTGTGTTTACTTGGTCAGGTCTGAGCAGCTGTGGGACTGGCAGGTGAGAGAGATTTGTCCTGACAGTGGGCCAGGCAGGAAAACTCTAGCTACACATTCAGTTTTTCAGTTCCTGGGAAAATAAAAAATATTCATCAAAGAAAATATTGCATTGTCATGCAAACTAATCAATGGGCAGCTGCATAGGTCAGATGCTAAAGACCCTCTCTCTGGAATTCTATTACAGTTTAGCTAGGTAGCCCTAGGCAAATCTTTTCAGATTAAGAGCCACAAGACTTCTGATTGGCAAATGAATAGCTGTGCAAAATAAATAAGCTACCCTGTAAAAGAAGAAACTTTTGAAGGGTACCTGGTATTCAGTAAGCAGTAAATGAATGATTATTTTTGTTTAATTTTATGAGCATGAATTTACGTTAACCAATAAGTATAATACAGAGCCTTGAGTTTAATAGGAAGACAGACAATATTATGGAGAGCCCACCAGAAATGACCCCTCAGACAGAATGTACAGTAGTTAAAGTCTTCTTTATTCCAGCCAGCTGCGACTACGTTCAGGTATTTGGGACCTGGATGTAGTCCCAGGCATTTAGAGCAAGGGGCTTTTAAAAGCAAAATCCACATCCTGGTGCTTAGCAGCAGCAGGGGAGATTTGGAACGAGCAAGCAGTTTAACAGAAGCTAAGGAAAGCAGTTAGCTGAAGGAGGAGGCTTGCAAAAGCAGGCAGTTTAACACAGTTAAGTTAGCAGGGACATCTTGACCTCAGGTTCCTAGAATAGAGTTAGGTAAGTTTTCCACGGGATTCTTCATCAGGGAGATCAAATTCCAGTTAAACGTGAAATGGCATCAGCAAGAATACAGGATGAAGAATATAAGATACACTGTCAAACAAGGAGGTACAGTGAAGTGTAAAAACTCTGATCTTTTCCTTTCTAGTGTGGAGCAGGCAGGTACACATGAAATAGACTTCCCTGAATTCATGATGTTGTTGATACAGAAACACAATTCTCACCACAAAGGGGATAAGAGATAGTTTATTTTGGAGCCAAATATGGGTGACCATGACCCAAGAACACAGATTTAGCTTACACAAATGCTATGTTCCAACAACAAAGCAAATTCATTAAGTATTTTTAATAACAGAACAAAATAAGTCATAAATCAACACGCTTTTCAATACTTTGATGGAAACATCAGCGAGGTTGCCTTACAGCAAAACAGGGAGAACTCTGCTACAACCCTTAGATGCTGCCTGACAGCATTCTTAGTCTTTTGGCTGATGGGATATAGGGTTTGGGTAAGCTAAAGCATTTATAAGGTACTTTTGTTTTACCTATTAGTCACAGGGTGTTAGATCCAACAAAGAAATGGGAATGGAATGGCCACTTAGAGGGCTAAAGATGGCCCTCAGTAAATTTTAATTATGCTCTGGACCTGTAACATTCCAAACTCTCCACAATCATTAAAGTTCTAGTCCCCTAATCAGCCTCCCTGAAGGTTTAAGCTTTAAGGTATAGCTTTTTTTTTTCTGGGACTTTCCTTCACAAAGTATACTGCTAATGCAAAAACTACAGCTCTCATCTTAAAGAGAATAAGAGATAGTTTATTCTGGAGTCATTTTGAGTGACTATGGCTGGGAAACACACATTTAAGTTACCCCAAATTCCATGTTCCAAGGTGGAATCAGTTTCATGAAGTTTTTTATAGTTTTATAGAACAAAGAAGATCACAAATTAAGGTAAGTTTAAAACTGTTAGATTGTAATTGACAGAAGTGACATGAAAATAGAAGGAAGAAGACAGGCATTTCCAGAAACAGAATTGTTTTTGAGTCACAACAACTGAAAGATAATAGTACTTCTGCAGGAACGGTGTCTATGTGCATGTGGCGAAGTGGAGATTGGAGTTTCATAGGGTGGAAAGGGGCAGTAGATTGGGAATGGACTGTGATGGCTGGGAAGGAAGGAAGAGAACAACTCCAACCTAGACAGAAGCAGACCATCCTTACATTAGAACAATTAAAGGGCAACAACCTCTCTGGGAATGGAGGGTGAGCCCTCAGGGTGATTTGGGCAGGTATACCTCAGGGAGTTGAGGGTACAGAAGTTTCAAGGGTTGAGTCTGAGTTCTTTGCAGTTTTCCTAAGAACATATAGGGATGCAGAGTTCTGGTAGGCTCTGAGCAAGAGGAATGTCACTGATTAGCATTGGGGAAGCTGAACTGAATATTTATGGGTCAAACTATGATTATTCCAACATATCCCAAACCTGAGGGAATATAAAATTGGACTGAAGATGGTTCAAGGCAGGAGATTCTACAGGCTCGTCTTCATTTGTGGATAGGTTTGTTTGTTTGTTTGTTTGTTTAGGGGAGGGGTGCTTCCTGCTGAGTTGGGGCAATGATCAAGTGTTCAGGAATGGAGGGGTTGAAGTGATCCATAGAGGTGGTCACTGTGTTAGCTAGTGGTTGATATCCTTCTGGCCTGAAGAACCCTTTGACTGTCTGGGTGATGAAAACTTGTAATTTCTGTTGAAGGAACTTGGTGAAGCAACTGAGAAGGTAGGATGAAATAATAAAATTATCAATATGATAGCTATTGGGTCCCTGGGTGAACCAAGTATCCTTCCTAAAGGATTTTTTTTTTCTAGTCAGATCTTGTTCTCTTTAATTTTTGGAGTTAGTGCAGCAGCCAAAGAATTGAGTTGATTCTGAAAGATGTTAGCTGATCTTAAATTTGTTTAAAATTTTCTGAGAGCTAGTGCAACAGAGAGGTTAACTGACACAGAGAAGGCTTCAGGGCAGCTGTTTCTGATCTTAGCTCTGGGTATTAAACAACACCCAGAGTGGCAAGATGAGTGGGTGAGTTGGGTAGTCCATTAGTTCCCTTTTTTGAAGTTAATTGATATGCTTTTAGAGGTTTGGGGGCACAGATCTCTGTTAATTGCTTTGAGCTGACAAAAGGGGCCATATAGAAAGGGCAACAGTTAGTGTATATCAGAGAGAGGCAATAACAGAACTTGACAGATGGCAAATATCCAGAACATGAGACCGCAATGTGATGACATGTATTCTTGGAGTTTATAGTGTGAGAGAGGTAGCATCTATAACATACAAAAGATAAGACTGTTAGGATATTATAATTCCTACTCAGATAATAGTCAAGAAATAGGGCTTGAATATGTATATGTGTGTGAGTGTGTGTGTGTGTGTGTGTGTGAAATCAGGAAGAGGACTATTTAGTGACAATTGGTTGTCCAAATCACATTTCATATGATTTAGTATAATATCTGAGGACTGTAGTCCCTTGAATTGTTAAAAAGCATATTGATCATTTTAATCTTGGTTATACTTTCCTGGTTTTATTTCATTTATTTATTTATTTATCTATTTATTTATTTATATTTCCTGGTTTTCTTAGTTTGTTCTTTTTGATTTTGTACTGTTAGGATCAATTGAGGATCCAGTCATTAGGGGTCACTTGGGCTTATGAAGAATCCCTGACTCCTCGAGCCTTTCTTCCTAGTTGTCCATCTATGTGAGGATATGTCAAAGGTTTGGCTTAGCCTGCCTATGACTTCCCCTGGAAGCACTGAGGAAATCTTTCCTCTGTATTGACCCTCCTCTTTGTAGAGTGAATGCTGGTTAGACTTCACTGAGTCAATTCTCCCTGAATAAGAGAATGGGTGAGAACATTTCTAGAAATGGCCCACAGTCCCCTGGAACCTTATTGATCTTAGAGGTGAAAACATTCTCCCTTTTATTTCCTCTGACCACAATAGAGTATCCTCCAAGCATGGATATTAAACTTACAGAAAGTCACTTATACCAATCTGGACTTCCAACTACTGTTTAATTAATGTTCTGATAGCTGAATATGTCTCAATTAACTTTGATTGATTCAATATACATTTTAGCCAGTTTTTTTTTATAGCTGCTGATCTTAGAGCTTATAAACTTTGATACATATATGTTATATAACATTTATATTTGTTTCTTAATACCATAAGACAATAGCATTTAAAAAATGAGTTACTATCTGTTGGGAGAATTTTCTCCCTGGGGGAGAGACAAAACAATGTCTATTCCCACTTTATAAGGTTCAAATGACAAACCAAAGTTTAATTTCATCAAAGTTAACCCTAGGGAATTTATAGGCTTACTGACAGGAAGTTGGTAAAGAGGTAATGATGGCAGTGTGGGTGTCCCCCGAATCAGTCACATTGAAAAGTCTTTACTTTGTATGTATGAGGTAGGACATTTCATAGTCACATAAATAGATCTCCCTCATTTTCATTTTAGCCTTTTGTCTATATAAAATTGGCTGAGATGGACTATTAGGCTCTTTTGTGAAAGAGTATTAACATTTACCATTATTTTATGCCAGCATAATTAAAAGTGTGAAGATGTTAGTTATGTACCTCAGAAGATGGGACAGAAGCTCTCTCTACTGAATCTTTGAAAAATACATTTGTCAGAACCAGAATTAGGATAAGGATCAAGGAGATAACGTTTTGGCCGTATGATTATGTATGTCTATCCTGGACTCCTAACAGTGGGAGTGGGGCGTGTCTCTGACTCTTTTTGCCTGCTCTTGGGGCCATTTTCCCTCCTACTGTGTTGCATCAACCAGCCTTGATATGATGGTTTGTGCCTAGTCTAATTGTAACTTCATTGTGATGTGTTTGGTTGATATCCCTAGGAGGTCTGCTCTTTTCTGAAGGGAAATGGAGGAGGTGTAGATCTAGGGGAGAGGGTGAGTGGTGTGGGGAACTGGGAAGTGTAGAGGGAGGGGAAACTGAGGTTTAGATGTAATGTATAAGAGAAGAATAAATAAATAATTTTTTTTAGTTTAGAAGCCTTATGGTAATTGTTCCAAAGAAAGATTTAGGAGCATATTTATAAGTTAATTTGCTAAGTCATTATTATTGTTGTTGTTAATTTTAGTTTTACTATGTAAAGAAAATGAAATGGAGTGAAGTTAATAACTTAATTTACATGAGCATTTACTTTTAAGTCAATTTTGTCCTAAGTACATGCTGTGAAAGAACAAACCATAATCATGTGTGGACAGACAATCAATATATACATAATCACACGTAAGACATATACTAGTAAACCAAGATTGTGAGCATTATTTGTTTGTTTGTATTATGTTTTCTACACTCCTCATTGTGAAAGGGAAACTGAGCATACATATCTTGAGCAAATACATGTTAGATTGGGCAGAAACAAAAGTAAATACATGTGGAACAAAGGAGTACTGGGGGCAGGAGACATCTTATCTTAGAAGATAAAGGGCCTGGAGACCCCAGGCAGAAATGGCAGGCATTGACACTCAGCAGAGCCTCCTATGGTGGCTCTTCACTGGCAGTGGCTTATCCCTGTTGGGATCTGTGAATCTGTATTTCTTGGGCTGTTTTGTTCTCCTTTTCCCTATCACAGTCAGGAGGCCAGTCTGACTCCAGAGATTTGGAGAACATTCTAAGAAAAACATACTTGAGTCTGAAGTAGGAGGGCCAAATTCCTCCCACATCCCAGAGCCAGCTTCTCAGTTTAACCAGCACATGACAGTTTGACAACAGTGGCTGCTCTACTGTTAGCATCCAAGAGAGTTTAGGGAACTGGGTTTAGAAGTTTAAGCTGGTAAAAGTACAGAAATGGAGGAACAAAGCAAAGGACTAGAGTAAAGATAACATTCGTGAGGTGGGGAACACTTGTCATCTTCTGTCATTCTGTCATGTGAAGTTGTTTGAGTCAGTGAGACTCTGAAAGTCAAAAGTATTTCCAAGTTGTCGTAAGTACAAACCTCAGTAGACAGGTATACTAACACCTTGAGTTTTGTCCTCAGGCAAGCCAAAGTGTGTGAGAATGGTAACGATCTTGGGCAAGATAAGTGTGAGGCTCCTTTCCGGTAATAAGTTGCCGTAACCAGAACATAGCTGTAAATGAGTGAGTGGGGACTGGAATGGGCATTCCCAATTCTAGAGACCTGGCAGCAAAACCAAAGGTGGGAAGCTGAAAGAACCCCTGGAATTCAAAATTCTAGTGACCTGGAAGGCAAGGCTGAAGGACCACATAGGCTTAGGTGATGGTATCCGTCCAGAGCACCCTTAGAATGAATCTGATCCTTACTTTGCTGTATGAATGTTGGATGTGGTATGGTTGAATGACAGAAAAGGCTCTACTCTGGAGGTCAGAGGGGCAACAGAATTAGACCAAGAGTGGAAAGAAAGGAAAGGAGACAAAAACTGAGTTTAATCCTTGAGTCAATAAACTCCCCCAAACAGGGAAATGTTGAATCTCTGGGGTTTGCCCTACTCACCTGGGCAGAGGCATTTTAGCCCATAGTGAGGTTGGAGTGCTGAGGACTCACAAGGTGTATAATAAAAGGAGAGATGAGAGAGGGGGAGAGAGTGAAGGGAAAGAGAAAGAAAGCAGTCAACTAGGGGAGGAACCTCGTTGAAATCCCTCACTGTCTTCCAAAGTGTTAGATTCAAATGGACTATAACATCTGGATAAGAAATGAGAGCACATGCAGGGCAGTGGTGGCGCACGCCTTTAACCCCAGCACTCAGGAGGCAGAGCCAGGCAGATCTCTGTAAGTTAGAGGCCAGCCTGGGCTACAGAGTGAGTTCCAGGAAAGGCGCAAAGCTAAACAGAGAAACCCTGTCTTGAAAAACCAAAAAAAAAAAGAAAAAAGAAAAGAAAAGAAAGAAGGAAAAGAAAAGAAAGAAATGAGAGCACAGCTCCACCATCAACAGAAGCAGACCATCCTTTAATTAGAACAATAAAGGACAACAAATCACTCTGCTGGAATAGAGATTGAGCCCTCAAGTAGCCTTTGGCGCACGCTTATCTCAGGGAATGGAGGGTATGGAACTTGCAGATGTTGACTGTGGGCTATTCGTGGTTTTTCTGAGAATATTTAGGGCCTAGGAGTTCCAGTAGTATCCAAGCAAGTAGAATGTCCCTGGCCAAGGTTTGAGGAGTGAAGCCTAACATCTCTGGGTAGAACTAAGTTGATCCTGATTGGGGAACTTTGGGTATGGAAAATTCCATCTGTAGGTCAGTTCCCTGCAGGCTCAGAGTTGCAGATACCAGTTTGGGGTCAGGGGATTATTAGACTGTTGATCTCCTCAACAGAAACTTCCACAGATGTTATCAGTCAAGTCAGCATTCCTGTCCAGAGTTTCTCAGTTTGCCTGAGGGTTTTACATCATTAACTCTTCAAAAATCCGTTCATGGGTACATCAGAGGGGCAGGTATAACGAGATAAGGGAAGCTTTTCCATAAGCCCAGGATGCTGTCTGATGCCGTCTGATACCATTCTTAGCTTTTGGATTGGTGAAAGCTGGTTGTCTGCTAAGTTAATAGATTCTAAAATGTTTTTATCTATTACTCAGAAAAATCTTAATTCAGGCAAGGAATGGCTGTTCTATAGGTCTAGAACTAGCCCAATGTAAGATAATTAGCCTCTGGACATGTAATGTTGCAATCTATCCACAGTACTGCAGTTCTGATCATTTAGTTTCTGCAGACAGTTTCTTTTCAAGAGTTTTCATTCACACCAACAATCTCTGTTTTGTTTTTGTTTTCTCCCCAGCACTGGCTAGAACCAAACAAGTCCATCTTCAAGCAAATGAAATGTAAGTTTCAAGCTATGGTTTTACTTCTACTGCAAAATATTCAAAAATAAATTTTGTTTCCTAACAAAGTGGCTTCTCTCTGGATATAAGGATAGAGTGAAAGATGTATGGGTGAATGACTGCTCCTCTGTCTTTGAGAGCTATGAATCTTTCCCCCTTTTTTCTCTGACCTTGGCCCCCACTCAGCCATCAGTTCAATTGTCTGCAGTGCCTCTACTTCCTGCCCTGTTTGCTCTCATATTTCTTGTTAGAATAAGAGCTTTGAAATTCTGTGCTTAAATATTCATTAACCACAAAGACTTGCCTCTGCATTTTAAGGGTTGGTAGTAGGACTTATGGTGTTGTATGTAGCCTCAAGTGGGGATAAGAGAAGTGGACGTGTTTGGTAACTGAAATTACACTGACAGTTTCACTGGATAGTATTTCATTTTTTTTTCTTTTGCCCCAACTCAAAAAAAATTTAGTAAAAAATCTCTTTTTTTCTGGTAATAACTTTAAAAGTCTGGTGTTCTGAACATGACTTCTCTCTAGAATTCCTTGTTATTCACTGTAGGCACTGCGAGGAGAGTATTGACTTTTATTCTTAAATGATATGATTCTTTGTCTGAGTCACCTCTTCCAGAATGTATCCAACCTGCTTTTACAAATTATTTCAATGAGAACTTCTAACAGGTACCCCAGAAACCCATTGCCTTCTCTTAAAATCTACACCAACCTGTGCTGGCTATTTTTTCTTTTCTTTTTTTTTTTTTTTTTTGTCAGCTTAACACAAGCTAGGATCATCTGGAAAAGGGAAACTGCAATTGGGAGAAATGCCTGTTATCAGATTGGGCCGTAGGAAAATCTGTGGGACATTTTCTTGATGAATGATTGATAAGGGAGACCCCAGCCTACACTGTAGGGCACCACCCTTGACAGATGGTCCTAAGTTGTGTAAGAAAGCAAACTGAGCAGACTATAAAGGAATAAGTAGGGTTCCTCCATGGCCTCCACTTCAGTCCCTGCCTTGAGTTCCTGCCCTGACTTACCTTCAAGATGGACTATAAACTGTACCCTGAAATAAACTCCTCCCCAAGTTGCTTTTGATCATGGTGTTATTTCATAGCAATGGAAACCCAGCTAAACTAAAAACAAGTACAAGGATCATAAGACTTTATTACTTTGAAGAATTTGCCATGTTATTTTTGGTAGGGTTGCAGAAATGTTTAGAAATTTGGGCCACTGAGACTGCTATAGGAACTTAGAAGATAATGCCGAGAGCAACGAAAATGGTGGCAGCCTGGCTTTTTAAGTTTCAGAAAGAAGTTTGGGAGTCTCAAAAGACTCCGTTAACACTATTTGTTTGATATTTTGAATGAAGAATCTGTGATTCTGGTCAGGTAGGGCTGAAAAATCAGTTTCGTTTAAGAAAAGACTAAGATCTCTGATATGAAATATTTGCTTTACTGGGACACTGGAGGCTAGTTAGATGGCACTGAGAGAATTAGCTATGGTTAATAAGAGACCAGAAACATTGAGATGAAATCTGGAGTATTTCCTCAGGATCAACACACAGACTTATGTTCCAGATGGTGTCAAGGTTGAATCTCATGCTGGCAGGTGAACTTGGTAATGTGTAAGAGTCTCCTTTGTTTTATTGGTTTTGATGACTTGGGAGCTGCCGGACTGAAGGGAAGTCATAGAGCATAACTGAAACTTGGTAACAGGAGAGGCCATTGGTGAAGGTACAGCTATAATTTCAAGGGAGACCTCAGGAATAACAGGATCATGGAGAATGACTGAGACATGGCACTGTAGAGGTCACTGGTAAATAAATGTATAAGCCCTGGTTGCAATAGAAACCCAAATATTGAAGGGGTCATGGAGAGGAATCGAGGCTTGGAACCATGTGGCAGGTCAGAATCTCTGATAAGGGGCCAGGAGGTCATTGGTGAAGGTACAACTTGTGGAGATCCAGAATATCAATGATGCCAAATTGTAGGATGAACACTCAGGACAGCAGCAGGTGTGGAGTGGAGAGCCTGAGCCTATGAAACAAGCTGTGTGTGCTATGTAAGTCAGAGCCAGAGAAGCAGAGCTGCTCAAGCCTTTTAAAGCCCCAAAACTTGCTAGATGGTTGTTTTGCTTTTATTTGATAGTAACTGTGCTCTGTTTCTTCCTGATTAAAATGCAAAGTATGTAGCTCATTTTTTATTTTACTGGAGCCCACAATTGAAACACTAGTCTTTTAAATATAGAATATTTTAGAGACTGAAATTTTAAAGTATTTGAATTTTTAAGAAGACAGTAGGACTTTTAAAATAATATTATGATTTGTGTTGTGATATTAACACAAAATCTTGGAAAAATAAGAAAGTAAAGGTTATGGTTTAATAGTGTGTCAAGATGATAATGGGTCAATTGTGCCCATTGGTTTTTATTAACTTGACACAGGCTATGGTCATCTAAGAAGAAAGAACTGAAAATGCCTTCATCAGGTTGATCTGTAGATAAGTCTATAGGGCATTTTCTTGGTTAATGATTGATGTGGGAAAACCAAGCCCATTGTAGGAAGTGCCATACTGGGCAAGTGATCCTGAGTTTTATAAGAAAGATAACTGAACAAATCATGGAGAGCATGCCAATAAGAAGCATTCTTCCAAGCCTTCTGCCTCAGTTCCTTCATCCAGGTTTCTGCCTTGAGTTTCTGATGTGACTTCCCTCCCTGATGGACTGTGATCCAGAATTGTAAGATGAAGTAATCCTTTCTTGCCCAAGTTGGTTTTGGTCAGCATCTTACCACAACAATAGAAGACAACCTAGGACATCCTCATATCAAGTTTCCCAGGGCTTGGTAATAAAATTGATAAATAATTTTGTCTCCAGAGATCAGATTTATGTGTGTCAAACCATTTGTCATTATTTAAGAAAGCAGTCATTTTCTTTCTCAAATACAAATTTTTCTGGGTAGGGTTTTTTAAGTGAGAAGAGAGGAAATGAATATATGTTGCAGACTAATAGTTTGCATATAAACTACTTAACTTTCCATTTTTTTCATCTTCTTCATCAACACACACACACACACACACACACACACACACACACACACACACACACACACACCGTGCATCGTTCAGGGCCAAGTCTGACCAATGTAGGAAGGGTGAGTTGAAAACATGCCCTAGTTTGCTTTCTACTGCTGTGATAAATACCGTGACCAAAAGCAACTTGGGTGGAAGGGTTTATTTAGCTTATAGTTGCACATAATAGTCCACCATTGAGTAACCATCAGGCCAGTAACTCAGGGCAAAAACCTTGAGACATTCATTGAATCACAAGAAGGAGAGCTGTTTACTGGTTTGCTCCCCATGGCTTGTTCAGCCTGCTTTCTTATACAATCCAGGACCACCCTCTAGGGGTGACATCTTTCGCAGTGGGTTTTTCTACATCAATAATTAATCAAGGATGTGCCCTACAGTCCTGCCTATAGGCAGTTTACAGGAGGCATTTCTCAGTTGAGGCTCTTCTTCTTGTATGACTCTAGCTTGTGCCAAGTTGACAAAAAACTAATTGAGACAATTGGCCCCTTTTGTCAACTTGACACACCAATACAACACTATTAGACAATGTCTTTTCCTTTCTTGTTTATCTCCAGGATCTCATATTAACATTAATATCACACTATACAACATTCACACTTGAAAAGATCCCTGTTCTGACTGCTGGCAATGGTCGAGAGACAGCCCGAACTGACCTACTCTGGTGATGGGATGGCCAAACACCCTAATTTTTGTGCTAGAAACCTCATCCAACTACTGAGGGATCTGGATGCAGAGATCCATGACTAGGCCCTGGGTGGATCTCTGGGAGTCCAATTAGCGAGAATGAGGAGGGTTTATATGATCGAGAATTGTTGAGACCAAGGTTGGATAAAGCACAGGGACAAATAGCCAAATGAATGGAAACACATGAACTATGAACCAATGGCTGAGGGGTCCCCACTGGATCAGGCCCTCTGAATGGGTGAGACAGTTGATTGGCTTGATCTGTTTGGGAGGCATCCAGGCAGTGGGACCGGGTCCTGTGCTCATTGCATGAGTTGGCTGTTTGAAACCTGGGGCCTATGCAGGATTGCTTGGCTCGGCCTGGGAGGAGGGGACTGGACCTACCTGAACTGGGTCTACCAGGTTGATCTCAGTCTGTGGGGAAGGCTTTGCCCTGGAGGAGATGGGAATGGGGGGGAGGCCTGGGGGGAAGGGGAGGGGGAGGGGAGGGGGGAGAACAAGGGAATCCGTGGCTGATATGTAGAACTGAATTGTATTGCAAAATAAAAATTAAAATTAAAAAAAAAAAAGATCCCTGTTCTTTAAAAGTTTAGTCTCTGTAAAATATCCAAAGTTTCTCTAGTGTGGCCTCCTGTAAAATCAAAAATAAGTTCAATAATTTCTTACTCTCAGAATGAAGAACCAGGACACAGTCAAAATCAGATCAAAGCAAAGCCAAACTCCAACAGTGTAAATACCTCAGTGTCCGATTTCCGGGATTTAGTCACCATCTTCTGGACTCCAAATGGCTTGAGCAGCTTCAGTTCTCTTGTTCTGCCATCTGCAGCACACATGACTTGTGTGCTTAGGTTGGCTGTACTCCATAACTGCTTCTGTCCTCGGTAGTCATCTCATGGTCTGGCATCTGCAATATGCTGGGTCTCCACAGGCGACACCTTCACAAATGGCCTCCTGACCTCTCTTCAGGGACTCTCACCTTGCCACATAGTTCCAAGCTTCTTTTCTTTACCCCTTTGACTCTGGTGTTTCCACTGAAAACTGAGCTGCAGCTTCACCAGTTGTTCCCCCTGACCTTTTCCAATGTCAAGCTTCAGCTCCTGTCCATGACCCATGATTTCACAATCCTACAAGCTCTTATACCACCAGAACTAGTAACATGTAAGAGACTTTTCTGTATTTGTTGAGACTTGTTTTGTGATCCATTTTTTTTAAAGACAATTGCATGGGCTACTGAGCAGAATGTATACTCTTTGATGTATGAGTGGAATATTCTATAGATAATCTGTTAGATCCACTTGATGGGTGGTGTCATTTAATTCTTATGTTTCTGTTTGGTTTTGGTCCATTAGAAAAAGTGGGGTACTGAAATCACCTAGTACTATTGGGTTACTGTTCACCTGTATCTGTAATTCTAGTAGGATACTTTTTAGACAAATGGGAGAATCAGAATTTGGTATATATATGTTTTGTGTTGTAATGTCTTCTTGGTTAATTGTTTCCTTGATTTAAATGCAGTGCCCTTCATTATCCTTTCTGATTAGTTTTATTGTGAAGTCTATTTTTTTTTTTCAGATAGTAGGATAATTATGTATGCTTGCTTCTTGGTTCCATTTACTTGGAATACTTGTTTCCATTTCTTTGCTCTAAAGTGGTGTCTCTCTTTAAAGCCAATTTTCCTGTAAACAGCAGAAAGATGGATTTTGTTTCTGGGTCAGACTACTCAAGAGACTGTGCTGTAGTAAAGGATGCTCAGGCTGGGGTTTGCCCAGAGTACGGATCTTGTACAAGCCACCTCAGAGAAACCAGAGTAAGGGGCTTATGCCAGAGATTATACATTGGTTACCTGTGTCTCTGTGCTACATGGGCCAGTTATAGGGTCCCTTGTGGGAATGAGTCTGTGATTTTATGAGTCTCAAAGAATGGAAAAGAGGCTAGGTAGAGGTCCCAACCCCTGGCAGGCAGTACCCAGGTAATCAGAGTATGTCAGGTGGCTAGGGGTAACTAATGGGAAGGAGTCTATGATCTTTCATAGATTGGGGAGACTTTCTTCTGATTTTGTTGAAAATATTTACTGTGCTGTTGATCTGGGACTCTTGTCTTTATTTTACACCTTTTATTAGCATGGTTGGTCTTTTTATTTAGTTTTAAGAGTTCCTGAATGTTTGTTTGTTTTGATGTAACATTTTCTTCCAATTCTTCCAATTTGTGATTTCAGAGATGACCACTTGATTTAGAGAACCAATTAGTGGTTCATCTCCCTTTCTCAGCATTCCTTAGTTCCCTTTATTTCTTTCTAGGTATGGTGCCCCAAGAGATTTTCCCCTTTCACATTAGCATGCTTACTGGTTCATTATTCGTGTCTTATTTACAGAGTCATATTGCTGAGCTATCATGGGTGTACCTTTCCAGTCATTTCTAAAACACTAATTTCATAGCAGAGTTCCTGGTCCCCTGGTTCTTACAGTCTTTCTGACCCCTGTTCTATGACATTCCCTGAGTCCGGGGTGCAGGAGTTGTGTTATAGATATATCCATTGAAGTTGGGACCCCAATATTAGTTATTCTCTGCTTTTTGACCAGATGACTTTGTTGTTGTTGTTGCTGTTTTTGTTTTGTTTTGTTTCTTGGTAATAGTCTCTATCTGCTGCAAAGTAAAATTTTCTTGATCAGGTGTAGGGGCTGTTCTTGTCTGTGGGTATAGACAAGTATTTGGAATGTAGTTAGGAAACATACTGATTTAGAAAAGTGGCAGTAGTATCTTCCCCTCTGAGACCCATAACTTCACTTACTCCAGCCAATTGGCTTGTTCTCCAGTAGCAAACATGACTGTCCTCCTATTAAGTGGGTCTTACATCCAATTAAAGAGCTGTTGGTTACCACCAAGATAAAAGTGACGCTATTACACTTTTAGGGTTGTCTTTCCATGCTCATCATTGTGATTATAGGCATCATGGTGAGGTAAGAATATTGATTGCTTTCCTCCCATAATAACTTGCATTGTGCCTTCTTTTTTTTTGAAAGAAAATATTTGTTTTGTTTTTAATTAAAAAAAAATTCCATTCATTTTACACACCAATCAAAGATCCCCCTCTTCCTTCCTCATGCCCCCCCCAGCCTCCCCTTCCAAATCCACCACTCACTCCTCCCCCCCACAAGAAGGCAAGGCCTCCCATGAGGAGGCACATCCAGTAGAGGCAAGGCCAAGCCCCTCTCCCTGCCTCAAGGCTACACAAGGTGTCCCATCATAGGTAGTGGGCTCCAAAAAGCCCACTCATGAACCTGGGATGGATTCTGATCCTACTGCCAGGGGACCCTCAGGCAGATCAGGCTACACAACTGTCTTGACATGCAGAGGGCAGTCCAGTCCCATGCAGGCTCCACAGCCTTTGATCCAACTTTCATGAGTTGAATCTACTAGTTTGGTTTGGTCTTCTCTACAGGTTTCCCCATTATGATCTTGATGCACTTGCTCATAGAATCCATCTTCTCTCTCCCTGACTAGACTCCTGGAGCTCTGCCTTTTGCCTGGCTGTGTTGCTGGAGAAAAGCTCTGTGATGACAGTTAGGGTATTCACTGATCTGTTTGTTGGGGCAAGCCAGTTCAATTCAGGCACCCTCTCCACTATTTCTAGTAGTCCAAGTTTGGGTCATCCCTGGGGATTCCTGGGATCTTCCGTAGCACCCGGTTTCTCTCTATCCCCATGATGTCTTCCTCTATCATAGTATCTGTTTCACTGATTTCCTACTCCATCCCTGTTCCAGCTCAACCATCCCATTCCCTTATGTTCTCATCCTCCAGGAATAATTTTTTTCTGTTGACATACATGTCTATTTTAGGGCCAGTATAATTTTTCTTATGGCTCCTTACTTGAGACTAGGAATGGTAATCCTTCTAGCATTGTTCTTTTTGCTCAGGATTGTTCTGGCTTTCTGCCAACTTCTGTGGTTTCATATGAATTTTAGGAAATGATAATGATGATGATTTCTGTAGAGAATCAGATGGGAATTTTATTTGGGATTGCATTAAATTTGTCAGTAACTTTAGTAAAATAGTCATTTTCTCAATATCAGTTCTACCAACCATGAACATGGGATGTTTTTCCGTTTTCTAGTGTCTTTCTCTATGTCTTTATTTAGCGCTTTAGAGTGTTCCGCTCTTGGATTAGGTTTATTTCTAGACGATTTTTGGTGGTATTCTGAGTGGAAGTCTCTTTCTCTGCATGTCTGTTGTTGTGTAGAAAAACCCCTGATTTGTGTGAGTTCAGTCTTGACACATTGATGAATTTGTTAATCACTTTCTACATGTTTACTCATAGAATTTTTAAGATCTCCTGTGTAAAATTTCCTGTCATCTGCAAACAGGAACAGCTTGACTTACTCTTTCCCTATCCGTTTCCCTTTAAATTCCCTGTCTTGCCTTAGTGTTTCACATTGTACATTAAGTCCAATATTGAAAAGGAATGCGGAGAGTGGGGAGCCCTGTCTCATTCCTAAATTCAGTGGGATGGCTTTAAGAACGTGATCAAAATGCATTGTACGAATTTTTAAAGAAACAAATAAATGCATTAAAAATCCCATTCATTTCTGAAAAGAATAACTACCAAAAGAAGGGGATTTGGGGATCTACTGGTGCAAAGGGGGTCACTGATATTCCCTGAGGGAGACACTTGGACTGTGTGACAGGGACTGGTCTGTCAGCCAGTAGATACTCCTGTGTTTTCCATGGCAGTTGCATGATCCTGGTCTTTAAAATGGGTTTTGCATAATCTTCCCTTTGCTGCTATTTCTCAATGGTAATGACCACCCCTATCCCCCAAAACACACACTATTTACATGGCCTAGTACATGTTTTTCAGCTTTTGAACTGAGCTCAATTTACTCATCCCCTTCTCTTCCCTCACATTTCTAACTCCTGTTTCTGTCCCTCCTGCTAAGTGTATGTTCCCTAATAACAAATCTTGTATTTATCTAATGCCTCATGTAAATGCCAAAAGCCCAGTAGATCCATCCAAATGCCTCTTTCAAAACAGGAAGAAGAAAAGTTAGGTGGCTTGCTCAAGAACACTCCTAGAAGTTCCCTTTAAAGCTTGAGGCCTTCTTTTGAAAGGGATATGCTAGCAACACAACCATCCTGTGTGCCCTGTCATGGTTGCTGAAGCTGAGTACCAAAGCAGAGATATACAACTGTGGAGTGGCAATGTTAACTGGCATAAAAACAATTCCCACTGGCTTGTCATGATGGTACTGTTAGGATTGGACCCTGGTTCTCTGTTCTGATTCTGCCTGCTTTGGCATAAATAAGAATTATCCTTTAACTCATGTCATTTCCTTGAAGTGAAAGAACAAAAAGATACGGGTGCAGGATTGGGCAGAGACACTTATTATCTCTTTAAAAGGAGAAGCATTTATCTAGAGGGAAATTGAAGTCCTTGGACATGTTCCAAATAGTAAGTACCAGATGTTATTTAGCACTTAGAAGGGCTCCTTTTCAGCAGTAATGTGGGTAGTATGGGTAGATGTCAGGGCTCAGCACTACCTTCTCACCCTAAGGCAGTGCCCACGAGGAAGCATAAATGACTCCCCTTTATCTCCTTGTTGAATGAAAAAAACATTATAAATGGCTATATTTTTCACCCTGTTTATTTCTCTAGTAAGGAGAGTTGCAAAAACTATTTTATTGTCTGCATGGGATCAACGATGTTGGTCCAATATTAGTAAGATACGATAATAGAAGAAAACAAAAAAAATGGCCTTGAAAAGTAGCTCTCCTTTTTTTCCTATTGCCATCTGCCATTCCTTCTCTGATAATGGGTCTAATAATAATGTATCATCAGTACAACATAATAATTTTTTCTGTGATCACATCCACAAAAAAGTAGGGCGACGTGGAGTCTTTTTTGTTTGTGACAAGCCGCAACACATATGAAAATAATTAAGATTTACATACGTTTAGTACTAAGGAGGCATCAGGACCCCAGGTTTAAGGAAGCACAGAGCCACCATGGAAAGACTTTATCTGTGACAGTTACAACGTATGTTAGGAGGAGAGAGAAGAATTGTGGGTATTTGTTTCAGAGAAGACTAGAGTTTTGACTGATACCTCAGTGGTTAAGATCATCTGTTGCTTGTAGAGGACCTGGGTTAGTTTCCCAGCATCCACATGCTAGCAACAACAGTCTGTAACTCCAGGTCCAAGGATCCTATGTCCTCTTCTGGCCTCTGCAATCATCAGCACAGAAGAGATGCACATAAAGGCCAAATAGTCATATGCACAAATTAAATAAATATTTTAAAAATTTAAAAAGAGAATAGACTGTAGTACTGTGAGCACTGTTTTCTAATAAGGTGAAATTCTCACATGACAGACACAGCCTTTGGGTTAGAGTAAGGGTGACTGGGTGTATGACTGGGTGGAGGTGTTCCTCCACCCAGACATACTCAAAGATGGTGACTGTGAAGCTTTGTCTTTGTAAGATCTCTAGTCTTGACTTGTGTGTGATGAACTTAACTGTGTGCTAACCAACTGTAGGGAATAATAAGTCCAAGTCATAGAAGATTATAGCCCTACATAGAGGACACCTTTTGTTATCACCTTTTTTGTACTTTGCCTCCAGTGAGGAAATTCAGCTTTCTATATCTTTGAAAACATTTTCCAGTACATATTGGCCCAGCCATTCTAGCTTTGGACTGTATCATGACTTCTTTAAAATAATGCATACCACACCATATTTTGATTGTAAAATTTTGAAAATAACCTGAATAATTAAAGGCAAATATGTGAATAAATTTGGATTTGCATATAATATTAGCTATTATAGTTTATGGAAAGTGAGTTGTATAAATATTATATCTACCCTACTGAAGGAAAGGGCAGGTACAGCTTTACATGAAAGAAATAAAAGAAACAGTCATGGTTTGATTTAATTTTGAGAGAATAATTAAAGATGCCTCCATGTATGTAAGCATATGGGAATATATATACATGACGTCACAGAAGTTATAGAAGGATGTAAAGAAATTTGTTAATAGTGAGAGGAGAGATTTGCATTTGATAAGATCTTGAGCAATGAAAGGTCAGGAGCAGAGATAAACTGAAGGAAAATGGCCTATCTATCGTTTTATTTATTGGGCATCTATGTATTTATCTATCTGTCTTTATATTGATCACTTATGTTGAGACTACACTAAATTAGAAAATTTTAATGAAAAAATACACAAAATAGAGAAAATTATCCTCTTCAATCTTTTGTTCAATTGTTCTTCTCTTGTAAAAATAGTTTTCTGGTAAAAGCATGTTTGGCTGGAAGAAAGGGAAGGGAGAAATGATGGAATTATAATCTGAAAAATAAAAGAAAAATAAAAAAGTACAAATGTTTTATAATGAAAATCAAAATCCATTAGTTTCATAAGTTTTCAAAAAATCAGATAAATTCTAAGTAATATTCAGTGATAAAATATCTTACATTCTAGATATGAAGGCTGAATGGCTTGAGACTCACTGTATTTTTCTAAGTTGCATTATTGCCATATGAAAAATGTCCATTTTTCCTAGTACTTAAGAAAATATACTACCTTTCATTGTATTTACTTGTGTGTATGGTGTGTTCAGTATATGCACTTGGATATGTGTATGCATGCACTATGCACATGCATTTGGAAGCCAGAGGAGGACACTGTCTCCTTTCAATATTTTCTACCTTTTTGGGGGGGGGGGGTTGGGGGTCAGGCTTGCTTGCTGAACCTGAAGCATACCATTTGGCTAAGCTGACTAGCCAGCAAATTCAACAACCACCAGGGTTGCAGGTTTGCACAGCCATGCTGACTTTCATGTGCGTGTTAGGAACTTGATCTTGGGTCCTCTTGCTTACATAGTAAATGCTCTTCACACTGAGTCATATACTCAGTCCCTCCTTTCTTTAATTAGAATTTATTACTTTTTTTGGGGGGAAGGGAAGATAGGGTCTCACTATTTATCTTTCATTCACATAGAACACTTGTGTAGACTAGTTTGGCTTCAAACTCGTGGTGATTTTTCTGCCTCTGCTTCCTGAGTACTGGAACGCAGACGTGCATCAACACATCAAGAACTTCCTTTCTTAAATCTAGGAACACAGGCCCTTGTTGGTAGCAATAACTTGGGGAAATTGCTGGTGAAAATAGCATACTGACTCGTGTGATTATGAGTGTGTACTCATTTGTATGTGTGTGTGTTCAGATTTTCTTCACTAGCATAAAAGTGCTGTTCTTATGATGGGTGTATTTTCTATTAGATTGTTTTTAACTATGTTTTTTTTTTTTAATTGGGGGTAGGACATGTGAAGGTCAGAGGACAACTTCAGGAGTTGGTTCTCCACCATGCAGGTCTCAGGGACTGAACTCACGTCATCAGGCTCAGGGACCAGCTTCTTCACATGCCAAGCTATCTCACCAGCTCAACTGTAAAGTCACTGTGACAATTATTTTCCATTTGAATTCTCTTCATTATACAGTCAGACTTAGAACTGGTAGTTCTTTTGATGAAACAAATTTGGTTACATCCAAAATAGTTCAAATACTGTCCCCTGTCTGGTGATGATTTAACCCTGCTTATTTTGAAGGAAGAATTAGAGAATAAAATTCCACTTAACCTCATATATAGCTCATATTATTATATGTAATAACAGCCTACAAGTGTATACATGGCTAACTTCTCTAAAATCTCAGTTATCCTTCAAATACACCACCTTTTTGGTTTAAGAACACCTGTATAATGGCAATTTTCCACCTTATACACTAAAAATTCTTTCACGAATCCAAAACTTGAATGGTGCTTTTTGGCAGTTTGCCTTTTGAATGAGGGTGTGAAATATCAGAGGGGGGAAATGTTCTTTTGGAGCTGTGATCTGGAGAGGGATGAAGGTGAGTTGTGATGTGGAAAAACGGGCTTTCTCCTTGGTTGCTTGTGTTCTGCATTTGCTCTGGATATCCTGTTAAGCTCGTTCTTTGTTTGTGTCACTGTCATGTGACATTCTATTAGCATCTTCCTTACCACACCCCTCCCTTCCCTGCTAGTTGATGAGGCTTCATGGCTGACATTCCTGTGTGTGTTTGAGTCTGTGATCTGTTGCTGCTTATCTCATGCCTTTTCTTTATGACGTTTCAGCTCATCCACCATACACCATGTGCTTTAGAGTGAAATTCTACCCACATGAACCCTTGAAGATTAAAGAAGAGCTCACAAGGTATTTTTCTTTTTCTGCATATTTACTCTACCACTTGTATCCAGTCAGAGCCTCTGCTATCTTAAAGGCTAGACATTCCTGTTATCTCGATCAGAACACCTCCAGGAAGCAGACTCTGGAGTCAGCATTGTGCTCCTCTTACTCTTGATGGTTTTGGGATATTTTATAGAGAATCATTGTCATTGAGAAAGGGGACAGTACAAGAAAGCAATGGTTATGAGAGAGAGGCTCTCAGAGAACATTTGACAGTGGGGTTCCAACAGTAAGCAGAAGACAGGGGCAAATGCAGAGGGCAGCCCTAGACTGTCTTTTGGGTCTAAACCTTTCTGGAAGGAGAGACTTCTGGACAGAGTGGACAGTTAACTGTTCTGTTTCCACTTGCTAAACAACAGCTGCCAGGTAGACTTTCCTTTATTTGTACACTCTTCTCAGCCCAATTCTGAACTGTCCACATCTCGGACTTCTCTTTCATCTCTCTTTGCTGGGTTTACATGCAGTTAATCTTGGGAACTTTATTTCCTTGAAAAATTTGGTCAAAGTTCCTGAGCAAGACTCCCAAGATGGCCACCTTCTGGATGGATATGTCAAAGAGCTGTTATGCACTTAGTTCTTGATGAGGTTCTACTCCTGTGACATCAAAATTGCCATATGTAATTATAGCTAACAATAATCTGCATAGGTCCAGATCCAACAGAAAGGCAGATACATGTTGTTCTGATTATTGGCAGGTGGAAGTTGAAGATCTTGGCAGATTTTGCTTTTCTGTTATCTGTAGCCTATGGTGATACTTGGCCATAAGGAGTGAGGGGAGCAGATAGTTGTTTTATTTGATTAATTTGCCCACAGCTCTTTCATGAGATTTGTGCTGGGAGTTCAGGAGCAGAGAATGAGAGTATATATGTGGTGTGAGTGTGTGTGTGTGCATACAACTGTATATGGTGTATATGTGTACATATTTGTGTGTACATATGTGCACATATGTATATGTATATATGTGTGTGTATGAGGGTGTGAGTACCTCTGTGTGTTTGTGTTGTAAATATGAATGTGTGCGTATGTGTTTATACATGTGTATGAATATATATGAGTGTGTATGTGTGTCTATGTGTGTGTGTGTGAAATGTGAAGGAGAAAAAAATATGTAACATATTTTAGGTAATGTTATTTTGCAATCCTTTTTATTTTTTATTTTCTTTTTTTTTTTTTGGTTTTTCGAGACAGGTTTTCTCTGTGTAGCTTTGCCCCTTTCCTGGGACTCACTTGGTAGCCCAGGCTGGCCTCGAACTCACAGAGATCCGTCTGCCTCTGCCTCCCGAGTGCTGGGATTAAAGGCGTGTGCCACCACCGCCCAGCTTATTTTTTATTTTCAATGGACTAACTTGATAAACACATTAATTTCAAAAGCACATTTATAATATTAAAAAACTATTACCACTATTGAATTCCAGATTATTTTCACTACCCCATTAGAAAAGCAAAAACAAAAGCACACATTATTTAACAGCAGTTATGATTTGTATCTCCATTCTAGCCCCAGATAATAACTGAACTATTTTCTATGTCTTTAGATTCATCTATTCCAGATACCTCATGTCAGTGAAATCATGGAATATGTAGATTTGACTTGATCTAGCCTGACTTTTTAAATTTTTTGTAATTTATTTGATTAATTTTTCAGTTCTAAGTATCTACCCTGGTGGAAGAGTACAGTGAGTTGGAAAAAATAAATAAATAACATACAACACAGCACAAAATCAAAGTAACATCTTTGACACCATGCCAAACCTCAAATAACAACAATAAAAAACTAGAGAGAATATGCGCAAAATAACAAATGACACACCTAAGGCCACACCAAAACTCCAAGACGACTATTTTAATTGAAAGAGTCCTGGAATGTACTAACAGCATAATTAGGAAAATATATAAATACATATGTTTTTATATGTGTGTAATAACATAATACATATATTATTATATACATATATGTATACTATATACATATATACACATATGTACATATGCCTATATAGAGATTGTATATATTGTATTATGTACATATTATCCACATGTATGTATATGTTTATAGTATATTATATATATTATATACAAATATGTCTATGTATGTAACAATAATAATCAAAGAAAAAAGACTATCATAGTGAGAGAGAGGTTAGAGGGGTAGTATCTGGTAAGGGCAGGAGGATGGAAATGGAAAGGGGAAAGTGATATAATTCTATTTTAATTAGAAACATAAAAATCATGATTCATTTCTGTCATTTATTTCTCTTTAAATCTCTTTTCTTCTTTTATTTTATTTTACTTTTGAGATTGTACATAATTACATTTCTCCCTTCTCCTTCCTCTCTCTAACCCCTTCATATAGCTGTCCTTCAGATTATGGCCTCTTATTTTAGTAATGGTTATTGCATGCATATACATATAGGTATGTACATATATACTCCTAAATATATCCTGTCCAATCCATATAATATTAATTGTATATTTGTTTTCAAGGCTGACCATTTGGTACTGGACAAACAATTGGTGAAGAATCTTTGAACATACATCACAATCTAATAT
Organism: Peromyscus californicus insignis; assembly: GCF_007827085.1. Lineage (NCBI taxonomy): Eukaryota > Metazoa > Chordata > Mammalia > Rodentia > Cricetidae > Peromyscus > Peromyscus californicus. The sequence goes on along the minus strand of NW_026294573.1, from coordinate 76,744,490 downwards.
AAAGAATGAGTCACTTGTTAACAAAAGTCTCATTCAATAATCAAATTCATATAAAATTATAGTTAATATCTAATATCTATCAGTATTTTATTTTTATGTTTAAATACTTTATTGTATATATATCACATTTTTATCCATTTATTAGTTAGTGAACATTTGAACTGTTAATACTTTTTAGTTATAATTAATAATGAACATAAATGTACAAATTTTGATCAGAGCCAAGATGCTGATTTAGTTGAGTCTCGGGTACCATTTAAAATATATAGAATTGGTATTTTTTCATTAATTTTATTTTTTAATTAGTTCTTTGACAAATTTGTAAATAAGTTTTGATCATTTTCAACCTCCCTTCTCCAACTATGCCCGTATCTACTCCACTTCCCTTTCCACCCAATTTTGTGGGTTTTTTTCCCAAAATCGAGACCAACTTGTATTGTCCAAATATTCTTGGATGTGTAGCCTTCCACTAGAGCACAGTAAATTATCAGGGACTACCTTCTTAGGAAAATAAATAAATAACTCTCTCCCAGCAGCCAACAATTGTCAGTAGCTCTTTGCCCGGTGGTTGGTCTTCATACCCAATTTCCCTTTCCATGCTGGAATTTGCTCTTAACAAGTCTATGCACCCTGTCACAACAGCTTTGAGTTCACAAGTACAGTTTCCCTTCTGTGTCCAAAAGACAATGTTTCTTCGTAGTCATCCACAATATCTGGGGCTCTTACACTCTTTCTGTCATCTTTGGAAGAGGGAGAGGTGATATACATGTTCCATTTAGTGTTGACTATTCTGCAATCTCTTATTACTTGCACCTTGCCAGTTGTGGGTCATTGTTCTGATCATCTAGTGCAAACAGAAATATCTTCTCTGATGAAGGTTGAGAGGTATGTTAATCTATGGGTATAATGATAAATTATCAGGATTTGGTTTAGTATAATATATGTTTAGCAGGTAAGAGTAGTAGGTTCTCTCCTAGGGCCTATAACCTGCCTAGTCAGAGTTTCTCAGTTCCATAATGGTGCCAAGTATGGGTTTCATCTTGTGGAGTAGGCCTTAAATCCAATCAGAAAATGGTTAGTGACTTGAATGTTGTTCAAGCCACTATTGCTCCAGTAGGCATGTCTTGCTAGGCTAGGCATTGTGTCTTGTATGGTGCACTGCTGGCTATCATTAATGTTTATTCTGACCTCTTGTAGATTACACAGCTCCTCCCAGCATTTTGAAAGACAGCCAGTAGAAAAGTTTCCAGGTCCTCACCAGATTGATTTCTAAGATACAAATATGTGGTGTCATCAGCAGGTAGCTCTTAGCATCAAGTTCTGGGGGGATAATCAAGAGCATTGACAGTAGCATGCAGTGTTTGGTGGTCTTTGTGACCTCACTTGCCAATAACTCCAAAATGTATAACCTACTCCTAGGACAGAACTTTGTATTTCTTAGACTGATGTAGGATAACTGCCTTTCAACTCCTTTTATATATGTGTATAGATGTATTATATGATGATTCTACAACAGTAGTTTTCAATATGACATTTTGGAAATGTTTTTAATGTTATTTCTCCATCCTGATTTTTCTCTTATATTATGTCTCTCCCTTCCCCATACTTCCTTGTCCCTTCTTGCCCCATAATTCCCCTTTAACCCTTTAAACCAGTGTGGTTTTTTTTATCAACTACTCTCTAGAAAGCCCCTGTCTATGAATACTTTAATTTCCTAACTTCTATGGGTTACTCCCACTGAGTAAAGAAAACATATATCTAAAGATTCTAGGCTAATGTGTACAAATATTAGGGAAAGTGTGATGTTTGTTCTTTCTGGTTAAGCTCCATCCATTTACTTGTGAATTTCATAATAACTGATTAATATTCCATCATATAAATATATCATATTTTCATTGTTCATCTGTTCATAGATATCTGGGCTGTTTCCATTCCTGGCTATTGTGAATAGTGTAGCAACAGACATATTTGAGGAAGTATCTCTGTAGCAGGATATATAGTCTTTTGGGTATATGCCAAAGAGTGATATAGTGCCATATATTAGATCTGTTTACTGTTCTTTGAGGAACCTCCACACTGATTTCCATAGTGGCTGTGTCAGCTTGCACTCCCATCAGCTGTGAATAAGTGCTTTCCATTTCCCATATCAAAGCCAGCATCTGTCATAATTTTTTTTGTATCTTATCCATTCTGACTGGGGTAAAATGAAATCTCCAAGTACCTTGAATTTTCATTTGTCTGGTGGTTAAGGATAAGAGCCCCACCTCCTCTAGTGATTCTCATGTTCATCTATTATTCAAAGTGTGGTTCATGACACTGAATCACCAGGTAGCCATTGAATACATGAATATCCTGCCTACCTACTGAATCAGAGTAACATTTTAACAATATCTTTGGGTAATAAATGTGCTCACTAAGGTTGGCAGGTTTCAGTGCAGGAAGGTAGTCTAGATTGTCAGTTCACTGAGTAATAAAGTTATTAGCTACTTTATCTCTTTAATGCAATTATGGATAAAATGGAAATAGGTTGTCTTTTGAACCTGTCATGTGTCACTAATACCTTGATGGCTAGAACAATGCATAGTGTAAAGTATGTGAGATACAGATTCAGGTGATGAAAACATCAGTAAGTCAATGAATCCTTCATTGTGTCCAATGTGATTTCAGTGAAGTAGCCCCCAGAACTGGCAGCTCCCATGCCCTGGACAAAGAAAAATCTTTATGCTATTAGAACACAAATCTCCCTCTCTGATTTTCCATTTCTTTGACTTATCTTTAAAATGGAATTATGCTTTGGCTCATTATAAGACTGAGTAAAGAGCAAATTAGTAAGCAGTAGAGGTATTTAGTCAGGGTTTTTCCAAAGAAACATACGGCAGGGTGTGTGTGTGTGTGTGTGTGTGTGTGTGTGTGTGTGTGTGTGTGTGTACATGGGTGGCTGTGTATGTGTGTTCATATAAAGTTTATTATAATGAATTAGCTTGCATCTTTATGGAGATTGAAAAGCCCTGCAGTCTTCAGGTGAGAGGCTGCAGAGGGCCAGTGGATTCCATCCAGGTCTAAAGGCCTAAGGATAAGGAGTACAAAAGTCAGAATACTCTAGTTCACATTGTCAGATAGAGTAAATTCACCCTCTCTCTACAACACAGAATAGGGTAATCATCTGCTTTGCTGTTTCACTAACTGAGCTACAAATCATGCACATAAACATGCTAAAAGGAACCCAGAAATCATGGTCCACTTCATATCTGGGTATCCCATGGCCCAGTTAAGCAAATGTCTAAAATTAACCATCTCAAAGTTGTAATTGACGATTGAAAAGTGTTTTTAAGAGTTCCCCTAAGACTATACAAAGGTGGGGGGTATCCTGTGGGTAAATGTTAAAATTGGCATGAATGGAATATGTTACTTTGATTTAAAAAACAAAACAGGCATGAGCCTGGAAAGGAAGAGTCAATTTGGTGAAAAAAAGAAAAACAAAAAAAAAAACCAACAACAACAAAAAAATACATGGAACCTGAAAAGAAAAGAATTTGGTCAGCATGGATGAACCCAAAAGACAGTAACAAGGGAATGGAAGCCAATGTCTACAAACAGTTCCCTCTGGATTTTTTTTTTAACTATAATGTTCTTTTTTTTTTAAAAAAAAGAGGTTTATTTATTTATTATGCATACAATATTCTGCCTCCATGTATGCCTGCAGGCCAGGAGAGGGCACCAGATCTCATTATAGATGGCTGTGAGCTATCATATGGTTGCTGGGAATTGAACTCAGGACCTCTGGAAGAACAGCCAGTATTTTTAACCTCAGAGCCATCTCTCAGCCCATAATGTTCTGTTAAAATTATTGTGATAACACTTATCAATGCAAAGGCTTCCCTTGTAATTAAAATCTCCTGAATTTTCGTATAAAGTGGATACATCTTTTCAGCTTTCCTACAAGACAACCCAGGCAGAGTTTCATAGTAGTTGATCCTGCCATAATATAGCCCACTTTTCATTCTGCTTCTCTGGCCCACCTTACCAGCCACATTTGTGCTTCTACAGGTGTCTGAGTTTGTCTGCAGAGAAGCAGAGACCAGATACAATGACTCAAGAGCCCAATCCAAGTGTCAGTCAACTAGATTTTTCCTCATAAGCAGATTTGTTGTTGTTGGGTTTTTATTGAGTAGTTACTATGATGCTGTCCCTTCTTTTTTTTTTTTTTTTTTTGGTTTTTTTCGAGGCAGGGTTTCGCTGTGTAGCTTTGCGCCTTTCCTGGAACTCACTTGGTAGTCCAGGCTGGCCTCGAACTCACAGAGATCCGCCTGCCTCTGCCTCCCGAGTGCTGGGATTAAAGGCGTGCGCCACCACCGCCCGGCTGATGCTGTCCCTTCTTGAGGAACAATGCATGTATACTAATTGAACTCAGCCCCTGATTAAAAGCACATATAAAGTTTTTTTTAAAAAATTCACAAGATACTTGGGATATGGATAAGTTGTGGTTTTCCTTGTGTGGCAGTGGTGACTACTAGACCATGTGTTTCTTGATTATTCTTGAGTTTCTTAGAAAGGCTGAGCCCCTTCACCTTTGGAAGTTCACATAAACTTTGGGTTTCTAAATTCTGAAATCTCCACTTCTTTTTGCATGTGCTCATCTAAAGCAAGCTTGACATGTCTAAGCTACTGCCTAGAGCTAGGTGTGGTTCAGGTAAACAGAGCATAAAAATTCCTACTTCCATGCTTCAGCTAAAACTTAAGATGATTATTTCTCCTTTTTTGTTGCAGATATCTTTTATACTTGCAGATTAAAAGAGACATTTTTCATGGCCGACTGTTGTGCTCCTTTTCTGATGCTGCCTATCTGGGTGCTTGTATTGTTCAAGGTGAGTCCAGCCCCTGCACACTCATCCCCACCACTGCAATGGGCTATGGAACTTTACTCTGTTCCTCTCTTCTCTGCTACCTGTTACCATCCTGGCTTTGTCTATGGGGGAATCTAGATATAACTATGTAGTTTGCCACAGATTCATCTATTCACTTTCCCTTCAAAGTCATTGGTTGGTCCTGGCAGAAAGGAGCTCCAATGTTTGCCATGCTTTGCTCACATTTGAAGACTTCCAAACCCCAAAGAGTAGAATATAGAGTCTCTTTTTTCTTCAAGGAGTTAGACCATCATTTTATGAGACTTTCTATATTTATATGGGTATCCTATGTTATGATTCCACCTATCAAATATGAGGCCTAATAGACATATCAGGGGGTGAAGCCATATCAAGGAAATGGATTTCAAGCAAGTAGGTCACATTTAATCATATTTCTTTTTTTTCTTTAATCATATTTCATGTGTGCATGTATTTCTATAAATTCCTCAGATTTTTCTAGATATATAAGAAGATAAAGAGACCACTAAGTTCACAAATCTGTTCAATAAATCTTTTCTCCCTTTTCCTAGTTATTTTGTCAAACATGAATTGAGTTCTTTAAGTTTTGGTGTTTCCTTGTATAAGATGGGGTAGTCATAAGTTCATCTACACATGGAATTTCATGATACTACTGTGAATTAAGTCAAAGAAAGTTAGGGAATATAAGTGGTGGCTACTGATTGGGAGGCTGAAGCAAGCGGATCTCTGTGAATTCAAGGCCAGCCTGGTCTACAAAGTGAGTTACAGGACAGCCAGGACTATTACACAGAGAAACCCTGTCTCAAAAAAAATCAAAAAAAGAAAAAAAGAAAGAGGTGGCTGCTGTTCATTTTGGGGATGAGCATAGCCCTAGTGTGTCAGAAAGACTGAATGTACTCACTGGACTTGGAGTCTGGATGCTTGTATCCTTTTGCTATAATGCTGGTTTAAAAAAATTCCTTTGAGTTGGTATGGTTTCTCATTTTGTAATCAGTTCTTTTGGTTTTTGAGATTATAATATAATTATATCATTTCCACTTTTCCTTTCCTCCATCCAAATCTTCCCATATACCCTACCTTGACTATTTTCAAATTCATGAACTTTTCTTCAGTATTATATATATATATATATATATATATATATATATATATATATATATATATATATATATAGAGAGAGAGAGAGAGAGAGAGAGAGAGAGAGAGAGATTGTTTTGTAGATATACCTATTAGGAACAGGCCGTGCAACTCTGCATTTTGATTCATTTTGGTTTTCTGAGTGGTCTTTTTCTGTTGCAAAGAGAAGTTTCCGTGATGAGAAATGAGGACGACACTTACTGTGGACATAAGGGCAAATGTTTAGAATGTTGTAAGGGATTATGCTGGCATAGTAAATTAGTAGGTTCTCCTCCAAGATCCATGCCTTCACTAGCCCTAGGTAGTTGGTAAGTTTCTAGTACCAAACATTAGTTTTCTCTAATTGAGCGGGTCTAAAGTTGATTGGAGAGCTGTTGATTATCACCAAGGTATGTGTACAACTCACTACTGCACCCTTAGGGTTATTTCACTGTGTTGGTCATTGTTGTGGTTAATAGACATCATAGCTGGGTAGGCTTGTTGATTGCATTCCTTCTTCGGAAGGTTACATGATGCCTTATAGTGCTTTTAAAGCTGGTCCTCAAGGCTGAAGCTTTCAAGTCAGTTCCAGCTCAGGGACCTCTGGTCCCTGTTTCTGAAGTGCATGGTGTCTTCAGTCATAGAGATTTGCCTTCCTCCTCTGTGAGGTAAACAAAGGCAAGAACAATAGTCTGTAATATTTTGTGAGTTTCTTGAACAGCCCTAACCAATGTTTAAAAGATGGTTTCTCATGCCTGCTGTTGGGGTTGTTATAAGATAGTCTTTGGCTCTTGGATGGAGCATGGAAATTTTCATTTAAAGTATACATGTAATACACGGATTTATATGTATTATAGGTTTTTTAAAGGTTAATGGTTAATATTATCATTCCTTATCACTCTTTCAGAAATTCTGACAGTTATTTTACCCTCTTCCGTAGCTGAAGGTTTTCCTGTGCTCGCCCGGCACCAAGGACATTAGCTCAGACTTATTACTGACTAGCTCTTACACTTAAATTAACCCATAATTCTATTTTATGTTTAGCCACGTGGCTTGGTACCTTTTTTCAGTCTGCCTTCACATCTTGCTTCCTCTGTGTCTGGCTGGCAACTCCTGACTCAGCCTTTCTCTTCCCAGAATTCTCTTCTCTGCTTATCCCACCTATATTTCCTGCCTGGCTACTGGCCAGTCAGCACTTCATTTATTAACCAATCAGAGCAACACATTCACAGAATAGAGAGCGATATCCACAACCTCTTCTCTCATACTGTATTTATCTCCCTCTCCCATTTTTAATCAGAGCACCCCTTGTTTTTCCCTTTTCCCATTTCCACATCAGATCACTTAAACTCTTCTATTCCCATCTTTATTGTGCCTCTAGCCTTGCATCCCTGCAGTGATCCCTTTTTACTTTCTTGATTCTTGCACTTAGTCTATGATACATACTCATATCTGAAAATTTGAAGCTATGAGCCTCAGATGAGAAAGAACATGTCTTTTGGGGATTAGGTTACCTTATTCAATATAATTTTTTTTTAGATCCAAACATTTACTTTCAGAGACAATTTCATATTTCTTTACAGCTGAATAGTATTCCATGGTGTATATGTACCATATTTTTCATCATTCATTACTCAGTTGAAAGACATTTAGGTTGTTTCCATTTCATAGCTATTGTAAACAGAGCAGCAAAGACCATGGATGAGCAAGTGTCTGGGGAATAGGATATTGAGTCATTTGGGATTATGACAAGAGATATAGATTTGGGATTAATTTTTTAAGTATTCTCTACACTGATTTCTAGATTGGCTAAATCAGTTTATAAGCCTGCCAACAATGAATGAAGGTTCCACTTTTCCCACACCCTATACACCATTTGTTGTTGGTTGTTGATCTTGGCCATTTTGACATGAGTAGATGAAATCTCAAAGCTGTTTAAATTTGCATTTCCCTTATTACTAGAGATGATAAATTTTTTAAGCTGTTTTTCTTCTTCTTCCTCCTCCTCTTCCTCTTCTTCTTGAGAACTCTCTGTTTATAGCCCAGTCCAACTTTTTGAATGGGTTAGATTTTTGTGGGTGGCAATGGTGGTTTTATTTACTTATTTATTTTTGAATATTTGAGTATTTTTAGTTATTTATATATTCTGGATATTAATCCTCTGTCAGATATGTACCTGTGGAAGATTCCTTCCCATTCTGTGAACTTCTCTTCATATGTTTGCTTCTTTAGCTATGCAGAAGCTTTTTAGTTTTATGAAGCCCCACTTGAAAGCTGATGGTCTTAATTCCTGGGCAAATGAAGTCCTATTCAGGAAGTTTTCTACAATGAGATCTGGGCCTATAGCTTCCTTTTGTTAGATCCATGTCTGATGAAGAGAAAGCAGGTTTGGGTAGAAAGAAGAATGAGTAAGTGGGTTGGTCCTAGAATTAGGAACTAGCTTAGGTGGAATTATGTCATGTGAACAAAGGGTACTGGACTGATATGCATTCTGGTCCATTTCTGGAATGTGAGTGTAGACCTGGCTGGGTGGAAAAGTTGAATGTGGCATGGGGAAACCTGTGGGATAGAGAACACAGTGGGAAGGTCCTAGAAGAAGCCTAGAGGTTAGTTGTGGTATAGCCAAGAGTGGCCAGACTAGGATAGGACACTGGATATGGGACCCAGGCTAGACCTGGAGAGTTAGCGAGGATATGTGGAGAGCAGAGGCGCAGAGTCACCTAGCTAAACCCTGGAGAAGAATGTGCACAGTCTGGCTGGGTGAAGGTTCGGTGTGACATGGAAAGAACCTGTGGATTTGAAGGCAGGCAGGTCAAGTTCTAGAGAAGCCTAGAGGTTGATTGTGATACAAGTAAGGATGCTAGACAATGTGGAATCTGGAACAGCCCTGGTAGGTCAAGGAGGGTGCCTAGAGAAGAACATCAGGCAAAATTTCCAGGCTAGACACTGGAGAAGGATCACTTCTATTGTTAAAATAGATTTTGAAGGAAGGTGGCCTGAGGGACAGAGGCAAGGATGGGCCCAATACCTAAACGAAGAAGAATCATTCTGTTCTCCTGGACCTGTTGTAAGGCAGCTGGCCACAAGGATTCCTCATGGAATTCTAGTGTTCTAGCAAGTTTTGGCATAAATTCTTTTGGTTTTAATTTATTACATTTATATATTATTATATGTGCATGTATGTGTCTACAGATGTATATGGGTAGGTGTGTACATATTATGACGTGCATTTGGAAGTCAGAGAACAAATTACAGTACACAGAACTTGTTTTATCCTTCCACAATGTAAGTCCTGGGAATCTACCTCAAATCAGTTGGCAGCAATTTCCTTAACTTCTGAGCCATCTCACTAGCCCTATGTTATGACTCTAATGACCTATTTATGGAAAGAAAAGATGAGGGAGAAAAAGGAAGACAGTAAGGCAAGGAGAGGGTAGTAAATCACTGTGAGTTTTACAGTAACTCTACAGGCAGTACCAAAAGAAAACACACAAGAAACAAAAAAAAAAAAAAAAAGGAAATCAAAGCAAACAAAAAATGAAACCCAATGTGACAAAATAGTGCTGAAACAAAATAAAACTTGGCTTATGGAGCACATTCTCATTTAAAGCATCAGAGGTTCCTCTGTGTTATCACTCTTTTCATTGTATGTCCTACACTGCACAATCCTTTCCCAGCAGCTCAAGACAGAGTATTCTTGGTCTAAGGAACTATTGGCTGGGAATATGACCTTCAGAAAACATTCTGATAGGAACTTGTCCTGGAAATATTGAGAGTTTGTGTTGGCTGACTACTCCTGGGTGTGGGGCCGGCTCTGGAGTGTTCTTGATATAGTAAGTATCATATTTCTAAAGGAAACTTAGTTTCCTTCTTCTAGCAGCAGCCGCCAAATGTCAGTGTCTCCCGAGCTAGGAGTCTGATTCTGTGTCTACATGTCCTACTCCATGCTGGGATTTTGTCTGACTTGAGTTTGTGCAGGTCTTGTGTATGTTGTTGCAATTACTGTGAGTTCATATGTGTTTCTGCCTTGTTTAATCTAGAAAATACTGTTTCCTTAGAGTCTTTCATCACCACCACCAAAGTTTTTGGAATTTTTTTTTAACTTTTAAATTCATAAACCTTGTATATATTCTATAATGTTTTATTTATCCTTTGAGAATTTCAAACAGTGAGTTCTAATCACATTCATCCCCGCCTCTATGTCCTTCCAGATCTTCCCCTGCTACCTATCCACCCATCTTCATGTTTTCCCCCACTCCCTTCTTCTCCCCTCCCTCCAGATTGTGTATGCTGTCTCAATCTCTGTGAGTTTCTTTGGACCTGTTCCTTTTTTAATCTAGGAAACAGTTTCTTGAAGTTATCCACTGCCCTGGATTTTTCAGTATTTCCATTCATTTTCCACATTGATCCCTGAGCCTTGAGGGGAGACGTATGATATACACATGCCATGTAGGACTGAGAACTCTGAAGTTTCTTTTTTCTGAATATTCTCCAGTTATGTGTCTCTATGTTAATTGTTTCTTTGATGAGAGTTGACCTATATTCATTTATGAGAATGATAAGAGTAGGTTTTACACTAGGTTTTACCAATGCCCTATCTAGTCACATGTTTTTAACCATACTGACAATGTCAGGTATGGGTTCCATCTTTTGGAGTGGTCCTTAAATCCATTTTTTTTTTTTTTTACAAAAAGAGGTTGTTATCATAACATTTGTGCTGCTATTGCATCATTTGGCATATCGTGCCAGGCAGGTTATTATCTAGGCTTATAGAGTTCAGAACTTAATGATATTAATGATTGTCTCCTCCAGCAGCATTCACAGCAAACTCCAGCACTATGAAAGCTAGTCTGCTGTGGGATGTTCTGTATGTCAAATGTGTTGCTGATTAGTCAATAATTAAAACACTGATTGGCCATTGGCTAGGCAGGAAGTGTAGGCGGGACAAGGAGGAGAATAAAGCTGGGAAGTGGAAGGCTGAGTCAGAGAGACACTGCCAGCCGCCACGATGAGAAACAGCATGTGAAGATGCCGGTAAGCCACGAGCCATGTGGCAAGGTATAGATTTATAAAAATGGATTAATTTAAGCTGAAAGAACAGTTAGCAAGAAGCCTGCCATGGCCATACAGTTTGAAACCAATACAAGTCTCTGTGTTTACTTGGTCGGGTCTGAGAGGCTGTGGGACTGGCAGGTGAGAGAGATTTGCCCTGACTGTGGGCCAGGCAGGAAAACTCTACCTACACTAGTCAGTAGGAATGAAACTTCCAGTTGATTACCAGCTAGATTTCTCCATGTTCTGTAACTCAAGCATGTGATAGCTTCATCAGTAGGTTCTTATTGTCCACTTCTGGAGAATAACCAATAGCATTGGAAATAGCTTATAATGCCTGGGAAGAGGTCTATGAGAACTCATTGGCCAATAACTCAAAAAGAGGCAGCCCAATCCTGGTACTAGGAGTTTTATTTCCTAGCACATGGCGTCTAGTTTTAATCTACCCCACTATATAGTAAATGATAATGATTTTACTGTTAGTTGTTCCTTCCCTAAGACTTCTCTATCCTCCCTTTCCCTCCCCAATCCAACTTAATCTTTCTTGTTTTGCCCATTGCCCCTTTGTAACATTATATTCTATTTTATCTGTCTTGGAAAAAAAACCCTCCTCCACATGGGCTCCTTATTATTTGTCTAACTTCTATGGATATTCCAAATGAAACATATATATTTAAAATTCAATAGCTAACTTCCATATGTAAGAGAAAACATGCAGTATTTGTCTTTATAAATTTTGATTGTTATACTCAAAGTAACTGTTCCGAGTTCCATTCATTTATGTGCAAATTTTATTTCTTAACAGCTTGAATAATCTTCTATTATGTATGTGAAACATTTCTATGCATCATTAGTTGATGGAGATCTAGACTGTTTCCATTTGATGAATATTGTGAATAAAGCATCAATGAACATAAATGAGTATGCATCTCTGTAGTAACAAAATCTATTAGATATATGTTCAAGAGTGGTATAGATAGAATTCAAAGAAGTACTAACAACAACACTCCTCAAAATATTCTGCAAAACAAAAACTTGAAGGAAAACTTTAAAATTCTTTTTTATAAAGCCAGTATTATCTTAATACCCGTACCAGACAAACACAAATAAAAAATGGAAGATTATAGGCCAACATATCTGATGAGCATAGCACCAAAATTCTCAATAAAACACTTCCAAATTAAATTAAAAAAACATATCAGAAAGATTATCCACTATAATCAAGTTAACTTCATCTAAGTGCTACAAGAATGGTTCAGCATAGTAAATATTTTTTTAAAACAATCCAAAAAATAAATACACTAAATGCCATTTCATTAGATGCAGAAAAGGACTTTAATAGAAACAAATATTTCTTCATGACAAAGTCCTAATGAAAATAAGGAAACAAGCGGCACATCTTAACATTATGAAGGCAATTTACAAGCTCAGGACCAACATCATTCTAACTGGAGAAAAAGTTAAACCATTTCTACTAAAACCAGAAACAAGACAAGGATACCTACTGGCTCCATTCCTATTCAATATGCTATTCAAAGTCCTAGCTAAAGCAGTGAGAGAAGTGAAGGAGATCCAGAGGATACAAATAGGAAAGAAGAAAGTAAGTCAAAGTATCCTTATTTGCAAATGATATGATTTTATGCATAAAAGGCCATAAAGATTCCATCAGAAAGCTTCTACAGCTCATAAATACGTTCAGCAAAGTAGCAGATTACAATATTAAGACAAAAAAATCAGTAGCCTTTTTATATACCAACAACAAACAGACCAAGAACGATATAAGGAAAATAATATCACTCACAATGAGCTGAATAAAAAGTGAAATACATTGGAACAAACCTAACAAAGGAGGTGAAAGATTTATCTAATAAAAACTTAAATGAATTGAAGGAGATACCTGAAGATGAGACCTCTCATGTTCATGGCTTGCTAGGATTAGCATTTTGAAAATGACCATTCAATTGAAAGCAATTTACAGTTTACAATCCCATTCAAAATTCAAACAGAATTTTTTGAAAAAAAATGTTTAAATCTTAAATTTAACATGGGAACACAAAAATCTCAGGGTAGCAATAACAACACTGGAAAAAAAAACTTTAGATATCACCATTCCTGGTGTTTAATTATACTGCATGGTTACAGTAATAAAGGCAATATGTTAATAGAATAAAGACATATACATTGATCAATGGAATAAAATTGAGGACCCACACACATGTTCACATACCTTGAGACACCTGATTTTTTACAGGTTTGAAAGATACACACTAAAGAAAATATAACATTTTTTAAAATATTACTCATGAAACTGGATAGTTGTATGTAAATGAAGAAAACTAGATGTATATCTTTTGCTCTGCACAAAACTAAACTCCATATAGACTGAGGACCTCAACATAAGACCTGCTAATTTGATACAGATCTTCTCCTTCATGCTTCCTAACCGCCCCTCCCACCCCTTTGTCTCATCCACCAATCCCCATAGGTATTCTATGGGAACCTGCTAGCCAAGCCAGCCAGAGGAGGTGGCAGGTAGGTGAGCATATAAGCAGGTGCATGATCCTCATATCTCCTCCGCTTCCTCATCTATAAATCCAGTCCCCCAGTCGCATCCCCAGATCAGTAGCACACTACCTGCTGTGGCCTCGCCTCCCTCTCTGCTCCCATTCTCAAGGGACTAAGCAGATCCTGGTGGCATACCTTGCTTTCCTCCTTCCTATGGTACCCTTGGCCCCCTTTCTAGCCCATCCCCATTTCTAAGTGTCAGCACTCTGTACCTACAATCACATTCTACCCAGAACCTCAGTGGCCACACCTGGCGGAATCTAGGAAGCATTCCCTACCAAGAAACACACAGCTACTATAATTTCCTAGTAACCAGCAAGGGCAACAGAAACCAAAGAAAAGAATGCCCACCAACAACAATAAGACCAGACATTAGCAACTTGTATTATAATCATCCCAAATCCTGATGCTTAGATGCCAGTGTAAAAACACAATCAATGACTGTCAGGACAATGTGTCTCCAGTAGAGTCCAGCAACCCTACTACAGTAGACCCTGAGAAAGCAATATAGCTGAAGTAGATGTCATTAAAAAGAAAATTAACAAACCCCTTAAAGAAATACAGGCAAACAGAAACAAACAATGAAAGAAAATGAACAAAACTGTTCAAGACCTGAAAATGGAGATAGAATCAATAAAGAAAATCCAGACTGAGGGAATTCTGTAAATGAAAACTTTAGGAATTCAAGCAAGAACTACAGAGACAAGTTCCACCAACAGAATACAGGAGATGAAAGAGAGAATCTCAGGAATTTAAGATACAATAGAAGAAATGGATACACCAGTCAAAGAAAATGTTATATCTGAAATCTACTGACATAAAACATCCAGGAATTCTCAGGTATTATGAAAACATCAAATCTAAGAATAACAGGAATCAAGGAAGGAGAATCCCATCTTAAAGACACAGAAAAAAAAATTTAACAAAATCATAGAAGAAAAATTTCCTAACCTAAAGAAAGAAATGCCTACAAAGGTGTAAGAAGATACAGAACACTAAATAGACTGGACAAGAAAAGAAAGTATCCTAGGTACATAATAATCAAAACATTAAATGTGATGAACAAAGAAAGAATATTAAAATCTGCAAAGGGAAAAGACCAAGTAATGTATAAAGATAGACCTATTAGAATTAATCCTTACTGCTCAGTGGAGATTGTAAAAGCCAGAAGGGTCTATCTATAGAAGAAGAAGGGGTTAAACACACCCAAGAAAACACAAGGAATAGATAACAACAGAACACCAAATCAAAAGGGGGAACACCACAACAACAAAAAAATGAGAATCAAAAATACTGCTCATTGATAACTCTCAAAATCAATGGTCACAATTGCTCAATAAAAAGACATAGACTGACAGAGATTAGAAAACAGGATCTATCCTCCTGCTGCATCTAGGAAATACAGCTCAACATTAAGGATGGACATCACCTCAAGTTAAATGGATAGAAAAAGCTATCCAAGAAAATGGACATAAGACAAGCCGGTGTAGTTGTTTTAATATCCAACAAAATAGACTTCAAACCAAAACTAATCAGAAGAGATAGAGAAGAATACTAAATATTCACCAAAGGAAAAATCCCCCAACAGGATATTGCAGTTCTTAACATCTATGCATCAAACACAAGGGCACCCAGTTCATAAAAGAAATACTACTATAGTTTAAATCACATATTGATCCCGCACACAGTGATAGTGAGTGACTTCAGTACCCCACTCTAATCAATAGACAGGTCATCTAGACAAAAACTAAATAGAGATATGCTAGACCTAACTGGTGTCATAAACCAATGGACCTAACAGATATTTACAGAACATTTCACTTAAACACAAAAGAATATACTTTCATTTCAGAAGTTCATAGAACATTCTCCAAAACTGACCACATACTTGGACACAAAGCAAGTCTCAACTTTCAAATACAAGAAAATTGGAATAACACCCTGAATCCTATCTGACCACCATGAATTAAGGTTGTATATCAATAACAACAGAAAGCTTACAAACTCATGGAAAACCAACAATGGACTCCTGGATATAAAATGGGTTGAGACAGAAATGAAGAAATAAATGAAATCTTTAGATTTGAATAAAAACAAAATACAGCATACCCAAACTTATGGAGCAATGAAGGCAGTACTAAGAGGCAACTTCATGGGACTAAGTACCTACAAAAAAAAAAAAAGAAGAAGAAGAAGAGGAACAAAGAGCTCTCATAGTAGTAACTTAACAACACACCTGAAAGTTCTGCCACAAAAAGAAGAAATAACACTAAAAAGGAATAGATGGCAAGAAATACTCAAACTCAGGGCTGAAATCAAACAGAAACAAACAAAAAATATGAACACTCAATGAAACAAAGAGTTAATTTTTTGAGAAAATCAATAAGTTTTGCAAATACTTAGCCAAATTAACTAAAAGTCAGAGAAAAAGGTTGCAAATTAATAAAACTAGAGATGAGAAGGGGACATAACAACAGATACCAAGGAAATCCAGAGAATCATAAAGACATACTCGAAAAACCTGTACTCCACCCAGTTGGAAAACTTAAAAGAAATGGGTGATTTTCTCTATATTTATCACCAACTAATGCTAAATCAAGATCATGAAAGAAATATAAATAGAGCTATAATACCTAATGAAATAGAAGCAGTAATTAAAAATCCACCAACCTTCCCCCCCCCCACACACACACACACAAAGTCCAGGTTGTAGCACAGAATTCTATCAGACATTCAAAGAAGAATTAACCTCATTAATCCACAAATGATTCCACAAAATGGAAACACAAGGAACATTGGCTAATTCTTTTTAGAAGATCACAGTCACCCTGATACCTAAAGCACACATAGACCCAATAAAGAAACAGAATTATAGACCAATTTCCTTTACGAACATAGATGTAAAAATACTCAAGAAAATGTTGCAAAGCAAACCCAAGAACACATCCATCATGACCAAGTAGGCCTCATCCAATAGATACGGGGATGGTTCAACATACGTAAATCTATAAATATAATGAAATATAAACAAAATGAAAGACAAAAAATGGTCATTTCATTAGAAGAAGAAAAGGCCCTTGACAAAATTCAACCCCCTTCATGATAAAAGTCCTGGAGAGATTAGGGATACAAGAGACATACCTCAACATAATAAAGGCATTGTACAGAAATCCCATAGTCAACATCAAATTAAATTAAGAGAAACTCATAGTATTTCCACTAAAGTCAAGAACAAGATAAGATTGTCCAATCTTTCCATACCTGTGCAATATAGTGCTTAAAATCTTAGCTGGAGCAATAAGACAAGTGATGGAGATCTAGGGGATCCAAATAGGAAGGGAGAAAGTTGAAGTATTTTATTTGCAGATGATATGATAATATACATAAGTGGACCCTAGAACTTCCACCAGGAAATACCTCTGGCTGAAAATCACTTTCAGAAAATTAGTAAGATACAAAATTAACAAACAAAGAAAAATCAGTAGCTTTCCTATATACAAATGACAAATGGACTGAAAAAATAACCAGGAAAATAAATAATATCTTTTGCTATAGCATCAAAAATATAATGTACCTTGGGGTAACTCTAATCAAGCAAGTGAAAGACATGTATGATAAAACAAACAAACAAACAAAAACCTTAAGACAGGATAGCTAAAACAATCCTGAACAATAAAAGAATCACTGGAGATCTAACCATCCTTCATCTCCAATTATACTATAGAGCTATAGTAATAAAAACAACACAGACAAGATTTCCCTGACAGAGGGGGCTTTCATGATTCCCAAAGGAACAGCTTATTAAGGATCTAAGCTTTTGTTCTTTCTTCCTGTCAATTTGTGAGTAATAAGTCTTTTTAAAAGACGTGATCCTGAGCTGGGTGGTGGTGGCGCACACTAATCCCAGCACTCAGGAGGCAGAGACAAGTGGATCTCTGTGAATTCAAGGCCAGCCTGGTCTATAGATAAGTTCCAGGACAGCCATCTCTGTTGAAAGGGGATGGGGTGGTAAAAAAGAATGGAAGAGAAAGAAAGAAGAAAAGTAAGAAAGAATGAAATAAAAGAAAAAAGAAAAGAAAAGAAAGACCTGATTTCTTGAATCTGACAAAAAGAAAGTACAGTATATATTTGAACTTATAGGCACAGGAAAGACCTTTAAACTAAATCTCTTCTCTATAGCAAAGGACATAGTTATTTGAATGAAGAGGTAACTTACAGAATAGGAAAAAAATGCTTAATGGCTGTGTTACTAGCAGTATTAGTATCTACACTATACAAGAAATTGAAAAGAAATAAACATAAAGAAAAATAACCCAATCCTAAAGTGTGTCATGAAACAAAATACAGAGTTTGCAGAAGATGAAATTCAAATGGCTGGTAATAATGTGTGATGAACCAGATTTTGATTCTTGTTTTCAATTATGACTGAACTTTAGAGCCACGGGGGGGGGGGGGGGGGGGGGGGGGTATCATTATCTGTTGGGGAAATATAAATTTAAAAATGCTTTGCGATGTCATCCTACTGTGGTTGGAATGGCTAAGATTCAAAAGGAGTAATGAAGCCGGGCGGTGGTGGTGCACGCCTTTAATCCCAGCACTCGGGAGGCAGAGCCAGGCGGATCTCTGTGAGTTCGAGGCCAGCCTGGGCTACCAAGTGAGTTCCAGGAAAGGCGCAAAGCTACACAGAGAAACCCTGTCTCGAAAAACCAAAAAAAAAAAAAGGAGTAATGAAGAAAAATGCTGGGGAAATGGGAACGTTATTTATTGCTAGTGGGAGTGCAGACTGCTGCAGCCATTATATCAGTGTGGAAGTTCCTCAAAGAGCTGAAAAAGATCTACCACAAAACCTTATATATATTTATAACATACAATATGGCATTTTGAAGGTGTGCATTTTATGGTTTCTAAATTCAAGATGTATATGTATATATAATTTTGTGTGAACACTCCAAATCTATTCTAGTTATTTTAAAAAATAATATACAAAGTATACTCACTATGTAGCATAATAGATCTCTTGAATGTATTTTTTCTACATGATTGAAATTTTATATCCTTTGACTAGCTCTGGAGGGTGTTATTATTGATGATAACAGTGATTTTGCTATGAACATTGCAATGAGTGCAGGTCCTACACATCTGTGGAAAATCTGAAACAATAAAATTGTTCAGCACCCTAAATGTCAACAGTGCCCTAATGAAAAACAACGATGCTTTAAATTGTTTTAGGACACAGAAAATGAGGCACAGAAAGAGTTAACAGGTACCCACACTCACATAGTCAGATGTGAACACGAATATGTCTCTGAAAAATGAGACTGGTATTCTCCCCAGGAGTACAAATTCACTATATTGGGTAAGCTCAGTCTATGTTCTTATTCTGGATAGTGGAAGACAGTGTATATGTGCCCTGAGTGTATTGTTTTTAATTTCTCTCTTTTTCTCCAATTTTTGATGGTTACAGCTGAGTTCGGTGATTATTATCCTGATGAGCATCCTGAGAATTATATCAGTGAGTTTGAGATTTTCCCCAAGCAGTCACAGAAGTTGGAAAGAAAAATCATGGAAATTCATAACAATGAACTCAGGTAATTTGAGTGAATATATAAAAATGAAAAGGCATTCTTACTATATAGAAAATGAGAATCATGGGAAGTTGTACTATTTCAAATGTGAGTAGACAGCTTCAGGTTGCAGAGAAACATTTCTGGGCCCTACAAAGGATGATTTAGCATCTCAATTAGTGTAAGATTTTTCCAAGATAGTGCCTATGAGTAATCGGACGTGAAAAAGGTATGTATTTTCTTATGCAAATATATTCCTAGCCTGAGTTTCCAAAAATATATCCAAGGTTAATAAGCCATCTTTGCCTATTTGAATCTTGCTTTTTTCTTTCTCGTGGTCCTTGCTAGAAGTGTTGACTTTAAGTAGAATTGAATTCATTGAAAAGGTTCCATTTTCTTAACTGATTTCAAAATGATGAGATTTAGTGTATTTTATTCCTTTGCTTGTCTCTAATGCTTAGAATGATAACTTTAGAGTGATAATTGTCAGAGAACCAAATTGAATAGACTATCACCGAGTACCAGATACCATGCTATTGTACACAGTGAACATACTGACTCAATTAATTTTGACAACAATGTAGGAAGGAAATACTATGGTTTTTTTTTTTCCATTATGTATGCAGGAACTGGGTCCAGAGAGGTTAAGCAACTTGTACATTTCTGGAATTTGAATTCAGGCATAAGTAGATGGAGCAAAATGAAGCATGCTTAGGAATCATTGCCAACTTGTAATTCAGGTAACTTAGGTATGCTAGTCTGCAGTTAGTTGGAATTTAGATCTTATACAAATCACAGAAAAATAATGTGACAATAGCATGGATAGGCAGTGCTATGACGATTATGATGAAGAACTAGATACTGGTTTTTCTCTCCTCCTGTTGTATGGGCCTCTAATAATCAAGAAAGTAGTGCCTGTGGCACTCTTGTTTTTTCATTCTCACAATACATGTATGATTACTCAAGGTGGCAGCATGCTTCAGGTTAGAAAATATAACTTTTGTTTTCAGAATTCTTAGACATCACAGCATTGTGCCTATTTCAGAAAATAATGCACAATTTCTATGGCTTGCCTTAAAGAATTTTCTGCTAAAGAAAATGTGTTGGAAATATATACAGAATATTCACTATTCTCTCTATATTTTGGAAATAAATTTACTATATAGAACAATGACTCCAGTATTCCAGTTAATAGAACTGTGGTATAGAATTATTCTTCTTAGGAACCAAATGATGAGAGTTAATAGATGAGTAAGTTGCATTCATTGCATGGATTGGTAGGAAAGGCAGCTCTTCTGTGGATAGAAGTTGCAAGGCTTTAAATTCTTGGTGAATATTGTAATGACAAACATTAATTGAGTATTTCCAGGATGCCAAAATATAATGCAAAGAGGTTTCTGAACACTATTCTGCCCTATCCTTCCAAATTTTAAGAAGCAGGCACTATTGGTGTGCCCGTGAAGGTCAAGGAAGGTAGATCTTGAAGAGGACTAATAATGTTTCCTGTTAGTTAGCATTGATGTCAGAACATGATCCATTAGTTACCCAACACTAATGCCCACATTACTCCTGCACTGGGCAGTACTAGGAAGCAAGTAGTTATTCAGGTGCTACAGTAGCAAGGCCTGAGAAAGTGTCAGGACAAAAAGGCCACAGATGCCAATTTTGGTTGTTTGAATGGGAGTGTCCCTCATAGGCTTGTAGATTTGAAGAAATGAGTCCCAGTTGGTATGGAGAAATTATCTAACTGGGGGGTGAACTTGGAGAATTTAAAACATTAGTGTTGCTTCCATGTCCTTTCTCTCTCTCTCTCTCTCTCTCTCTCTCTCTCTCTCTCTCTCTCTCTCTCTCTCTCTCTCTCCTTCCTGTTTGTGTCCTCTCAGCTTACTGCTCCAGTTGCCATGTCTGCTGGCTACTACACTTCACTAATATGGTGGTAGTGAACTTTTACTCCTCTGGAAACATCAGCCCAAATAGACGCTTTCAGTCAAAATGTCTTACCACAGCAGTAGAAAGATAAGTAATATACCAACCCGTAATGCTGTGCCCAGAAAAACTGCAAGAGTTGAAGGAGAAAGAAAAAATTTCCATGATATAAATGGAATAAAGTAATTCATGTTCAACAAACCAGCCCACAGAGAATGCTGGAAACAATACTTCAAACTAAACACAGGAAAAAAAACATAAGCAAGAAACTACAGAAAGAAGACAAATGAAGCTGTAATTATGGAAATACAAAATAGGACTAAAAATTAACCATCAGAAAAATGATAGTCATCAACACTTACTTTTCAATAATAATTTTAAATACTGGTAACCACAACTTTCCAATTAAAAGACACAGGTTAATGATATGGATTAAGAAACTAAATCAAGGGCTGGGGAGATGGCTCAGAGGTTAAGAGCACTGACTGCTCTTCCAGAGGTCCTGAGTTCAATTCCCAGCAACCACATGGTGGCTCACAACCATCTGTAATGAGATCTGGGTGCCCTCTTCTGGCACGTAGGCATATATGCAGGCAGAACACTGTATACATAATAAATAAATAAATCTTTAAAAAAAAAAGAAACTAAATCAAAATCCATCTTAAAGTGAAAGGATGGGAAAGAGATACAAAGAAAATGAGACCAGAAAACAAGCAGGTGTCAATATCTTATTATCAAAAAAAAAAAAATTGACCTTATCTGACAGGTGCTATGAAGATGGAAATCAGGAAAATGGGTTTAACTGGGGTGGGCTTAGGGAGGACAATGCAAACGGAGAGGGAAAGGGCAGGGATACATAACACTAAAGATGTTTGAAAAAGTCTTAGGTCATAATTTTATGTTTATCTCAAAGTACATGTTCTATAAATATATCTATAGATAGATGATAGATATAGAGATAGATAGATGATAGAGAGGTAGATAGATGATAGATATAGATAGATAGATAGATAGATAGATAGATAGATAGATAGATAGATAGAGTTTAAATGGAGTTATGCCATTGGGGTGATGTTACTACCCACAAGACCCATAGACTATTTAACAAAAGCTGTTATGACAGTCATGAGAAACCTCCTATCCAGTTATTGATCAGGAGAGTCCAAGAGACCTCTAAGACGATATAGGCTATTTTACTTGCCCTTGGTTGCATCCCAAATTTTGATGGTAAATTACTAGTGCTGAAGAAACCATACACTTTGAACACAGGACTTGGCATATCAAGATGTAAGTGACCTGCCAGTCTCCTCCCTGAAGACTAGCTTTTATAGAACTAAAAAAGTGTTATGCAAGAAGCTGTCAAGGGAGAAAATAAATCAATAGTCCTACCCCGCTGCAATGCCTATGAACCACAGCAATTGCCGGCATGGCAAGATATACTCAGAGTTGCAATAGTCACACCTAACAGCTGTCTAATTGGACTTGAGTCCAGTTCAATAGGAGGGAGTTCCTGCCTGGTAATATAAACCTTGCCCATGGCTGGTGAGACAATGGAAACTAGAGGAGAACTTGCACTGCCCTTTTCCTAAACCAGTATAGTTTTTAACAGCAGGGGAAATACTTAGAACCACAGATGAGTGTAGCTCTCACCCCTCATCAAAGAAGATTCTTTTGCAACAAGTGAGACCATTACAGAAAGACACAGTACTCAAAATGCAGAGAACAATTGGCCATGGTGTACCCAGGCCCAATTGATTCATCTACAACACAGCCCCTAAGCATTTGGCTGAGAGACTATCACAGTAGGTGGGCAAAGAAAAAAAGTTGTAGGAGTCAGAAGACCAGGACATTTACTGTGAGTTTATGTCTGTTATATAGGACAGGGAAGTTGCACTCATGAAGTCAAAACAACACAGTAGCCTTAACAATATGCAAACAATGACAACACTGTTTGATATCCAATGTAGGTGGTGTGCTGGCTAGTTTTTTGTCAACCTGACTCAAGATGGAGTCAGTGGAGAGGAGGGAGCCTCAATTGAGAAAATGCCTCAATAAGATTGGGTAGGCCTGTAAGACATTTTCTTAGTTAGTGATTGATATGGGGAAGGGCCCAGCCCATTGAGGGTCTGGCCACCCCTGGGCATGTAGTCCTGGATTCAGTAAGAAAGCAGGCTGACCGAGCCAGTAGGCAGCACCCCTCCAGGGCCTCTGCATCATCAGCTCCTACCTCCGGGTTCCTGCCATATTCAGTTCCTGTCCTGGCATCCTTTAATGATGAACTGCAATGTGGAAATAAAAGCCAAATAAACCCTTTGCTCCCCAACCTGCTTTTGTTCATAGTGTTTCATCACAGCAGTAGAAACCCTAACAAAGACAGGTAGCGAAAATTTCACAAGGCCCCACCACTAGATGAAAAGCTACAGGTAATTAATGACTGCTAAGAAAGGAAGAATCAGCATTTACCAGGGGTAAGGCCTCTAATTGGTTAACCAATACCATGTGATTAGTCCTAAAAACATAAATATATGAGTAACATTACATGGACTCAGACCTTATAGTTATGAATTTATAAGCCTATATACATGTAACAAGAAAAATTAAAAAATAAAAGAAAAAAGTCAGGTGGTGGTGGGTCACACCTTTAATCCCAGCACTGGGGAGGCAGAGGCAGGCAGGTATCTGTGAGTTTGAGGCCAGTCTGGTCTACAAAGTGAGTTCTAGGAAAGCCAGGGCTACACAGTGAAACCCTGTCTCCAAAAAGAAAAAAGAAAAAAAGAAAAGAGAAGAAAAAAGTAATTAAGAAACATAATACAGTATCAATCAGAAATGACAAAGTAGGATACTTCTTTATAATCAAGGGAACAATTAATCAAATTAATCAAAAGGACATTACAACCCTAACATATGTGCACTAAACTCTGGGGTGCCAGATTTAATAAAAGCATACTACTGAAATTAAAGGCACCCATTAACTCCAATTCAATAATAATGGGTGACTTTGATGCCCCATTCTTTCCAATAGACAAGTCATCTAGAAAAAATTTAAAAGAAACATCGAAATAAATGACATCATATATCAAATGGACTTAAGCAGGATCTACAGAACTTGCTCTCAAATACCAAAGAATGTAGAGTCTGCTTAGTAGTTTACAGAAGATCCTCTATAGTTGACTACATATTGGGATGAAATACAAATCATTTTTTCACACATAATGAAATGTTCTTTTCAGCAATAACTGAAACAGTGGTTGTTAAATGAATGTGAGTTTTCTTTACATTTTTTGAGATTAATACACAAATAATTACATTGTTCTCCCCTTCCCTTTCCTCCCTCCAAGCTTCCTATTTACTTTGCTCTCCTTAAAATCCATAGCTTCTTTTTATTTAGTTGTTGTTACATATGTGTGTGTGTTTGCATGTTTTATGGGGGGGGGGTCCCTGCAAGCTCTACAACCAACAGGGAAATGATCTTGGTGAGATAAGAATGAAACTCAGCTCAGCCGGACTTAGCCGGTGCTGGGCCAAACTTCTGGAATCTGGCACCAGGTGGTTTATTTTAGCTATATTTAAGCAAAGCACAGTTTTGGGGGAAAGTTTCATGATGACAATTAACTCAGTCCTGTGTGCACAACAAAGCTTAAGACATGTTTTCATTGAAACTCTTTACAAAGTGCATACTGCTTTTTTTATAAAGACGAATTCTGTGGCCTTAGAAACAATGCTTAAGATAAGGGTCTAGGGAGAATGACTGAGGTAAAAATAATGCCTGTGGGAGTGGGGATTTGGCCTGGCCCTAAGGTAACACAGAAGTTACTTAGGCTGTTGTAATGTACAAGTGACATCTCTCATAAGGATGGGTTTTATGGACTAAGAAGCAATGCTCAAGATTTGAGCATGGGGCTGAGGGGTCTGATAAACACACATAATAGTCTGAGGGATTCTACTGAAGCCTGGCCCTATAGATAGCAAAAGATCACCAGGTAATAAACTACATCCTTTCCCAGCATTCTGAGTGGAAGACAGGTAAACATCACCTTCCTTTGAAGAAATAAACATGTGTGTTTAACTTTTTTGGCTTCTCCAGTGCTTATCTGTGTTCACAAGGACATTTTATCCTCCAACAGTGTGTGTGGGGGGGGGGGGAGGGGTGTTTAGAATTGGGCCTTGTGAGCTTTTCTTCTTCCGTCTTAGCCTGTTTATTGGTGTCTTCCTTGTTTAGGTTGTATTTAGACAACCGTGTTGGTGAAACTTCATGGGTGTAGCTTCTAGGATATAATCTCACAGCAAACTTTCTGTTTGTCTGGCTCTGACAATCTCTCTACACTCTCTTCTGCAATTACCTCTGAGCCTTAGGTGAAGGAGTTTCGTTGTAGATATATCCATTGTGGTCGGACTCCACAACTCTACCTTTTGATTAGTTGTGGGGTTTTGTGATTGTCTCCTTTGTTGGAAAGAGAAGTTCCCTTGATAAGGGGTCTAGGCTATCCTTTTCTGTGACAATAAGGATTAATATTTAGAATTTAGTTAGGAATTACACTGGTTTAGTAAAGAGGCAGTTGTAGGTTATTCTTCAAGATCAATGAATTCACTAGTCCTGGGTAGTTGGCTAGGTTTCAAACCATTACCAGGCATGATTTTGAGCTTGGTGAGTGGACCGTAATTTTAATCAAAAGAGCTGTTAATCACGGCAAAGGTATATGTACGACTAATGGTCCCTTAGGATTATTATGCTATGCTGGTCATTATTGTGATTTATAGGAATCATAGATGGGTAAAACTGTTGGTTTCATCCCTCTTTTGAAACTGATATGGTGTTTTGTTTTGTTTTGTTTTTTCTAATACAATGAAAGCTAGTCCTCTGGGAGGAGGCTTTCGGGTCAGAGCCTAAGAGCTGACCCTTTGAACAGGTAAACAAGATTGACAGACCCCTCACCCAGCTAAACAAAAGAAAATAAGAGGTAACACAAACTAACCAAATCAGAGATGAACAGTATATTATAACAGACAGCAAAGAAATTAAGAACATTATAAGAGAGTACATTTTTAAACCTATCTTTATTTAACTTAGAAAATACAAAAGAAATAGATGAATTTCTGGATTCATCCAAATCACCGAAGTTAAAACTAGAAGAGATCAACAACTTAAATAAATCTATAACAGGAGATTGAAACAATAATAAAAAGATCTCAGACTAAAAAAAGAACAGCCCCAGATGGATGCACACCAGATTTCTACAAGGCTTGCAAAAATTATCTATAACCAATATTTCTTACATTGTTAAAACTCTTAAAATAGAAAGAATACTCCTCCTTTGAAGCAAGTATTACTCTAATACCAAAACCGGGTAAAGACACAACAAACAGAAGGGAAACTACAGTCCAGTACTCCTAGTGAACATACATGCAAAAATCCTCAATAAAATCCTAGTTTTTATTAATAAAAGCAGTGTTCCTTTTACGAGACCATGAACTATGATCAAGTTGGCTTTATCTCAGAGATACAGGGGTAGTTCAACAGGTAAAAAGTAAATGTAGTAAAGCACAGAAATGAACTTAAAGACAAAAATCATAGAATCATCTCAAGAGATGCCAAAAAAGCCTTTGACAAGATCCCAAATGCCTTCATGATAAAAATCTTAGACAAAGTAAGACTGGAGAGAACATATTTCAATATACTAGATACTGTCTATGACAAATCCACATGTGTCTTCATCAAAAATTATTTTTTTAAAAAACAGAGCATATGAAATTAGGAGGGAACATACAGCCAGGAATTAGAGGTGGAGGAAGATTTGATTTGATCAAAATGCATTTTATGTATTATGGGATTATCAAACAATTAAAAATGAAACAAAATATTTTGCAACCACAAGAAAGACAGAAACATCCACTACCCCACTCTTTTTCAGTATAGTCCCTGATACACTAGCTAAAGCAGCAAGACATAAAAAGGGAAATTAAAATAGAGGTAGAAAAGAAGAAACCAAAGTATCCCTATCTGCAGAAGATATGATTTATATAAGGGGTCCCAAAAATTACAGCATAAAACTCCTAGAAATTATTGACAATTTCAGCAACTTGGCAAAAGAAAAAAAAATAAACTTACAAAATCTGTAGCCTTTCTATATATCAACAACAATACAATGAGAAAGATATCATAGACACACTCACATTCTCAACTATTAAAACAAAATAAAATATGTAAGAAAAAACTCACAAAGTTGGTAAAAATCCCTCTACAATTAAAACTTTAAATCTATGAAAAAGGTGATTGGAGAGGACATTAGAATTCATACAGACAGCCCATGCTCATGGGTTAGTAGAATTAATACTGTGAAAATGACCATTCTACCAACAGTTAACTGATTCAGTGCAATCCCAATCAAAATTGCCCATGATATTCTTTACAGAAATAGGAATATGAAATAATCAAAGACTGTGGAGAGGCTAAACAACCCTGAGGAGAAAGGTCAATACTGGAGTGATTAAAATACCATATTTCAAGCTATGTCACACAGCTACAGTAATATAAAAAGTACCATACTAAGCATGGTAATAACAAGGACACACCCAAACAGATGTTTAGATCAGTGGAACAAAGCAGAAGACCCAAACATAAATGAATGTAATTATAGCCATCTGACATATGACAAAGATGCCAGAAATACACATTGGAGAAAAGACAGTGTGCTGGTGCAAGTTTTCCACTCATAGAATAGTGAGATTAAACCCATTATCCATCAGCCTATGCAAAAATAATGTTCAAATGGATGAAGGACTTCAGTGTGAAGCACTGAAACTGCAAGTCAAAAGATAGTACTTTATAGGACATAGGTGTAAGAAAGAACTTTATTAGTAGGAATCCATTAGCTTGTGAATTAAAGCCCACAAGTGATAGAAGAGACATCATAAAACTAAAACGTTTCTATAGGGAAAGAAGAAGCCATGGAGCTCAGTCAGATGGAATTCACTCCTGGTACTATAAACTACCAATGGGTGGTGAGAGCATAGAACCTAGAGCAGAACCCACCACCACTTTCCTAAACCAGTATAATTTTTAACTATATTCTAAACAGCTATTCTTATATCCACAGATAAATGTAGCTCTTAGCCGTCATGAAGAAGCTTCTCTTTGCAGCAGATGGAGATGATCACAGAAAACCACAACTAGTCAAAATGAAGAGAACAACTGACCATGGTGTGCCCTGCCCCAATCTATACATCTATAACACAACCCCTAAACCTTCAGTTCAAAGATCATCACAAAGAGAGAATGGAAAGATTGAACAAGCCAGAAGACCAGGACTTCTGCTATATCATTTTTCTGTGCTACTGCTTTCCCAAAGCCTTAGTCCTGCATGGCCTCAGTTTGCCTTTACTCTCTCCTCATACCAGAATCTCTGCTCATATTTGTTATGTTGTATCTAGTGTTGGCCATGCAGATAGGTGATTTCAATATATACCATCTCTCTCTAAGTCAGAGACTAGAATTGACAGGCTAGAGACTTTCTTTCCCAGTTCAGATACTTAAAGATATGCCACATTGATATCCTCTAACTCTAAATAAACAAATGAAGTAAACATCAAAATCCTATTTTTATTTCTTCTGAGATCTAAAGACAGATAGATGAATTAAAATCTACCATGTCATATGAAGCAGAAACTCCTATCTGTTGTTGTTGCTTTCATTATTTTCATAGTCCTCAAAGAATGAGGAATGGTAGAAGAGGAGTATGCCACAACTATTAATTAATAAGAGCAAATAGTAAAACCTCTAATCTGCTGAACAACTGAATTATCTTACTCTGAGATACCACAAATGCCATCCAGGGCAAGGAACTTCTTGCCTGTGATGTGTCTGGGACAATGGGGAACAGTATGAGTTTGCACTGCTCAGAGGGTCAGTGATGGTCCTGAAGGGCATGAGTTTCCCTACTGACCTCAGATTCTATAGTCAAGCTATATATCATATACTCTCAGAAGCCTCTTAAATTATGATCCAGCATATACTGAAAGACAAATGTTATGAGAATACCCAAACATTTAAAGCCAGATGTGAAAAAAATTTAAAATTGAAGCAATGTAGGATGACTAGAGTCCCAACCAAGATACAGCAAAGTCTAACTCAAATGGATAATCCCACTGCCCAGAATGAGAATGTTTTATTGGTCTTCTCCCTCTGAATTTAATTCTGGAGTTTCTTTATCCAAATGGATCAGGCATCACCAAACCCATCCCTTTCTCTGCTTGGACTTTATAATCAGTTCAGATACGGCCAGCAACAGTCGACATCTCATTATAAATTAGTGGTGACTAATAGCCATTTATTCTTGTGAGCTGTATGTTTTATATTGTCTGTGAAGGCATACTCAAAGAAGACCAATATGAGAAAGACTGTTCCTTGTTAGCTAAAGTAATCAGGACATGCAATATAGAACAGGAAAATATAGCTAAATACATAATTATTCAACCTCAGCAAATTTAGTAGAATCTTAAGAGAATTATATATTAGAATTGCTGTCTCTTAAAAAGAAATGCAACTAATATCTGGACCTTTTTTTTTCAATGTCTCCTTAGAGAAGCTTCATCTTGCAGAAGATGTTTATTTTCTGTTGTCGCAAAGTTTTTCCAGAAACTAATGTTCAGTGGGAGACTACAGGAACAGAATTTAATTACTTACTATGAAAGCAAATTATTAAATGAGTTGTTCCTCAGTAATTTGAGGGTCTCATGACCTCAGTTTATTGAATTCTTGTCTTAGCCTCTATGGCTCTATCCTCTTGCCTTCTCTGACATTTGCACTGATTCCTTCTTTGTGTATAAATTTGTCAACTAATTCATTCAGATGCTTAGCTAACAGAAATTTGCAGACAAACCCAAGCAAGCAATACTGACATGAGGATTTATATTTTAAAGATGAGCTTTGCTTTACTGTATCTAAATATCTTAACTGACACTTCCCTTCAGTAGATTTTTTGTTTTCAGTCATGTTCAGGGGTAAAAATGGAGCAAATGCTACAACTAAGGGGTAGAAATGGAAACAACTAAGTCTAAACCTCACATAAAACCATAAAGGACCCTCAATAATCAAAACAACTGAGCAACATGAACAAAGCTGAGGACATCCCACTACCTGACTGAAGAATATACAATCAGACTGTAGTTAACCAAAACATCATGATACTGGCATAAAGTAGATACAAAAACAATGAACGAAAACAGGAAGCCCAAAAATAATTTGATGCACTTACAGCAGCGATATGCAGCAAAGAGCCCAAAACACATGGTAGTAAAAAAAGCATTGTCTTATCAACCTGTGTTGGGAAAGCAATTATCATCTGTGGGGCGTTTACCCAACCACCCCCACAGTTCCCCAGAGTTTTCTTGAGTGCGAGCAGCAGGAAATATTAGATAGAAGGATTTATTGCGGAGAATATCGCGGAGATAAACAGATAGAAAATAAAGGATAGCCTCGAGAGGGCCTGGAACCTATTCCAACGGGCCCCGACTGTCTCTGCCCCAGGGTTTTTATAGAGATGCCAAGGGGTGGAGCAAAAGACCTCCTCCCCCAGCACAGCCAAGTGCAGACCATCCCAGACACCTGCACTCAGGCCCGTGGTCCTAATCATCCTCTATGCGGACCTGCTGGGTAAAGCCACGAGGAACCCGAGAACGGGATCCCACAATCATCATGCAAAAGAATAAAACGAGATCCACACATTTCACTGTTGTCCTAGTTAGGATTTCTATTGCTGTAATGAAACACCATGATCAAGGTTAAGTTGAAGAAGAAAGGGTTATTTTTGTGTATGCTTCATCATCAAATGAAGCCAGGACAGGGACTCAAATAGAGCAGAACCTAGAGACAGGAGCTGATGCAGAGGCCATGGAGGAGTGCAACCTACTGGCTTGTACTCTGTGGCTTGTTCAGCCTGTTTTCTTATAGAACCCAAAATCACAAGCACAACTACAATGGACTGAACCCTCCCACATCAATCACTAATTTAAAAAATATATATATATACCCCACAGGCTTACCTACAGCCCAATCCTACAGAAGTTTTTTTCTCAATTGAGGCTCCCTCTTCTCTGATGACAAGAGCTTATATCAAGTTGATATAAAACTAACCAGGATAACTACATAAAGATCAACTCAAAATGGATTAGATTTAAACTTAAGACCTGATACTAAGACACATATGAATTTCTTTTTTTTTTTTTTGAAGATTTATATATTTATTTAGAAGAGGGCATCAGATCTCATTACAGATGGTTGTGAGCCACCATATGGGTGCTGGGAATTGAACTCAGGACCTCCGAAAGAGCAGCCAGTGTTCTTAACCTCTGAGCCATCTCTCCAGCCTGACACATATGAATTTCAATACTTCAATTTCATCTTCAGTTTTCTCCCTTATTAAACTTGTAGAACATTCAGTACTTACTAATGTGTTTTAGGTTCTTTGGCTCTTTATACTTGTGATATTAACCCATTTTCTTTATATCCTTGCTTTTCATTTATTTATTTTTATGGCTGTACAGTATTACATCTTACATCTACTCTACTGCTAGTAGATATACATTTACATTGCTTTCTCTATTTTGCTACTACAAAAACCACTGCTGTGAAACTTTATATATTTCTTGGTATAACAATTATGATTATGTTGAATGTGTAACTATGAGTAGAATTGCTATAAGTTCTCATAAACAAAGTAAATATTAGCAGGTAGTGCCAAAGTTTTCCTTTCCATATTAATTATACCAACTTGATTTTCCTCATCAGCACAGGATGCTTGTTTTTGTTGTGCACCCTCACTGTTGCTAGTTTTTGTCAGTCTTTTTAGTTTTATCATGCCCAGATATTTTAAGGGTCTTTTATAGTTTTAAGTTGTGTTCTGTTTATTGTAAAGAGGTTGAGCCTATTTCCACATAGTTGATGAATGTTTATACTGCCTACCTGTTAAGCGTATGTTAAGACTTTTGTCCATTTTTTCTTAGTTATCTGTATTTTTTAAATGTTGTTTATTGATTATTGGGAGTTTAAAAAGTATTCTAGATACTAATACTTTCTTGGTTGCCCTCATTGCTGATGTATTTCTTTCATGCTGCAACTTGTTTTTTACACCCTGGATAACAATCTCTGATTAGTAGAGATACAAGAGTTTAACTGAAAATCCCCTGGAGTTGGGCAGGCCTGGAATTCTGCTGTCATCTGGTACTAAGTTTGGTAATTAAAACAAATATCAATGAGATATAGAAAAGATGGAGACATAGTCACGAAAATATCACTTAGGTAAGGGAAAATTAGTCATCTTCCATTTTAGTCTATTTCCTTTCTGTTGTTATCACAAAACACTAGAGGCTGGCTACTATATTTGAAAATAGATTCATTTAGCTCCTACTGTTATAGATTCAAGAGTATGACATGATCATCTGTTTAGCTCTGCCTGTATTGCAACATTACAGATGGCAGTGTGGTGAGCGCATGTTTGGAAGTGCAAAACACCATACCTAGAGGCAAGCCACTCAGGAGCTAAGCTTCCTTTATCTGAATCACTCCGTTTCTGTGTCTCTGTCTCTGTGTCTCTGTCTCTCTCTCTCTCTGTCTCTCTCTCTGTCTCTCTCTCTCTCTCTCTCTCTCTCTCTCTCTCTCTCTCTCTCTCTCTGTGTGTGTGTGTGTGTGTGTGTGTGTGTGTGTGAATACAGATGCATGCTTGCAGAGTGGAGCAGAGAACCTCAGGTATCTCTACTTGCCTTCCACCTTATTTTAGGCAGAGTCTTGCTTTTCACTGCTATGTACACCATGCTATCTGGCCTGTGAGATTTTCCAGTGATTCTGCTGTCTCCACCTCCTACATTGCAATAGGTGCAGCTATTGTGTCTGTCTTTCACATGGGTTCTGTGAATACAAACTCATGTCCTCATTCTTGCACAACAGCACTTTATACACTGAGCCATCATCCCAGCCTTTGTATTGCTCTATTTATAATACCTATCTCTCACAGAGATATTAACTAGGATGTCATGAGAACTACAATCATGCTTTTGAGGGTAACATCCCTACTGTCTTTTGCATTTCATCACAAATCTCTAAAAGAGCCCATCTCTCAACTTAACATTCTAAGGAACAAGCATATAGCATATGAAAGTGTGAAGGGTGAATTGAACTGTAACCTTTGTTTGTTACATGGACTAGAAAAAGAAAGATGGACCTTAAAGACAATTTAAACTTTATAAAAGAATAATGTATGGCTTTTAAAATGTACTATTAGGCGCTACAGAGATGGCTCAGTCATGATTAAGAGCATTTGCTGCTCTTCCAGAGGACCCAGGTTAAATTTTCAACACCCACATGGTAGCTCACAACCATCTGTAACTCCAGTTCCACAGTATCTAATACCCCCTGCTGGCCTCCCAAAGCACCAGGCATGTGTATGGTACACAGACATACATGCAAGCAAAACACCTATTCACATAAAATTAATAATTTTTAAATTAAAAATAAAATAAAAATGCACTGACCATTTCAGAATCAGGAAAGTGGCCATCGCTATATAGCAGAAGAGTTCTAACTAGTCTGTGGTAGAATGAGAGCCTTTCAACTAAGACAAAAGTATGAGTCCATGCAGAGGCACTGTCCTGAAACTTTAGGAGGCAAAGGGACACATTGGCTTTGATATTGGTGCCCCATGAATTCTGTCCAAGTTACTAAGGTTGAAGTTTTGCATTGAAGGCTGTCAGAAGAGATCGTTGTTCAGTAACATTTGGGATAACACAACTTCATTGGCTTTGTCCTAAAGCAAGTAGGAGTGTGTGTGTTAGCAAGACAGAGACAGAGAGATCAAGGAAAGAGAGGTTGAACTGATTATGATGAAGATGTTCTGCAGACATACTGAAGCAAAACTTCAGTGCAGTAAGAGTAAAGGAAGAACTGAAATGCTTCAGGGAGAAAGCGCATGGACACCATTTTAATTTAAAGTAATGATGAGTCCTTTAGTATTTTGAAGGGATTGAGTGACAATCCTTCTATATGTAGAACCTTGGGTGCAGTTAGATTTAATGGTACAATATAAGTTTGTAATTAGAATATAAAATTACATTCTGTTTTTCCATAGCATACACTTCTTGACTGGGAATGGTTTGGATTTTTTGTGGTACATGTGAGATGCCCTTGTTAGTCAAAGCTGGATCTTTGAAATATTACATAATCTCAATGCGCAAGTCAGTTCTTCCTGACACTGTATTTGCTAGCCGCCTTCTGCCCGCAGCTTGTTTACTAACATAGGGGACAATTCTAGAAGTAGTATTTGAGACTTCCTCTGATGATCCAGGGCTTTTTGTAGAATTACTTATAAGTGTTTTTAGACCCAGAGGTTCTGTTTAGGATTGTTGTTGGGGAGATAAGATTGCTCTCTTTCTGGTCTGAAGAAGAAACACCATCATCCTGGATAATCTTTTAAAAATACATAGTAAAGAAGAGATCTTGAGTTTTCTTTTGTATTAGATTTAGTTTGTGGGGACATCCTTACTGGTAACTTGATAATATTTATTAACTGTATACTACTCACTATGCTGGTATTTTTGTACAATTAGCTGTATTTTGTACAACTAGCTCACTGTATTTTTGTACAATTAACTACAAAATGTGACATTCATAAAGGGTTCTGCATGGTGAGAAATACTGATGGATGTACCTAGACTTATTTATATTAAACAGAAAATATTTGATTGATTAAAGGGACTTCTTGTGTTTGTTGACTGTATTTTATTTGAATTCTCTAATGATTTTTTTTTTGTATGTGTGTGTATGTGTCATTTTAGAGGTCAGAGCCCAGCGATTGCTGAATTCAACCTACTCCTGAAAGCTCATACATTGGAGACTTACGGGGTAGATCCTCACCCATGCAAGGTAACTGCCTCAAGCAGGTCACCATATAATCATCATTTTGTCCAAAATAAAATTATTGTCATGTAGGCCTGGCAGAATACCCTTAAATTTGTACAGCCTTATCATAACAATCATTTGGAAGACAAAAGTAGGCTATGATCACATGTTTTAGATGTGACTGGGGTCTGTGCCAGAGACCTAGAAATGCTCACTAATTGTATTGGAGTAGCCAAATTTTCCTAAATTGAGATATATATATAATGGATGATTTCCCTCAGAAAATGAGAGTATTCAAACAAGTTTCCTTTCAAGGTCTTTACCAACAAAATAGTAGTCTTGGGGCCACCCTTTACAGACTTTCTGTCAAGTCCATTTCTCTTCCTCTTTGATGCCCATGTACCCACAGAATCACTCTGTACCATAGGCCCCAGTGTCTAGGTGCGGACTCGGGTAGGCAAACTTTATTATAATTCTTGTCTACCATTCCTGACTACTGCAGCAACCTGCACACAGGAGCTTCACCCACCTTCATTCCCTGGGAACTTTGCCACTTGGTACAGACCCAGGGTATTCCTCGTTCATTCCTACTGTCTTTCAGCCCTCGGTGGGGGAATGCTTTATAGATGTGTCCATTGGGACTGGGCTCTACAACTCTGCATTTTGATTACATGTGATTTTCTGTAATAGTTCCCGTCTGTTTAAAACAGAAGTTTACTTGATGGTAAGTGAAGGATACACTTCTCTGTGGGTATAAAGACAGTTCTTTACGGCTTGTTGTTAGGGATTATGCTAGTTTGGAAAATTAGTAGTTGTAAGTTCTCCTCCAATAATCAGGACTTCATTAGCACTGAGTAGTTAGCTAGATTTACAGTATGAAGCACGGTCTCCCTCTCGGTGTGCATTTTAGTCCAGTTAGAGAGTTCTTGGTTATCGCCAAGATAGGCCTGCCACTACGGCACCTTTAGGCTTATCATGCCTTGCTGGCCATTGATGTGATTCATAGGCATTATAGCTGGGTAGGACTCTTGGTTGTCTCACTCCTTTGGAAGCTTGCATGGAATCTTCTGGTACCATGCATCCCCATAGAGAAGGCTTTCTGACCAGTTCCAGCTCAGAGGTCTCTGGGCGCTGTTTCTGAAGTGCATGGTGTCTTCAGCAAATAGGATCCTACCTTCCACCACTATGGTGTTACCAAGGAAAAAGCAATAAGCTGTATGTTTGGGGAGTCTCTTGGACATCTCTGGCCAACAAATTAGTGTAACTTACGTTACAGCCATGAAAAAAAATTATGTTAACTTTTCAATGTAGTCTTCAAAATGGAGAAAGTGAAAGAGAAAGAAAAGAAACATTTTAAGTTACATTAAGTGAGAATATTTGTTGATCTTGTTCTTTTTCTCATT
Organism: Peromyscus californicus insignis; assembly: GCF_007827085.1. Lineage (NCBI taxonomy): Eukaryota > Metazoa > Chordata > Mammalia > Rodentia > Cricetidae > Peromyscus > Peromyscus californicus. Next base: position 76,708,096 of record NW_026294573.1, on the reverse strand, counting down.
ATTTGATAACATTTTCCACAAGGATGGAATATATATATATAACTTTTATCAGAATTGCCTATGCTCTATCTCAGAGTTACACACTGTTTCACTGTGTCTCTATCTTTGTCTATATCTCTTTCTCGTGTGTGTGATACATGTGTGTAGGTGAGTGTGCACATGTGTGTACTTACATGTGGAGGCCCAAGGTCAGCTTGAGTGTCTTTCATTAATCTCTCTGCACCCCAATTTTATTAGAAAGAGTCTCTCACTGAACTGGTAGCTTATTGATTTGGCTAGGCTGGTATTTTAAATAACCTCTCCTCATTCCATAACCAAAGTTAGGGTTACAAGCATATATTGTCAAATACAGATATTTTTAAATATGAGTTTGGGGATCTCAACTCAGATCTTTATATTTTAGATAGTTGGCACTTTGCTAATTTAGCTATCCAGACAGGCAAATTCCCTCTTATCAGTTTCCTAAACTGGTTTTGTGTTCATATTCCTGAGAAATGATTCATGCAATCCAAGTTTTCTTTTCTGCATTTTAACTATGTATCAACCAGATAATAGCACTAATCTAGACTGAATTCATGTCAATCAGGATACTAAAAATAAGTTTTGTAGTTATTCTTTAGCATTTATACTTACCCAGACCAAGCCAGCTTATCAGCTAAGTATTGGATCTAGTATACTCAACTCAGTCTGCTCATTATCAGTACTTGGGAAACATCATAAAGATCTGTTTGCCCAAAGCTTACCTAACCCTAATTACCTCAGACTCTGTGAGCATGGCAGCTAGGCTGCCAGGTGACATGAATGTGCTAGGATGGTTCTACTTGTCTGTATTGACATAGGCATCTTCTTTTTGTGCCGGCACAATTATTTTATGATATTTCCCAGTTGCCCCTAGTGATGATATAAATGTTTATTTCATTCAGTGGCTTAGATTCTTCCCAGAAATATATTCCCCTCTGTTTATTTTCTTGTTTGGAAACTCACTGAATTTTTCTGTTATTTCTTGACTTCAAGTTATCCATGAGTTGCTTGGAGTTTCAGGTTTGGTTGGGAGTTAAGTAGACTTTTTCTGGTGATTTTTTATACTGATATTGCCAGAAATTCTGCATGTGTTTGAATCAGGTTAGCAGAAATGGTCAAAGTTTTGATTTCATCGTATTAGAGAGCTAAAGGCAACCAAGAATAGTTTGCTGACATTACAGAGAAGATCCAGAGCACAAGCAATTCAAAACACTGGAAACTAGAGTGTTTGGAAGAAATCTTTAATTTTTTTTTTTTATGTGGTTCCTGCTAGAGCAAGATGTCTATTTCTGGAAGAAAAACAATGCATAACTCTAGATTTTTCCAGAGTTTGTAAGTCATGTTCTTGGGAAATCCATCTTAATAGATTATAGCTATAATCACTAGCCTTGGTCTGAATTAACCCAAGATGAAGGAAAATGATCATGTCATTTACCACTTATATTTCTCAATCCAAATAGTTCTTTATTTTTATTTCTTCAGGATTCAAGAGGTGCTACAGCATTTTTAGGATTCACTGCTGCAGGGTTTGTGGTGTTCCAGGGAAATAAGAGAATCCATTTGAGAAAATGGTAAGTACAACTTTGAAAAAATGGCTTACCTTTTTCTTGATCTACCCCCTTTTTCTTTAGCATTATTTTTTCTGGTACTATTAGGTGGTATCCTGCTTAGCTTTAACTGTCAACTTGATACATCTTAAGGTTATCTGGTGTTTTTGTTAGCTTTTGTCAACTTGACACAAATACTAGATATACCTGAGAAGAGTGACGCTCAACTGAAGAACTTCATCAATAAAAACATCATTAACCCACAGGCATATCTGTGAGTCCTTTTCTTGATGGCCAATTAATGTAATAAGGCCTATCCCGCTGTTGTTTACAGCAAACCTGGGCAGGCAGGGCTGTGCTGTATGCAAAAGGTAGCAGACCAAGTCTTTGGAACAAGCAAGCTTGTTCCTCCAAGGTCTCTGCTTTTTTTTCCTATATTTTTTAAAATATAGGAAACTATATTTTAAAAAAAATTGGAACCCAAAGTAGGGTCTTTCTGGGACACACCTGAACGTGTTGGTTTTGGAGAAGATTGTTACAGGATTTTGGAGCTTTGGGGCACCACAGAGATTGACTGTTTAGAGCTTAATGGGCTGTTCTGTGGGAAATTGGGATATAATGCTGAAAGAATGTAAAACAATGGATTCAGAAGAAAGAAAAGATGCTATCAGGGTTGTTTGCATGATACTTTTTGTTAAGAATCTGTGGAAACGAAACCTTTGCTTTACTGGAACAATTAACAATGGTTAGGTGAGACAGAAAAGTCAGATGTTATTAATAACCACCACCACCTGTGGTCCAGAGAGAGCCAAAGATGCATCTCAGCCTGAAAGTCAAACATGTTCATGTCTAAGAATCGCCCACATCATGCTGCTTTTTAAGGCATAAAGGCATCATGAAGAACAGCTGAGGCTCGGCACTATGTGGCAGGTTCAGAGTCCTTGAAGAAGGTCCAGGAACAGCCATTTGTAATGGTGCACCCTCAGTTACAGTAGAAACCCCATGACATGAAACCCCTTTTCATGGAAGAAAACTGAGGATTGGCAGCATGTGGCAGAATCAGGGTTCCTGAAGTGAAGCCAGATAGCTATCAGTGGAGGTGTAGTCTCAGATGCAGATAGCATCACCACGGGATGACCACTAAGGGCAGTGGCAGGTGTAGACTGGAGCACGCTAATCCTCTGTGCGTACTATTGATTGTAGAGCTAGAGTGATGGGGATACCCAAGCTCTTTGGAGCCCAGAAGATCATGAGTGAGTCCCAGATATTGGACACTGATCTATTTTCACAGTTAGAGTGTGGTTCTGATTTAATATGATGGTTCCTCTGCCCTGGTGTTTTTGTTTTTGTTTTTTTTTTTTTAAATAAGAAATGGTGATGTAGTATGGATTTTATAGGAACCAACAATAAAGTAAGTGGATTTTTTTTTTTTTTTTTTTTTTTTTTTTTTTTTGGTTTTTCGAGACAGGGTTTCTCTGTGTAGCTTTGCGCCTTTCCTGGAACTCACTTGGTAGCCCAGACTGGCCTCGAACTCACAGAGATCCGCCTGGCTCTGCCTCCCGAGTGCTGGGATTAAAGGCGTGCGCCACCACCGCCCGGCAAGTAAGTGGATTTTTAAAGAGAACTTCAATTTTTAAATTATTGAAAAATTTTAAAAGACCATGGAGCTTTATTTTATTAAAAGTAGGACTGTGTTTTATACTGTGATATGAACATGAGATCTTGGGGACAAAGTAAAGAAAAATTATGGTTTAATAGTAATATGTTTGTTGTCAAGTTAATAGGGAGTAGACTCTGCTAGTTAGCTTTTATTAATTTGATCTAAATTTCTAGACATACACAGGAAGAGGGATTTAAAATGAGGAACTGTTTCTATCAAATTAGCCTATGAGCATGTCAGTGGGGATATTTCCTTAATTATTACTTAATGGAGAAGGGTCCAGCTTATTCTTAGTGGTGCCACCTCTGACTGATGGGCCTGGGCTATATAAGAAACTTAACTGAACAAGCCAGAGAAGCAAGCTAGTAAGCAGCATTCCTCTATGGTCAATGCCTCAGTTTCCGCCTCCAGGTTCCTACCTTAAGTTCCTGCCACACTGACTTCCATTAGCTATTACATGTAAGTGTAAAATGAAATGAATCATTTCGTTCCCCTTCCCCACAGAAATTGTCTTCTCTCTCTCTCTCTCTCTCTCTCTCTCTCTCTCTCTCTCTCTCTCTCTCTCTCTTTCGTCACATTGTTTATTGCTAAATTGAGAAATACCCCAAATCAGATTGGCCTATGGACATTTCTGTGGTAAACTGTCTGGACTATTAATTGATATGGGAGGGGTCAGCTGACTGTGGACAGCACCATTCCCTAGGCAGGTAATTTTAAACTGTAAGAAAACTATGGTTCCTGCCATACTGATTGGCTATAGATTCCTTGGTTGGAACTTGCTGTGTAGAGTAGAGTGATGGGCTACCTTCAAGTTCCTACCTTGAGTTCCTGCCTTAACTTCTCTCAATGATGGATTATGTCTTAGAGTTGTAACCTGAAAAAAAAACTTTTCTTCCCTTGAGTTCCTTTTGGCCAGAGTATTTTTCACATCAATAGAAATAAAAGTAAAACAGGAAGTAACCATTTACCTAGTAGCTTCATGATAGATTGATTTATAAACTATAAAGATAAGCAGAATTCTAACAGTGTTCCAAAGAAAATCTACAACCATTATTTCTTAAATTATTCAAAAAATAGAAATATAGAGTACTTACAAACCCCTCCTATGAAGCCAGTATTACTGTAATACCAAAACCAAGTATGTACACATGCTCACTCGTGTGTGTGTGTGTGTGTGTGTGTGTGTGTGTGTGTATGCCAATATCACTGATAAACATAGATTCTAAAATCCTTACTAATTGAATACAAGCATTATCAAAAGGAGCATGTCCCATGATCAAGTTGGCCTTATCCCAGAAATACAAATTCAACATATGTAAGAAATAAATGTAATAAACCATATAAATGAACAAAAATAAAAATATTACATGATCACCTCAATAGATGAAGAAAAAGAAAAAAAGGTTTAAGAAGATCCAACATGGCTTCATAATAAAAGTCATAGAACAAGTAGGAATGTAGGGAACATATTCAGACATAATAAAGGCTATGTATGAAAAACACACAGTCAACATCATCTTAAATGAAGAAAATATCAAAGCAGTCCCATTAAAATCATAAATGGAAGAGAAGTGTCCATTTATTCCCACTACTTAGCAATAACATGCTTGAAGCAATAAGGCAAGAGAAGGAAAGTACAGGGATATAAAGATTCAAATTATTCCCAACTGAAGATTGTATGATTTCATACTCAAGAGCTCCCAAAATTTGTAGAAACTATCAATAATTGCAGCAAAATGTGAGGATATATAATTGACTTACAAAATCCAAAGACTAATGTCTTTGTATGAACCAGTAAAAAGCATGATGAGAAAGAAATCATGAACACACTCCTATTTCCAATTTCTGGAATAAAATAAAATATTTAGAATAAAACAAACAAAGGAGGTGAAAAAACTCTACAATGAAAACTTTAAATCTGTAAAGAAAGAGAATGAGGAAGAAACCAGTATTTGAAAAGACTGCCCATGCTTATGACTTGCTAGAATTAACATTGTGAAAAAGACCTTCCTACCACAAACATTTTACTGATTCAGTGCAATCCCAATCAACATCCTCATCTCATTCCTAACATAAATAGAAAAAAATTCTCAAATTCATATGGAACAACAAAAGACCTGGAATAGCCAATTAATCCTATATTAACACCTGTTCTGAGCATTCTGCTATTTTTAAGTGCTAGGTTCATCTAAGACCCCAACTTTTATGTAACATCTGTTCCTATTGTATCATTGATTTTTAATCAGTCATACTTTCAATCCTCCTTTGTACCCATTTGTCCTCTTCTTCCACAGTTAGGAATCTCAGAACTCACCCTTAAATTCCTTCAGTCTCAATGTATTCATCCATAAAATGGGTATTGGCTATATATGTCTGTCTTAGAAAGGATACAGGAGTTGGAAGAGAAACAAATGCAATGTTTGTAAGAGTACTTTGGAAATCTAGTGTAATTTGATAACTATAAATTGTTATATGATGTTACTATCTGGTTTTCTTCTCTAGATTTTCAGCATCTGACAAAGAAGCTCCCATGTGTTTACTTCAGTCAATTCCAGGGTAGATACCATAGATATTCCAACTTAGTTTGGGAAGCATGGGTAACTTGAAGACTGCCCTCATTCTTTCCCAGGACTGCAAAAGTCTTGGAGGATGTGATACACAGGTTTCCAAAATTACTTGAGACCTGGAATGGTTTGATTAGAAGCTGCTGCACCTAAATGCAGATTGATTTCTTGTCTTTTCCACTTGACATTTTGTGGAGGGGTCAATGGAAATATGGAGATGAATAGTCTCTGGAGTATTTGTTTCTGTTTTCATTTCTTCAGGTTGCCTATGTTACTGGGACTGTGTTCATGTGGATCCCATTCTTCCTGGCTTCTTCTTAAACATATTTATTTGTTATAACCATGCATCTTTTGCTGAATCAAATTTTCTTCTCATGTAAATCATAGTTGTGTTTTTTTTAATCCAGCTTTGTTACCATTTCAAAAAATTCTATATCTAAACTGACACAGGGGAATGAAACACTGTTTCTTTTCTCATGGGAAAAATACACATGCAATGTAACTGTTCTAGAAATTAAATAAAAGAGATTTTAAAAACCCACCTTTTGTTTCACTCATCAAGGAAATGACCATGGATCTACATTCAAATCAGGTCATAGCAAATAGCCTTTTGAGACAAAATAAAAGTTGTCTTTTGACCATAATTTTTTTTTTTGGAGAATTTCATTGCGGACAGGAGTGATTCTTTTGAAAATTTTCAATGTGGTATATGTTCTTCCTAGAGATGGATGGAGACGAATGAAAAAATACTAAAAATGTTGAATCCATATTATTCTATCACTTTTTCTACTTTGCAAAGTGAGCTCATCAATTGATGTTTTGGTTGCTAGTGTTTACAAATAATTCAGAGCCCATTAAATGAAAGATGTATTCTAACTGTAAGAAAGAAAGAAAGAAAAGAAAAGGAAGAAGAAATAATTCTGAGCTTGCTGTGCATCAACTCTTGGGAAGAAAATTGCTACATAATTTACTCAGAGACCTCCATTCTCAATAGACCATCACTTAGGAGAAAAAAAAAATTTTATTCATTGTAGTTTCCTTGGCATTTGTGAGTCAGATAGATTATATGGCAAAGCTAGGTGCCTTGTTTAGCTCTAGTTTTGTTTTTGTTTTTCTTTCTCACCCAAAGACTCTCTTTTCTTAGGCCAGATGTCTGCAAATTGAAGTTTGAAGGGAAGACATTTTATGTGATTGGCACCCAGAAAGAGGTCAGATACTGATTTTTAATAATTACTTGATATGTGTGCATGTGCAAGTGTGTGTGCATAGAGAGATCTAAGGATAAAATAGCTTTTAGTGTGGTTGCCCCCAAAGAGAGTGACTTTGAAGAGTGGTGATAATGGAAGCTGTTTGCTGAAAACATTTTAGTGCTGACAAGTTAATGGTAATCCACAGGAAAGAATAAAGTGAATGAGCAATGTTAACTGTATAGACAGACCTATGTAAAAAACAGATTAGGATACACTTTGTTCACTAAATAAAACATGGACTTTCTCCATAAGTCTTTGTCTAAGATACAAATAAATGAAACAGAACAGAAATACTTACAAAATTAGACATCAGTCAATACTAGTTAAAGTATTATGACCACAGTATATATGTCCAAGTTGTTTTTCCCCAAAAGTTTTTAACAGTCATCAAATATAGTTTGTGGGTTCACCAGGAAATGGACTTGGTGGAAGGCTATTACCAAAATATTGAACCTTAAAACTAGGTTTGAAGTTTGCTGATTTTTTTTTTTTTACTTTTGTTATCGACTGAAATGTTCTTCCAGTATCGTAAGTAATCTTTAAATTAATCAAAGGTTGATCGAGAGGTAGATGATAACTGGAGTATTAGTGAAGATTAAGAATCAGCTTTGCATAGCATTTAAATAGATTAGTGATGTCTGATGAGTGAGGAAAAAGCCATACCATTTCAATTTTAATGAACATAGTAATATTGCAGGGAGGGTTGCTGGAGAGAAGGTTCAATGTATTTACTGTGAAACCACAATGATTTCAGATTGATAGCCAGAACCCTCATAAAACCCTTACCCCCAGTCCTATGTCAAGGAGAGCTATCCCTAGAACTTGCTGATACACTCCAGGTTCAGTAAGAGACGGTTTCAAAAAGTAAGTTGAGTGTGATAAGGGAATACACCCAACACCAACATTTTGCCTCCACACAAGAATGCATATAGCCCCACATTCCTAAACTGCCTTCATGTACTTATAAATATATATATATATATATATGATAGGCTACAAGTACGTAAATACTTCAATGAAAAACATGAATAATACAAACGGTTTAACATACCCTTTCTTGTTATTTTTTATCAGAAAAATTCCGTCTTGGCATTCCATACTTCGACACCAGCTGCCTGCAAACACCTATGGAAATGTGGGGTAGAAAACCAAGCCTTTTATAAGTAAGACTCATGTGTTCATTTGACTATAGATTTTTAAAGCACTCATGGATCTGTTTATGCCTTGCCAATGACTGCATATTCATTTTGTTTAAAACCGCTCTTCGTATTTTTTCTATTTAAATGTAATATAAATTTAGAACATAATTATTTATCATATACACATCTGATAAAGGAAAGTGTCTAGAATATTCAAAGAATTAAAAAATAAGCAAAAAGTGGACAACCCAATTAAAATTGTGCTATGGAACCAGAGTTCTCAAAGAAGAAATTCAAAGACTAAGGAGAATTTTTTTCTCCTCTCATACAGTACATCTCGACCACAACCTCCCCTCCCTCCCCTCCCTCCTCCCAGTTGACCCCTCACCTTTCCTCTGTGCCTCCCTTTCCTTTCAGAAAAGAACAGGCCTCCCAGGCATATCAACTAAACACAGCATAACAAAATGCAGTAAGGCTGGGCACAAACCCTCCTATCAAGGCTGAATGAGGCCATCCAGTAGGAGCAAAAGGTCCTGAGAGCAGGTGAAGGAGTCAGAAATACCCCGACTCTCGCTGTTAGGAGTCCCACAAAACCCCTAAGCAAAACAACCACAACACAAACACAGAGGACCTAGCACAGACTCATGCAGGCTCTGTGATTGCTGCTTCAGTCTCTGTTAGCCTCTATGAGCCGGGCTTAGTTTGCCTGTGTCTGTGGGCCATGTTCTCCTGCTGTCCTAGACCCCTCTGGCTCCCACAATCTTTCCTTCCCACATCTGTGGGGTTCCCGAGCTCTGTCTTAATGTTTGGCTGTCTCTGTGTCTGTTCCCATCGGCTGCTGGAGGAAGCCTCTCTGATGATGATTGGGCTAGGGACCGATCTATGAGTATAGCAGAATATCACCAGGAATCATTTCATTGCTTTTTTTTGGGGGGTGGGGGGGAACGAGGGGGAGTCCTGTTTGGTTCTACCCTAGGTCCCCGGCAAGCAACCAGGTTACTGGTCTTCCAGGCAGTGTGGGTCATGGGCTCCCTCTTGTGGCGTTGGTTGGCCATTCCCACAAGCTTGAGCCACCTTTGCCCCAGCACATCTTGTAGGCAAGACAGGCTGTAAGTTGAAGGTTTTGTGTCTGGGTTGGTGTTCCAGTCCCACCACTGGAAGTCTTTGCCTGGTTATGGAAAATGACTGGTTTGGCTAAGAAGTATTTTTAAAAGGGTTCAACATCCTTAGCCTTCAGGGAAATGCAAATTCAAACTACTTTGACATTTCATGTCACCCCAGTCAGATTGACTAAGATCACAAAAAACAAAGACACCAAATTCTAGAGAGGATATATAGTAAGGGTAATGCATATTCATTCTTGCTGGGAGTGCAAACTGGTGCAGCCACTATAGAAATCAGCGTATCCTCAGAAAGCTAGAAACATCTACCGTATGACCCAGCAATATATGATCCACTCTATATAGAATTTTTTAGATATTTCTTAGTCATTTTTTTTCCTCTCTTGAGAATTCGTGATTCAGGTCCCAGGCCCATTTTTAAATGGGTTATTGTTTGTTTGGTTGGTTTTGGTTTGAACCTTTATTCTTGGAGCTCTTTATACATTCTGTATTAACCATTGTCAGATGCATAACTGGGAAAGATTCTCTCCCATTGTGGCCTTCTTTTTCACCTGAGTGATTTTTTTTTTTAAGCTGTGAAGAAGCTTTTAGTTTAATGAAGTCCCGTTTTCAATAGTTGGTCTTAATTCTTGGAAAAATGGAGTCCTATTCAGAAAGTCCTTTCATATACTTAAATTATGTAGGGTATTGCCTATGTTTTCTTCTAACAGTTTTAGTGTATAAGGCTTCATGGTTAGGTCTTTGCTCCATTTGGAACTACTGTTGGGGCAATGTGATGGAAGAGGTCTAATTTAATTTAAAATTATTTTTAAAAATTGGAGACTGCCAGTTATGCACAGCAGCAAAGTAGGGTCATTTGAACTAATGGACTTCTGTCTCTTTTATGGTTTTTACAGTTACTGACTTTGTATTGAAGAAGGTTCATTGTCTATCAGAGATATCTTTACTTATACTATAGAGGCATCTATTAGTCTCTCCCTTGCTTGCTTGAGCTTCTTTCATTTTATACTGTTCAGGACCCACTTCTTAGGCAGTTGTGTCACCCACAATGAGCAAGGTATTCAATAAACAAGACGATCCCCTACAGTTATGACCACAGGCCAGCGAAATCTAGATAATTCCCTGTTAAGACTCCTTCCAGATGGTTCTAGGTTGTGTCAAGTTGGCAGTTAGCAAGTGTGCTAGTGGAAGTGTGGCTTCCAGATGCATTGAAAGTATGGGAAGCACTCAGATCTGTGCAGGTAGAGGACTGCTTTCATTCTTTCAAAACCTCGTCAGCATTAATCATCTTCCTGAGAGGATACAGATATGAGTAGTGAGTACAGCTTTGGAATTTTTAGTTTCTCTGTTCCACAGTAGTGAACAGCAGAAATGTAGATCCAGATGTTGAACTTACTTCCAACCTCAGGCTGAGAGTTATTCAATGCTAACCTTATTCTCAGTTGATGAGATCTGTTCTTGGCCACTAAGAGTGGGCCTTTCGGGGCTGGAGAGATGGCTCAGAGGTTAAGAGCACTGACTGCTCTTCCAGAGGTCCTGAGTTCAATTCCCAGCAACCACATGGTGGCTCACAACCATCTGTAATGAGATCTGGTGCCCTCTTCTGGCCTGCAGTCACATATGCTGTATACATAATAAATAAATGAATTAAAAAAAAAAAAAAAAAAAAGAGTGGGCCTTTCAATATGCACTTCCCTGCCAGAGGCAAGCCACAGGCCATCTACATCCTTTGGCCATTTTGGTGTCTGCCCCTCCTGTTCTCCCTAACTATCTCTCTGAGGTTTACCTCACACTAGTACTGTGCCAGACAAAATAGTGTTTTTCTGACCTGTGGTTGGTCTCTATTTTCAGTTTCTTAAAGTAGCTCAGTTTTTAACAGTAATCTCGCTCTCAAGATAGTTCCTAGCTATTGCTTTTCAAGTCATATATATGGACACAATCGGATTTCTTTACACCTCTGACCCATCCGCGGAAGAATCACTATAACAGTAAAGTCAGAAACTGCATTTGAGGCTAGTGAGGGCTGTGGGCTTGTCCTGAAGGTAGGACTGCCAATATCTTGTTTGTTTTTTATTTGGCAGCATCTACTTCTCCCTGCACCATGAAGCTATACTGTTGAAGCTAATTTGTGTTTAAATTTAATTATTTTTCTTAATTTTATATATGTGATATGTATATCACACATGCACACATTTGTATACCTTTTTAGGGCTACATTGGATAGCCCATTGGCCAGCTTATTCTTTTGGAAGACTGATTCTCTCTCTTACAACTGTCATTAATTGCCTGTAGCTCTTCATTTAAGCATGGACTTGGTGGGGTTTTTAGGGGGTTTTGTTTTGGGTTTGTTTTTGTTTTTGTTCTTGTTTTTGTTTTGTATTATAAGTATTTCAAACCATCCTGAAATGTGAAATGCCTGTTCTTTCTAATTTCTTTTTATGTAATTGCATAAGGCTTAAAATGACGGATACAGAAGCATCTTCAGCTGTCATAGTAACTTATGTTCCAGTCTGAAGCAGCCCATGTTGTTGAATTCTTTCCAGAGTGTTTGTGTTTTATTCATGTTTATGGGTATACTCAGAGGTTATTGAACCAGTGCTGGGTTGAGCTTCTCATCCTTATGTATCCTAGTCATCTGTCTTTTAAAGGGCACTGTCTCAGGGTGACACATAGCTAGTGCCCATGCTATGATGACATGGACCCATTTCCATTGATAAAGCAGCACATGATGAGTTCTTTGTAACAATGAATGTCCTTTCTGGCTAGAAAGCTACCTGAAACTTTTTGCAAACCTGACCTAGAAATGGAGTATAAAATAAAATTTGTGGATTATGACTAGTGTTCACAAACAATGAAAGGAAATAGAATTAATCAGTGAACATATCAAATTACAATGTGCATAAAATTTCTATTCTTTTTAGAAACTCCTTCAGATCATGTGTATACATGCTTAGTCAGAAAGTAAAATGGATGTCAAAGTGAATGATTGCCACAGCTCTACTGCTTGTCCTGTTTGAACTGTTTTAATGTCACTACCACCTCTGCTATGCTTTTCCTTAAAGGTATGCCAAGTCAAGTCAGATCAAGACTGTGTCGAGTAGCAAGATATTTTTTAAAGGAAGTAGATTTCGATATAGGTGAGTAACATTGCAGTGATGGGTTGAGGGACACCCATTTACATTGGAATGTTTTATTTGTAGATATTATGCTTATGACCCATTTCATTGAGTTTTTCTCCTGACATGGCCACCTAAACCTCCACATAAATTTTCCTCATGGAATAAGGGAAGAGGTGGACTCTTAGGTCCATCTTGGGAGCATGTGTACATACCCTTCCCCATTTCTTTGTAGTGTCTTCTCACATACATTGTATTTGTGTATTTTTTTAGTGGTAAAGTTGCCAAAGAGGTGGTGGAGGCAAGCTCCAAAATCCAGAGGGATCCTCCTGAGGTGCACAGGTGAGTAGGGTACTCTCTTCTGGCTTCAGGGAGGATGCTTCCATGACAGACAAAGGCACTTAAAAGCCAGACTAACACACATGAGCCATTGAGTTCATTCTAAAACAACACAAAAATAATTTTTATCCTAACTGTTCTGATTCCTCTGTTATGTCTCTATGTACAGTGACATGCAGCATGAAGTTAAGATGCTCACTTCCCTAGAAATCGCTCTCAGATTTGTCAGGGCTGTGGCTTGAGGGCAGCTTGATTCCCTCTTGGGTAACTTGATATGCAGATAGTTATTGGGTCTAGAATGCTGTATGACTAAGCAAGAATGTGCCTTTGGATGGCTCCTGCTAGCTCCGTCTGCTCCATTACCCTTTCATACTGCCCTCATAGAATAGCTCTAACCATATCTTGCTCATCAGACATGGTCAGGCTCACTGCTCTGAGTCCTTCTCTGCAACTGAACAGTGGATATCCATTCCTGTGATATCTGGTGAATTTGGAGTACCATGAACACATCTGGAGGGCTTCGAGCTTCTTCTGTCCCTGAGAAATGAACGGACCAGAGGCATACAGTTACAGCAGATCAGTGACAGTTTGTTAGGAAAAGATATAGAGTTCCCAAGGGAAGAAGTAAGATGGAGCAAAGAAAAAGGATAGCTATTCAAAGGGCAACATTATACAAATGATTGGGGTTTTTAATATCTTGTGGGTGGTCTTTGGGGCTTATTTGCATAGCATGAGTTTTCTTACACATGGTCTGCTACATGAAGTTCTACACACAATTTCATGCATCTCATGTCTTTTTAGGCTCCTAAGTCTCCACTCAGGAATGTGTGTTTTCATATTATATATATATAAACATAAGTCACCTCAGATACTTTGGAGTGCCTCAGTACCTGATCAAAGGTTTGATTTGCTTGGCCTTATGGAGGACTGAGGGCTTATTCCGGTCCTTCTCTTTGACAATGTGCTTTTCCATATGCTAATTCTGAAACACTTTACATATGGCCTCTATACTCCCAAAGACCAAACTATGGAATGAGAGGCATGACCTTTATTAGGTTCAGAGTACACATTTTTTTGAGACAGGGTCTCCTGTACCCCGAGATAACCTCAGGTTCACTACATAGCTGAGAATAACCTAGAAATTCCTATCCTCCTACCTACATCTTCTTTAAAGTGACAACCTATAGTTAGTTCTTAGGAATTAAGTGTTTTCTTTGTCAAACTGACTTTATATAACCACAATTTACAAAAACAAATATATATCCTAAGCTTCAAACATACTGAATACCTTAAACTGAACACCCTCACCATGACACCACGCCCTATAAAATAAAATGATCATAACCTATTTTAATTTTTTAAGTTATGTGATATAAAGGGCTTCATTATAACATTTACACACATATACACACACACACACATATGTATATGTATATATATATTTCTCATTCACCTCCATCTCCACTGCCCTCGCAAGTCCCATCCGCATGCTTCCCCATAAGGCCTCCTTCATTTCTGATAAGCTTAGTTATTCAGGAACTTTCTCACAGGAGAGTTGGCACCTATCCTTCCTTCTTCAACTTTGGAACCCAAAAGTTTTTTCTTTAAGTTCGGATTTGCTGAGTTTCTTCCATTTGCAGGAATATTGGGTGAATAGTGATACTCCACTTGTTCCTGGAGTTATAGGCAGAAGATAGCTGTGACCTCCCAGAAAGCAGGCCAAACCAGCCTTTCAAAGGCATCTAGACATTACCTATTTCCCAAAAAGTTGAACATAGCTGAAGTCTTCAGAAGGCTTGATGCAGATATATACAGCTTTTGATCCATTCCTGCTTTTGAGTAGTCCTAAAGGGACCTATCATATGCAGATCTGTAAAAGCAGCCTCTCTAGCTTTAAAAAGTAGGAACCTGTAGGGTTAGAGAGCATACAAGCTCTTGATCGAGGGTACCCTGATACACTATCTAAATATGTGGCAGGCTACTCAAAGATCAGAAGGGGATTTAGAGCACTCTTCCTCTCTCCTAAGCTGAGACAGTTTAGCATAGCAGAAAGGAAGATGGGAAAAATAAAATATATCATTTTGACTTTTCCAGAAACTTTGGATAGGAAATAGTCTTTATGATCTTGTACTTTCTTCTTTTTAATTGATAGAAGATTTAGTCATTTTCTTGCACATGCGATGTGTCCAAAATATTGTTCTGAAGGCCTTTGACCTCTCCAAAGTCACCATGTGGTCAAAGCAGTAGTAATGTGTAACACTTTCGGGTAATTTTTACCTTCCTAGAAGTCATTTGCATGGGAAGACTTGTTTCTCTTGGGCCATTACTTTATTTTTAAACTATGTTAGCATTTCAATGTGGCTTCAAAAGTAAAAATTTAGTAATGAGTTTATATTTTGTGGTGACTCTTCAGAAAATATCATTAATCTATAATGGCAATGATAAGGTATTAATTTATCATCCTTCCTCACACATGAGATTCTACTCCTCAAAAAAATTCCCGGCTCATAGATTCTTGCTTCTGAAAAAGTGTGTATGTATAAAGAGACAGAAACAAACAGACAGAATATTTTAGGATTATTCTTTCCTTCAGAAAGAGAAGCTCACTCTGATGTTAGTTCACTGACCTTTATTGATGGCATGGGAAGATCCTGGGGAAAGCTGTCCTGGTCTGGCTGCTGGGGAAGAATCCCTGAGCCTAGCCAAGAGGCCACGTCAGATGGAGGGCTGCAGCTCGGAGCATAGCATCCACCACCAGGGGACACACAGAACACCCAGAACCAGCAAGATACAAGAATGTTCTGATACAAAAATGAATATATTTTAATCTTTGCTACATTGCCTGCCAGCTCTGTGGCCTTGGGTAAGTCACTGAATTTCCTAGATTATTGGTTTACCCATCTATGAAATGAGATTCTATATTGCCTTGACCTACTTCTAGATTTTGTTGGTGGATTAAAATAACTTTTTAAAATGTAAAGTGGCAGCCGGGCGGTGGTGGCGCACGCCTTTAATCCCAGCACTCGGGAGGCAGAGCCAGGCGGATCTCTGTGAGTTCGAGGCCAGCCTGGGCTACCAAGTGAGTCCCAGGAAAGGCGCAAAGCTACACAGAGAAACCCTGTCTCGAAAAACCAAAAAAAAAAAAAAACATGTAAAGTGGCATACACATGTAAAGCAATGATATTATTATCATTCATTTAAAACAGGGCAGCTAGAACTTAGCAGCAGAGTACTTGCTCAGCATTGCAATACCTCTGGTTCAAACCACAACCTTGTAAAAATGGGGAGGCAGAACCTGGAAGATACATTCATATTGAAATCCGTCGAGACCGTAGGCCAGCACTACTTCCTTTGAGCATAGAGTGGTGAATGACTGTCATAAACGTCAATGTGCTCCTTCTGTTTTGTCACCCCTCTGAGTCCTGCATTTACTTGTCATCAGTTTACAATCCAGTTTTGTGACTTCACCTTTCTCATCTTTGAATACATGCTTTTCTCATGCTGAGAAAAAAAAAAAACAATACTCTAAAGTCTACACAAATTCTAAAATACATGCTTTTCTCATGCTGAGAAAAAAAAATCAATACTCTAAATTCTACACAAATTCTATCTTCCAATGTTAGAATCTACTTTAATGTGCCACAACCAGCCTTCCTCCTGCAATGGAAGTCTTAATGACAGTTTTGTTTGGATACTATTGAACATGAGTGGCTTATGGAACAGGATAGGCATTTCTCCAGCTGATGGGTGGGATCTATAAGTGTAGAAATGTAGCACGTGTTCTTGCTTGGCAGAGGAATCAGTTACTTCATGATAAGATTTGGGGTGTCCACAAAGGTATCTATACCAGAATCTTGATTCTGATAGAGCAGTTATAAGGAGGAGAGAAAATTAAGACTAGGGATATGTGGAAAGTGTTTGAACCGTGGAGACACTACTCTCAAGGATTGATTCATTGCATGATGCTATTAAGTTTTCTTCTAAGAAGCAATTTGTTAATTTTCTTGAAGATGACACTACCTCACATTTGCCTTTTTGAACATCCCAGTTTGTTTTTCTGCATTATCTGCTGTGAGATAGGCCATCATATGGCCTTCAGCAGGAGCTAAGACAATGACTACACAATGCTTTCAGGATTTTTCCAGTCTTTAGACTCTTGTTCTAAATAAATTCATTTTATTTGTACAAACATTTTGTATTTGTTATAGCATCACAGAATTGACTAAAACACCTCAGGATATGAGGAAGAAGGGCAAAGTAGAAGCCAATGTGAACTTTGGCAATTTCTTAGAAAAGCGGTTAGCATAGTGAGACCTTCTTATATAGCCCCAACTTCAAAATGTTAGTTGTAAAACAAATCCCTTTGGGATGCTGTTACACTCACTAATGTAGAAAGTGTGGCATAAAGCAAAAGTACTAGGCAAAATTAAGAATCCTGGTTTTGCCCATGTAACTCCTTTGTTTTTATTTAGTTTTATTTTTTTGAGTCTTTCATACTTGAGTATATTAAATCACTTCCACTCCTCCCTCTCTTCATTTCAACTCCTTCCATGCCCCCACTCTCTGTAATTTGCATTATATACATATATATACACATGCGTGCATATACATAGACCTACATGTATATATTATATGTATATGTGGGTATATATATATACACACACACACACACACACAAACCTACTGAATTCATTTAATGTTACTTGTATGTACATATGTCTAGGACTGACTATTTATTTAGGCTTGGATAACCTGTTGCGGGGCAGGAGGGGAATCATCCCTGGAGAAAAATTGAATCTCCCTCTCTCAGCAGCCATCAATGGCCAGTATTTATTCATCTAGGGGTGAGGTCTTGTGAAATTTCCCTATTCTATATTGGCATGTTAACTGATATTATGCTTATGCAGATCTTGTCCAGATAGCCACATTGCTGAGATTTATGGATGCGGCTTCCCATTTATGACTAGAAGACATTATCTTTAGCAGGCATTCTCATCTTCTGGCTCTTACAATCTTTCCATGCACTCTTCTGCAACCTTCTCTGAGCCTTTGGTATAGAAGTTTGTTGTACATATACTAATTGAAGCTGGGCATACCGTGCTCGCTTATTCTCTGCATTTTGACCAGTTGTAGATTTCTATAGCACTCCATCTGCTATAAAAAGAAGCTTCTTTGATGAGAGGTGAGAACTAGTTATCTGTAGGTAAAATGATTTAGAAAACTGCTGGAAATTATATTGATTTAGGAAAATGGCAATAGTAGGTTCTGCTCTAGGATTTATTACATCATTAGCCATGAGTAGATGGCTAGGTTTACAGTACCAGACATGAATTTTGTCCCATTAATTAGTCTTTAAATACAATTAAACAGATGTTGCTTACCCCGAACATAAAAGTGCAACTGTTGCCCATTTAGGAATATCTCACCAACTTATTCTCCTGGTTTACAAGCTTTAAAGCAGGGTAGGATCATTATGCCCCCCTGACCCACTTGGCAGTTTATATAGCACCTTCTGATACTATGACAGCTAGTCCTCAGGGAGGAAGCTTTCAGGTCAGCTACAACTCAATTCCTCCAAATCATGTGTCTGAAATATGTTGTGTCTTCTGCAATGGTATCTTGCCTTCATGTTTTAGGAGACAACCAAGAGCAATGCATTAACCTATATTTTTTGAAAGTATCTTGGACCACCACACACACACACACACACACATCTAATCAGCAACTAGAAGGGATATTTCCTATACCTGGCACTAGGGTTTTGTCAAATAGTCTAGGACGTTTGTTGAGGGGTAGATGCGTCTCTCATCAGTACAAATACAATGTTTATCCTACCTGACTCATAAGCACACTAAGAAACCCGAAAGATGAGCAGAGTGTATACAAGCCAGTATATAAAATGAACTGACCATTCAGATTTTATTCTATTAAGTATTTGTCCTTACCATTGTGCCAATGAGCCTTTGCTTCCAATGAACCCCACATCAGGCATCCTCTTTGCAATCTTTCCAAATAGGTAAATAAGGATAATTTTTAGTCTAAAGGAAATAAAATACATAGTATATTTGAGTTTCTGTAGCAAAATACAACAGACTGAGTAGTTTGTGCACAACAACACTTTATTTCCCACAGCTCTGGAGAATGGGAAGCCCATGAGTGAATCAATGAAAGATTTGATGTCTGGCGAGGGCTTCCACATAAGCAGAAATGTCTTTATTTTCCTACAATTGAAGGAGGGAAGGGAGAAACAGACTGCCCTGGCATTCTATTTCTTTTTTCTTTATTTGAAGAGGGGAGGGGAGGGCACATGTTGCCATGTATGTAGATGTCAGAGGACAACTTAAATTGAGTAGTTATTTCCTTATTCTGTGGGGTCATTGGATTAAAAAAATCAGGTCATCAGTTATGGTGGCAAATGTCCTTACCTACTGAGCCACTCCACTGGCCATCAGAATACTTTTATAAGGACTCTAGACTATTCATGAGGGTTCTCATGACTGAATTATATCTAAATGTCCTGCCTCTTACTACTATCACAATGGAAATTTTTTTTCTCTTTTTTATGAAATTTTTTTCAGCAAATGGATTTTAAAGGACAAAATAATAATTTCAGACCATAGAAATAAAAAGGAATGAGAGAGATCCATTTATTCATTTAACTTTCTTTAATCTGTCTCTGGAGTTACCAGGCTATCCTAGGGTATTGAGCCTGAGAATTTTGTGCCTTGGGAAATGCCTTTGGGAAATCTGTGTCCTTCTCTGTCATATTATTTAAACTCCGAGGTTTGTAATGCCCTATAAGAGTCATCTGTCCTAACCCTAGGCATAACCATAAGCCATGAACCTCTACTACAATGAAGCAACATTAACCTATGTATAGGGGCCAAGTTGCCCCTACCTTTCATCCAGTACCAAGATGGACTTACACGGGGAATACCAACCCTGGTAATAGAACTGTCCTAGACTAGGACAGGTCCTAGACCTGTCTAGGAAGGGTAACAGCCTGTTCTAGAACCAAGCAGTTGTTGGACAATGCAATTTTAAAAGAGTATCAAATATTCAGTATCTCCAGATGAAGAATGTTGGGAGGAGGATAGATGATACAAAATGTATTTCATAATGTGTCTCAGATTTTTTAAAAAGTGAAAAATGTTACTTCTAGATAGTGACTTCCTTAATGAGAGAGCTACCAATCATCAAAACAAACAGATCATCTAATACATAATCATCAGTTCCAACATCAGTTTCTAGAATGAAATAAAAGAAGAAATGACTCTGTGGTTAAACAACTTACTATGAGCCAGTGGCAGCTGTGAAAATTTCCAGTGCAAGATGCTAATAGACATCCTACTCCACATCTTTCCATGAAGGTCCTAACAGAAATGTCCAGCCTGAGAAAATCCTTGGCAATCTGAAATTCCAGGTTATGTCAAGCTAAGGTTGTCTTCAGTTTACTTCAGATTAAGAGTTCAAACCCTGTAAGAAGTTACCCAATGAGACACTGTAAGGCACTTAAGAATGGCCAGCAGTCTTTGTTGTTGTTGTTGTTTTTGATTTATTTATTTATGAGAAGAGGGCGCCAGATCTCATTACAGATGGCTGTGAGCCACCATGTGGTTGCTGGGAATTGAACTCAGGACCTCTGGAAGAACAGTCGGTGCTCTTAACCTCTGAGCCATCTCTCCAGCCCCGGCCAGCAGTCTTTTTAGAGTGTGGCTGATTAGTACAATAATGATTGCAAACTGACAGAAGTAACAAACATGCTGAATTGCGAAAGAAGAGCGAGAAGTATGAGAAAAAGAAGGAGAGAATAAAAGGGTGAATCCCTGTTGTGAGAAACCAACAAGGAGAAGGCTTCAAGGAGGAGACATTTGACAGCATTTTCAAAAGACTGGTGGGTTTGGTTTTGACAGGAAACTGGAGAAAGTTAAGCACTTAATGTAGACCTTCAGGTTTCCACTTCCTCTGTGAGGGGTCCACAGCTGTTCTGCCCACAACAGGCAGTACAAATGGACTTCTCGCTGCCTATCAACAGTTTTAATGAGACAGCGACAGTTTCCTTGCCATCTGTTACTTGTCATAGCTTCTGTTGTGTACATGCCTTTCCAAAGGAGAACCAGAACTGAGTTTCATGACTGTCTGGTAAAGGAGGGGATGAATGGAAATCTTAAACATTGAACATCTGACAACATGAAGATAGCTCACAGTTGCAGATCATCTGTGTCCTCTGTCTGGTGGGGGTGGTCCAGTGACTCTGAGCCACTGTCATTTACATTTCTACCTGTCTAATTTGGTGCTAGGAAAATCCCTGGTGTGTTTCTTATGTCTATTTAAAATTTGTGTGTTGTCGCCAAGCATATCTGTCAGATGACATTTGAGGAACTTTATTTTCTTTCACTGAGTTGAACAGAATTTGTAGACTTTTGTCAGGAATCTAATGACAAGGAGAGCCATGTGTCTTAAAAGTTAGGAACATTTTTACTCTTAGCATTAATCTCTTTATGTGTCCAGAGGGTGGGGCCAGTATTTGCAGTGGACACTAATTTATTTGCTTGTGTCTATTTTTAGAGTCAACATTACTCAGAGTCGAAGCTCTCACTCCTTGAACAAACAGCTCATCATTAACATGGAGCCCTTGCAGCCCCTGCTTCCTTCACCCATTGAACAGGAAGATGAAGTTCCTGTTCCTGAGGGTAAGTCCACCACCTCAACCTAGAAGTCTCCTTTCTGAGGAATGAGGAAATTTTGTGAATTCAAAATATTTCTAAGCCAGGCAGTGGTGGTGCACACCTTTAATCCCAGCACTTGGGAGGCAGAGGCAGGTGGATCTCTGTGAGATTGAGTCCAGCCTGGTCTACAGAGTGAGCTCTAGGAGAGCCAGGACTACACAGAGAAACCCTGTCTCAAAAAAAAAACAAAAAACTGTATTTCTAAAATTATTTATGAAAGAAGTAATGGTGCAAGGCATGCACTGTTAAGTAAGACAATTACTTTTAGTGGTTATTTGAAATTCAGTTATAATTCATTAAAATTAAAACCCCATCTCTCAGTCACCGTAGTTAGATTTCTAGTACTCAGTGGCCACCTGTGGCTGGTGGCCACTATATCCGTCTGAGACTAAGAAGATTTTCATCACTGCAGAAAGTCCTGATGGAAAGAATGCTTTTCTACAGTACTCAAAATTAAATGGATGATTATAAGCAATTCTCCACAAGTACATCTACACTGATCCTCCATTTGGGGCCTCTTAATTCCCAAGCCTGTTGTTTTTACAGGTATTCTGTTGGCTTTTTATCAGTTTGGTGTGGCTTGGTTTAGTTTTGAGACAGGCTGTCTTGTATCCCAGGTTGCCCTCAGATGTTGTTTGCAGTCAGGAATGCCTTTTCATGTCTCTTCTTCCTGCCTCTAGCTCCTGAACACTGGAATGACTGGCAGGCACTATGATACCATGATCATGACACCATGATACTATGCAGTGATAGGAGTCTAACCATGGGCATTGTACTTGATAGGCAAGCACTCTACCAACTAAACTACATCCCCAACATGCCTGATAGTTTTGATGAAAGCTAAGTATTTAGTTTCTCCTTCAACTCAAAAGCTTTCATATTATTAAGTAATAATTAATATTTGTGCATCACCACTGTGGCTATCATTGCTGTTGCCCTTTCTCATCCTCTTAATCCTCATCCTCCTCATTCTCCTTTTTTACTTTTGACCTACTCTTCTTTTATCTTTTTCATATAATTTCTCTCACTTACTTCAAGGAAGAATCTTACCACCCTGCTTGTTTGAGATAACAAGTAAGGCAAACACACACCCTCCTAATGTCAAAGTAATTTTTTAATGCATGCCAAATAAAGCTACTAAGACTCTGAATTCAAACTAGCTTTCTCTTAACAGTTTTTTGTTTTGTTTTGTTCGTTTGTTTATTGTTTTGCTTTTTGTTTTTGTTTTTTGTTGTCGTTTTATTTTGGGGTTATTTTTTTGGGGGGGGGTGATTTTCAAGACAGAGTTTCTCTGTGGAATAGCCCTGGCTGTTATAGAACTCTCTTTGTAGATCAGGCTGGCCTCGAATTCACAAAGATCTGTCTACCTCTGCCTCCAGAGTGCTGGGATTAAAGGCCACCATTGCCTGGCTTTCCCTTAACATTTTTACTTGAGATATAGTTTCTCATAGAAACTCTAGATAGCAGGCAGTGTCAAGATGACAGATTTCCCAGTCACTTTCACCCCAACCTCAAGCTGGTAATTCTTTCCATAGAAAAGGACATTTTCACTTTCTTTTGTCCATCGGACTTTTGAAGTAATAGGCTACATGCAGTTGGAATTTATCCAGTCTTCATCTTCAGTCTTCAATCTGTGGTCCTCTATATAAACCCAAAATTCATATTGGGAACATAAAGATGGACTTGTGGGGCTATGAACTAGATCTCCTTGTTTTTCTTCCCAATGTGGCATCATTGAATAAATTCCCCTTCTGGGTTTTACTCTTATTTGTTTGTTTAATTGGACGATTGAGGATAGATTGCTGAGCTTGGCTTGTTAAGAGCTTCAAGGGCCTAGGCTCTGACACTAAAAACTCTACTAATAGAGTCCCTTTATATCCTGGTATGTCTTAGTTAGGGTTTCTGTTGATGTGAAGAGACACCATGACATGGTAACTCTTATAAAGGAAAACATTTCATTGGGGCTTGCTTACAGTTTCACAGGTTTAGTCCATTATCATCATGATGGGATATGGCAGCATGCAAGCAGACAGGGTGCTAGAGAAGAAGCTGAAAGTTCTACATCTTGATTTACAGGCAGGAAGGAGACTGTGTCACTAGGCATGACTTGAGCATATATGAGACCTCGAAAGCCTGCCTCTACAATGACGTACTTCCTCCAACAAGACCATACCTACTCCAACAAGCCTATCCTCCTAATAGGCCACTCCCTATAAGCCAAGCATTCAAACAAATGAGTCTATGTGTGTGAGGTGGGGGTGTCTATTCAAACCACCACATAGTATAATGATGCCCCAAGGCAATAACAACTTGTGACTCTGAATTTCTCATGCAAAGTGTTCAACCTGCCTGGTTCTTAAGTTTATTTTTCTGTCTAGGTTCCATCTGTGTAGAAATTTAGAGTTGCAATTCCACGTGTAATTTGTCTTTTCTCCACAAGTCAGCCCCATCTTTCTCATTCTTCTTCAATCAACCTTGGGATAACCATGACCATCACAGAATGTTAATTTCACTCAAAGAAGTATTCCAGGAACATGAAATGAAGCTGATGAAATTATTAGTGATCCATGGAGTTTGTTTTGTAATAACCACCTACTCCAGGGCCTGGGACCTGTCCTGGAGTGGTTGATATACCCAGTACCACTCCACTGGAATGGAAGAAAACTGGTTTCCTTTGTCAGTGGGTATCAATTGTAAGCACCTTCTTTGTTAGGGGTGAGACCCTGTGTCCACTTCTCCTTCTCAGTGCTGAGATTCCATCTGGCATGATCCTGCTTAGGTCCTATACATGCTATCATAATCTCTGTGAGTCCATATGCACATCAGTCCTGTAGTGTTTGGAGAACACTGTTTCCTTGGAGTCATCCACCATCTCTGGCTCTCATAATTTTTCTGCCTCTTTTTCCTTATAGATCCCTGAGCCTTAAGGTGAGGGGTTTGATAAAAATATCCCACTTAGGACTGAATACTCCAAAGTTCCTTACTCTCATACATTGTCCAGTTGTGTTAATTACCATCTACTTCATGAAGAATGTCCTCTGATGAGGGTTAAGCAATGCACTGATTTATGAGTATAGCAATATGTCATTAGGAGTCATTTTATTGCTATATACCTTTGTAGTCAGAAGTTTTCTCTGGTCCCACCAGGCCCCACAGTCCCATGACCCGCTTATAGAAAAATCACTCAGAAGCTTATATTAATTATAACTGTTTGGCCATTAGCTCAGGCTTATTATTGACTAGCTCTTGCACTTAAATTAACCCATAATTCTTATTTATGTTTAGCCATGTGGCTTGGTACCTTTTCTCAGTTCTGCCTTGTCATCTTGCCTCCTCTGTGTCTGGCTGGCAACTCCTGACTGCTTTTCTCTTCTCAGCATTCTCCTAGGCTGCTTACCCCACCTATACTTCCTGCCTGGCTACTGGCCAATCAGCATTTTATTAAGCATTATCCCACAGCATTTCCCTTTTTCTGTCTAAACAAAAAGGAAGGTTTTAACTTTAACATAGTAAAATTACATATAATAGAACAGTTATCAAGCAAAAATTACAGCTACAATATCTAGTCTATTTATATTTGGCAAAATTAAAGAAAATATTTTATCTATCCTATATTTGTGAGTCTAAAGTTTCATATCTAATTTATCTTTTATCATAACCAAGGAAAATTATAATTATAACTATCTAGTCTTCAACTACATCAAAGACCTCACTCAGAAGGATATAATATTACCCAAGTAAACAGGAAGTGCATTGTAAGCAACTTCCAAAAATCTGGAATGAAAGAGACAGCTGGCTACCTGGACAGTTACCCAAAGTTCCTCTACAATGTTGGGGCATCCTTCTTCAGCTTATAGGCCTAGAGTCTCTCAGTTGCTTCTCTCTGTGTCCTGTAGAATGTCTGGCAGTTTCTTCTGTGAAGCGGGAACCTGAAGGATCATCTTGCCTTACAAATTTCAATGGTCACCTTCCTATGGGTCCTGAATGTCCAGTTTATACAACATTTTGTCAAGCAGTTCAGGCAAGAACAGTATCTAGCTCAAATGGCTAACTTTTGCCATGATGAAGATAAACTCCATATGGAGTGTCTTTGGTACCAATCATCTTCCTTGAAGTAATTGGTGCTGCCAGGAGCAGACATGTCTCATTGTCCAGAAAAGTCTAAGTTTTTAAAACATTTTAAATGCCATATTCTGTGGGTCTTTGAAGTGTTTGAAGATTACCTACCTAATTGAATTGTATCTATGTATACCTAGAAAACTTAACTATCACAATTATAAGTGTACTATCATAAAAGACTAATTAGTAATCTGTATTTCTTAATTACCCATTACAATTTCAAATGAGCTGCACAAACATAATACCTTAAACAAGAGTAGAAATATACATACAATGTAATAAAATTAACTTTAAACAAGTTGATGCTCTTCAACAATCAATAATCTACCCTTTCATCCTATCCTATTTCTACTATCCCCTTTCCTTCTTTAGAAAGAGATTGCATTTATAATCAACTCCCTTTAAGTAAAGATAAACATTTATAAACTATGGTTTGGGAATTGGGGCAAAGTTTCTCATACTACTTCCTGTTGATTGAGGGTGCTGGCAATCTTATGGGGATCCTAAGAAAATTAAGAATTATGGTAGCTGGGCGGTGGTGGCGCACGCCTTTAATCCCAGCACACGGGAGGCAGAGCCAGGCGGATCTCTGTGAGTTCGAGGCCAGCCTGGACTACCAAGTGAGTTCCAGGAAAAGGCGCAAAAGCTACACAGAGAAACCCTGTCTCGAAAAACCAAAAAAAAAAAAAAAAAAAAAAAAAAAAAAAAGAATTATGGTCAAGTCCTGAGAAGACCGACTGTAACCTTTGTTGATAGGTACCATCTATTAAGGTTCAGGAGGTTTGGCTCAATCAAATCTGATTCATCTTAACCTGGAACAAATCCATAGCTTCTCATCTTCTGTGGAAACAAAAGCAGAATCTCTTTTCCAAGCAACATATCCTTAGACATAAATTTTGAGGTCAAGATAACTTTAAAATATACATATTAATTTAACTCAGCAGCTTTTATAATCAAATGTCTCTCTGTAGTTAAAAATCCCAAAGACGAGCCGGGCGGTGGTGGCGCACGCCTTTAATCCCAGCACTCGGGAGGCAGAGCCAGGCGGATCTCTGTGAGTTCGAGGCCAGCCTGGACTACCAAGTGAGTTCCAGGAAAGGCGCAAAGCTACACAGAGAAACCCTGTCTCGAAAAACCAAAAAAAAAAAAAAAAAAAAAAAAAAAAATCCCAAAGACGATATAATCCAGACTCTGTGTGTGATTTCCTTCTTTAGGTGACTTATTATATTACTTTTACTGTCTCTTTAAAGACTTTATTTTTTAAAACTTTCTATTTCTTTATATAACTGTCTATATTCCTTTTCCTCTCTCTTCCAAACCTGTGTACATTTTTACGTACACTGTAAACTGTTTAGGGTTTATCCCATCTGAATCTGTCTTATTGTGACTCTATTGCTTTAAACTGCAGCATGACTAGGACTGAAATGGCAGCTTTGGCTGCTGGCTCCAGCCACCTCAGCTTTCCAACATGACCAAGCTACATTTACAGCCAGCTCTGGAGGAACCATGCTCATTGCTGACTCTGGGAAGCAGTGGGTCTATGCTTCCAAATGCGAGTTACTTCCTGTCTACCCATGTCTATATGCCTTGCTGTTCTGACATCTAATTTGCTCTCTGTCCATCTACATCACTTCCTCTTTTTACACAGCTCTGTTGCTTTCTGTCTGTCTGTACAGACCTCCAGACCTTCATGGTTAATTTGTGTTGGAATTAAGGCCTGTGCCACCACACCTGGCTGTTTCCAGTGTGGCCTTGAACACACAGAGCTCCTGCCTGCTAAGTGATAGGATTAAGAGGGTGTGTGCTACCACTGCCTGACTTCTTTGTTTACTTATAGTGGCTGGCCTTTTTCCTCTGATGTCCAGGCAAGCTTTATTTATGAAAGCACAAATAAAATATCACCACATTTCCCCTTTTTTGTCTAATAAAAAATAAAAAAGTTATAACTAATATAATAAAAACTATATACAATAAGTACAATAACTATATACAATATATACAAGCAATAAATACAACAACAATGTCCTTCTAAATATATACCTTTAGTAGAATAAAAGTAGTAGCTTTCCCCTAGATCCAGTTTACCTAGTCTACCTAGTCTCAGGTTGTTAGCTACTTCAGCTGTATCCCATACAGATTCCATCTCATGGAGTGAGCTTTAAAATCCAATCAAGAAGTGGGGAGTTACTCTCATAACATTTGTGCACTATTGTAGCAGTATATCTTGCACCTAGGTTGGTGTTGTATGTTACAGGGTTTATAGCTGGGTGATATTAATGATTACTGTTTTCCTCTGGTAGCATGGAAAGTAACTCTTAGCATCATAAATAGTCAATAGGAGTGAAGCTTGTAGTTAGGCACCAGCTCAGCTTCTCTGTGTTCAATGAAATAAGTAAGTGTTTTCTTCAGCAATAGAGCTTTATAGATAGAACTTTTTTAAAACTGAAAAACTGCTCCAAGCCACATTATAATACTAACCCTGAAAATATATGTATGTAGGTATGGGTGTTTATGTTCATATTTATGAAAAAAGCAGCTTTCAATGTAAAGGAATAAAAAAAATGGTTCATTCTAGATCCAAATATAAGTGGCCTCAGAACACAGATGTAGGTCTTCACATACACCATATTCAAATAAGGTAGCAACTTCATGAACTTCTTATACTTCTGTTACTGCAGAACAAAGAAATACATAACACATTGTTCAAATACACTGCAAGGTTCTTTGGATAGAGAGAGACAGAGTATTTTTATTTTTTCATTTGCAGATAGGCACAATTTCACTCAAAAACTCATCTCAGAATGCAACTGTCATTTTCTGGGGGAGACAGGGGGAGTAGATCTGGAGGAGAGGGGAGATCAGGGGCAATGGGGAGGAGTGGAGGGAGGGGAAAGTATATTTAGGATGTATTGTATGAGAGAAGAAAAAATAATTTAAAAAAATTATTTGAAAGAGAAGAAGCATAAACATGAGTCCTTTTAAAAGCCAGGGCATCAGCCCAGGCACGCACATTAAAGCTATTGAATTATTTTAAATTTTGTTAACAGAGTGTTGAACATCAGCAAAACAGATATTAATCTATATATAATTTGGGAATGGAGGCTTCTCATACACCTGAAAGAAAGAAAGATTATTCAATACTTTTGACCTTATATGAGGCTTCACATTTTCTTATGCTACATTACTGCTGGTAAAGTCTCTAACAGAGCAATGTGATGTTGTGGCCTAATAGATTCTTCTCATTGTCCATTCCTCATCTTTGGCTGCCTACTGTTAACATACTCCTCTCTTCTTCCTCTGTTTCTGAGGTTTCATGGCCATGATTCAAGCAGTTTTCCTTCTATCACTCGCACAGATTCAGTGTCTCTTTCCCACACCTTTATCCCTGTGGGGGAAGTCCGTTCTTTCATGGGGCTCAGTATGTTGGAATATATTAGTTAGTAGCAATGTATTAGCCTAAAATTTTCTTTTTTTGTTGTTTTGGTTGTTTCATTTGTTTGGCTCTTCAAGACATGGTTTCTTTATATAACCTTGCTATCCTGGAACTAGCTCTGTAAACCAGGTTGGCCTCGAACTTACATATATCAACCTGGCTCTGCCTCCTGCGTGCTGGGATTAAAGGCATGCACCACCACTGCCCGGCTTCAAATTTATTTTATGGTCCATGAAGTAGTAGGAACTGCTTATGAATCCTGCAGAGCCACCTTCTCCTTATAATTACACTTCACTTGGGATGGCAAACCCATCAACAAACAATGAATGAGAAAAACATTCAGCATAAATGCAGAAGATGAGTTAATATCCTAAATTAGAAGTAATTCATAAAAGCATCATTGTAGCATTGCTAATTAATTCTTTGTTCATCATTAACTTTCCCATTTAAGAACAGTAACAGCCTACTACTACTGAACTATAGTACTTAAGAGGCTGCTGAAAAGCTGAAGTTCAGCTTTTACTTATAAATGTAGTATTGGGTGAGCTAAGCCAAACTTCAAAGCCCATTGTCATATCAACTAATTTCCAGAAAGAAGCACTTCTGTTTGGTTTGGCAACTCCTTCAGTAAAGAGATGCCTAGAGCAGCTCAGCAGACACAATAAAGGCCCAAACAAGATCTGCAGACAACATTGCACAGTATCTTCAAAGATTCTTGTTTATTCCTTTCGTGTGCTATTCTGTGGAGCTGTTCTCGTCTTTGGAATTCTGGCACTTTCTAACCACTTACGTGCTACCCAGAAGTTTACATCACTATAAAGAGGGTAAATGCTTTATTCCTAATGAAATTTATGTGAATTTTGTTTTCCATATATTATATTATCATCACAAGAATCTAACACTGTACAGTCTGTGCATTCTGTATTAACTAGTTCTCAACACAGCTCATAGTGGAGTCCAGTGTTCCTCAGTGCAAACATTTCAGTGGTAACAACAGTGTACATCAGTTCTGTCATTGGATGATGTTCCAAATTTAGCTCATTTTATGAAGTGCAGTATTTTTCATTGGAAATATAATAAAGATTCAAATTGTTGCTCTAATTCTACTTTGATACAAAAGCCCTGGCCTGCCTTGGTTCCTCACCATGCTGCTTAGTGCCATACATAAGAACATCACTTTTCTAATATTTATTCCATAGTCTATAAAGTCACACTTGAGCAACACTCAACCACTTTTAAATGATGTTATGGTTGAGCAAGTTAAGGTCCTTATAGCATGGGCTAAACAAATGTGTATTCCTCATAATGGATCTCAGAAGGGGACTTTTCTTTTTTTTTTTTTTTTTTAGTTTTTTTTTTTATTTATTTTAATTTATTTTGCAATACAATTCAGTTCTACATATCAGCCACGGATTCCCTTGTTCTCCCCCCTCCCGTCCCCCTCACCTTCCTCCCAAACCCCCCCCCCCCCATTCCCATCTCCTCCAGGGCAAAGCCTTCCCCACAGACTGAGGTCAACCTGGTAGACTCAGTCCAGGTAGGTCTAGTCCCCTCCTCCCAGGCCGAGCCAAACAATCCTGCATAGGCCCCAGGTTTCAAACAGCCAACTCATGCAATGAGCACAAGATCTGGTCCCACTGCCTGGATGCCTCCCAAACAGATCAAGCCAATCAACTGTCTCACCTATTCGGAGGGCCTGATCCAGTGGGGACCCCTCAGCCATTGGTTCATAGTTCATGTGTTTCCATTCATTTGGCTATTTGTCCCTGTGCTTTATCCAACCTTGGTCTCAACAATTCTTGCTCATATAAACCCTCCTCATTCTCGCTAATTGGACTCCCAGAGATCCACCCGGGGCCTAGTCATGGATCTCTGCATCCAGATCCCTCAGTAGTTGGATGAGGTTTCTAGCACAACAATTAGGGTGTTTGGCCATCCCATCACCAGAATAGGTCAGTTCGGGCTGTCTCTCGACCATTGCCAGCAGTCTGTTGTGTGGGTATCTTTGTGGATTTCTGTGGGCCTCTCTAGCACTTTGCTTCTTCCTATTCTCATGTGGTCTTCATTTACCATGGTCTCCTATTCCTTGTTCTCCCTCTCTGTTGTTGATCCAGCTGGGATCTCCCGCTCCCCCAAGCTCTCTTTCCCTCAACCCTCGCCTTTCATTACCCCCACTCATGTCCAGGCTGTTCATGTAGATCTCATTCCATTTCTCTGTCATTGGGCGATCCCTGTGTCTTTCTTGGGGTCCTGTTTTCCAGGTAGCCTCCCTGGTGATGTGAGTAGCAGACAAGTCATCCTTGTTTCATGTCTAGTATCCTGCTATGAGTGAGTACATACCATGTTTGTCTTTCTGAGTCTGGGTTACCTCACTTTTAAATGATGTTATGGTTGAGCAAGTTAAGGTCCTTATAGCATGGGCTAAACAAATGTGTATTCCTTATAATGGATCTCAGAAGGGGACTTTTCTATGCCATGTGATTGATAAATAGTCCATAGTATGTGCTTATAGTCAGACTTTCCATGATTTCTGGGAGACAGTGAAAGGGTGGAGAGTCTTGCATTCCTAAGGAAGGATGTGCAGATGATGGGGAAGTGGGGAAAAGATGATTCAGCAAAAGTGGAGTATACTTGAGAGAGACAAAAGTTGACTAGCCTCAAATAAGCTAGGAGGACTAGGGTCCTGGAAAATCAATGGTCACCAAAGCTGCCCAGTGAAAATGAGGGACAATGAGAGGATGAATTCAGAAGGAAGTTAATTTAGTATAGACTACTAAATTGGATCTTAAAAGAAAAAAGGCGGAGCCTAGGAAGATACCATAGAACGCCAACTCGGAGCTAATAAGGGTTTACTGCAACAGTTCTCAACCTGTGGGTCACAACCCCTTTTGGGGTCACATCAGATATCCTGCATACCAGACATTTACATCACCATTTATAACAGTAGTAAAATTCTGCTTATGAAGTAACGACAAAACAATTTTATGGTTGGGGGTTACCACAACATAAGGCACTGTATTAAAGAGTTGTAGCATGAAGAAGATTGAGAACCACTGGTTTATTGAATGACGGCAAGGAGGCAAATGAACTGGTCAGTTTAGTTGACTCATTGGGGGTACACAAGTGTCTTTCATGTTTGATTATATCCTCATTATCATCTTAGATCTAGGAGGTCTTATTCAGGTTTATTTTCTCTGTCAGTTAAAGAATTAAAAGGAAAGGAAAATCTCAGACACAGCAAGCAGAAACAGGTAACAACTTTTATGATAATCAAAAAAGCGTGCACACTGCACACACACATACACACACACACACACACACACACACACACACACACACACACACACACACACGGGGCGGGGAGGAGATGCACTGCAAAGAAGAGAGTGGACCAAAATTCCTATTTTCCATGGAGGGCCCGGAGTTTTAAGTGGTTTTGGCAGCCTGAAATGGTTCCCAATTCCTCTATTTTGGGGTCTATTTGAATAAACAAAGAAAGGAAAACTGGTGCCCACAGTGTCAGCAAAATATGTGTTTATAATGGTAAAGAGCAGGTCCCCCTTCCCTAATTTTGAGTTGTCACTTAGAGACTGGGGAGCTGATGAGCCCACAGCTTCAGGTAAGTATGTTCAGGACCTACCTTAAACATATGTGATCAGCCTGGGCCTGTCTTCTGGAAGAGGAGGGGTCTTGCTATCAGAAGAAAAAGCTCTCTAGGCCTTTGTCTCATGTTAGGGTGTTGAGGAAGATGCTGGACATTTGCCATCCTCAGTATCTGTGGTCCCTTTCCCTATCTGTCAGGGATCTGTCTAGGTCCTAGACTCTCACCCTTACATATAGTTTCCAGGGATGAATGCTCATTCAAGGAAAGAGAGTTAAGAAGAAAGACCTTTCTGGAATTTCTAGCCTCTGGTCAGGACAAAATTCCCAACAGGGCCAAGGTGATTTCCAGCTTTAGCCAAGGAAAAAATTCATTTTTGGGGTCCCCTACCCTAAAACTCCCTGACCAGTTTCTACATCCTGTTCTTATAAATTTCCCCCAAACAGGCAACAGTAATTATTGCTAATAATTTAAAGAATGACCAGTCTTGATTCTTGGAGTTAAATTGAGTATTAGATGTGGCAGTTGGGATACCACTCCACTGAGTGTATCTGAGGGCCTTGAAGCTGCATCAGTGATTCCATTGGTGCCATAACCAGGTGTGGCACAAAAGGGAACTCTTTGGTGCCTTCATAGAGGTCTGAGGGAGAAAGAGTGAAAGCAAGAGAAGGTGGATAAATGAGTATCAAATCATTTGGGCACAGAGGGATTTGGGGCTCCTGTTTAAGCCTTGAAGAATGATCAACGAGACTGAGTTAGATGGAGTTAGATTATAATAGGACCATCTATCTGCATGTGGATTGACTCTAAATGCTAGAAGATAAAATTAAAACAGCTCTGTAGTATATAAGATCCAGGGGCTGGAGAGATGGCTCAGAGGTTAAGAGCACTGACTGCTCTTCCAGAGGTCCTGAGTTCAATTCCCAGCAACCACATGGTGGCTCACAACCATCTGTAACGAGATCTGGTGCCCTCTTCTGGCCTGCAGTCATACATGCTGTATACATAATAAATAAATAAATAAACCTTTAAAAAAAAAAAAGATCCAGAGATTACTAGAATTACTATTAACACTAATCCAACATAACCCCTTCTCACCATGAAGAGCCAGAAATTCATCTCCAGAGTTTTTTATCTAATTGCATGATGATGTCTAGCATGTTCTGAATCTGTATTTGTGGATTTTATAGATCAAATGAAGCATTAACAGAATTATTAGGAATTCAGTCTTGATGATGGCACAAGTGTTGGCTTAAGTTGCTGTGTAGATATCTAAAGTCTTATGGTTTTAAGCCCTTTTGAGTATATTTAGTGAGATTTTTGATAAGTCAAATGGTATCCTCTAGACTTATAAATGGAATAGAAATGGAAGGTAGATGATCATATCACTGGACAAGATTTTGGATACGGCAATGTCATAGCATAAGTTTAGCAAGGTAATCGAGAGTTTTTATTTGTCACCCCTACATCCAAGAAAATCCTCAAATATGTCTGTGGATTTATTCTGGGGGTAGTCTGAGCCAAAAGTTAGTGCCACAGAACCGTTGGATGTCCTTGGGGGCTACTTAACATATTCTTGACCTTAGGAAGCACACAGTAGCAAACCTTTCTCATGAGTGAAGAACAATAATACTTTGATATAAGAGAAACCCAGGCTAAATACTAAATATTACTAGGATATTTGGAACAAGTACGATTTCATTGTTGCAATCATTAGAGGGACATCTGGCTTAAATAAAATTTTGTTGACATCATTCATATATATATATATATATATATATATATATATATATATATATATATATATATATATATATATCCCATGTTTGAAAATATCTATCCTAATATCTGTGATTGCTTCTATCTGTAGATCTGTGGAGCTAGGACTACTAGAGGTGAAGGCTTAAGATACCTCTTATTGGTCCTACTGTGTCCCTTTTAATTCCACATTGAGTTCATAAGACATTGGAAGACATCCCATATAACAACCTGTGTAGCTGAAGTTTTCCTGGTCCTGCCTGGCCCACGGTCAGGACAAATCTCTCTCAACTGCCAGTCTGGCAGCCAAGTAAACACACAAAGACTTATATTACTCATAAACTATATGACTGTGGCAGGCTTCTTGCTATCTAGTTCTTATATCCTAAATTAACCCATTTCTATTACTCTATACCTTGCCACATGGCTTGTGGATTACACGTACTTTACATGTTGCTCGTCATGGCAGCAGCTGGCAGTGTCTCCCGACTCAGCCTTCCACTTCCCAGCATTCTCCTCTCTTTTTGTCCTGCCTATACTTCCTGCCTGGCTACTGACCAATCAGCACTTTATTTATTAACTAATCAGAGCAACACATTCGGAGCATACAGAACATCCCACAGCAAACCTGGTTTGAGGTGGGGAAGTTAGCTCTGTAATCCCCTTGATAAGGAAATACCCCTATGGAAATCCACAATGAAAACTGGCATCAACCATTTTTCCTTTTTCTGTGCACTTAGCCCATTATTGCAGTCACAAGGGCTATCATTTTCCTGTTTTATTCACTGCTTTTTAAATTTTGCTCCTGATTATAAAAGTTCTTAGTAGCCGTTTCAAGGAAGTAGTCTAAAGTTTGTTCAAATTCCAAAGGGATCCTTTTCACTTTCTACTTGTTTGGAGTGTATTGAATTATAAGGCAGTATCAGGATCAAGTACCTCTCCATAGAGGCAGGGTCTCTCTCAGTCCTTCTACAAGGGCTGAGGGTGACTCTTTGAGAGCCTAACAGTAACCAGAGATGACTTGGAAAAACTTAAAGTCTTGGAGTGAATCCTCTGGAGCCTCTCTAAGAGACATAAGCCTCTGTCTCCAGTCCACAACGGGGCCATTAAGGTCCCAATGAGGTTTATCTTGTGGGACTGCTCGTCTCCCAGTTGAGAAGTTATTGTCCACTTGTGATTTGTACCTCACCAGTTATAGAGTTTCTCTTTTCATTCATCCCACGTATGTGGCCTACATATCTACAGAAGTCTTTTCAGTAAGTATCAGTGACTGATTTCGGAGTAACTACATTCTTCTAGCCCATGTCAGAGGAGTGAGTGAGTCCCTGGAAGACCTAAATATATTTCTCAGGGGCTTCAGAAATTTTTCAAAGATTACCTTTTCTCTGTCTCAGATCTTAGAAGGAAAAGATAGTATAATCTTTATTTAGTCTCCATGTCTGATCAATACCTGTCTCCTGCAATGGCAGGCAGAAAGGATATAGTTGAGAAAACACTGGGATCCTAAGGCTGAGACACTTTTTCTTGCCATAAGAGTGACTGAACCTAGCCAGGTAGTGGTGGCACACGCCTTTAATCCCAGCACTTGGGAGGCAAAGCCAGGCGGATCTCTGTGAGTTTGAGGCCAGTCTGCTCTACAGAGTGAGATCCAGGACAGGCACCAAAATTACACAGAGAAACCTTGTCTCGAAAAAAAAAATGCTTTGGTATGAGGGCATGCTGGAGTGCTGGGTCAATCAATATATAACTTCCTGTGTATTTCTGAGTTGAGCGAAGAATAAATAAGGAACCTCAAACTACTTTCCTTTTTGTTCCTTGCAAAACATATATAATTATAAAATGATATTAAAAGTAATACTTTCATCTGAAGGCCATTTTTCTCTATTATCTGATTTATATTCAGGCCAGGCTCAAATACAAAACAATAGCAGACATATCTTTTGTAAGATATGTTGATTGAAGAGTTAACAGTACATAAGGATTCAGCCTGTAGGAACCTTTGTTAAAGATAAACAGCCACCTATCTGTAAAGCAAAAGAAGATATATTGGACACAGTTCTTATCTGTGTTGCTACCTTCTTTTCTGGAGCATCGTCTGGCGAGTTTCCATTGTTTTTCTCTCCTTGCCTCTTAAGCAACCATGAGGAAAGGCCTGGCAGGCTAGCTGCTGTCACTGA
Organism: Peromyscus californicus insignis; assembly: GCF_007827085.1. Classification (NCBI taxonomy): domain Eukaryota; kingdom Metazoa; phylum Chordata; class Mammalia; order Rodentia; family Cricetidae; genus Peromyscus; species Peromyscus californicus. The sequence goes on along the minus strand of NW_026294573.1, from coordinate 76,671,522 downwards.
TAAGACCTTGATTCCTGTATCCTCTCTTCTTTCATGTGCCATCGTGAGAAAAAGGAGCCCATCAGACTCAACAATATCACTCTAACCAACATCTAACCATTCTCAACAACATCACTCTAACTGATTATCACACCGGACCCACCATAAATTTTTAAATGTCTTGAGTAAACACTGAAGCTTGAATGGCTAGGAAAGAAGCCAATGTCTATTGATTATATAAGGTGTGGGGATCTTCTCTGTTGCACCTCTAATATTCTCTTCAGACATTTCCTCTGGCCCTCCTTTTCTTCAATATTTTAATCGGCTAATCCATTTTATGTTCCTCAGTCTAAATAAGAGACAAACATTATAGTGCTAAGGATGAATTTCTCACTTAAGGAGAGTCCCTTGATTTAAAAGAGTCACACCTTAATTTACCACATGTAACTTAAATTTAAGTGCTCATAATCTAGAAAATACAGAACATAGAGGGAAAGGTGTGTGAAGGAACTCAAAAAGATATGGTGTCCAGATGCTCTTTTCCCCGACCCTGTCCCTGAACAGCAACTGGAAAGTGAAAGCAGGAGCAGGGCACCTTGTGGCAGAAGAAGAGTAAATAAAACCTGTGGAGCAGTTCTGAGAGTGGGAATAACAGCCACATAATAAAACCACCCGACAGATGTTGGACAAAGAGCAGAAACTAGGACACTACGAAACTAGAGTGCCAGGCACTAGCACCTAGTGCATTCCAGCTGTTCACAATGGTACGATGGTTTCTGTACAGCTACAGCAGCCTCCTCTTTTCTGGTGGTGGTTTGTCCAACACACAGCAATTTATTGTTTGGTTCCAGGTGGATCTGTGCAGTGGCTCCAGATTCAGTGCTAGGCTGCCATGGATTCACAGAGTCCAGCCATCTCAAAGTGCTAGCTAGCCCCGTTTGGCATCTGGCAATTTCATGCTTCTCTACTTAGGCACAAATTCAATGTCCATGGTGCAGGGAGGGTGTTCCAGCACACTCTTCATCCTAGACTCACAAAAGGTGGAAAGGGAAAAAAGAAGAATGAGGGTTAAATTAAAGGAAGGTGCAAAGATAAACAGAAGAACTATATGTAAGTGTGGATCTGAGTTTGGAGGTCAGGAAAGCTCTGTGTGTGTGTGTGTGTGTGTGTGTGTGTGTGTGTGTGTGTGTGTGTGTGTGTGTGTGTGTGTGTGTGTTGGGGGTAATAGTGAATTTAAAGCAGAGAACAAACAGAGCATTGGCTCCTGTATTCACCCTCCTTCTCTTCCTCCTCTGCCACACCAATGATGTAGGGAAAATTGGGTGCCCTTGAGAGTGACGAGGAAGGGAAGGTTTGGGTCCGAGAAAATTAATGACTACCAAAGCCATCTCAGGATAGTGTCTCTAGATATTTGGCTTATAAGTTAAAAAAATAAATAAAACTAACAGTCCAGTGGGAGGTTAGGTTCCTAAAGGAGTTTATTATACATAGAGCTGAAGAGTAAGAAGGAATTGTGCCTGTATAGCAAGAGTGGAGTACCATTTATGTTCCTCACCAGGCTTTGCTACACGAAGTCACAGAGAAAGGTCATAGAGTCAGTTCAGCTAGCCCATCCATAAAATGTCCAGGTACCTCTCAGTTTTATTCACATCCTCACAGAGTTTCCTGGCACAGAGAGCCATTTAGGGGAAGAGAGATGATGAGAAAGCAGACCTCCCTTCTGGCATGTATGAGAACAGGAGATAGAAATTGGCTAGATGAGTCTATAATGAAGAAACCAAGGCAGTGATGTTTCTTTCTTAGATAAAAGTCAGAAAACACAAGATTTCATGATTAAGATATACCACACCCATAAATAGTCCATATGATTTGCTGATTTTCTTTCTAGAAATGCTGTCCATTTTTATTCTAATGAAGTATAATAATGCAGAATTTCAAATGGTGGTTTTGAATGTAATCCCCGTGTCATCAGCAAAGAAAAAAATAATATTTTAATTACAAAATTGTTTTTTGTCAGTAATTTACCAGATGAAGTAGAAAATACATGCATGCATGTTGTGAGGGAAATTTTTTCTTCTACAATCAGTATGTTAGAAATATACCAACAAAAGATATAGGTGAAAGATACATAGGTCTTTGACACATTTGTTAACCAGTTAAAAAATTTTCTAGCTGTAGATTTTTCTAATCTCATTTCAGTTATGATAAAGTATCCTGGAAAGGCAATGTAGGGGAGACAGGGTTTATCTCATCTTACAGTGCCAGGTCATAGTACATCATTGTGGGGAAATCACAGTGTCAGGAGCTTGAAGCAGAAAATCACATCATATCCTCAGTTGAGTGAAGTAAATGGAATGTATGCATATTGCCTGCTTGCTTACCTTTCGCTCAACTTGATGTCTGTTCACTCATACAGTCCAAGATGCCCTGCCTGAGGAATGGCACCACCCACAGTGGGTTAGATCTTCCCAGATAAGTTAACTTAGTTAAGACAGTCCCCCCACACCCAGGCAGGGGGATCGAGATCTGTCCCTGGTGCATGGGCAGGCTTCTGGGAATCTGGTGCCTGTGGTGTGACACCTTGCACAGCCTAGGTGCAGTGAGAAGGGGCTTGGACCTGCCTAGGCTCAGTGTGCTGGGCTCTGCTGACTCCCCATGGGAGACCTCGATTTGGGGGATGTGGGGATGCGGGGTGGCTTGGGAAAGAGGGCTGGGGGGTGGAAGGAGGGAGGAGGGGGGTCTGTGGATAGCATGAGGAGTGAGTAGAAAATTTCTTAATAAAGAAAAATTTAAAAAAAAAAGACAGTCCCCCCACAAATATGCCCTCAGTCCAACTCAATAAAGACAATTCTCCACAGCCTTTTGGATGTTAGTCTCCATTGAGAACTAACCAGTTCTTCTGATGGGCCTTCCTTTATATACAACAACCCTCTCTTACAGCTTTAAATACTATTTCTCTGTTCTGTGTATTTATTGTTTTAACTATGAAATGATGTTGAAATTGTTCTTCTGATCCTGTTGCTGTGGTGTTCTGTAAGCCTCATATCTGGATAGGCATCATTCTCCCTAGATTTGGAGAATTCTTTCTGTGATTTTGTTTTCTGTACCTTAGAATTCTTCTCCTTGTTCTATGCCCATTATTTGTAGATTTGTTCTCTTCATTGTCTTCTAAGATTTTGTTTTTTTAATTTGCCATTATATTTCATTATATGATCCAATTTCTCTAATTAATCTCAAATCCCTAATATTCTAACTTCAATATTTATTATGTTGTTGAGGCTTTCTACTGAACTATGTTTTGACTTAGTAAATTTTTCATTTCCAGCTTCATTTCAGTTTGGGGTTTTCTTTATTTCTGAATCTTTAATTACATTCTTGAATTATACAGTGTTTCACTTATTCCACTCAGCTATTTGTATTTTCCTGGGATTCAGTCAGTTTATTCCTATCCTGTTCAAGTTCATTCAGATATTTATGTCTGCTTTGAACCATTTGAACTCTCTGAACATGTTTAATCATTTTTTGAACTATGTTCACTTAAGTTGTCCTCTTTAGTGGCTATTGCTATGGAATTGGTGACTCATTGGGAGGCTATATATTGATGAGGCTTTTGTTTTGTTTTGTTTTTATTTCTGGGCTTCCCCCCCCCATATTTCTTGTGTTCTTACAATGGGACCTGGGCATCTGAAGTTATATTGTAGGTTGTATCTTTTGAGATGAGATTTCTGGCCCACAATGTAGGCTGTCTGAGTTTCTAATAACATTCTGTCATTGCTGGAGGTCCTAGGCAGGTGTCAAGTTAGGCTTTGGTGATTACAGAGAGGGAATGGGGCAGGGATAAGGAATGTGTGGTCCCCAATATGTGACTGGTGAAAGTTGGGGTAATGCTGAGCATGGAAGGTTTGGGAGGTCATTTGTCAAGGTCTTCAAGTCTTATATGGTAGCTGAAGCATTTCTAATAGGTAACAAGTGAGATGTTTGGTAGTCTACACCAGGGAAGGTGCAAGATGAAGAGATGTGGGGGCATTGACTGACAAAAGATGGGACTTTGGGAACCATGACTGGGGAAGGCCCAGGAGTCTGACCTGTGAGTCACTTTCCTAGGTCTCCATGTCTCCTAGGGTGGATTCTTGGGCCCTTTTCAGGAAGTGAATGGTAGTTTATGGGGTCCTAAGGAAGTAAGGACCTGAAAGTGAAAGTGTAGATTCACTTGCCAGGATCTTTGGTCTTGTGAGGCATCTAGAAAACCCTTAGCTGGTATTAGCCCAGAGAATATTGGAGAACATTGAGAGAAAGGAGTTGGAGAAAGAGGCATGGGGTCCTGTCTGGGTTGTGGGCAGAGCTTTGAGGACTCCCTCACAGAAATGGACCAGAAAAAAAAATGGTATGGTGTCCCAAATAAGCATTAGGCAGGATTTGGGCCTGTCAAAAGTGAAGAGGAATAGGAAGAGGAGACATCAAGTGCATTACTGGGTAGCTGGGCCTCATGGGGCAGCTAGAAGGTCAGACAACACTTTCTTTTCAAACAATGATATTTTATTAATTATTTGAGAATTTCATGCAATGTGTTTTAATCACACTCACACACCTTTCCAAGCTCCTAGATCCACCCCAATATCTCTATCTACCCAACTAAGTATTCCATTTTTTTAATTAGTAGAGGCCAATTATGAGTATGGGCCTTCTCTAGAGAGTAGGCTTATCAGGACCACACCTTTAATAAAACACACTGTCTTCATTTGGTCATCTAGTGACAAAATATTTGACATTTTTACTTTTTGACAATTAGAATTATATTGCTATGAACATTTGTTACTAGTTTTTTGTGTGCCTGTTTCAGATGACTGGAATATGAATGGAATGACTGAATGATACAATTCTGTATTTGACTTTTTGAGGAACAATCAGCGTTTTATCCATACAGACTAAAAACTTTATGTTCTTGCTAGTAATGTACAGAGTTCTAATTTCTCCAGAGCTTCACCAACAATTTTTGCTGTAACTTTTAAAAAACATACTTTGGCCGGGCGGTGGTGGCGCACGCCTTTAATCCCAGCACTCGGGAGGCAGAGCCAGGCGGATCTCTGTGAGTTCGAGGCCAGCCTGGACTACCAAGTGAGTTCCAGGAAAGGCGCAAAGCTACACAGAGAAACCCTGTCTCGAAAAAACAAACAAAAAAAAACAAAACAAAAACAAAAAACATACTTTGATCAGAAAAAACCTGATAGTTTTGATTTATATTTTCCTCATGGTTTATAATAATGAGCATATTTTTGATGCTTATTGACCATTTTTTATTGATTGTTTTTAATTTTGGTTCTTTTTTTCTTATTTTTTTTATTAGTTCTTTGACAATTTTGTACAATTCATTCTGACTGTATTCATCCCCCCACACATACACATTTCCTATCCAGTTCGGGTTTCTATTGCTGAGATTAAACACCATGACCAAAAGCAAGTTGGACTGGAAACAGTTTGTTTGGCTTATACTCCCACATCATATTCCATTATTGAAGGAAATAGGACAGGAAATCAAACAGGGAAGGAACCAGGAAGCAGGAACTGATGTAGAACCTGGAGGCAGGAACTGATGAAGAAGCCATGTAGATGTGGTGCTTACTGGTTTGTTCCTTGTGTCTTACTCACCCTGCTTCCTTATAGAACACAGGACCACCAGCCCATGTGTGGCACCACACACAATGGCCTGGACCCTCCCCCATCAACACTAACTGAGAAAATGCTCCACAGAATGACCTACAGCCATCTTTTGGAGGCACTTTCTAAATTGAGGTTCACTACTCTTAGATGACTATAGTTTGTGTCAAGTTGACATAAAACTAGCCAGAATACTTTTCACACCTATCCCCTATCAGTATTCACCCAATTTAGTGTCTTTTTCCTAATCCATCAAGACCAATTTGTGCTTAGATGTGTGACATTCTACTGGAGTGTGATGGGCTTACCAGTGCTACAGGTGCTACAGTCTTAGAGAAAACTGACTCTTCCTCTCCTAGAAGCTAAAGATTGCCACTAGCTCTTTGGCCTGTCTTAGGCTTAACATACTTCCTGAAGGTGCTTTGCTTGCTAAAAGAGAAGGAAAGGAATCATCAATCTTACCCAGCTGTGACTCTTTTAAGCTACAGTAATGTCTGGCCTGGTAAAATATGCACATTAATGAAAGTGTGGCATGAACATCATGTGAGTAACCAACCACTTTCTGGTTAGATTTAAATCCTGCTCCACAAATGAAATCCGTACATGGCACCATTGTCAGGGCATGAAGCTATAGTTAAATAGGCCATAAGGGAGTTCCTACTATTATTCTGCAAAATGGACATAGGACTAAACCAATAGCTAGTGATGTATCATTATACCTACAGATTAATGCATCATTTAATCCTCATCAGAGAAGTTGCTATTTGTAGTAGATGATGATTAGAAGAGACACCCACAACTGTATATGAATTACTTATATGGTATTTTCCATTCAAACAGTTTTCTGCTCTCAGGCTAGGACTACCAGGAATTGTTTGATGGTTGGTTTTTGTTTTTTTGTTCATTTGTTTTTGTTTTTTTCTGGAATGATTAAAAAAAAGAGAGAATTTTTAACTGTATTCTGTTTTACACTTTCCTAATTACTGTACCTGATTGTCAATTTCATGTTGTATTATAGCTCTATCATACAGAACACTTCTTTGGTGTTTTGATTATTTCTCATTATTCACCCTACTCAAAAATTAGCCTAGAGCTACATATCATATATGTAAAATATAATATTAAGAAATGCATCTTTCCCAATAAGCATTTAAAAATCCCAAGCCCTTTAACCAGTTTGCCTTGTGGACATGTATCTATGGAAAATTAATGGTATGAATGGAGGTAAAAAGCTGTATATGTAAAGGCAAGACTTAGAAAACATTTTCTTTCTTCATTTTTCCATGATTTTACCAATAGACAACTAAAGTTACTTAGGAAATTTGACCTCGTTTATAAATAATAGCAATAAAAATAATCTATTGGAATGTAAACATATGTTTTAAAATATTAAAAAAAAGAGAAAACAAGTTTATACACACCACATAATTGCAATTACAGTGAGGACTATATACCCCAAATGCTTTGGACCAAAAATAAATGAAATTTCATAGGCTTTTTTTTTTTTCTGATTTTGGAACATTTGAGTACACTTTAATGCTTGAGTATTACTAACCTCAGAATCTGAAATCAAAAAAAAAAAAAAAACCAGACTGAAATCTTTAACTTTGATTTGCTTTAAGTGTTCTGAATATCAGGGCTTTTCATATTTTGGACTTGTGGATTACATATTCACTCAATATAATAATAACAAAAATCCCAAAACTTTGCCTGGAATAAAGAATAGAAACCAATGCTTTGAAATTATTACTCAATTATCCCTGTAAGGCAAATTCACATAATACTCTATCTTGTTATAGGGTTGAACTCTGAAAGACATCATTTGTGATTTCCATGTACTCCTGGATCATTTTTACATTTGTTTTAGAGACTTGACTCTAGTTTGAGGTTTTCAGATTGAATAATATACTTAAATGTTGTATGTACTTCAAAACATCAATTAATGTTGTTTATTTTAGGTTTATCATGTTCAGCTGTGAACTTACTAATATGATTTTGTCTAATATCAACATGCCACTTAACAGTTTAACATATTTCTTGAACTCTCCTTATTTCTACATATAGATTTTTTGTGAAACAAGAAAATATGATATTTAAACTTTATAAAATAATGTTTTTTTCCAGGTGTCCCATTGCCTAAAGCAGATGTTTCTGAGCCCCTGGTTGCCAGTTCACCAGTGAAGAGAGCTCGATATGCAGATCCTCTAAGTGAAGAGGAAGATAAAGTAAAAGAAGACCCCTTGACCATCTCTGAACTAGTATATAATCCCAGTGCCAGCCTGCTCCCTACCCCAGTGGATGATGATGAAATCAACATGCTCTTTGACTGTCCATCTAGGCTCGAATTAGAAAGAGAAGATACAGATTCATTTGAGGAACTGGAAGCAGATGAAAATGCCTTTTTGATGGCTGAAGAGGAGGAGCTAAAGGAAGCTCGTCAAGCTTTGTCATGGAGCTATTCCATCCTGACCGGCCATGTCTGGGTCAACCCCCTGGTCAAGAGTTTCTCCAGGCTCCTTGTGGTGGGCCTGGGACTGCTGCTGTTTGTATTTCCCCTGCTCCTCCTCCTTTTGGAGTCAGGTATTGATCTCTCCTTCTTATGCGAAATTCGTCAGACACCAGAGTTTGAGCAATTTCACTATGAATATTATTGTCCCCTGAAGGAGTGGGTGGCTGGGAAGGTCAACATCTTCCTCTACATGCTGGGCTGTTCTTAGGTTCATATCTGATGAGACTAAGGGCTATCTTCAATACTGGTGGTATCATTTTCAGTAGATGCTAGGTTTTGATTGGCCTTGAGTTGTCAAGATGTGTTCTTTTCTCTTAACTGACTGCTCAAACCTTGAAATTAGTTTTCTGTACTTCATTGAATTTAAGTTAATTTAAATCAAATATAATTCTTTTAGTTATCCTTCAGAAAGGCAGAATTGAAGTAACCAAAAAAAAAAAAAAAACTTCTCCTTATCATACCATAGCATGTAGTACATTGGAGTTAGGTATTCCTGTTTCTTTATTGTGAACTATAATGTTCAGAATCAGAATTTTAGTAAAAATACAAAAAAAATCTTTTTAATATAACCTTTGGTGAAAATAATATCCTTTTACTGATGCCTATACAAATAAGTTGATGCTGAGTTTTTCTTTCAGTTTTTTTTAACAAAAAAATATTTTTATGTGTTCTAACTATTTTGGTAAATTTTTAGCAAAAAAGCTTTCTGGAGTTATTTAAGTACACATATTGTAAAACTAATGCACATGGAATTTTTTAGTGTTTTGGCACCTGATTTTTTTAAAGATATTTTTTGGCTAACTAATCCCATAATTTATTACCTGCATATGACTTTGAAAAACAATAGTAAGAAACTATAGTAAGTATTCAAAACAGATGATTGAACTAGAAGATGTGAGCAAGGAGAACACTGAGTTGACACTGTGGGGTCTGGTTTTCAAAGTTTTCAACAAGATAATCTTATAATTTCATTTGCATTTTGCCCATATGTTTGGGCTGGGGAAGCAGAGTGTTTTTAAAGGAAATTGAAACTACTTGTAATAGTAAAATTGTAAAAGATCCACTAGTTAATTGTTTATTGTTTACTAATCTATGTGAAAGCAGGAGGAGTTTGGCAAATAGAAGGTAGCAAAGAAGAGTTCTGGTGAGACAGCTAGGCAAGAGGTGATAAGCTTATGGTTGCTTTTATGGAAGTGATGGGGATACATTTGGCCCTCAATGTAAAGAGCTGTGCACTCAATTTCTGAGTTCACAAAATCATGTTTAGTTAATAAAAGTGGAGAAATTTTAAGGTGAATATTTGGGATCCCTCATGCTTTTCATTGTGATTCTCTGGATGAAATTTTAAGGGTGTGTATGTCTCTCTGTGTGTGTGTGCATGTGTGTGTGTGTGTGTGTGTGTGTGTGTGTGTGTGTGTGTGTGTGTGTGTGTGTAAGAGAGAGAGATAGACAGACAAAGACAGTGAGACAGACAGGGGGAAGAGACATGGAGAGAGAGAGAGAGAGAGAGAGAGAGAGAGAGAGAGAGAGAGAGAGAGAGAGAGAGAAAGAGAGAGAGGTTTCCTTTATGGGTTTCTTTAAGTTCTGAACTCTTGTAATTGAGGCTTCCATTGAAATAATGAAGATGATACACCATTTCTGTTTGGGTGAAGTAGACAATGGAAGAGAATAACAGACAAAGGAAATGATAAATCCTGTAGTACATTCCTTCATATCAGTGAACCCAAGATAGAAAACATCTGGTGCTTTCCATTGCTGGTCACTTACCAACACTGTATAAGGAGTAAGAATCAAAAGAGTATGGAGATTTTTACCTATGTTGAAAAGATTCCATTGCCTTTGGTTATGAAGAGATTGGACACACAAATTGAATACTACAGCCATGCTTATTTAGTGCAGCTCTGAGTGTTTTATTAGATGATTATTTTGAAAGTGAACTTTGAAAGTCAGCTCTCGGGACTTTGAGTTGAATGCATTATAATATATACTTGCTATTGTATCCATAATTTATACAGATATAGAAATATATTTTCTATACCTGGAACTCTAAGCCTTTTTTCTAAGTTTGCTATTGATCAGCATTTTGATAGAAGTTTTAATTTTTCTCTTTTTCTCTCATATAACTTGGAACTCATACTCTCTGGCATAGGGAAATTCCAGTGCAGTTGGTAAAAAAAATTGCCACACTTTTACTTGTGCTTCCTATTTTCTTTGAAGTGCTGACCAAGATAACTCATCTGGGCTTCTTTTAAAAATAATGTTTAAGTTAAATAATATTTTTTTTTTGGTTTTTCGAGACAGGGTTTCTCTGTGTAGCTTTTGCACACCTTTAATCCCAGCACTTGGGAGCCAGAGCCAGGCAGATCTCTGTGAGTTCAAGGCCAGCCTGGGCTACCGAGTGAGTTCCAGGAAAGGCGCAAAAGTTAAATAATATTTTTAAATTATGGAGATAGCATGTTTATATTATAAAATATGAAAAGAAAATAAGACAGATATAACATGTAATACATGCATGCAGATTTGTAATGAGGAACAAGATGCAGATAGTTTTAACATTTACAGCCTGCATCACCCTTCTCTTGAGGAACAGTTCATTGTGGATTAGAAATACTTTTAGGGAAAGACAGAATAGGGACCGCTAAATTAATACAATAATGATAAAGCCTAACACTGGGATCCTATAATGTCATTTATTTGGTATAGAATTAAAGCCTTTAAGAAATATCCATTTATTGTTAAAAAGATTTCATCAGATGTTTGAATCAAATGAAGAAGGGATTCTTCAAAGGATAGCCAGTATATAAAATAGATTGAGAGTTCAAAGCAAGTACATTTGCATTTGAGTATTCTATTCCATTGGTATATGTGTATTTATAAAAGATATGTATGTATGTGTTTGTATAGATATAGCCCACATGCCTTTCATACATACTTACTTGTGCTAATTTTGCCCCCGTGAGGAATTTGTGGAATAATTTTGTTCCTTTCTCTCTCAGACATTGTGATATCGTGATATATAGAGCCTTAAGTGCTTAATTATTTCATGAAAATACTTTGTGTACATTTGTGAATTTGTACACACACACAGAGAGAGAGCAAGTAAATGTACACACAATTGTCTTTAGTGCTAATATGAGCTCTATAATGAGAATGATGTAGGTAAAGGATCACATATTTCTGAGCTTGGAACATGATGTGTATTATGTATTTACAGTATATTTTGTAGTTTGTCTAATATTTATGAACATAACTCTGGGAAGAATTTACAATGAGTTAATTTCATTGAAGTAACAAGAGATATGGGGGCCATATTACTGTTATTGAAGATGTATCTTTGTATAGTGGAATTAGCATTTCTTTGTCAACATCCAGAATGTTTGTCTGTTAATATGGTGGCAGGAATCACTAATAAAATAATCTGGGGTAAAATATTTTTTCAATCATTCAGTTTTATTTTATGTAAAGTAATAGATGGAAACTATAGAGGGATGTGTGTTAGGTGATGAAGGAGATTACCTAAGATTCTACTGAAGTTACTAAGGCCCAAGCAGAAAAATAAACACTAAAAACACACTCCACTTTAAAAGAAATGATTGGTCAAATTAATGTTAGAGGAATATACTTGGGACTCAGTTTTTTTGTGCAAAACCATGATCCAGGCCCACTTAGTTCTTTTCCACTGTCCTTTTCAGCCATTTCTTATCACCAATCTAAATTCCTTTATGATCCCTGCAGATACACAGAATTTGTTTCTACCAGAGACCCAGAGCCACAACAGTTGTCTGGAAATCATTAAACTCAAAGGATTAAAGACCACACATTTTTCTCCTTCCTATTACACTTTTCCTCTTTCCTATCCTCCAGTCAGGTCTCTCCAGACTTACTCCTAAGCTCGCTACTTCCTACCTACCTCAGCCCCTCCTCCCAGCCTACTTCTGTCCCTTTTGGACTTGGTGAAAACCCAGGACCAAAGTAGCCTTAGTTCTTTGCTGCCATGCCTTGTAGATCAACTGTATTCTGTTATGACTCCCCATGTAAATGCAGAACCACTATCAGGAATCCCAAAACCACCACACTAGGGTGGGAATCAGGGACCTCATAGCACCACACTGGGCTAGGACCCAGATTGGGTAAAAGCATCCAAAGAAAAGAACACCCACACAACAAAGGCAAGACACCAAAATCTCTTCAAATGCCATAATTCCAGATGCCTGAATCTAGCAAAAAACCAAAACTATGAACAATCAAAACAATATGTCTCCTCCAGAAGCCAGAAACCCCATTGTAACATGTCCTGAGGAAAGAAATTTAGCTAAAACACAAGACAAGGACTTCAAAATAGGAATTACACATGTTCAAAGACCTTAAATAGGATATAAATAAATGCCTTAATGAAGACCATGGAAACACGAACAACTGAATAAAAAAAATAATTCCAGAAATGAAAATAGAAGAAAATAGAACCACTGAAGAAACACAAACTGAAATAAAACTGGAGATGAAAAACTCAGAATGTTGAACTAAAAGCTCAGCGATAATCCTAACCAACAGATTAAAAGACATGGAAGAGAAAATTTTAAGAACTGAAAACAAGGTAGAAGAAATGGATAGCTCAGTCAAAGAAAATGTTAATTGTTTCATTTTGTTTTATTTTTTCAAGACATGATTTCTCTGTGTAGACCTGCCTGTCCTGAAATTCTCTCTGTAGACCAGGCTGGCCTCAAACTCACAGAGCTCTGACTGCCTCCACTTCCCAAATACTGGAATTAAAGGCATGAATCACCACCACGACTTGGTGAAATGTTAATTCCTTTAACAACAACAACAAAAAAAATCCAAGTATAAAACATCCAGGAAATCTATGACATGATAAAGAGAGTAAAATTGCAATTAATAGATATGAAAAAGGAGAAGAAACCCAAGTAAAAGGCATAGACAATACTTTAAACAGAATAATAGAAGAAATTTTCCCAATCTAAAGACAGTGATTAAAGTAAAAGCGTAGACAACACCAAATAGACAAGAACAGAAAATAATTTCCCTATCACACATATTATTCAAAACACTATATGTGCAGAACAAGGGGTATTGAAAGATGCAAGGGGAAAAGAACATGTAACATACAAAGGAAGGGCCATTATAATAACATCTGGTGTTTTTAGTGGAGACCCTGAACGTCTAAAGGGCCACGTAGATGTTATACAAATTCTGAGAGACTACAGATCACAGTCCACACAACTATACCAAGAAACACTATCAATTACAACTGACAAAGAAAAATATTCCATGGTGAAAGCATATTTAAGCACCGTCTACCAACACAGCTCTATAGAAGGCACTAGAAGGAAAACTTCAGTCTGAAAGCTGACTGCATCCAAGATGACACAAGTAATAATAATCCTGGAACAAACAATCAAAAGAGAGAGGGCAAAGTCCATACCATAACAATAAAATAAGAGGATTTAATATTGTTTATTAATAACTCAATATAATGGTCTCAATCCCCCAATTAAAAGATACAGATTAACAGACTGGATTAGATAACAGTATCTATCTTTCTGCTGCATGCAAGAAACACGCCTCACCATCAAGAACAGACACCAGCTTAAGGTGTAAAGGCTGGAAAAGGATATTCCAAGCAAATGTAACTAGGAATAAGCAGGTGAAGCTATTGTAATATCTGACGAAATAGACTTTAAACTATAACTAATAAAAAGAGATAGGGAAGGTTACTACGTTTAAGCAAAAATTCACCAAGAGGATATTGCGATTCTAAACATTTATGCACCAAACAAAAGGACACCGATTTTCATAAAAGAAGCACTACTGTAGCTAAAAATCACATATCGACCCTTACACAGTGATAGTGGGTAACTTCAATACCCCACTGTTACCAACAGTTCATCCAGAAGAAATAGATAAATAAACAGAGAAATGTGGGAATTAAATAACATCATAAACCAAATGGATGTAGCATACATCTATAGAACATTCCACTCAAAAACTAAAGAAAATTCCTGCTTCTCAGAAGCTCGTGCAACTTTTTCTAAAATTGAGTGCATATTAGGATACAAAGCAAGTTTAAACAAATGAAAGAAAATTGAGATAACACCCTGCATCCTATCTGGCTACTATGGATAAAAACTAACTATCAACAACAAAAAACAGCAGAAAATATGGAAACTGAACAACTCAACTGAAAGAAAAATATGTCTAGACAGAAACCTAAAAGGAAATTAAAAATGTCCTAGAATTGAGTGGAAATGAAAATATATTATACCCAAACATATAAGACACAAAGAAGGCAGTTCTAAGAGACAAGTTATTAACACTAAGTCCCTACAGTATAGTATTGGAGAGATCTCATAATAGTAATTCAAACACATACCTAAAATCTCTATAAAAACAAGAGAAAGAATATCTAAAAAAAAAAAAAGTAGATGGGAAGAAATAATCAAATTCAGGGCTGAAATCAGTAAAATGGAAACAAATAAGCAAACAAAAATGATATAAAAATTGAAATAAATAGTTGGTTCACTGAAAAAAATCAGCAACATTAACAAACCCTTAGCCCAATTAACCAAAAGATGGAGAGAAAAGACCCAAATTAATAAAACTAGAAGTGGCCGGGCGGTGGTGGTGCACGCCTTTAATCCCAGCACTCAGGAGGCAGAGCCAGGTGGATCTCTCTGAGTTCGAGGCCAGTCTGGGCTACCAAGTGAGTTCCAGGAAAGGCGCAAAGCTACACAGAGAAACCCTGTCTCAAAAAACCAATAAATAAATAAATAAATAAATAAATAAATAAATAAATAAATAAATAAATAAAACTAGAAGTGAAAAGTAAGACATTACAACAGACACCAATGGAATTCAGAAGGTCAATGATATTTTAAATTTCTTGAATTATATCACCTACAAAAGTCAAGTCAAGGTGGAATAAGTGACTTAAATAAGCAGAAAAACCCTAGGGAAATAGAAGCAGTAATTAAAAATCTCCCAACCGAAGAAGTTCAGTCATGTATTCAGTGTAGAATCTATACTATACATTCAAAGACCTAATGGTAGTGTAGTAAAATATTATTTTAAGATGTGTTACTTTTGTTTATGTTGTATTTATTTAACTCTGGGAAGCTGTGTTACTGTTCCTGTGTGAAACAACCCCATGGTTTAATAAAGAACTGGCCAATAACAAGGCAGGAGAAAGGATAGGAGGGGCTGGCAAGCAGAGAGTATATATAGAAGGAGAAAACTGGGAGGAAGGAGCGAGGATCTTGGAGCCAGAGTAAGAGGAGGACTCCAGTCACTCAGCTATACAGCAAGCCATGGAGTAAGAGTAAGATTTACAGAGGTTAGAATAGGAAAAGCTCAGAGGCAAAAGATAGATGGGTTAATTAAAGAAAAACTGGTGAGAAACTAAGCCAAGCTAAGGTGGGTCATTCATAATTAAGTATAAGCCTCTGTGTGTGATTTATTTGGAAGCTGGGTGGTGGGCCCCTAAGAAAAGAGAAGAAAAAAAAACATGGCAGTGGTCCTCAAATAATTCCAAAAAATAGGAACTGAAGGAACTTTTCCTAATTCTTTTTATGAAGCCACTCTAATCATTGATACCAAAGACACAAAGTTTCAACAAAAAAAGAAAATTATAGAACAATATTTCCTATGAAGATATATCTTAGTTATGTTTCTATTGCTATGAAGATACACTATGAGCAAGGCAACTTATAAAAGAAAGCATCAATTTGGTGGCTTAATGACTATTTCAGAGGGTGAGTCCGTGAGCATTACCATGGTGGGGAATATGTCAGTAGACACACAGGCATGGTATTAGAGCAGTAGCTGGGAGCTTATATTTTATCTACAAGTTGGAGACAGACAGACAGACAAACACAGAGAGAAAGACTGTACCTGACATGAATATTTGAAGCCTCAAAGGCCATCCCCAAACACCTCCTCAAACAAGGCAATATCTCGTAAGACTTCCTATGGTATTTTGAATAAAAAATGGCTCATATATTTGAATGTTTGGTAATTAGGGAGTGTAACTATAAGAAAAGATTAAAAGGATTAGAAGGTGTGGCCTTGTTTGAAGAATTATGTCATTGGTGATGGGCTTTGAGGTTTCCAAAACCTATGCTAGGCCCGGTTCTTGTTTCTCTCTCTCTCTCTCTCTCTCTCTCTCTCTCTCTCTCTCTCTCTCTCTCTCTCTCTCTCTCTCTCTCTCTCTCTCTCTCTCTCTTTCTCTCTGCCTATAGATCAGAATGCAGAACTCTCAGCCACTCCTCCAGCACCATGTCTGACTGCATGCCATCATGCTTCCCACCATGATGATAATGAATAAACCTGAAACTATAAACAAGCTCCTAAGTAAATGCTTTCTTTTGTAAGAGTTGCCATGGTTGTGGTGTCTCTTTGCAATTCCCCAAAAAGTTCCATCAATTAAGGATCAAGCATTCAAATATATGAGTCTATGGGGAATATTTTTATTCAAACAACCACAATACAGATGCAAAAATGCTCTATAAAACACTTGCAAACTAAATTACAGAACACATAAAAAATTATACAACCATGATCAAGTTAGCTTCATCAAAGATGCATGCATATAAATCAACACATGTAAATCAGTAATGTAACCCATCATATAAACAGACTGAAAAATCTCTTTAGATACAGAAAAGCCCTTTGATACAATCCAATATCCCCTCGTGATAGAAGTCTTGGGAGACTCGACATACAAGGGACATATCACAGCATAATAAAGGTAATTTACAGCAATCCTACAGCTAACATCATCTTACATGGAGAGAAATTCAAAGCATTACCACTAAACACAGGAAGAAGACAAGTCCACTGTCTCCACACCTATTGAATATGGTACCTGAAGTCTGGGCTAGAGCACTAACACAGCTGAAGGAGATCAAGAGGATACAAATAGGAATGGAAGGAGGCAAAGTATCTTTTTTGCCAAATACATGGTTTTAAACCTAAAAGGCCCTAAAGACTTCACCAGTCAACCCCTACATCTGATTAACACTTTCAGAAAAGTGGTAGGATGCAAAATTAACACATAAAAGTAGACTTTCTATGTACAAAGGACAAACATACTGAGAAAGACATCAGGGAAACAATATCTAAAAATAAAACAGTAAAAAAAAATCCCAACACAATTCTTCACAGAAATGAAAAGATCAATCTTCCACTTCATATTGAATCGCACGCGCGCACACACACACACATACACACACACACACACACACACACACACACACACACACACACACACACACACACACACACACACAAAAGCCAAGGGTAGCGAAAAATATCCAGAAAAATAAAAGAACTCCTAGAGCTATCACCATCACAATTTCAAGTTGTATTGCAGAGTATTGGCATCAAAACAGACACATTGAACAATGGAGCCTAATCAAAGACACAAACATAATTCCAAACACCTATGGACACCTGTTTTTTTGACAAGGAAGCCAAAAATATACACTGGAAAAAAGAGAGCATTTCCAACACAAGTCGCTGGTCAAAGTAGATGGCTGCATGTCGAAGAATGAAAATAGACTCATGTCTACCTTCTTACACAAAACTCAACTCCTGGTGGATGAAGGACCTCAATGTAAGACCAGATACACTGAATCTGATAGATAAAGTAAAGGATAGGCTTGAATTCATTGACACAAGAAAGGATTTTCTGAGCAGAACAATGACAATATAAGCACTAAGACTAACAGTTAATAAATGGGACCACATGAAACTAAAACCAACAACATCCACAAACTTCTGTGCAGCAAAGGATACCATCGTGTGTTCAAAAAATGCCAGCATACTGAGTGGGGAAAAATATCTTTACCAATTATGCATCTGATAGAGGATTAGTGTCTAGAATATATTTTTTTAAAAACCTGAATATTTAAAAAAATAAATAAATATAGCCAGGCAGCAGTGGCACATGCCTTTAATTCCAGCACTCGGGAGGCAGTGGCAGATAGATCTCTGCGAGTTCGAGGCCAGCCTGGTCTACAGAGTGAGTTCCAGGACAGTCAGAACTACACAGATAAACTGTGTCCCAGAAAGAAAGAAGGAAAGGAAGGAAGGAACGAAGGAACGAAGGAACGAAGGAACGAAGGAAGGCAGACAAATATCCTAGTAAAAAATGAAGTATAAAGTTAAACAGAGAGTTCTCAAAAGATGAAAGACAAATGGCTGAGAAGCACTTGACTAAATGTTCAACAGTCTTAGCCAGCAGAAAAAAAATACAACTTAATTACTTTGAGATTTCATCTGACCCTACTCAGAATGGACAACATCAATAAAACATTTGACAGCACATGCTGATAAGAGTGTGGGGAAAGGAGAACACATTCATTTTTGGTAAGAGTTCAGACTGGTACAGCTACTATGGACCTCAGTGTGAAGGTTCTTCAAAAAAGCTAAAAATTGATCTCCCACAAGATCCAGCTATACTGCTCTTGAGCATGTACCCAAACTACTCTACCTCATACTACAGAGATACATACTCATCCATACTTATTGCCAGTCTATTCCTAATAACCAGAAAATTGAAACAACCTGTATATCCATCAACTGATGAGTGGATAATTTAAATGCAGTACATTAAAACAACATAAAATTATTCAGCTGTTAAGCAAAACAAAATTATGAAATTTTCAGGTAAATAGATGAAGATAGAAAATACTATCCTTAATGAGGTAACCCAGACCCAAAAAGACAAATTATGCATGTATTCTCTTTTTAACTTTATTCTCTTTTAGCTTTCAAGCTTTAGATATTTATGTTTATATAAATATCCACAGAGGTTAGGTAGCTAGTAAGAGACCAGCTGGGGAGAAGAAGATGTCCCAAGGAAGGAAAATAGCATATAGTGTTATAAAGAGATAAAGAGGAATCCAGAAAAGGAACATTAAATGGGGAGGAGAATGAAATGGCAGGATAAAGAGAGAATATGGGAAGGGCTAACAACTAATACTAGAGACCTTTTGAGCAGCCATACAGAAACCTGCTACTGTAGAAGCTTCCTAAAACATATGCATATATGAAATGAATTTAAATGGGATCACCATATAATTAGCAAGAGAATACCCCTAACTAAACATGTTATGCCACCAAGTAAAACCCCCCAGTGCTGGGAATTGGTTATATCTTTTAGAGTCATTAGACAAAAGGATCCCATAAACACCCCCACAAAGCACCACAAGCTATTACCAGAGCTAATTATTACCTTCCACATCCACTTACTTATGTCATTGAACACAAAGAAATTGAGCTGGTATCCAACTAGAAGCTTCACCTCTACTGACTAGCATTCAAAGTGCAAGAAGGTACTCTGTGCACAACTAGAAGAGAAAGTTAATCACCAATAGTGCCCAGCTACAAACCCATAACCTACAACAGCGATCTGCCTGTAAAGTATATTAGTAGGATAGTGGCCCAAATGTTATGGAATAAACCAGCCACTTTCTTCTTGGATTTAAGGCCTGCTTCATGAAATGAAACCCATGCTCACTCAACACTGCTATGTGACCAACATCCTGAAATTAGATAGGTCGCAGACCCTAAGAGAAAACCTACTACTATTATTCTGCTAAACGAACATAGCAATGAAATGACTCCCAATGGAATAGTTCTATACCCTTAGATCAATGCATTGTTCAGCCTTCATCAGAGAAGTTGCTTCTTGTAATAGATGGTAAATAACTCAGAGACCCACAGACCCACAACTGGACAGTGTGCAGAGAGTAATTGAAGCATAGACTTAGTTAAATGGGATGTCATTGTCAAGGCCCTCCCTTCAAGGCTCAGAGATATGTTCAGAAGAGGGGTTACCTAGACTACACGAACCAGAGGAGGTATGTGATCCAAGAAAATAGCATCTTCAAAACACAACAAGATCAATACACCCATAAACTCAGAGACTTGGAGGCATGCACAAGACCTGCATAGATTCAAACCAAACAAGATCTTAGTACTGAGAAGTATACACAGAGTTCCACCCCTAACAGACACCTGCTGGGAAAGGGAAAATCAGTTTTCTACAGTGGAGTGTTACTAAGTAAATGAACCATACTCCAAAAAAGGCCCCAGGAGTAGATATTCAACAAAAAATGGACTCACAGTTTTTGTTTTATTTTGGTTTTTGATTTTCCTTTGTCTTGTTTGCTTGTTTGTTGTGACTTTTGTTTTTGTTTCCTTTGAGAGACAGAGAGAGAGAGAGAGATAATGAATGAATGAGTGAATGAATGAACATAGCTGGTGGGTAGGGAGATGAGCAAGATTTGGGAAAAGTTGGAGGAAGAGAAAAAGATACGATCAACATATATTGTATGAAAAAGTAATTAATAAAAAACGAGACATAGAAAATAAGCTGAAAAAATAGGAAAGATGATTTCAAAGTGTTAGAAATTAGGAACTATCACCACTATTTAAAAGAAGGAGTCCATGTTCCATAGAGGTGCATCAGACTTAACTCTTATATGCTTGCCATGCAATTCCTCCATCTGTCATAGACTTGAAAGAATTTTATTATTGTACTTTTGCTGTCCCATTCCTGTAACAAATCTTCAGATGAATTTTGGCATGAGTTCAACACCACTCTTCACACAGCTGAAGAAGTAATACTGTATATGTGAAGCAGGATCAGCCCCTTGTTGTGGTTGTTTCCTGAATATGTTTTTTCTTACTCAGCTGTCCTGAGAAGGACAGAGTCCAGAGTTCAGGACAGAAAAGAGTTCAGAGCTTAATACTCAAAGTCTGCATGACTTAGGAACTTACAGTCCTGGTTCTGGCAGCTCTTATGGGTGCTCTTTTCAGTGTCCGTGAAGGTATTAAGGTATTAACACCCATTGATATTTAGAGATTCATACATAGCCAAGGGCTTAGAAACAATGCATGCCTTTTCTTTTTTAAATTACACTGAGCATCACTCAATAATGTCGCCAGATGAGGAAAGGGAAATATTTTTCTTCTGTTCCTAAATGGAGAGGAAATAGTTTTGATAATCAGCTCTAAGCCTTGAATCAAACATTAATAAATCTGAAATTTCTTATTACAGTGGGACATTTGTAATAAAATGTGTATGCTCTGTCTAGTGTTTCAAAGATAGGGTTAGATATGGGGAAATTGGATAGATGGGGTATATTTTCTTGGAGGCAGGCTGAATAAGTGTTTGTTGAGCCTAAGGGCTTCAAGAATATAGCACTTTGCCACTTATTTATGGTGCAGTACTCTGAGTTTCTGACCCAAGTTCACATCTACTTTTCCTTTTTATCCTATGTTTTCTGCTGAGTCAAATAGAAGAAGACACTCTCACAACATTCCCTAAAGAGCAAGTACTAGTGAGATGCTTTTGCTTATGGGGTGACTTCAGACATGGTTGTGGTTCATGGGACTTGAGCATCTTTGGGCTGACTTTCTCTACTTGAGGGAGATAATGTCCTGAAGGTCCCTACTTACTTATCCTCCTACTTCTCTCTCTTTTCCTGTCTGTCTTGGACCTGCTTTTGGACTTCCAGTCTCTATGCCATAAACAGACTCAGCAGGACCTGCACATGGTGGACCCATCCAATATCGGTTCTCCACATTCCAACCTCTCTCTGACTGGGTGGATAAATTTGTGAGCCAGCCAAAAGGGCTCAGCTGTCATCACTTCAGAGAGGAAGAAAGAAACACCACTTAGCCTCAGACTTCAGCTGCATTGATCCATCACTTAGTAAAGCTGATTTGAATCATCTGTTGGCCATTGTGTCTTTTATCTACTGGGAATTGGAATGGTGGCATGGTGGTGGGTAATACCTAGGTCGGTGATACTTTTGTTGTGTTCCAATGTCACAAAAACAAAAGAAAGTATACAGAAGGTTGTTCTTGCTAAGCCTCAGGCATTAGAGGATATTTGTCACCAATATGGGTCCTCACAGCCTTCACTAATGAGAGAAGGAACCAAGAATCAATTAATAGCTAATAGAGGATTGGTTGGAACCATATATCCCTATTCTACATCCTTAGTTACTGCACATATCTCTTCAGAAAGAGCACCAAGGTCATTTTCATGGTTACAGAAGAATACTCTTAATAGGATAAAGAGATATTTTCTGTGGGTACTACATATTAAAACACACCTTGCAAATTCTGGCAACTTCTCCAGCTAGTATCCATCACTCTGATTCTACTAAATCACAGAATTATTATTCTGATCATTGAATTTCTGAGGAGAATACTTCAGGATGGAGAACATGTTATGAAAGCAATGTTAGTTTACATAAAGTGTGACAGCTACATTGTTCAAAAGTAGTTAAAAGTTCAATGTTCTTGTTTAGGTCTACTGTAATTTTGCCGATGTGAATCAAATCTAACCTCTGTTCAGTCAACCTAAATTTTATAACATTGTTTGAGGTTACAGTTCTGCAAGCAGCAATTCAGGCTATAGCTTACAATGGTGGCCATGTAATTATAGTGCTTCCTGGTTAAGTGGTTACCATATACTTCATCCATATAAAAAAAAACACATCTTTTGACAGTGAAACAGGATGTTTTGAAAAAGCATGCCATAGCAAAAGAAATCATCTAATACTATTCTGGGAACTCAGTACTCACTAGATACTCTCTTTCAGCTGCTCTTCTAGGATGTTACTTTGTATCAGTGACAAACTGAAACAAAGTAGAATTACTGCTGAAACAAAGTAGAATTACTGCTTTGCAATCACAGCACTCGCACTCATCAACAATCACAGGATCTCGGTATAGTTAGTTCAGTGATAGAGGACTTACCTAACATGGGTGAAGACCTAAGTACAGAATATACTTTCAGCACTAAAAAGAAAAAAAAAAGAGGACTCAAATAGAAATTCACTACAATGCTTGTATCATATATTTGACCCAAAATTATAAATTGCAAAGAAGAAAATTTTAAATTAAATTTTACAGATGAATATTAACAAGCACTTCCCTAACCATAACCATGTTAGTAACAGTAAGTATAACCTTATACATGAACTTGAATATATCCCTAATGCCAACCCTAGATATAACTCTAATACTAGTCTAGTCTTAAAGCTAATTCTAATCCTAAACCTAACCATCAGCCCATTCCTATTCCTAAAACTAACCTTATTCCTATCCCGACAGCTAATCATAACCTTAACAGCATAGCTAATTCTAACCATAATACTAGCAAAAATTAATATTAACCCTACCCCTATCTGTTACACGAACTTGTACTTACCTCAAGCATTATAGTTAGACCTAGTATTAACCCTAACTATAACATGAACATAATACTAACCCAATCTCTAGCCATATTAAAATATTAAGCCTAACACGAACTGCTAATCCTAATGATAACCCTAAATCTCACATTTTCTCTATCCAAAACTTTAATCCTAATCTTAAAATGAGCCTACTTATAACTCTACAATATCCCAGTGTCCAAACCTCATGCTAATGCTAAATAATAACCACAATCCAAAAATCTATCCTAACCATAACAATATTTTAGCCCTAATCCTAACCTTAATCCCAAATCTAATCCTGACTACAACCCAACATCTAACCCTAATGTTAATGCTTATAAGAACACTAACCCTAAATCTATCCCTGACCATTAAAATATCACAGCCCTATCTCTAATCCTAAAACTAATCCTAAACTGAATCCAAACCTTAACACTAGACTCTAACCCTAAACTAACCGTAATCCTATTCCTAACTCTAAACATTAAAACTATTTCATAGCATTAACCCTAACCTTAATCCTAGCCCCAACCCTGATCCTAACTCTAAACATATTCTTAAATTTAACCTTAACCCTAAACCTAACCATAAACTGAATTGTAGCAGTAATCTAAACTCTAACCCTTTTGGACACTTTCTCTAACCTGATTCTTAAAACTAACCCTAAACCTGACCACACATATACACACACACCAAAGACATGCATAGTAACAAAGAATCACATACTTGACCCACAATCAATCAATCAATCAGTCTCTCTCTTCCCCTCCCTTCCTTTCTCCCTCCCTCCTCCTCCCTCTTTCTCTTTGTCTCTCTCTGTCACTCTGTCTGTCTGTTTCTCTCTCTCTCTCTCTCTCTCTCTCTCTCTCTCTCTCTCTCACACACACACACACACACACACACACACACACACACACACACACACACACACACACAAATCACAATCCTCACCATAACTATCCCTAACTCTAACCTGAACACTTTTCAAAATCTTAACATTTAACCTAACCCTCACCCAGGCCTAACAATATTACTAAGCCTAGCCTTAACCTTAAAAGAAGGCTAGACCTAAGTCTGACCTTTACTCTTACCCTAACCCTAGTGCTACAATGACTCTCAGAATTACCCTAATCTTTTATCTAACCATAACAACATCTGTATTCCTAATCCTAACCATAACTCTAAAGTTAAACATAAAGCTTTTTCTAAACATACACCTAACTATAAATCCTACCCAGCACTACCCTATCCCTATTCCTAATGGGAGCCCTACCCCTCACTCATAGATACACTCAAACACTCAAAAATATCCAGACACAAACTCTTATACCCAATGTCTCCCATACTCACTCCTGTGCATGTTTATACATTCTTTCAGTCAAACACACATGCACAATCTTCACACACACAAACTCTTATGCATGCATGCATATTGGAAAGTCTTGCACATACTCTTTCACACAGAATCACATATTTACATTCATACACTCACTTTCCAACACTTGCATAGCATTGCGTCACATAGCATTTCTCACACTGACACACAGGGTCATATGCTTACACATAGTTGAAAACCCACACGGTCATGCAAATACAATCACAAATATTGGTGGTCAATTATACACACTTTTACGATCACAGACTTTCACACCTTGCATGCAATCAAATATGATCACACACATTTTCATACATCCACACTCAGTTAAAACCACTCACAGTCATATGTTCTCACATTCTTTCACACTCTAACATACTCTTACACGCTCACATATCCACACATTTATAAACATTTGCACACTGACATAAACACGCACCCTTGCACTTTTCTGACTCAGTGTACCTTTCTACACTCATACACTTACATACACACTCACAATACATTCATACATACTCACCCTCTTGGCATAATCTTGCATACTCACTTGCTCTTTTTTTCACTCATACTGACACTAACACACACACATGTTCACATACATGCCTTTCAAACATGCTCACCTAATCTCAAATTCTCACAAATTCACAAACTCTTGAACACCCTTACAAAATCCTACATGCACAGTCACACAACATACATTCATACATGCATGCACTCACACTCTCAGTCAAAGAAACAAACACTTGCTTATAATCAAACACTAAAACTAACCCACACAAATATTCATGCACATAGTCATACACTCAAATACTCACACATGCATGAATTGAAACACTGACAAACTCTTGTACATTTTTACATACTATCAGACTCCCATACTAAAATAGACATGTGCACACTCAAACACATATGCAGACACAACACATTCATATTCATCAAAGGAAAAATCCAATCAAGATGAAATCTCAATTATGAACATCTATGCCCCAAATATAAGGGTACCCACATTTGTAAAATAAACATTATTAAAGTTTAAATCACACATTGAACCACACACATTTATGGTGGGAAGCTACAACACCCCACTCTCACCAATGGATAGGTCTTCCAGACAGAAATTAAACAGAGAAATAAGGGAGCTAACAGACGTTATGACTCAAATGGACCTAACAGACATCTACAGAACATTTCACCCAAACACAAAAGAATATACCTTCTTCTCAGTACCTCATGGAACCTTCTCTAAAGGTTGTGACCACATACTCAGTCACAAAACAAATCTCAACAGATACAAAATGACTGGAATAATCCCTGTATCTTAACAGATCACCATTGGTTAAAGTTGGAATTAAACAACAAAAGAAACTACAGAAAGTCTACAAAAGCATGGAAAATGAACAATTCTCAACTGAATTACTAATGGGTCAATGAAGAAATAAAGAAAAAATTAAAGACTTCCTAGAATTCAATGAAAATGAATGGACAACATACCCAAACTTATAGGACACTATGAAAGCAGTGCTAAGAGGAAAGTTAATAGCACTAAGTGCCTACATAAACAATTTGGAGAAATCTCACACTATCAACTTGACAACACACCTGAAAGCTCTACAATAAAAACTAAACATCCCCAAAAGAAGTAGATGCTAGAAAATAATCAAATGGTGGGCTGAAATCAATAAAATAGAAACAAAAAGAGCAGTACAAAGAATCAATGAAACAAAGAGTTGTTTCTTTGAGAAAATCAACAAGATAGACAAACCCTTACCCAAACTAACTAAAAGGCAGAGAGACAATATCCAATTGAAAAAAATCAGAAATGGAAAGGGGGACATAACACTGAGGAAATCCAGAGAATCATTAGATCATATTTCAAAAACCTGTACTCCACAAAATTAGAAAATCTAAATGAAATGGACAGATTTCTTGGTAGGAACCACATACCAAAATTAAATCAAGATGAGATAAACAATTTAAATAGACCAATAACCGCTAAGGAAATAGAAGAAGTCAGTGAAAGTCTCCCAACCAACAAAAGTCCAGGGACAGAAAGTTTCAGTGCAGAACTCTACCAGACATTCAAAGAAGAGCTAATACCAGTACTCTTCAAAATTGTTCCACACAATAGAAATAGAAGGAACATTGCCAAATTCTTTTTATGAGTCTTCAGTCACCATAGTACCCAAGCCACACAAAGACTCAACAAAGAAAGAGAATTACAGACCAACTTCCGTCATCAACATTGATGCAAAAATACTTAATAAAATACTCACAAACTGAATCCAAGAACACACCAAAAAGATCATCCACCATGATCAAGTGGGCTTCATTCCAGAAATGCAGGGATGGTTCAACATATGAAAATCTATTAATGTAATCCACTCCACTATATAAACAAACTGAAAGAAAAAAAACACATGTGAGCACCTCATTTGATGCTAAAAAAGTCTTTGAAATAATTCAACACCCCTTCATGATAAAAGTCTTGGAGAGATCAGGGGTACAAGGAGCATACTTAAATGTAATAAAAGCAATATAGAGCAAGCCTATTGCAAGCATCAAATTAAGTGGAGAGAAACTCAAAGCAATTCTACTAAAATCAGGAACAAGACAAGGCTATCCTCTCTCCCCATATCTATTCAATAGAGTACTACAAGTTCTAGCTACAGCAATAAGACAACAAAAGAAGATCAAAGGGATACAAATTGGAAAGAGAGAAGTCCAAGTATCATTATTCACAGATAATATGATAGTATACATAAGTGACCCTCAAAATTCTACCAGGGAACTCTTACAGCTGATGAACACCTTTGGTGAAGTGGATGAATACAAGATTAATTAAAAAAATCAGTAGCCCTTCTATATACAAATGATAAACCAGTTGAGAAAGAAATCAGGGACACATCACCCTTCAAGTAGCCACAAATAATATAAAGTATCTTGGGATAACTCTAACCAAACAAGTGAAAGACCTGTATAACAAGAACTTAAAGTCTTTGAAGAGAGAAACTGGAGAAGATATCAGAATATGGAAAAGATCTCCCATGCTTGTGTATTGGTAGGATTAACATAGTCAAAATGGCCATCTTACCAAAAGCAATCTACAGATTCAATGCAATCCCCATAAAAATTCCAACACAATTCTTCACAGACCTTAAAAGAACAATATTCAACTTCATATGGAAAAAAAAAAAACCAAAAACCCACGATAGCTAAAACAATCCTGGTATCACTATTCCTAATTTCAAGCTCTACTACAGAACTATAGTCATAAAAGAAAACAGTGTGGTATTGGCATAAAAACAAACAGATGAATCAATGGAATCAAATCTAAGACCCAGACATAAATCCACACTCCTATGGACATCTGACTTTTGACAAAGAAGCCAAAAGTATACAACGGAAAAAAAAAAAAAAAGGATCTTCAACAAATGGTGCTGACATGACTGGAAGTCGGCATGTAGTAGAATGCAAATAGATCCATACATATCACCCTGCATAAACTCAAGTCCAAACAGATCGAAGATTTCAACATAAATCCAGTTACACTGAACCTGATAAAAGAGATGTGTCCTGGCCACCAAGTGGTGGTGCTGTGAAATGGCAGTCATACAAACAGCCATATGAGCACCACAATGTGTCCTCTCTGGAACATGGCAGGGGTTTGAACAAGAATATCGTCGGTGCTAGGTGATGGCTCCAGCAAATGGCAGGTGTGCGAGCATGCATGCTCAAGCCACTATGTAGGGCACAGGAACACTTCAGACATACAAATAGACATGTCCATGGTGCCGTGTGGCAGCACTGGGACACAGAATGTGTGCAGCTGGGTGTGCCAAGGCCACCACATGGTAGTGTGAGGACACAACAGGTATACAAGCAGACATCTTGAGACTGTCTCATGGCAAAACTGGGATTTAGTAGGCCTGTGAAGAGGTGTTCCCAGGCTGCCACTTGGTGGTGCTGGGACACAGCAGTTGTGCAAACAGGTGAGCTTGTTTTCACCTGTGACTACACTGGGACATGGCAAGCATTTCAAGCATGACAAGTGGGTCCCTCAGCTTGGTAGCACTAGGACATGGCACAGTTGCAAACAGGCTTGCCCACACTGCCTCTCAGCAGAGCTGGGACACAACTCACATATAAAAAGGTGAGCCTGTGCTGTCCCAGGGTGATGTTGGGACACAACAAGCATGCAAACAGGCATTCACAGGCTGCCACATGTTGGTACTGGAACAAAGAATGCATTCGGACAGGCAAGCCCAGTCACCATCCCTTGGTACTAGCATAAAGCAAGCATGCAAACAGGCTTGTCCAGGCTGCCTTGTGGCTACTATAAGACATGGCAGGCATGTAAACAAGCATGCACAGGCCACATTGAGACATGGCACGGCTGCTAACAGGCATGCCCTCGCTGTCATGTGTTTGTTCTGGGACATGACAAGTGTGTGAACAAGCATGCCCAGATAGCCATGCTGTGGTACTGGGACATGGGAATTGTATAAACGGGCTTACCCTTTCCACCAATGGCAGCACTGGCACTTGGCAAGCATGTGAAGAGTCATAGCCAGGTCACCACATGACAACGGTCGGACACAGCAGGCATGCTGATAGGATTTCCTGCAGCACCAAGTGGTGGTGCTGGTACATGACACACTTGCACACAGTGACTTGGTACAGTTGCAAACAGTCATGCCCAGACCACCATGTGGCATTGCTGAAACATGGCAGGCATGTGAACAGACAAGCCTCTGGCATCAAATGATGATGCTGGGATACAACTTGTGAGTGACCAGGCAGGTTCATGCCACCACAAGTGGTGCTGGGAGACAACACAGATACGAAAAGGTGAGTCAAGGCTGTCATGTGACAGCCTGGGACACAGCAGGTGTGCAAATAGACGTGCCCATGCCACCATTGGAACTCTAGCAACATTGGAACTATGCAGGCATGCAAAAGAATGTGCCCACACTGCCGTGTCGTGGTTCCAAAACACAGCATACATGCAATCAGCCATGAACAAAATGCTACATGATGGCACTGGAAAATGGCAGGCATGTGAAGAGTCACGCCTACACCACCATATTGCAGTGCTGTGACACAGCTTCTGTGTGAACAGGAGTACCAGGTCACCAGTACTGGGACAGGTCGGCTGTGCAAACAGGTGTGTCCAGACTACCACATAACAATGCTGGGGCATGGTCTGCTGGGAAATGACATGGGTGCAAAAAGGTGTGCCAACTGGCACCATGTGGTGGCACTGGGACGCAGCAAACCTATGAAGAGGCTGCCTGTGTGCCCATGTGGTAGCACTGAGACATCCACAGTTGTGAACATATACTCCTTGTCAGCCACATGACAGTGCTGGGACATGGCAGGTGCACAAAGGGGCATGTCCATGCTGCTACACAACAGCACTATAAGACACAGTATATGTGCAAATAAGTGAGCGCAGGGTGTCACATGATGGCCCTGGGACACGGCAGGTATGCAAACATATGTTCTTCCACTGCCTGATCATGGTGCTAGGACACATCAGGTGTGCATTCAGGTGTACCTAAGTTACCCTGTGATGGCACCAGAGTAGGAAAGCATGCGAACAACCTGGTCCATGCTCTTACATAGTGACCCTGGACATGGCAGGAAAGTACACTAGCATTCTCAGGCCTTGCTTTGGTGGCACTGGGGCACAGCACAGTTGTACGCAGGTGGACCCAGGCTACCACACGGCAGTGCAACATCCTAGTGCTGCTGCACAGGTAGGTATCCAAATAGGCATGCCTGGGCTGCCAAGTGTCTGGGCTGGGAAACAGCACAGGTGCAAATAGGCATACCTACATGCCAGTCGTGGCTCTGAGACAGAACATGAGTTCAAGGAGGTGTGCCCAGGCCACCACCTGATGACCCTGAGACATAGCAGATGTGCAGACAGGCATGCCCAGACATGCCATATGGCAGTGCTGGGACTCCGCAGCTATGAGAAACATCGAGCCCATGCCACCACTTAGTGGCACTGGGTCATGCCATGATTATGAGGAAGCTTTTCCATATGGTGATGTGGTGGTGCTGAGACATGGCTTATGTGGAAACAGGTAAACACATGCTGCCATATGGTAGTGCTGGCACATGGCAGACATCCAAACAGATGTTCCTGCGATGGCTTGTGGTAGTCCTAAGACACAGCAGGCATGTGAATACCTGTGTCAGCACTACCAAGACACAGTGCTGGGACATGGCGAGTGTGCAAACAGACATGTTTAGACCACCACATTGCAGTGTTAGGACAAGGCAGACATGCAAATAGACATGCACACACCACTACGTGGCAGTGTGGGAACATAGATTGTATGAGAACAGGTGAGCCAGCACAGCCATGTTGTGGCTTTCGAACACAGAACACGTGTAAACAAACGTGCACAGTCCACCAGGTGGAAAGCCCTGGGACACATCAGGTGTGCAAACAGGCATGCCCGGTTCTGTCATGCAGTAGCATTGGGAAATGGCAAGTGTACAAACAGTTGCGTCCGTGCTGCCACCTGGTGGTTCTTGAACATGGCACAGTTGCAAACAGGCCTACTTGTGCCTCCACGTGATGACACTGGTAAATGTGAACTGGTGTGCTGCTGCTGCTAAGTTAAAGCATTGGAACATAGGGGGGTGCGAAGAGGCATACCCTAGGCTTCCAAGTGGCAGCATTTGAACATGGAGAGAACACAAAGAGGTGAACCCAGGGTGCCACAAGGCAGCTGTGGTGATTTGAATGGAAACAGCCCCTTAGGTTCATATATTTAAATGCTTAGTTGCCAGGGAGTAGAACTGTTGAGGATTAGAAGAATTAGGAGGTGCGACCTCGCTGAAGGAAATTTGTCACTAGGGGTGGACTTTGACATTTCTAAAGTCCATGCTAGGTCCAATGTCTCTCTCTGCCTGTGTTTCAGGATGTAGCACTCAGCTACTTCTCCAGCAACATTCCTGTTTGTCTGCCAGCATGCTTCCTGCCATGATGATTGTTGGGAGGCCTTGCTGGCTGGCCAGAGGTTGCAGTATATCATGGCCTGGCAACTTTTTTCCAAAGCTCAACCACACAGGACTCCCTCCCCCCAGCAAAATTTCCTGCCTCTACCTGCCTTTGTCTGGAGAATGTCCCTGGGCCCGGAGGACAGACCTTATCTGAAAGCTGTCTCTAAGCCAGATGCCTGATTTATCTCTAGTGTGACCCTTGGCACAGATCACTGCTAGAAGCCTCCCCTGCTGCACAGATGTTATCTAAGACTTGCGCTAGGAGCTCTGTTATGGGACCCTACTGCCACATATGAAGCCTTATGATAGGACCGTGCCACTTAATGAAAATTAGGGATTGTCCCCAGGCTCCCCAGTCCTATATATTTCTTATACTGGGAAATAAAATTGAGCTGATTCACTGACATCTGTCTCACAGAGGGCTGTCTCCATCATGTTCACGGGCCATAAAAGGATCTCTGTCGTCACTTCTGACCCTTTGTCCTCGTGGACTGATGGCCAACTGACCTCAAAGACAAAGGGGAACCCCCACAGATGATCATGAACCAACCCTCTGAAGCTTTAAGCAAGCCCCCAATTAAAGCTTTTCTTTTATAAGATTTGCCTTTGTCGTGATGTCTCTTCACAGCAATACAACAATGATTAAGACAGAAGTGCTGGTACACTTCTGAGTATGTGAACAGGTATGCTTGCAGCTCCATGTGGTAGCGCTGGAACATGGCAGGTAGATAAAGTGGCATGCCAGGATACCAGGTGGTGGTTCTGGGACACCACAGGCATGCAAACAGATGTACCCAGGTCACCATGTGGTGAATCTGGGACACAATAGGCATTCAAACAGCTATACTTGCCTGATACATGTCTGTACAGGGAAACAGCATGGTGCAAACACGCACATCTGCACTGCTCTGTGGCAGTTCTAGGAAACGGTTTGTGTGTGAGCAGGTGTGTACCACCATGCTGTGGCTCTGGGACAGAGCATTCATAAAAGCAGGCATGCCTAGACCACCAAGTGGTGGACCTGAGACATGGCAGATGTGCAACCTTGCCTACCCACAAATGTCATGCAGTGGTGCTAGGACCCAGCAGTCATAAAAACAGGCCAGCCTGAGCTACCACTTGGAGTCACTGGGCCTGACACGGTTACAAAGAGACTTTTCTGCATTGCCACATAACATGCTGGAACGTGGTTTACATGAAAACAGGTGAGCCCATGCCATGTGGAGGCACTGGTACATGGCAGGTATGCTAACAGTTATGCTCATGCCATCAAAGTCATGGCACTGGGACATAGCAGGTGTGTGAACAGGCATTATTGCACCTCCTTGTGGCAGTGCTGGGACATGGCTGGTGTATCAATAGTCAAGCCCTTTCTACCAACGGGTGACACTGGGACATAGCACAGTTGTGAAGCGTCTTTCCTGTGCTGCTAAATGGTGGTGAAACACAGCACACAGGTAAACCGGTGTACCCACCATACCACCTGGTAGGGCTGGGACATGGCATATGTGCAATCAGGCAAGCCCCAGGCCAGCACATGGTGGCCCTATGATATTGGAAGTAAGAGAACTGGTCTGCCCAGGCCACCATATGGCAGCACTAGGAAATAGCAAGCATGTCACCACATGAAAGGGCTGGGACACAGTAGGTTTGCAAAGTTATGCCCCGCCCTCCAATTACTGGAACATGGCAGGTGAGTAAACAAATGTGCTTAGGCTGCAATATGGTGGCACTTGGACATTGAAGACATACGAACAGACATGCCCAGACCCCACATGGAAGGACTGGGACACAGCAGGTATGCAAACAGGTGTGTCCATGTCACACAAATGGTGGGCCTGATGGCACAAACAGGCATGCCCAGCCTGTGTGCCCACAGGTGCTTCCAGACCACCACATGGCCACAAGGTATGGTAACTGCCACATCAACTTGGGAACACATGTGGGACATTGTTGAGTTCCATCACGTGTTGGCATGGTCACACATATTCATATTCAGGATGGTTCTGAGTGCCGGCACACATTACTGTGGGCATGTGCGTTTACACAAGTGACATTTTTGGGTATTGTCACGTGTAGGTCTGAAGTTTATGAGCATGGTCACATGTTGGTGTGAACACATGCGTTCATACTCTAGACATTTTTGAGTGCTGTCGTGGACACGTGTGTTCATATATTTACCATTTCAGAGCGCTGTCACATGTTAGCATGTGTACATGTGTTCACACACATGCTATTTCTGAGAACAGTCATATG
Source organism: Peromyscus californicus insignis (assembly GCF_007827085.1). Taxonomy (NCBI): domain Eukaryota; kingdom Metazoa; phylum Chordata; class Mammalia; order Rodentia; family Cricetidae; genus Peromyscus; species Peromyscus californicus. Next base: position 76,637,474 of record NW_026294573.1, on the reverse strand, counting down.
TCTGTAGCTGGAAGTTTCCTATGTTCCGCCCAGTCCCACAGCTGCTTGGTCCCAAGTAAACACACAGAGGCTTATATTAATTAGAAACAGTATGGTCTATGGGTCAGGCTTCTTGCTAGTCAGCTCTTACAACTTAACTCAGCCCATTCCTATTATGCTATGTTTTGCCACGTGGCTTCGTGGCATTATCTGTTCTCTCACATCTTGCTTCTCCTGGTGGTGGCTCACAGCGTCTCCCCATGACTCCACCCTTCTTTATCTCCATCATCAGTTGGAATGCACTGCCTAACCTTATTCTGCCTCACGATTGGCCAAACAACTTTGTTTATCAACCAATGAAAGCAACACTTATTCACAGCATACAGAAAGACATCCCACAGCACATGTGTTTGTATGTTCACAAGTGGAACCTTTCTGAGTTCCATCATATACAGGCATCGGGACACGTGTTTGCACATGGGATGTTTCTGAGCACTGTTACTGTCACATTTGTCAGCATTAGCATACATGTTCACATGTTGGTATGGACATGTGAGTTCACACATGTGACATTCTTGAGAGGCATCAAGTATCAGTATGAAGTTTCTGAATGCCACATGTCTATGTGGACATGTTTGTTCACACATGGGACATGGCTAAGCACTGTTACATGTCAACATGGGCATACATGCTTAAATGCATGACACTGGTGAGCACTGATATATGTCTTCCTGAAAACATTTGTTCAAATATGTGATGTTTCTGTAAGCCATCAGTCAGTGTGAAATTTCTGAGCACACATTCATATGCAGGTTCGTATATATATGACTGTGATCTTGTACATTAAGGTCTACCTATGACAGACATAAGAAATACATGTTTGTGTCTCTGGAAATATACAATTCCAGGGGTCTAACACCCTCTTTTGTCCTCGAAGGGCAGCACACACATACATATGGTGCACATACATACATGCAGGCAAAACACTAATACACATACAATTAATCTTTTTTTTTTTTTAAACAGAGAACACTGCTGTGGGATGGTCTGTATGTCAAGTGTGTTGCTGATTGGCCAATATATAAATCACTGATTGGTCAATGGCCAGGCAGGAAGTATAGGCGGGACAAGGAGGAGAATAAAGCTGGGAAGTGGAAGGCTGAGTCAGAGAGACACTGCCAGCCGCCATGATGAGAAACAGCATGTGAAGACGCCGGTAAGCCACGAGCCACGTGGCAAGGTATAGATTAATAGAAATGGATTAATTTAAGCTGTAAGAACAGTTAGCAAGAAGCCTGCCACGGCCATACACTTTGTAAGCAATATAAGTCTCTGTGTTTACTTGGTTGGGTCTGAGCAGCTGTGGGACTGGCAGGTGAGAGAGATTTGTCCTGACTGTGGGCCAGGCAAGAAAACTCTAGCTACAGAACACAACTCAGATATTTGCTCCCCACCCCCCAAAAAAGCCTACCTGACATCAGAGAAATTGGACCCATCAGAAGAATCAGGTAATGAGGATGAAGAGAGGAAGACAAAGGTGATAGAAGATGCCCACAAGGTCTAATCTTTAATACAGAAAAAGGAAAATGCCAGTAACCCAGCCAGCAGATGGAAATCTAAATAATGGCCCAATGTAACAGGCCATGATAGTGAGTGTTCTGTTTCTCAACTGCTTGAATTTAGAAATATCCTCAAACAACAATAAAGCATTCTGTCCCAGGCTGGTTCATGAGACTGTGGGATATGGGGGGAAATGTGGTCAATCTCTGCTGTGGAAGTACAGAAACTGGGTAATATAACTATTTGTCCATCTGTGAGATGGTTACATAACCTGAAGAAATGTGAGTAAAATCAGATCCCTGATGGACTGTCTTGTAGGATCCATTAGAGACACTTGGTTATCAATAATTGATATCTGCATGAGTATCACAGACTAGAAGACCATAAAGGAAGGAGAGAATCAGGCAGTGTTTGATGCCCATTTCTTTGGGCCTGATGGAGCTATGTTTGCAGGACAGTTAAAAGAAGTGATTGATTCAACAGGGACCTCATTAATGGTATAGGGTTTTAGTAGCTTTGCTGAGCCCCATGGTAGGACATAATCATTACTCAGAAGCAGCTCTGGCAAATTTAAATGACAGAGGTCAGCAAATATATTTGGTTTATAAAACACAAAATCAATCAAGATGGGATCAAAGAATGGAAAAACTAACCAAGAAGTCTGTAAGATTTGTGTAAAGCTGGAGTTCCCAGAGAAGAAAATCAATAGAAAGCAAAATACTGTGCTAGTAAACTCCAGGAAGGCTTTCAAGCCTAGGCTAACAGTGGACAGGACAGGACAGGCAATTGTCCCAGAAGAGTATGTGGTGTAAAGTATACTGGGAGTAGAGACTGTTCACCCAAGCTGGAGCCTTTCAACAGCGAGGTATGGCTGATGGAAAGGAAAGGGTGACAATATTGTCCTGGAGCTGTTCAGAACAAGGAAGCCAACACCAAAGGCTGGCCTCGAAATCTAGACTAAAGCCCTTGTACCAACGAATACAAGCCACATCCACTGAGAACATCAGGATTTGAGGCATGTGTGATGGCCTCATGGCAACACCATCATGTGATAGAGGAGACTGGAGAGTTCAAAGAAAATGCCTATGGATCATGGAAGGTTAAATGGAGTAGTGTCTCCTACTCATGCTCCTGTACCCAATATTGCTCTTAGTGACATAGTGAATTCTAGGCCAGTTTGGCATTCTTGAGAACCTGACTGAAAGACAAAAAAACAAGAATAAAATACAATTTCCAAAGTGAAAATAACAAGGGATAAAGAAGATTAAAACAATACAGCTGTTAGGCAGATAATCCTCTTATGTTTTAAATATAGCTAATGAAATTAGGTCAGTAGGAATGGTTTTGCCAGTGTGTGTGGGGGAATCTAGTGGCATCATTGTGGTACTTTGTGGCAAGGTCCACTTTGCTTAAATATCCATCACCACTAGCCTGAATAATTAAGGATATAAAGCAGACAAAAAATGAAAAATGAATGTTCATTTACTGAGTTAATGAGCAACAAGGATTGTCAAGCATGTGCACCTTCAGTTTTTAAGTACTTTCATTTTATTATTTTATTTATTTGACACCAGGTCTCATGAAACCCAGGGTATAGCCCCAGACTCACTCATTATTTAGCTAAAGATGCGTTGAACTCCTGATCCCTCTGTCTCTATCTTCCAGATGCTAAGATTACAAGCATACCATGATCAACTGAGGCAGGCACACATAGGGACTGCTTGCACAAGCTTCTCTTCTATAATTCACTTTTTCAGCCTAAGATCCTCACTTACATGTACTGTGTATTCAAAGCCCTCTCCTAACAATGCAGGCAGTAACCTAAAACTCCCACCTACAATCCAGCCACATACATACACCACTCCAAACAAGGTAATAAGTTTCTTCTCCCCCAACATCCATCAAATTGGGGTAATTTATATGTAAATGTATTGCTAGTTATATCTGGGTAAGGTATGATGGGAAAGAGGCTGATATGACATGAACTAATTTTAGGTGAGTGTGTCATAAAACAAACTGTCCTCAGAGTGAATTTTTAGCATCTTATACCTGTGCATAATTGGACATGTACATGGTTATAATTAGATGCTCCATAGGAAGGGACATGCACAGTAGAGAAAAGGTAATATAACTCAAATATGTCAATCAAAATAGAGAACTGCCCATGCTATACCTCTTAGTAACCAGCCCCTCCTTTCTTTAGATCCCATAAAAAGAAGCCCCAGGTAATGACTGTGACCCTTGAGTATTCTCTCACTCCATGTGGCCTGCTGTCATTCTTGAGTTATTCTGATGCATTCTATTACTTCGCTTTTGAATAACATTTCTTGGCGACATTGCAATCTCTGTGTGCCGTTGTTTCAGTTCTTTGAACAAGGGGCCAAGAACCTCAAAACGTCCACTCCAGACATTGACTATCCCAGTAAAGCAAATATTTGTAGTCATTAAATAACAAGAAACCAGAACAAAGAATAGCAGAAGATATTTTTGCACCATATAAATTCTCCAAAGTCAAGTCCACTTGTCTAGTGGATACCTAAGTGACTCATGACCACAAACTCATCTCCAGGTTTGACTGTGTAAGAAAAAATTGTCATCACCCAGTCAACATTATGTCAATTCTAGGGAGTGGTATGAATAGGTCAGCTGCTTGATTCTGGAATCTTAATAGCAAATTTTGGAACAAGGTATTTCTATACATTGAGCTGGGCATGGTGGAACATACTCACAGTCCCAGGAATCTGAGAGGTAGACGCAGACTGTCAAGGATATCCTTAACTATATAGCAAGTTCAAGGTAACCTCGACTACAGGAGATTCTGTCTCAAATAAACCAAAAGAGTTACATAAACAAACTTGGACCCAATTCACATGTGCCTTCCTTGAAAAAGTATTAGAAGTGAGCTGTCAGTCAGTCTGTCACTCCTACACTGTCTTCTCTGTAGCCAGTTGTTTCTTTAGTAAGCATTAGTTCATGGACTAATGAATGAAGAGGCCTATGCTAGTTTAACAATGTTGGTGATTCAACTAGGAAATCCCTCTGCATATTAACATTTGGAAGAAACTGAATTAAAAAACCAACCAGTTGTGGTGGCTCATGCTTGTAATCCCAGCACTTGGGAAGTGAAGGCAAGAAGATCAGGAGTTCAAGATTAGCCTAGATGATTTAGAGTTTGAGACTAGCCTGGACTACATGCTATGCTCAATAAAACCAAACAAAATCCTGATTAATGTCAGAAAATCTTAAAGAAAAGTTGAGAATCCTAAAGGAACCTCTCCTTTTGCTAAAATACTCAGCTTAGTGATGCCAACAACCAACACTACATTGTCCCACTATGTTGAACTTTTTGGGAATTGTGTGTCAGATGTAAATAAGGAAGACTGCTCTAGATCTGTGTTTCTCATCCTGTGGGTTGCGACCCCACAGTTGGGGTCACCACAGCATGAGGAACTGTGTTAAAGAGTCAAAGCATTAGGAAGATTGAGAACCATTGTTCTAGATGTTAATGAAATGTTGATGAATACTACCTGCCAGATGTGTTTTTTTGTTTTTCAACATTTGCTTTTATCAAGAGCTAATACCTTCAGAATGTAATTTTACAAGGAGGAGGCAGGTGCTAAGGCTTGGAGAGATCTGCTAAGGATGCCATCTTTGCACACATGTATTTGGAATACAATTCATGAAGAAATGCACACAATAGAAAACAATCTTATGGTCTCTAGTCTTCTGAAACAAATCTTTCCTTCTTCCCCCTTTTAAAAAGGCTGTCTCTATTGTTCATGAGGAAGCTCTCAGGGAAAGGTATGGAACCCAGGTGGCGCTGAGGATGACACTATGTCACAGGAGCCGTGAAGGCAGACAGGGAACCTCTGGGGCACTCAGAGAGCTTGGTGGACCATTACCTGGTGGATACATGTTGACGGGGTTAGACAGTATATGAGGGGCAGCAAAGTAGAAGTGCATAGCTTCTTGTGTCTCCTCAGGTCCTATCCACATTGGAGACACCTAAGGCAGCAGTTAGGGACATTTTTTGCAGTTTTTGGTGGCCTTAGGAAGGAAAGCAAGGTTTCAACAGAGAGTAATAGGCCAGACAGAACTGACATACTCTAAAGAGACACTGTCTCTCAATCTAAATTGCAGACTACTGAAACAATGGACCTTAAAGAAATGGGAATCTCATGCTAAGATCAGGAAAAGGCACCAGGCAGAGGGGGGTCTTGTTTCCTGGAAAGAGATTTCATAGTTTAGCAACTTGTCAGACTGCCTCTTTGGGTGAGAGTGAAGCTCAGACAATGGTGGGTGGGGCTATGTCTTGACTGGGACTGCTTAGATGTGCATATCTTTGGCCTTCTATTTAAATTTTAATCTCAGTTCAGGACTCCGGAGATCTTGGGGGATTCACTAATTCTCTTTGTCCCTCTTCCCAATGTGGCCACATCAAATAAATCAATTTTCTCTGTTTTTCATTTTTAATTTTGCTCTTTTAATTGGCTTATTGAGAACGAACAGGTGGTCAGATCTGGTTTCAGAACAGGCTGTGACTCACAAGTTCAGTGACAGGATTGATTTACAGGCAGAGGGACATTTTAAGAATTGAGAGTTGCTAGACAAGGTGACTCAAGATTGTATACCCAGTACTTGGGAGACTGATGCAAGAAGCTCACCTTAAGTTCAAAGCCAACATGGCCTACTCTATTATTCAGGATTCTCTAAAGGAACGGAACTGATGAATGAATGAATAAATGAATGAATGAATGAATGAATATGTGTGTGTGACACACACACACACACACACACACACACACACACACACACATATATATATATATATATATATATATGCCATTTATTAAAGTGACTTACAGGCAGGCTAGTCCAACAATGGCTGTCTCTGTATTTGACAGTACATGAGGCTGGGCATTTCAGCTGGTTTTCAGGCTATGTTGAAATCCTGAATAAGTATGTTCTAATGCCTCAGCAGCAGGATAGCAGGACTTACCGGCAAGAGGGCAAGCAGGCAAAAAGCAAAAGCTTTCTTCTTCCTTTATATGGACTGAGCAGATTTGGACTGGGTCTCCCCGCTTGAAATTATCCAAGGGAAAGAAAAAATCCCTCACCAGTTGCCCAGCTGCTTGGGTTTTAGTTGATGCCAGATGTGGTCAAGTTGACAAACACGGTTGGCCATCACAGCTACATAGGAAGATCCTGTTTCAAAAAACAAACACTCCCCCTCAAAAGAGAGACATTATTATTATTATTATTATTATTATTATTATTATTAGTCCCTCCTTCCTTTAGGTCCCATAAAAGAAGCCCCAAGCAGTAACTTGGGGTCTTTTGAGTATTATTTCAAAAATGCTAAGTGAATTCAGGAAAAAAATTGGAAAATTCTGGTTAAAATTGGAGAATTTAATTTGTTATATTAAATTAATGCTATATGTGCAATATTCTGTTTCTGCAAGTGTGAAGGAACTGGAGTTCAGATCTCCAGGTTTTTTACTCTACGGTATCAGGTTTCCAGTCTAACACAGCAGACAGCTTCCTTTAGTCCTATTTCTTTTCCTTTGCTTCCTTCCTGACTGGCCATGCATATTTTATGCAGGTTTTTTTTGTTTTGTTTTGTTTTTTTGTTTTCGAGACAGGGTTTCTCTGTGTAACAGTTCTGACTGTCCTGGAACTTTGTAGACCAGTCCGACCTCGAACTCGCTGAGATCTTGCCTCTCTGCCTCCCAAGTGTTGGGATTAAAGGCGTGGACCACCACCTCCAGGTTTTTATTTAGATTTAAAACAAATAAAATAAAACCCGGGGGAGGGGACGGGAGAGGGAAGGGAGGGGAAACTGCGAGCAGGATGTAAAATAAATGAAAAAAAATTAATTAAAAAAAATCATCTCATATTTTTCTTTTCCTCTCTCACCCGCCCCCCCCCCCCACCCCCCCCCCCCCCCCCCCCCGCTTTGGTTTTTCCAGACAGGGTTTCTCCGTGTAGCTTTGGAGCCTGCCCCGAAACTCACTTTGTAGACCAGGCTGGCCTTGAACTCACAGAGATCCTCCTGGCTCTGCCTCCCCAGTGCTGGGATTAAAGGCGTGCTCCACAACCGCCCAGCTACTCTTATAATGCCTTTACAGTTGAATTCTTTCTTCCTTTCTTTTTTTTTTTTTAAACCCAGGATCTGTCATTCTTTTTCTGTTATTTTTAACCTAGACCTGCTCCTTGACTTTGTTTCTTTTTAAGACAAGGTCTTACTATGTACCTCCAGCTGACCTGTACCCAGGCTGGCCTTGAACTCACAGAGATCCACCTACCAAGTGCTGGGAGTATAGACTTGTGCCTATGCTCAATGCTCAGCAAGCTTTGAATTCTTTTTTTCTTTCTTTCTTTCTCGGCCCCACTTCCCCCCCGCCCCCCCCCTCCCCGCCCCGACAGGGATTCTCTGTAAAAATCAGTCATCCTGGCTCTGAGACCCGAATCCAGAGTCTAGGCAGGCTGGTGGAGCCGGTAGTATTTCAGGTCCAGACCTGTGGGAACCCAGTGACTGCTTCGGGATGAGATCTGTGCACCTGCTCCTTCTGCTTTTTCACTGTTTTGCTCTTTCGAGAAAGGACAGACGCGCCTGTCCCCAGGGCCAAAGGAAGGACACTCCGTGGACCTGGGACTTAGCAGGGAGCGGAAGTCTGAGCACTAAGGTAGGTGCTGGGTACCTTTAAACAGTTTAGAAGCCCACGTGACCCGGAGAGCGCCCGGCCCCGCGGTCACGTGAGGGCGCGTGCCCCACACGCAGGCCGAGCTAGCCTGCGCGGCGGCGGCGGCGGCCTGCGAGCCGGGGGAGGGAGGGGAGCGGCGGAGGGATCCCGCGGCGGCGCCCGGTGCGCGTGCGCAGCGAACAGCTGTCACCTAGTGCGGAACAAGTCTTCCAAAGATCCCAAAAGCCTCCGGGGAGGCCGCACTTTCCTCTCCTCATCCGGGTGGTGTCCGGGCCTCCGCCCGCGGCGCAGGTAACCGCTTTCTCGGTCCGGGCGGAGCGGCAGGAGTGGCGGCCTCGGCCGGTGTCGGCAGGGCAGCCGCACGGGCCTGGACGCTCCGCGGTGCACGGCCGTCAGCTGGGAGGGAGGCAGGAGGAGGCGGCCGTGACAGCCCATCCTGGCCCTCCGGGTTCGGGAGCTCGCTCGCCGACCTCCCGGGAGCCGAACCAAGGTGCTGCTGCTCCGGACTGCCCCGCCTGGGTGGCCTTGGGCCGCCGACCCAGCCGTCTGCGGCCGACACGGGGAAGGCCGGGCCTGTGCGCCCTCCGGGCCTCCCTTGGGTCCGGCTGCCCCGACCCGCGAGGTTAGCACGTAGCCCGCCCCTCACTCGGGTTTGTTCTTGGCCCCGGCACGATGACCTTTTCCTTTTCCTTTCCTCCGTCTTGAGGCCATTTCTTTGTGCAGTTCCCGGAGGAGCCATGATGCGGGGTAGACAGTGGGCGCTTAATAAATGCGATTGGCTGTGGCATGGGAACTGCCAGGCACAGGGCGTGTTGTGCGGTGGGAATGCTGCGGGGAAGGCAGGCGGGCTAGCCTGGGCTGGAACTGGGTGTTCTCTGCTCTGCAGTGATAGCAGCTGGGCTCAGTTCGGATGCTTTCTTCGTAGTGGACCCAGGAGGCAGCCGCCGGCGTGGCTGAGCTGGGCAAGCTGGCGCGTACTGCATTTGGTTAGGTGTTTTCAAAGACAACTTGGTAAACTTTTTTTCATTTTTTTTTTTTTTAAAAACTCAATGCAGTCTTTCACACTTGGTAATTTATCCAGCACTGCTTGAGTTAGAATTGCAGTCGGTTCCCGGGAGAGGCTTTTGATAGGCTCGATCCACTTGGGTTGGCACCAATCTTTGCCCAATTTCACCCACTTGAATTTTGCACTTATAAAAGGCGCGCGGGGGGGGGGAGATTCACTGCTTCTATGGCAACGGTTATTAATAGTCTAATTTAAAAGCGTGGTGATTAAAAATTAGTGGCTTTAAAATTTTATTTTTTGGTTTTTGAGTCAGGGTCTTACTGTGTGTAGTCTTGCCTGACCTGGAACTTCTTATGGTAGCTGGCCTGGAGCTCAAGAAGATCCACCTGCCTCTGTGTTCCCAGTGCAGGGATTCCTGGTATTCACATTTCTGCGCTGCTACTGGCTATTTACTCTCTACAATTTACGGTTTCAGGCTGGGAATATAGTTCACGTGGTAGGGTGCATGCTTAGCGTTTGAAGACCTTAAGTCTCTAAGATTGGAAACAAAGAAAAAAGTCGTGTTTTTGTTTTGTTTTTTTTTGTTTTTTTAAAACTATGTAGCGTAATCACTAGTTAAGTTTTCTTGAAGCTTGCTGGCCTAGTAGTAACCTGTTATGCTTTGTTTTGCAATGTATTGCCTAGTTGTTTAAGAATTTTAGGCCCTCCTTCCCATTTTTGTGTTACGAGTTTACACATAATGTTTACAGTTCTCCACAAAATCGGTAATACAACAAAATTCAACTCAGGCCTGCTTTGTTTTACTAGGAAACTTACTTAATTACTACCCCAGCCCTGCATCCTTTCCCTTTGTCTTGAGACTGTCTCTAGTAGCCCACATGGGTTGGTGGGTGACCTTGAATTTGTGATCCTGGGTCTACTTCCTGAGGGTTGGGATTACTTACCATTGTTTGACTCAATGATGGGGATTGAAGTCAAGGCTTCTGTGCCTGGTAGACAAACACCCTACCAACCTACCTTTCCAGCCCTACTTTCTGTTAGCAGTATTTCTTACTGCTTGTAGTTATGCCCTTGATATTTATTTATTATTTATTAAAGGTTAAATGATAAAATAGGTACATTCTGTACTGTCATTAAGGTCAATATGTAATGCAGGTCTTTCCTTAAAAATTTTCTTCTTTTATTATATATTAACGTTTGGTGCTCCTCTGTAAGTACCATTTTTTATTTATTCATTTTTATTTAAGTTTAAGTTTATTTATTTTTCATACAATATATTTTGATCATATTTTTCATGTTTTTTTCCTTGCACCGATTCCTTCCAGATCTCTCCACCCCTCTTCATCATATTCTGTCTCTCTTTCAACCCCCACCCCCAAACCAACCAACCAACCAACCAACTAACCAAAAATCAAAACAAAAAAATAAGACAAAACATTCCCAAATAAAACAAAAGTACACACACTGGGGGTGGGTGGGTGGGTGGGTGGGGGAGGAGAGAGAGAGAGAGAGAGAGAGAGAGAGAGAGAGAGAGAGAGAGAGAGAGAGAGAGAGAGAGAGAGAGAGATCCTTTTTTATCATGGCCAACTACTTCTGGGTCTGAGACTTGCCCTAGAGTGTGGTTGATATATCCAGTGACACTCCATTGCAGAAAACTGACTTTGATTTCCCAGGAGGTATCCATTGCAAATAGCTTCTTGCTTAGGGGTGGGACTCCATGTCCACTTATCCCTCTCAGTGCTGGTACCTCATCTAGCTTGAACCTATACAGGTCTTACGTATGGTCCCACAGTCTGCATGAGTTCATGTATGTCATTTCTGTTGTGCCTGGCTCTGGCTTTTACAGTCTTTCTACCTCCTCTTCTGCATAGATCCTTGAGACTTGGGGATGGAGGAGTTTGATGAAGATATTTCATTTAGACCCTGAGTCTTTCAAGTCTCTCATTCTCTGCACATTGTCCACTTGTGGGTCTCTGTGTTAATTACTGTCTACTGCAAGATACATCTCTGATGAGGGTTGTGTGAAGTACTGATTTATGAGTATAGCAATATGCCATTAGCAGTCATTTTATTGCAATGTTCCTTTATCAGAATCACAGTAGATTTTCCCCTATGTCCATGACCTATTTCAAGTGCTTGGTCACTTAAGCAGTGTCACATATGGGTTCCATCTCATGGTAAATCGAATAAAAAAAATGTGGTTGGTTACTCCAATAACACTAGTATACCTTGCAGGCAGGTCATTGTTGTAGGTTACAGGATTTGTAGATGGATGATGCTGATGATCAACTTTCTTCTCTGGTAGCATGCCAAGTAATTTATAGCACCATGAATGCTATTCAGCTGGGGTAAAGCTTCTATTTGGGTACCAGCTCAATTTCTCTATGTTTGATGACGTAAGTAGGTGGTGTCTTCAGCATTAGGGCCTTACCATTAGGTTGTGTTGAGTAATCAATAGCTTTGGCAAAGCCTGTGATTTTTTTAAAAATAATTTATTTATTTTTATTTTATGTGCATTGGTGTTTTTTCTGCATGTATGTCAGTGTGAGGGTGTCAGATCTTGGAGTTACAGACAGTTGTGAGCTGCCATGTGGGTGTTGGAAATTCAACTCCGGTCCTCTTGAAGAGCAGTTAGTGAGTGCTCTTAACCTCTGAGCCATCTCTCCAGCCCCTAGCCTGTGATGTTTTGCAGGCATGTCTGTGAGGCCCATTTGGCTGCTGACTCAAAAAGATGTAACCCATTTCCAGTACTGGGGTTTGTGGCATACGATGTGTAGTTGGTGTATTGTCTCCCCATTATATGATGATTCCGTTTAGATTACTTTCATAGATATATATTTTTTAGGAAACTTCTAAAGTAAGAGGTTTCCATATGGTTTTTCAAAAGGCCTTCAGTGTTTCTCCCCCATTACCTCTTATATCCTGCCTTTCTATTTCCCTACCCATTTGATCTTCCTGGTCTATCTTCCCCGTTATCTTTCTATAACACTATGTTTCATTGTTAACAACTGAGTAATATTCCATTGTGTAAATGTACCACATTTTCATTATCCATTCTAGTAGTTTATTAGCATCTAGGCTGTTTACAGTTTCTGTCTATTATGTATAGAACAGCAAGGAACATGGATGAGCAAGTATCACTTTAAATAGAGTCCTTTGGGTATATGCAAGGAGGTAGCACCATCCCTGATTTCAAGTTATATTACAGAGCTATAGTAATAATAACAACATGATATTGCTATAAAAACAGACATGTCGCTCAATGGAATAGAATTGAATATCCAGACATAATTCCACATCCCTGTGGACAGACAACTGAATTTATATAATAAAGCCAGAAATACACACTGGAGAAAAGAAAACATCTTGAACCATGGTCGGACTGCATGGCTGCATGTAGAAGAATGAAAACATCCATATCTATTTTCCCAAACAAAACTCAACTCTAAATGGGTTCAGGACCTCAACAGAAGACTAGATACCCTGAATATGATAGGTAAAGTCAGGAATATCTTGAACTCATTGGCACAGGGAAGGGTTTTCTGAACAGAACACTGATGGCACAGCCTCTACAATCAGCAGTTAGTACATAGAGCCTCTTGAAACTGAAAAGCTTCTGTATGGCCAAAGGTACTATCATTTGGGCATATCTATCCCAGGCTAGAGAATGGGAAATGATCATTACCAATTATACATATGATAGAGTGTTAGTGTCTAGACTGTACAAAGACCCAAGAAAAGTGAAAGTACAGGAAAAAAAAAAGAATTAAAAATGGGACACAGAACTAGGCGGAGAATTATCAAAAACAAACAAAACAAAACACAAATATCTGAGAAATACTTAAAGAAATGCTCAATATCTTTAGTCATAAGGGAAATGTAAATTAAAACTACTTGGGTATTTAATCTTAATGCATTCAGAGTAGCCAAGATTAGTAAAACTACAGCACATGCTGCTAGGGAAAGGATTATTCATTGCTGGTGGGAGTGCAGACTGGTACAGCCAGTATGGAATTAAGAGTGGAGGTTCCTGAGAAAGCTGAGAATCAATCTACCTCAAGATTCAGCTGTCTATTTTTGGGGGGACAGGTCTCACTTTGTAGTTCTGGTTGGCCTGGAACTCACTGTGTACACCAGGCTGGCCTGGATTCCCAGAGAACTGCCTGTATCTGCCGTCAGAGTGCTGGCGCTGAAGGCTTGTGCCACTATTCCTTTCACTCGCCCTGTTTCTCATCTGAATTTCTTGGGAGGTATTGTATAAAGTCATTGTTTTGTTTTTATTTTTGCAGTACTGGGGATAGAACCTAGGACCTTATGCATACAATTGTATTTTTGTTTTTGCCACTATAGAGAATGTTTTGAGTCCTAAAATATAAATTTAAAATTATAGTGTTAAATGAAACAAAATAACAGCAACAGTTATTTTGTTTAGACAGGGAGCTGACACATAATTCATGATGTCCTTCAGGTATAAGGTTTCATTAAAGTGAGACAGACTCAGTGCCATAGTTCCTTTTTATTTTTCAATCCCCTAACTCCCAAAGTTTCTCTATGCACTTCCCTCTCTGCCCCTTGGAATTAACTGATACACTGAAAAGACATTGCCTTTCATATTCCATATGAATATAGCTGGGTCTAATCCCCTCCACGCAGCCTGAATAAGCCCTTTAAGAAGTTTATCCTCCTTGCTCCACCTTCTAGCCTTTCTTCATTGTAGAACCAGCCTGTAGTTTTAGTCTGTAGTTTGTAAAGCTTTGATCGGCCCATCGTTTCTCATTACACCCACCTGTTTCCTTAGTTCTAAGGATGGGTTTGATACTTTGTTCTTACTCCTTTTGACTTCAGTGCTCCTCTGTTTTATTCAATTTAATTCCTTGCCCCCTTTCTGAAATCTCTGCTAGAATTGAGGGTTTGTTGATTGCACATTCCTGGCCTGTAATCTCAGTGATGGGGTGGTAGAGGCAGGAGGAATCAGGAGTTACAGGTCAAATCAGACTTAGCTCAAGGCCTGCCTGGGCTACATAGGAGAGACCCTGTCACAAAAACAAAATAAAATAAAAGAGGCAAACAGCTCAGTTGGAGTTGATGTCTCTTCAAGTCAGTTTCTCTTTAGCTCTGCTCATTTGCCATAAAGTAGGTCTGTTAAAGTCTTAAGCAATCATCCTGTTTTCTTGCTTCCCCATAGCCATTGATAGTGGTTATTTACTTTTGGTAATGAAGTTGTTGGTAAATTGTTCCTTTGTGTTTGTGCATTTTCTAAATTTTCTTCTGTGAATCATTGGTTGCACTTGTGAACAGGAGAAAAGATTTAAAATGCATAAAACAATAGATAGATTTTAATATACTTAATAATAGACATAATAAAATGCATGTCTTTTAGAAAGTGTAGGAACTAGAAGGAGGAAAAAGCAAAGCCCCCAGAGCTGATTGTGATGGGTGGTGGTCTCCTGCTGTAATCTCAGCACTTGGCTGGTTAAATCAGTAGAATCTCAAGTTCAGTGTGATGAGGGCTATGGAGCCAGACCTTGTCACAGGGTAGGGGGTTGAAGGAATTACCACTATTGCTTTTTTTTTTTAATTAAAAAAAAGATTTATTTTTATGTGCATTGGTGCTTTACCTGCATATATGTCTGTATGAGGGTGTCAGATCCCCTGGAAGTGGAGTTATAGTCATGAGCTTCCATGTGGGTACTGGGAATTGAACCTAGGTTCTCTGTAAGAGCAGTCAGTGCTCTTAACTCCTGAGCAATCATTCCATCCCCCAGTATTACTTTTTTGTTTGTTTGTTAAATTTTCTTGCTATAGCCTTTACTTTTAATAACTTAGATGAGATTTTAGTATAGTCTTAAAACAACTGAAAATTTTCTTTTGATTCTTACGTCTTCCAGAGAGTTTTGGGGTATGGTATTATGAGATTACTATTGGTTGTTTACATGAAATTTTTTGATATTGAAATTAAACTAATTCTTATCTCTAAGAGTGAAGTATGTGCCAAATAACTCCTTTTCTGATGAATGTGTTGATTAATTTTTTTGACATTTTGGAGTACCGAAATTGTGCTTGGCTAACAGCCCATTATTTGTTCTATTTATTTTTGCTGAGTGGTATATTCTGCATACATTAAAAAAAAAGAGTAATATGTACAATGTGTTAGAGCACTTATTAGATTATGGGATGCCGTTGACGGCAAAAAACACAGCTTTCATCTTAAAAGGGAACAAGAGATAGTTTATTCTGGAGCCATTTTGAGTGACCATGGCCTGAGAACACAGATTTAGGTTACCCCAAATTCTGTATTCCAATGTGGAAGCAATTTGGGACAGGGTCTTATGTTTCTGTGTGACCGAGGTTACTGTGGCACTCATATAGCCCATTAACTATGTAGCCTCCAGCTCATAGTGATTCTCTTGCCTAAGTCATCAGAGTAGGCAGGTTTACAGGCCTGGCTCTTTTCTTTTTCGCTGTTTTTTCAAAGACAGGGTCTTATTGACTATACTGGTCTTAAACTCTATGTAGCTCAGAAGTATCTTGAACTTGTGATTTTCTTGCCTCAGTCTCCGTAGTGCAGGAAATATGGGTATGCGCCCCCATACTTGGACCCCTCTCCTTTGTTCTTTTTTTCAGGCGTGGTTTTGTTCTACAGCTCCAGCTGGTCTTGAATTGATGATCTTACTGCCTCAGCCTCCAGAGTGTTAGAATTGTAGGTGTTGGAATTATTGCTAATGCCCAGAGCTACTCCCTCCTGCCTGCATGTTGGGGCTCAATCCTCTTGCATGCTAGGCAAATATCTTACCATTGAGCTATATCTGCAGCCACAGTTCAGAAATGTTGACTTTTGTTCCTTTTTCATTTTTGTCACGAAATATTCTCCAGAATATACAAATAGGCAATCTAATTGCATCTCACTGCCCACCATGTATGTAAGCCTCGATTTTGTCTCACCGAGATTTGGGTGAATCGCCTCTTTGGTGCTCTCCCTCCTTCATCATCTCTTTCCTTTTTTCTTTTTCCCAGTTTCCCCAGAATAGGTAACCTTAGAGAGAGGGCTATTATCTCCATGAATGGTGTGAAAAAGTGTTTGAGTTCCAGGAACTGGAGAGGTTAAGGGGAAAGGAGTCCAAAATTATTTCCTGGCATATTAAGATAAACTCCAAATTCCTTTTTCTAGTCTTTTCTTTCTCACCCTTCTCTGTCTTGTTTTCAATATTTGCCTCCTTACTATCTCTTAAAGAACAGAGCCTAAGGAGATTCCTTCCTTGCCTGAAATAGTCTTCTTCCAGATATATATCTGTTTATTTCTCTCCTTCAGGCATCTACTGGATTTTATTTGTCTGAAACGCCTTCTTTTACCTACTTTGAAACAGGAACTCTCCCTGTTGGTGCTGCATCTTCTTAGTACTTACTATTGTAAATCAGAACTTGTGAAAGGCAGCTTTGTCTGCAGGGACTGGCTGATTAGAATTTCAATACTGTAGAGAGGTTGGAATGTTGCAGGCCCAGAGGGTAGCTACCTTATTGTGGATTACTTATCTTATCTTAGACTAGTTTTAGTCATCTGCACCCAGTAGCCACTACCTTCTGTTTGTGCCAGAACTAACATCTTGTGAGTAATAAATAAAAACCTTTTGGAATCTATTAATTTAGCTTTTACCAACCAAATGGTAAGAATGTCATCAAATAGCTTCTAGGGCCTATAGAAAAGCTTCCCTCATCTTGTTGCAACTACCTCTGTGATGTACCCAATGATCGATTTTAAACTTGCCTTGATTTGTATTTCTTTGTTCTGTAAAACTATAAAACTCCATGAGACTGCTTCTATGTTGGAACATGGAATTTAGGATAACCTAAATCTATGTTTCCTGGGCCACAGTCACTCAAAATTGCTCCAGAATAAACTATCTCTTATTCCCTTTAAGATGAAAGCTGGGTTGGGTGGGTGGTGGTGGTGCACACCAGCAGCTGTGAGCCAGAGCCAGGCGGATTTCTGTGAGTTCGAGGCTAGCCTGGTCTACACAGCAAGATCCAGGACAGGCACCAAAACTACACAGAGAAACCCTGTCTCAAAAACAAACAAACAAACAAACAAAAAAGATGAAAGCTGCTTTTTTTCCCTCTTAAGATGAGATTTGCATTTTTTTTTTGCATTAATGCTGTTTACTTATTGTCTGTGTTATTCCATTAGTGCCAGGACTGTTTCGTCCAGAATGCCTAAACTGTGATGTAGAAGTGTAAGCCAAATAAATCCTTTCCTCCCCAAGTTGCTTTGATCATGGTGTTTAATCACAACATTACTAATCCTGAGTGAGATATACTCTAAAAATATAACAGCAATTTTTGCCTTAACCTTTACATTGTATTAGATAGTATAAGTAACCTGGAAATGATTTAAAGAGGAAAAAAGATATGTGTAGGGTATGTGCAAGCAGTAAGCCATTTTACATGAAGGATTTGAATATCCTTGAATTATGATTTCCTGCGGGGGAGAGTCCAATATCCTATGAAGTCCATGATTGTTTTGCAAGGACTTCTAAAGAATTATGAGTTTGCTATATAGAAATAGAATGAGAGTCTTTTAAGGATAATTTTTTTGTGTTATTTATATATATATGTGTTGTTTGTAGGAGTTTGTGTGACTGTGCAAAGAACGGGACCAGATAGGAGGACATCAGGTGTCTTGTGGTATCATGTTCTACCTTATTCCCTTGAGACAGGATCTCTTAGCTGAACCTTGAGTTAGGCTGACAGCCAGCAAATCCCAGTGATCCTACTGTCCCTGCCTCCTTCCACAATGCTGGGGTTATAAAACATGACCATGCTTGGCTTTTAACATGGATGCTGGAGTTTGAATTCAGGACTTCATTTTTGCACACACAATAAATGTTCTTATCAGCTGAGTGAGCTCCTTTGGTGCCCCATTCCTGTTTTCTGTCCTCAGCACTTTAGCCTAGTTTCTGGTGGTTTTGCCATGTGATTGGTTTATAAATTATTATAGAAAAGCATGTTTTAAAAAGCTGGAAGCATACTTAGGTCTGTGCTAGGGATGTTGAACATCTTCCGTGCAGTATATATCCTGGGCCTTTATATATGTGCATGTGTGAGATAATGGAACTTGTACATCTGTGATAGACTGTACTTCTAGAAAATTCAGTTTTACTTGGAAAGGTTTCATGGAAGTCAGCAGTACCATCTGGCCAGTGATTCAGTACCCAGAATAGGAGCATGTCGGGAAGCCACCCGAGGCCTCTTTTTCCGGGACTCTAGGAAAAGATGTGAAAGTTTCAGAGAGGCGAGAAGGTGTGGTCAATAACTAAAGAGAAGAGTTCCTTTTCCTTTGGTAGACACTTACATGCTATGCTGGTGAAGGTCACTGATTAAACACAACTTCAGAATTTATTGTTAATGGTCACATTTTCTCTGCAGAGACATCTGTAGCCATCATGGAGGTGGTAGAGGTGGAGAGTCCCCTGAATCCCAGCTGTAAGATAATGACCTTCAGACCTTCCATGGAGGAGTTCCGTGAGTTTAACAAATACCTCGCATTCATGGAGTCTAAAGGAGCCCACCGAGCAGGTCTTGCAAAGGTGATTATACTCAGACTTGTCACTAAAAAGTATCATTTGACTTTTAAATTATGGTCTTAGTTTTTGTTGTTGTTGTTATTGTTGTTGTTCATTTCTTTCAATGGAATGTAGTTTTTGTTGTTGTTATTGTTGTTGTTCATTTCTTTCAATGGAATGTGTCTGCCATTCTTGTTAATCCACCTGGAACACTTACTTTTCTTAAAGAATATTTATCTTACTTCTTTTTGGATTTTTTAATCTAGGCTATGTTCTGTGGTAGTTTCTTCTTCCTATCTTCCTCCTCCCACTCCTTCTTCTTGTCTTTTTTTATGTTTTAAATCAAGGTTTCCATCCATTTCTCATAGAAAGCATCTATTAACTTGAAGGTTAAGATGATTCCCCCCTCTGTGTTCCTTTCCTTGCTTCTACTTTTTCTTTTTACCTGTTTTACTCTATCTTGAATTACGGCCATCTTCTCACTTCAGCCTCCTGAATGCTGGGATTATAGGCCTTACCCACCATGCCTGTCTCACTTTAAAACAATGACAACAATTTGTGGAGTGTAATTTAGGTGAGATATAGTGCCCTCATTTATAGTTTGTAATTCAGTGTTTTTGTTTGTTTATTCACTTAGTTGGGTAGTGGTCACCACTAATAAATTCTCTATCATCATCACATATAGAAACTATATATTTTAAATAGTCATTTTCAGTTTCCTGGAATCACTGCCACCTTAGGCAGTCACAGTCTGCATTCTTTATCAAGTTGTCTTTTGATGTATTTTCGGGAAAAAAATCAAATTGTATGTGGTGTGGGTGTATGGTGTGTGGGAGTGTGCATATGCCACAACCCATTGATGGAGGCCAGAGGACAGCTTTAGAGTTGGCTTGCTGCTTCTACTTTGATGTAGGTTCTAGGGATCAATCTTGGTTGTCAGGCTTTTGTGTCACATATGTTTACCATTGAGCTATATCTCCAGACCATAGCTATTTGTTTGTTCAAGTGTGAAGTACGTGTTATGTACCAGAATGTGTTGGTGGAGGGCATACAAAGTGGACCAAGTCTTAGCTTCCGTGACGCTTCTATTTTAGAGATAAAAATATTAGAGTGAAAGAATCCTGGCTGGGTACATGGCTCAGTAGGTAAAACATTTGCTATCCAAGTTGTGAGGACCTAAATTCAGTCCCCATAATCCAATAGCATGTCTGTTGTAATCCCAACCCTCCAGTGGCAAATGAAGACAGGAACACCCTCAAGCTCGTGGGCCAGCTAGCCTGGCATAGAAGGTGATAAAGAGACCCCATGTCCAAAGAGTAGGAGGTAAGAATGAGGACATACACACTAGACTGTCCTCTGACCTCCACTCATGCACTTGTGTGTGTGGGCTTGCCGCCCGTAGAAGCTACAAAAGGCTTTGGATCACTTGACGTGGCTAAAGGTATTATCAGCCACCCAGTATGGGTCCTAGGATCTCAATTCTGGTCATCATGATTGAGCAGCAAGTGCTCTTAGTGATCTATTTCTGTAGCTCACCCCTCTTGTGGGTTGTTGTCATTTTTTGTTCTTTTTGGTTCTTTTGGGGGCCCACCACCCAGCTACCAAATAGATACACACATGGAGTTTCATTCTTTCTTATAAGTGCCCAGCCTTAGCTTGGCTTATTGCTAGCCAGCTTTTCTTAACTTTAATTATCCATCTACCTTTTGCCTCTGTGTAACATGAATCTTAAATGGTCTTATTAATAAAAACAAACCTGGAGCCAGGTATTGGGGTGAATGCTGGAAGATCAGAGAAGCAGAACAAGCCACAGCCACCTCACCTTGCCAATTCCTCAGCTGATCCTGTTTCCTCAGACTGGTAGCTTCTGAGTCCTCATCCAAATCGATCTCAGCTGAATTGTACTGCTCAAAAGCCTAAAAGCTTAACCAGCTCTAGTTCCTGGTCCTCACACCTTATATACATTTCTGCTTTCTGCCACCACTTCCTAGGATTAAAGGCTCACTTCCTGGGATTAAAGGCGTCACCATGCCTGGCTGTTTCCAGTGTGGCTTTAAATTCACAGAGATCCAGATGGATCTCTGCTTCCCAAGTGATAGGATTAAAGGTGTGTGTGCCACCATTTCCTGGCCTCTATATCTAGTGGCTGTTCTGTTCTCTGACCCCAGATAAGTTTATTAGGGTGCACAATATTTTGGGGAACACTATACCACCACACCTCTGGACTTTTAACTTTCTCTTTCTGTATATCTTTCCTTCATATTCTGTGTCTGGCTGTGTGGTTGGCCCTTTCTTTTCTCACTCTTTGATCTCTCTTGCTTTCTGATCCCTCTTTTTCTTCTTCTATTTATTCTCTCTGCCTGCCAGACCCACCTATCCTTTCTCCTGCCTTGCTATTGGCCATTCAGCTCTTTACTAGACAATCAGGTGTTTTAGACAGGCAAAGTAACACAGCTTTACAGAGTTAAACAAATGCAACAAAAAAGAATGCAACACATCTTTGCATCATTAAACAAATGTTCTATAGCATAAACAAATGTAACACACCTTAAAATAATATTTCACAACACACCCCTATTAATTTTTTTTTTCTTTAAAGACAGGGTCTTTTGTAGCCAAGGCTAGATTCAAACTTGCTAAGTGTTGGGATCACACCCCTCCAAGGTAATGCATCAGGGGGTTTATTCTACCTGCAATGTGAAGTGAAGATGGGCTTAAAGTGATGATTAGTCTGACAAAACAATTTCGTGAATGAATAGTTTGCTTTGGTTTAGCTTAAGGATATAGTCCATCATGGTGGCAGGGATGTGAGGCAGCTGGTCACATTGCATCTACATTATGGAAGCAGGAAGAGATGAATGCTATTGTTCAACTTGTTTTCTACTTTTTAATACAGTTCAGAATCTGAGCCCACATTTAGGGTGGTACTTCACATTTCTGTAATACAATCTAGATCTGTCTCCTAGGTGATTTCTGTCAAGTTGGCAATCAATATTAACCATTAAAGTTGGGAAAGAAGATGTAGTAGATGTTTCCTTGTAGTGTTCTTTTGCTTTGTTGAGACATGGTTTGAAAAAAAAAAAAGTTACACTGGCTTCTATGTGAAAAATGAGTTTGGTATTCAAGGAAACTGTCCGCAGGAAGTCTTATCAGGAATAGGGTGCTTATCTAGTGAAGAGCTGTTGTTAGCTTAGAACAGTTAAAAGAGAAGCGATCTGTAAGAATGTTCATCTATTCTTGTTCTTAAAGATATGCAATTATATCTTTAAAAAATAGTGATAAATGATGTGCTTAGTGTCATAGGAATGTTTAGTAAGGTGCCATATTGGTTGTGACATTTTGTCCCCAGAGGTCATTCCTTTTGTTATGTGGCTGCTGCCAGTAGCTGTCTTCTGACTTCATGCTATGTGGCATATGCATATTCCCCATGCTTCTACCTCTGCCACCCCCATATACAGAATAAGTAAATGTAAGAGTTGTTTAGAATTTGCTTTTTCAGTGGTACCTCAGAACTTCCATATTACCATTTGAGGTAAAGGTGGGGGATCATTCTTTGTTTGAGCAGAAGGTGTTATATTTTCAGAGTCATTTGGCGCACATAATGAGTCATGAACATGTTATGATATAATGGGTTATCAAGAATTTGGGCTTTATTTGCCCGGAGAAAAGCTGGAGATCACTCCTTCCTTTCTCTCCAGATCTGTCTGTCCATCCGTTTGTTCATCCATCCATCTATCTCTCTCTCCTTATCTTCTTCCCTCCCTCTCTGCCTCCTTCCTTCCCTCCCTCTCTCCCTCCTTCCCAACCTACCTACCTATCTGTCTAATCTTTTTTCTTTCTGAGACAGATTTCTCATATATCCCAGATATCCTTGAGCTCTCTGAACTTCCTGGTCCTTCTGCCTCCTTCTCTGAGTGATAGTGTGGTGGGTTGTGTGTCACCACATTGCGTTCACTATTTGACCTTTTTATGAAGTCCTTTGTTTTGTTTTCTCCCTTTTTGATTTTTAAAATATTCCTTAGTCTACTGATAGTACACTGTCTAGTGGTAAGGTGACATGTTTAGTAACTAGAAGAGGAAACACCAGCTACCCTTGTAAGGGAGCTTCAGGAACACTGAGTATACCTATGATACTTCTGATGGTGTGTAACAGAATAAAGTTAATTAGGATTACAATCATACCTGAGTGTAGTTGAAAGTTTTCCTGTGTCCTGCCCAGTCCCGCAGCCACTCAGATCCAAATAACACACAGAGGCTTATATTAATTATAACTGCTTGGCCATTAGCTGAGGCTTATTACTGACTAACTCTTACACTTAAATTAACCCATAATTCTCATTTATGTTTAGCCATGTGGCTTGGTATCTTTTCTCAGTTTTGCTTTGTCATCTTGCTTCATCTGTGTCTGGCTGGCGACTCCTGATTCAGCCTTTTTCTTCCCAGAATTCTCCTTGTCTGCTTATCCTGCCTATACTTCATGCCTGGCTACTGGCTAGTCAGCATTTTATTTATCAACCAATCATAGCAACACACATTCACAACATACAGAACGACATCCCACAGCAGCCATCTCTCCAGTCACACATCTTTTTTTGTCAAAATCTTGTTATATAGTCCTGGCTGGCCTTGAACTTTTAATTATTCTGCCTCTGTATTCCAGCATTCCAAGTATTCCAAGTACTGCCATGATACCATGAATAGTACAGATATATAATATAGATATATTAGTATAGATATAGATACTATATAGTATAGATATCAAATAATCTTGACTGCACACTTGATTGTAGCTGAAGTTTTCCTGGTCCCACCCTGCTCCCACGGCCCTGTGGTCCAACAGCTGCTCAGATCCAAGTAAACACACAGAGCCTTATATTATTTTAAACTATGGCCATGGCAGACTTCTTGCTAGCTAGCTCTTATATCTTACATTAACCAATTTCTATAAATCTATACGTTGCCATGTAGTTTGTGGCTTACCGATACTTTACGTCCTGCTTCTCCTGGTGGCGGCTAACAGCGTCTCCTCTGCTCTGTCTTTCTTCTTCCTTTCTCTCTAGTTAGAATGTCCCAACTAACCTTATTCTGCCTCACCATTGGCCAAACAGCTTTATTTATCAACCAATCAGAGCAACACATATTCACAGCATACAGAACGACATCCTCATTATTTCCCCTTTTCTTTGGCAGCTAGCAGAGTCTCCCTGCTCTCTTTTCTCCTCTCTTATTTCTCCAGTTAGAATGTCCCACCTAACTGTATTCTGTTTCACCATTTGCCAAACAGCTTTATTTATCAAGCAGTCAGAGCAACACGTTTTCACAGCATACAGAATGACATCACTCATCACTTGATATTCAAGTTGAGAAACTGACAGTCTTCTTAAGTATAAAATTTGTTTTGTTGTAGGGATATTATGATGAACTTCTAAAAATATGTGAAATGTATGACATTTGTCCCCTATAGTACTTACGTACATAGACTGTGCTAGAGCAGATTCTATGTATACTATGTGCTTCATAAACACAAGAGAATGCAGAAATATGTGTCTGTGCCTACAAGATGAAGACAGCAAAAGCATTGTTCTTCTTGTGACAGTTTGTAGACAGCATCTTGCTTCAACATATGTAGTCAACATACATATTTTAGCTGGAAATGACTGGGTTTGGGTAAACAGTGATATAAAATGTGAATTCTGTTTTGGTATACTCAGGTAGTTCGAGACAGTTGATAGAAATATAGCAGAATAGGTTTCCTTTACTTTAACTCATTAAATATAAAAGTGTTAACTTCGAAATTGTTTAATGACCAGATATGCTATACTTGATTTCTAACTGTGTGAGGTAATTTGATATTTACAGATTTAAAAAGGAACTAGTAGGGTATCTCAGTAGGTAAATCACTTGCTTCATAGACCTGATTACCTTCTGACTGTTCAGTCTCTGGATCCCACCAGTAGTGGAGGGAAAGAACCAACTCCTGAAAGTTGTTTTCTGATCTCCACTTGCATGCCACTCCCCTTCTTCCCCCATGCATATCAATAAAACAAGGTAAAATTTAAGATTATTTCGAAAGGAAGTATTTGTTATAGGCTTTGTTTTGTCTGTCCTCCTTCCTTCCTTCCTTCCTTTTTTTTTTTTTTCTTTTTAGTATGGGGTCTTTTTCTTCTGTGCCCAACTGGCCTAGAACTCACTGTGTAGACCAGGCTGGCCTCAGACTTACAGAGATCTAACTGACAGGCTTTCATTTGTAATTATTTTATTTTATGCTTTGTTTTATCTTTAGAAAATTGTTTCAGAGTATTCCTGGGGGGCTAGAGAGGTGTCTTAGTGAGCATTTGCTGTACTTTCAGAGGACCTGGTTTAGTTCCCAACACCCACATGGTAGTATACAACTCTCCATAACTTCAAGAAAACCAGACATTCCTGTGGTATATATACATACATGCAGGCAACACATACCCGTAAAATAAAAAAATATTAAAAAAGAAACTTTTAAGAAAAAAATTAAAATATTCCTAGGAAACAAATTTCTTTCTTTCTTTTATTATTTACTTCCCCACCCCTCCATCCCAAGACAGGATTTTCTGTGTAACAGCCTTGGTTGTCTCGGATTGTAGACCAGGCTGACCTCGAACTCACAGAGATGATCTACCTGTCTCTGCCTACCAAGTGCTGGGATTATAGGGATATGCCACCATGCCTGGCATACTTACTTTTTTTTTTTTATTTTTTTTTTATTTTTTATTTTTTATTTTTTTTCATTTTTCGAGACAGGGTTTCTCTGTGTAGCTTTGTGCCTTTCCTGGAACTCACTCTGCAGCCCAGGCTGGCCTCGAACTCACAGAGATCCACCTGGCTCTGCCTCCCGAGTGCTGGGATTAAAGGCGTGCGCCACCACCGCCCGGCTACTTTTATTTTTAAAATATAAAAATTTTATTTTTTTTTATTTTATTATTTTGTGTGTGTGTGTGTGTGTGTGTGTGTGTGTGTGTGTGTGTGTGTGCGCACGCGCCTGCACAGAGGTCAGACAACCTTTGGAACTCATTTTTTTTCTTTCCACCAAGAATTCCAGGAATTAAACTCAGGGGTGGCTTGAGTATATGTGTACAACTTGTGTGTAGGAGACCTCAGAGGTCAAAGGAGGGCATTGAATCCCCTGAAACTTGAGTTATAGGAAGTTGTGAGCTGCCATTGGGTGATGGGAGCTGAATCTTTGTCTTCTGCTAGAGCCGTAAGTGCTCTTTACTACTGAGCTATCTCTCAAGCCCCTATTTTTTTTTATGTTTTATTTTTGAGACAAGATCTCTTGTATCCCAGGCTGGCCTTGACCTTGCTGAGTAGCCAAGAATGCTTCTACTGTCTACAGACATGTACTACCATGGTAGGTTTATATGGTGCTGGAGATAGAACCCTAGGCTTTATGCATACTTCACATTTCTTATTCTTTTAAGATTCAGTTTTATTTATGTTTGTGTGTATTGATGTGTGATTATGTGCTTTGTCTTTTCAAGTGTCTGCA